>NC_139893.1:21569314-22769314 GCF_905171665.1 Trachurus trachurus | reverse complement strand
GAATGTATTTGGGTCAGTGACATAATATACACCAGAAAAAAGTGTTTTTTCAAAAATTTCAAATAACAAGCATGAAAATGGTTGACTTTTGTTCTACTAACTCTCATCTCTATAGAAACATATGTGGTTTTTAGATTTTCTGTTGGAATCAGAATTTATGTGACAATTTGTTTTATTAGCGCCCAGAGCCGGCCCTCCCTATAAGCGAACTAAGCAGCTGCTTAGGGCCCCGCAGCCACTAGGGGGCCCCCAAACTTTGCTCAATCATTTGTCTAACCCTCTCTGACAAAGTGTAACCCTTGACCCAACTGGCAACAATGACCATATATCTATCGCTCTGACGTAAACGTAACGCAGACTGTGGCCGTTGTCCGGTAACGAGCGCGCACCACCCCCTCCCTCCCTCACTCACTGAGATCGCGATTTGCGAGGAGGTGATTAGCTTTTGGACAGTGACGATGTCCAAAAGGATATATCCGTCAGGTGCAGAAAATAGGAAAAAGAAGAAGGTCGAGGATGAAAAAAAAACAAGGACAAGGTAAGGCTAATTAATGTTATGTTTACCAGATGAACGTTTAGCCGAAAAACATGTCGGTGCTTGTGTTAGCTCACTTAGCTGGCTAGCTGCTACATGTACCAGCCTGCTGCAGTTCACATGTCCTGGCTGATTTTAAGGTCTGTTTACAGTGAAAAGATAACAGCTGTTTTCCTGTGAGGGGATAAAGGATCAATCACCCATTTATTAATGGCTGATTGGATATGTCATGTTGCCACATCCTCATTCCCCTGTGGCTGGTTCCAGTCATACAGTTGGTAAGTTTCTTGTTTGTTGCCACAATATGTTTATCTCTGTCGGAAAATGAAATTGTGTGTACACAAGTGGCTAAAAAAATTCTACTAATCTTCTCCACAGCTCCAATGGTTACTGCTGATGATGCTGCTGACCAACCAACATCCTCTATCTTCTTCTCAACTGAAGTTTTGTTTTAAGGGTTCTAGAATTTAGCTGTACAGATAATTTAAAGAAAATAAATCTGTTCAAACTGTAATCTTTTGTAGAATCCTTTATCTTTCTGCTACATCAAAAGTAGTGATTTAATACTGCCGGTTTGGAGCCACCTATTGCCATTCACAATATTAACATTAACATTCAGACAAAAACAAAGTAGAAGAAAAAATGACAAGTGCAATTAGACAGCTTTAAGAGTTTACACTCCAATTAGTAATGTGAACTATCTGCTTGCCATCATGTTGATAGAGGTACAATAAAATATGCAAGGGTTGCATACGGTAGCTGGTTTTATGAATATTTGATGGTACATAGGCTATATACACTGTGAGGCAGGGCCCCCAATTTTATCCTGCTTAGGGCCCCCAGATGTACAGGGCCGGCCCTGTTAGCGCCTAAAATCATCATATGGTGTGACATGAAAATAATTGTATATAAACTGAAAATGGATTATACCTCTCTTAAGCTATTCACTTTATCAAAGTCATTTATCATAACTAAACTGTGGTCCATTATACTTTTTTGGAAATTAATTAAATTTGTGTATTATTTTCTAAATCATTGCTCAATGTGAGACCTATGCCGTCGGTCTTTCAACATATTTTCTATTTATTGTGACAAACATTGCTATAAAATTATAAAAATATTTGTGACTCTTGCTGATACTATTTTCTATGTATTCCATGAACATTTTCACGTTTTATCATTAATAAAGGTATGTAATTTTCACAATTTGGAATGTCACACCAAATGATATAGTGTCACACCATATGATCATGTCGCCATGTGTGAATGCAAACCATGTATTATCCTGATGTATGCATGTATTATGCATGTATATGCATGTATTATGCATGTATTATCCTACTTATTATCATGTATTATTATTATTATTTTTATTATTATTATTACTATTACTATTATATTAGTTGCACTGCCTACAGTGTTCTAGTCCTATGATATTTTAGCTATCATGTATTGCCAGGCTTCAAGAAATCTGCCTCAAGGCCTTTTGAATCAACAGTGAAAGCACCCCTTAAAACCCTCCCTCAGACCTTCCTATTGGTCAGTGAATGGAAACAGGAAGTTGTTGTTTAGGCTACTTCTCTTTTCTTTTCTTTTCCTCAGCAACTCCTCTCTCATTGCAGGGTCAGAATTCAGTCTCTCCCTGTATATCTTTGTCCTCTCTGCTTTTGTCATCATTACTGCCTCAAATTGACCAAAGAAAGGGGAATATGGTTTGAGGTGAAGACAAAACATTGTTTAGACTTAAACAGCATTCGAAGGTTTCTGTGAAGGGGTCTGCTGTGTCTGTCTGATAAACTAGAAATCTGTATCACCGAATAAAACTAAACTAAACTAAACACAATAAATTGTGGATAATTACAGCCTTTATGTGATGATGGACCCAAATAAATGTTTAAAAGGACAAAACATACATTTTACTTTGTTATTTATAGGTATAATAGCAGGAAATTACAATTCATATCATATGGTGTGACAATAAAATCATATGGCGTGACAGGCAGACATGTCACACCATTATGATCAAGTGTCACACCATATGATGTTTTCTGCACTTAGCACAACCTTGAGTCTTGTAGCTAAACATTAGCATACTAACAACATGCTAGATGTAACAAAGCAACATAGGTTTACATGTAAATATGAAAAAATAATAAAATGTATTTTGCATTTTTATGAAAAATGTGTCACACCAAAAGACATCTGGAAGTGGGACCTTTGTCAGAGTGCCAACAAGATCTGATTTATTGTAAAAATAAAAATGATGGCACAACTCAGGTTGTACAGTACTAGCAATACATTGCCAGTACTGTACAGTCTTCTTGAAGAGGGTCCTCTCCTTCCCAAGGATGTCAAAACAATTGCCCGTTGAAATATCCCAAAACAGTGTCACACCATATGATTTTGATTTGTGGGACAAAATCTTTTTGATTAGAACTGACTCAAAACATTATGCTTGGACAGTGAAAAGAGTAGGCTCACAAATAGACATCTGTATTATTTTTCTGTATTTTTTTGAGAATTTTTGCACCTATTTTTCTTAGTTTTATTCAAGTTCTCACTTTGAGAAACAAGTGCCGGACAGTCACACCATATGAGTTTTGTTATGTTTGGTTGAAAATTCTGAAAGAATGAGTGATGAACTGTTTAAATGTTGACCATGTTCACATAGGGTTAGAGGTCTGGGGCCCATTGCATTGTGGGATTCAGTAAACAATGTACTGTAGACTGGTCAGATCATAGATCTGGAAATGTTTCGCATATTGCAGATTTTGCTTTTGTTTGTAGTATACTGCATACTACATACTGTATTTTGGCCAAATCAGTAAGCTATGTACTAGCAGCATAGTATGTGGTTTCAAAATTTACAGTCACAGCATCAGCTGCACTGCTGTGGAGAGTTCATGCACGCTCCTGCTGCACTGGCTTGGTCTTTTTTCTTGATCCTTGGACCCAAGCTCCTTTAAGTAAAACAACAGCAGCAAAGAGTTCACTCCAAATGATAAATGGTTATATCTGGCAGATAAGATCAGATTATATCTGCTGACCTTTGGTGAGACATTGATCATTTTAATGTTATTGAATTAAGTTTAGAGGGGAAGAACATTATTGGAGCTGGTAATGCTGAAATTGACACAATTATTACCACAATTGCACACCACAAAAGCATTGATTTTATTGATTTTTTATTTTTTTACATAATCTTCTGCTTACAAACAAAAACTGTAAAATAAATGTAGAGGGATATAAAATGCAGGCCAACAACATTACACTCCACTCCACTACTTAAGTAGATATATTTTCCACCATTGTCTCTGCAACATGGATGACGGAATGCTCCCTTCACAACATGTAGGCTACGGTTAACTGTATCTTGTGGAAACATAATTACAAAGGGGATATCTGAATATCATTAGCAGACAGAGCATCTACCATCAGAGAGAAAAGGCGATTACCTTTCGATAATGTATTGATCTCTTATCTTTATTGTGCATGCAGATCATATAATTAAAATTAGTGTCATCCATATGCTATTTCTGTACACTTGAAATGTGTGACCATCGACATATAGGATTAAGTGTGTTTCAATAATGAAAGGGAACGACAGAAAGACAAATTGTGTTGAAAAACATCATTCTGTATAGCTAAGATCAGAAAGATTCTATTATTTTACCCTTTTATTGTTTTATTCTTATCAACAGTAAAAAATATGAGAATAATTTAGAGAAATAATTTGATTGTGGGCTGATCGCTAACTTTTGCGATCAACAATTAATCCAAATGCATAGGTCTGACTTCCTGAGACATCTCTGACTTTACTGGATTAAATACATGTAAGTAATGTTACATAACTTGCTAATACATAATATATTTACCTTGTTTTTAGTGTGCACTGAGATATTTAAACCACCTGGGAAAAACTTGCCTAGATGACTTTTACTAGGGTAGTGGTGCACTTATGCCTCTTGTGGCCAAATGAATATTACAAACCCACCACCAAAATAAAGCAAAAATGAATGTTGAATCTCAAGGCTATAGCAGGTTAAAAATACATATTTTTTCACGCATAGCTGCACAGGAATTTTCTTCTTTCGGAGCAGTTCACTGGCTTCCACTGAGTGCTGTTGAAAACGAATGCTCCGCAGTGTTGCTGCTGGGCAGGACAGGGAGGAAGGTAGGGGGTGGTCACCTTCCTTTTGTTCATCCACCACCACTTACCAGCCAGGAAACGCAGACCAATCCACACCTGAAGGAAGAAACAGGAGTGAGACATATAAGAAGACACTGAAGAAAGAAAAAACAATGGCTCAGTGGTGGTTTCACATCATTTTAACTTTTGTTCCTGCTCAGATACAGAGTGTATACTGTAGCTCCATGTGTGTATTCATCATTTTTTCACAATTGTCTTCTTTTTTCAGAATGCACCACTGGGACTTGAACACAGGATCTCCTGTTTACTAGACAGGCACTTTAACCAACTAAGCCATGGTGTCTGAGAGAACATGTTCACATTCTGTCTCAATAATCGAAATGACTCTATAGTGTAAATATTGGAGAGGGCAGCCCTGTGCTGCTGTAAAAAATAAAATTAATAAATAAAGACAAAATGCTTATTCTGCGGTATGATTGAAATGAATATACCTCATTGTAAAGTGACTATAGGTCTACTGAAAAGTATCAAATACATGCACTGCTGGGGTTCAACCCGACTGCAGGGCCACTACAAGACACTGAAGACATTTTTTAGACATTATAAAAAAAATGTCCTAATGGTGATTTGATGGAGTCGTTTAGGACATGACGAGACACCATTTGAAAGGCTGAGGAAGAAACAACAGGAGTGAGCCTCGCTTGAACCCTATATATCACTAGCCTATTGCTATGCTATATTGCACTTGAGCTCTGTTCTGCTTCATCACACAATGTTGGTCACTTCATTTCCCATTTCTCAAACATAGTGAGGACATCTCATAGTACCATAAAACATAATTTCAGTCACAAGGTATCAGAAGAGTAGGACCCTCTACTGCCAGAGGGTCAAGAGGGTGCAGATTACTGAATCTATGAGTTAACTGTGCTCATTATTTTTCGGTATTGGTCGTAAAACACATAGTAATTCAAGGAATAGTGATGCACTTGCTTTCTTGGTGAGACGTAAAGAATAGTGCTGCTAGGTCACACAATGTCTATAGACAGGGAGGAAAAACATAATTTCAACAAGGAAGTAGTCCCTTATTGTTTCACTAATTGTTCCCAATGGTCACTGTTGTATAATCACAGAGGCTAAATCTGTTACCTTGTTGTGTGAAATAACACATTTTAATGTGGAAGTATGTACCTAAGTCACCAAACTTTCCGGAGGAAGCCAACCGGTGTATTTCCCCAAAGTGTCAGACTCAACTCAACCTGATCATTGTAGGAACCCACAAACACTTAACAACTAGAGGTGAACATCAAACCTCTTCAGTGGTTTTGTCCAGCTCCGCTGTGTCTCCATACAGCAAAAAGTGATGAGGCTCTGGCAGGCTGACAAGTTCAAACTGGGATGTGGTCGTTGTGGCCCCTGCATGCTGCAGCTCTCTGCAATGCTGGAAGGCCTCCTCCCATGTCTTCATCTCCTGGACCAGAATCACTCTTTTATCCATACAAAAGAATTCACGGCTGTGGGGGCAATTGTCACTTTTCCATTTAACTGAGTTTAAATACCTCCGAGCACAGTAACCATTGCCTGGTTCACCTACAAGAAGAAGGACAGAGGAAGAAATAACAGTTATAAACAGTAACAGTGTTACAGTAAATACAATAGGCCTAATAATGTTCTTCTTTCAGACATACATAAATGCTAACACACTTTCACACATGAAAAATTGCATAATCTTTAGCGTCATATAGACTAAAAGTGTTTAACTATCATTGAAGTTAAAGGACAATTCCGGGCAAATTCAACTCGGGGGTGTATTTTCCTAACATTTTAGGTATAAAAGGATTTTCAGTTTAATTGCTCCTGTTTTGCGGTAGTTGTGTCTGTCTCCGCATCGCCATGGCAGCAATGAATGGGAGCGGATGCAAGTTCCACTGCTTAGGCTGTTTACATCCCTCAAAGCCGCAATTTTTTTCCACAGACAGCGTCAGATGGCTACTCAAACATGCACCGAGAAGTTTATTTATTTCAAGCAAGCCGACATGTTTGTAAAACTCAAACTTATTCAAAGTCACCAAGAGTCTAGCGCGAGACCCAAGTTGCCGTGCTTGGTGTATTCAGGTGCAGTCGGAGCTACCGTTTGTGTCATAAACACAGGACTTGAAGCAAGTAAAGAGTTGATATTCCTGTGTTTATGACACAAACGGTAGCTACAACTGCACCTGAACACACCAAGCATGGCAACTTTGGGTCTCGCGCGAGACTCCGGGAGACTTTGAATTAGATTGAGTTTTACAAACATGTAGGCTTGCTTGAAGTAAATAAACTTCTCGGTGCATGTTTGAGTAGCCATCTGACGCTGTCTGCGGGAAAAAATTGCGGCTTTGAGGGATGTAAACAGCCTAAGCAGCGGAACTTGCATCCGCTCCCATTCATTGCTGCCGTGGCGATGCGGGGACAGACACAAGTACCGCAAAACAAGAGCAATTAAACTGAAAATCTTCAGATTCCTTCTTTCAGACCTAAAATGTTAGGAAAATACATTCATGACATTCCAAGTCATTCCTTGTACTGATGCTGACATTACCATTTATTATCAGCATGCGTGGCTAGATTTAAGTATACCACTCAGTGAATTTACTTATTTTCCTCCAGGTCCTGCTCACCAATATCCCAGTTGAAGTATTCAGGAGTTTCTTCGTTCCATCTCCAAGGACCTGACATCCTGTTCAAACCAATCCAACCATGCAGCATGGGAAACCTGCTGTTTTCGTGTTCATTTCTGATGATGGCCAAGTCAGTGAATAGAGTTTTGCAGAATTGTTCAGCATGAGACCAGCGCTTCAACGGGTAGAAAAAATGGAGAACCTTTGAAATTTTCAGGTCTGAAGCTGCCACACACGATGGAGCAAGATGGGCAAAGAAAATGAGATGGAAGAAGAGAAGACCAGGGATTCTTCTCTCCATGCTTTCTTCAGAAAGGCTTAAAGAGGAGTTACCGTAAGTAGCCTACTCAAAAGGTAGTAGTGCTGCAATGGTAGGATAAGGTATAAAGTAAAGAAAGTAGTTAAGGTTTGTTACTTTATTTCAGGTAAGCAAGAGCCTTAACTGAACATGAACTTCATGAGTACCGGTATTCTATATTCTTCTTTTAAAATATTAGCACAAGCAAAAGGGAAATGCTGGTAAGGTCAACAAATTAACAGAAAAATAAACAGCTATGTACCTTTATGTAACAATAAAGTCTGGTTAAGAATTAAAATCTAATGTGAATTTATTGTGAACCTGCCTTTGACTCACCACAAGTGATGCTGCAACAACAGACCAGTATAATGGATTTTTGAAGGGCAGGGAAGCTCCTCATTCAAAGACAGGGCTGTTGGAGGGATATATGTACTGTGTGGTCACATTATATGGAAGCATGCTTCACCTATCAGAGCTCTGATACACCTGATTGTGGTCTTAACCGACCAATCCTAACACTCTGAATCTTTCACCTGGATGTCAACAAGACTGACATGCTAAGTCTTGAAACATGTTTATTCTCAAGTCAAATGTCTCCAGTGATGCAAAACAGAGTGAGAGCAGGATGTTCACAGTTCTCAGACTAAAATGCATTTACTTGATTTTACTTTTACATTTACTAAAGGATTTGCATTTTTTGTGTGTTTATTACAAATGCAACAAGCAAAGAATGACATGTGTAAATTTGCGTGAGATGCTGAAAGTGGCATTTGTTTTCACAAAGGCCACCACAGTCCTGATGATGAGTTTGCAATGCAAACGTATGCAGTCTTAATAATATTTGGGTTGGTCTGAATTTGTACAATCAAGAAATATTTCCAGACTTCATCTTGAGGCACCACTGGGATTTGAACCCAGGATCTCCTGTTTACTAGACAGGCGCTTTGACCAACTAAGCCATGGTGCCTCCTGCTGACAATGTACATTAAATCTCTATGAAATATACAAAGAGATGGCAGTGCAGGTCGAAAGTCTGTTGTAGTTGTCTCCTGTATTTACTGCTGTTTGTGATAGTAAACAATTAGCCCTTAAGAACACATATAAAATTAGAATTAAACACATGTCAAGCTGCACTTTGAATGTGAGTAAAGGGCCCATATTATGCTGTTTTTCAAAACTTCACATAGGTCTAAGTGGTCCAACCACATTGTATCTGGAGTGTGTTGCCCCCAAATCAATGTGCTCTTTGCAATCTAAAAGTAGCTCTCAAGAGCTCTGCTGAGAATGAGCCGTTTCTGTGTCTGCACCTTGAAATGCAAATAAGATGTATATGCAAACCACGTCCACTCCACACCTGTCACAGGGAGAGGGTGTTATGGCAAACCATTTTAACATTTAAAAGCCAGACTGGATATGTGTTGCAGATATCTGTAATTCTACAAAATCTACAATCTACAATTTGATTCTGACTAGTCATAATTCCAGTTCAAGATATCTTTAATTCACTTCAATTAAAGATATCTACATGTCCCTTTTCAGATCTCTTAAATTAGGTTTTGACTAGGTGGAATTATGTTGTAGATAGATATCTGTAAATATGACTAGTCAAAATGACATTTAAGATATCTCAAACTGGAAGTACTACTAGTTGTACTTCAGTTACAGATATCCGTTATTCACATGGCAGATATCTGCAACTGAATTGTAGATATCTGTAATGACAAACCCCATACACATGAATGGCAAAAGTGACGTCATTTGTCCTAGGAAGAATGTAGTTGCGGATATCTGAATTGTTCTTTTTGACTAGGCAAAACTGAATTACAGATATCTTGAATGAAAACTCCAACTATTCAAAATGTAATTACAACTAGTCAGAAAGACATTGTTGATATCTACAATGTTAATTCCTAATAGTTAAACTTAGCTTTTAAATGTTAAATCCGCTTGCCATACTATTCGCCCGTTTGGAGAAACGATCTTAAGAAGTGAAGCAATCAATTAAAGGAGTGGACAGACTTTTTTCACCTCCAGGCGTCGTAGAAAGGCCACGGGAACACACATAACTGCTACAAAAGCAGTATAAAGTGGACTTCACATAATATGGGCCTCATATTCAACTGATTTTAATGGGACTTGTAACCAAAGGAGGTATGACGGATTTGAACCCAGGATCTCCTGTTTATAAGACAGGTATACTTTGACCAACTAAGCTACAGTACCTATATACAGCCAATCAGAATTGTATTTTGATGATCTTTATGGCAATCAATGTATTTGGAAACATACATAATGGCATACTGTAAAGTGGCGATCACATAAAGTAAGGAGAGACATACTGGTGAAACAGTCCTCTTTCCCATATTTAGAACAAACTGTTTTGACAGCAGAAATGAACGTGCAATTTAGTGTACATGTAACATTTGCTCACCACTGTATTTTTGAAAAGTAATTTAAATTGAAATGATTCATTACAGATTTACAGAAATTTAAAAATAACTGTAAAGAAAAAAAAACATCTTTCTCACTATGATGACACAATAAGGAGTGAGTCACTCTGCTAGTGACACTACTTGACCTTTAATGCTTCGGCAAATATACCTTTGCTATTGTCTTTGAAAGAAATGACAGATCCGTTTAATTTGAAATGTGGCTTTCACATTTATTACACAGTAATATCGCTTTATTTCAGCATCACTTTTCGAAAACACATACAAACTGATGATGGCAGACACACCCCAACAGCTACACAAAGTAGCTGCTATTCGTAGCAATTACTCAGGCATCTAATCTATTTGTTCATCACCTCCCAATATTAGTCCGGTCCATGCCAGGACACACTGATTGCCATTGTGCAACTCATCCCGCTCCACTTTCCCTCAGCTCTCTGGCGCAGGTTGCTAAATTCTTCGCTAAACCCAAATGTTCTGCTCTCCAAGTGAAGCCACAGTAGGTCTGGCCTGTGTGCACTGCAGCAGTTAGCTTGTTGTGAGTTTTTACGAGGTAATAGACACCATATTGTTTGGACTCAGGATCTCAATCCAGTAGCCATCAGGATCCTGAATGAACGCCAAGCCTTTCATCTTACCTGAGAAAAAAATGAGAGAAGGGAAGAATTGTAAACACTTTATGAAAAATACTACTATACCAATACTAATGCTATAAACCTATACAAACATTATTAACTTAGGATATCCAAGTGTGCAGTCTGGTTGTAGTGCTGTTGTGAAATGACAACACATGACTGTTATAATGACTAAAGTTTCGACATCTTACCGTCATCCGGTTTCTTGACAAACGTGACTCCCTGCTCTTCAAACAATTTACAGGCTGCATAGACGTCAGGAACTGCGATTCCAATGTGTCCTGTCAAATGTCAGAGAGACCCAGACTGAATTCCCACACTACAGTTCCTCATCAGGAGTTTGCTCTAGTGAGCCAATAATCATAACCATAGAAGCATGCACATTCATTCTAACAGTGTGCAGTTTATCCTAAAATGAGTATTTCTTATATTGCTGCATAGCCAACATTGGCATTAATAGATGTTTGCTGACCAGTCTAGAAGGAACATTTGCCTGCCCTGCATCAAACCTCAGTCCTTCTTTACTCACTGAGAGCTTTCTAAGCAACCCCCTTGTTTTGCTTCTACTTTTGATCACTTCACTTCCACTGAAGTTAGCATGCAAAACAGCTACTGTCTCACAGTGTATTAAAACATCTTTTTTCAAACTTTTGCATGACCGTTTGAAAGAAAAAAACACACACTGTGAATGAGTACTGTGAATTCATTCTCAAAGTATCTCAGTCTATGTACTGTGACTGTGCATTGTGCTTGCATGATAATGTGACAAAAAAAGATTTCATTTGAGAAGAAAATTACCCTGTGCCACTTTTAAATTCAATTTTATTTGTCCCAACTCTCTCTACATCATTAAAAGTAAATTTACCAAAGCCACGTGGATCAGAGTTTCCATTGTGATAAGACTGACTCTCATCAGACTCAGAGCCCCAGTTACTGAAAGACAAGGACAGGAGCAGGGATACAAGAGGTAGGAGAGTAAATTAAGAGAGAAACAGAAAAATAAATGAATATTTTTACATCATCCAGTTCTAGCATATAGACCCTTACTGTGTGAGCTCTATGGTAGCCCTTCTGGAAAAGGTCCAGGCCGTCTTCTCCTTCACATCTGCAGGAATCTCCTTCTTGTCCTCGTAGCCCAAGAAGAAGAGAGAGAAACGCATGGAGGGGAAGTCAAACTTCTGCAGGAGCCTGCAAGAATTTACACACCAGATAGAAAACCTCACTTTAGTTACCAAGTTGAGTCGATGAACCAGAAACTCAACAATACACACACACATACTCATACTCACGTCATGCCAAGGATTCTGGTGTAGAAATCCAAGGATTTAACTGGATCTTTAACCCGCAGCATAGTCTGCTGCATCATAAAATCCTGACAAAACAGAAACAAAAGAGCAGAGATTAACACTCTCACACAGAGTAGGGATGGGCCAACATTGTTTGTTTTTTAAAAACTGTTTGAATCTATAAGGAGAGATTTTGAGAATGTATTTCATCATACCTATCTCATTTATTTTATACAATATAACCTGGTTTTATCTGAACTTCAGTACATGTTCAACTTTTGACAGAAAATAAATATTTAAAGCAAAAACAACCTTCAGATATCTTAAAATATCACGTATGAGTTACAGGGAACATCTAAGCTTGACAAAAAATTGAGATCGTTATCTTCTGATATGAATGAAATTAAATGTGATAGGATTTTTTTCCCATACTGCCTAGTCCTAACTTCAAGTTAAAGAACATGAATCACAAAGATCACAACATGTTATTGTTTAGAACAGCACATTATATTTTTCTTGTATATACATTAAAAGGGCACTAAAAGAAACTAGTCTTGCCAATAAGCTGCACCACAGTGTGTTAAATGAAAACTGTGGTGGTGAGTACGTAAGCATAGCTGCAGAACGGAGCCACAGCTGGTTAGCCACAGCTACAACGGGGAACTTTGAAACAAACCACAGCTTCCCATCTGCCAATAGGTCAAAATCTACACATTGTACAAGAACTATCTATCTATCTAACTCCCATTATGCCCCAGAAACACTGATCTCTCTCTTATGCAAATAACCTGTGACGGCATGTGCATAACTACTTTATGTGCAAAAACAGACTCTCCTATCACAATGGAAAACAGGATGTTATCACATGTTCACTGAGCGCAATTACACTGAACACTGGAGATGTAGTCTATGGTGATATACAGATGTTGAGCCTTTTAGTTCGATATGTCTAGATGAGTATTATTTCGCTGTGTGAGAAGGCACAACATTTGTGTTTGAAGGGCTGAAGATCACTCTTTGGCAGAGCTGACTGTTTGCTGAATTTTCCCGCAGAGGAAAAATGTGTGTGTTCTTGCACTTGCTCATGAAAAGGCTCTTCAGCCAAACCTCACTTCTGTGCAACCAAGCGTATATGATCACCGCAGTTGTTTGGGGCCACGGAGCAGCCAGTATTAGCATACCAAACAGATCAGGGCTGCAGGGATATGTTACATTTGCCTCTTGTTTCCAACGCAAAAACCTAAGTTTTACATGCCATGCCACTGATAATGATGATGGCTGGCATATAATTTGTATAGACCCATTTACTGTTTGTAAGTAATGACAGCGATTGCGAGCTGCACGTGCATTCTGGCAACTGAAGTATGGCAGAGAACAATAGCTTGTCAAGCTACGCTATAGGCTTTATCCTTCAAAGATCGAGAATGCTACCACAATAAACTTAATTTATCAAATGGCAACTGGCTTTCAGATCCGTATACTATTTGTGAGTGGGAAGACGGCTTTAGCAAATGGTCGAACATTGTCCGGCTCGTGTATTAGCACACAAATCACTCTGTGGTCACGTATTGAACATCAGATAATACATCGGCGCCGATCCAGTGAGGTGCTCGATCACCCACTGACCAGGCTGAGAAGCCACTGGAGGCAGGGCCGATCAGAACCGGGTACCTATTTGATTGGATCCAGGATCTCCTCTGTCAATCGTCTGTAAATAAAGTGCGAGTAATATCACATTTATTTGTGCTCTGTCTGTGTTTTGAAGTTACTCTTAGGTCGCCTGGGTTCAGGGTACGAAATTAAGAAAATATTTTGGGGGCAATTTTGGCCCCCACAGTCCAAAAAGTGGGGGCATTTTCAAAATATTTGGGGGCCATTTCATATATATATATATATATATATATATATATATATATATATATATATATATATATATATATATATATATATATATATATATATATATATATATATATATACATACATACATACACACACAAAAACATAAACTAAGCTATATAAACACCTATCATAGTCTATATAAACGTTATAAATAATGGGTTATATAAAGTTATGGTTGGTCAATATTAGATATTAGATATTACCAGTAATATGAGAATATCACTGGTAGGTAGGGCTGGGCGATGTGGGGGGGCTGTTGTGAACTCAACAGTCGTTCTGGGGTGAGCAGCCAGGGCCGTTGTATAGGGGAGAAAGGTGATGATAATTCTAGGGGCCCATGCAGCGCCCAGAAGGCCCACAAAAATCCCCAGTAGTCTAATCTTTGTATAACTGAATTATTCTGCATAAGACCCTGACTAATACTCATAGTAGGGGTGTGCATTGGCACTGCCCTCACGATTCAATTCGATTACGATTCAGCAGGTAACGATTCGATTCGATTCTCCGATGCATTGCGATGCATTGCAATGCATCAAAATTCTACTGCACTCAACACAGCAAATTTTTCATCAGTCATGAGATATTGAACAAGAGATTTTATTGGCTTCTATGTGTGTATTATCACTCTCCTGTATCTTTGACATAAATGTCATTAAATAAAATTGAATGGTATGTATTGGATATGGCATTTAAATCACTTCTAGGGCTGC
The DNA here is from genome assembly GCF_905171665.1 of Trachurus trachurus. Taxonomy (NCBI): domain Eukaryota; kingdom Metazoa; phylum Chordata; class Actinopteri; order Carangiformes; family Carangidae; genus Trachurus; species Trachurus trachurus. The sequence continues at coordinate 22,754,691 of NC_139893.1, read as the reverse complement.
CCCCAAAAATTAGCCTTGGTCGATTGGTCGCAGGAAAAAACAAACAAACCTTTGGAGCCGTGTCTCAAAATCAATATGAAAGACTATGGGGCTTTTATTTTGAAGGGCCAGATACAGGAAGTCGTGACACTTGTTGTTGTTTTTTTACACGGCACGGCAGGTCTCTCTCTCTCGCTGCATCAGAGACCCCCTGACAGCCTGAGCTCAGTCACTCACCCTCCTCTACTGTGTTTATCGGTGATAAACGGGCGTACTGCCTGTAGTGACGGTAAAACCAGACCGGCTTGTTGAGTCTCGGACCCAACACAGCCGGACTCATGAGCGTTAATTAATTCTCAACCCGACCGCGGGTGAAAAAAAAAAAAGGAAAAAGAAAGCCAGCGGCAACACTGCTACTGCTGGTGCTGCCGCTTAGCAGCTACAGGCTGCGCATGTCGTTGCTCCGGAAATGCCCCCGGAGGTAATTTGGGGGCAATTTTGGCCCCAGGATCATGATTTTTGGGGGCATTCTTGGTCAAATTTGGGGCCAAATGGCCCGTGGCCCCCGCTTATTTCCGACGCTGCCTGGGTTGGAGGCTTTTTAATCTGAGGAAAAAAGAAACGAGGGGGGAAAAAAGCGATTGACAGATATGAATCATCAGGTTATGCAAAGACGCAACCAGTGAGTTTAAGGTGCAACAACAACCCGACAATTTGATGCTGCTGACGGTATTATTTAAAGCAGAAGTAAGCGATCCGGTCGTTTTGGCTAACTTCTTGTCAGCCGATGGAGTTAGCAGTCCCTCCCCACCCTCGTCATGGATCTATTGGTCCTCGTCCCTACGTCACCACATTCACGCGCATCCCTTGGCTGCACACACAGCCCTTCATGCCGTTCTCTCTCCTCATTGGATAAAGGTTGTAGGATACAAGGAAAGTTTTCTCCTCGGCTTACAGCAGAGCAGAGTGACTGACAGACCCGTGTTTCGGACCAAACACTCTATGTAAGTGATTGACGACGGAAGATATAACTATTTAAGACTTATATTAACACAAAAATTCTGCTTACTTCTGCTTTAATGTTAAAAGCTTTTCCTGCTTGCTCGCTCGTTTGAATGGCCGGGGCAAAATAGACTGTAACCAAACTGCGCGGGCAGCTTTTTGATGTCGTCGGCTGTAAACGGGTTTAACTACTTACAAGAATGTAACAGCATCACCTTTATCACATTATATCTACACACGTTTGGAAGTTCTTCTCCCACCTCTGGGGGTCCACAGTATGGTTTGTGTTTTGATCCATGGAAAAAGATACAGATGCAGAGAAATAGAAAGAATGAGAAATGATCTTGTGTGGCAAATGTTCAACTTGCATGTTGGACACCTAGAAGTTTGTAACAGGTCCCCTGGTTTTCACCCTGACCCTGACACTTTGTTGGCTGAAGTGTATGACAACCAAACTTCAAGTGTGCGTGTGTTTCGCAGCAGAGTGTTATCTCTGCAGCTAGCAACCGTTCCCCCTTCCCGTGTCCTTCCTCCAAACAGTGTCAAGTTTTTGTGGTGGGAGAAAAAAAAAAGGAACGACCCACCCTTAGAAATTCATTACATATTCTGCGGTGTGATGTATCCTTGTGCTTTTAACTGTCCCAGTTTTAACAACTTGTGTCAAAATTCATCACCACACATCCATGTGTCCATTCTCGCCCAGTAGAGGAACCCATTTGTGACTGCTGACTGTAGGAAACTTACTTAGCCGATGTACAGAAGAACGGCTAAAGAACTGAGAGGTTTGTCTCACTATTCAAATGTTAGGGAAGTTGAACTTTGACCTTGCGTTTTGCCAGAATCTCCAGACCTCACACATGTGAGAGCACATTCCTCAAAGTCTTACAGATGGACTTGAACAGACGTGAATGGCTGCCAAAGCAAATATTCAGTGCTGCTGCTACTATGCTATTCACTTTTGAACCTATTCAGTGTGCAGACGGTTTGACTGCCTCTGTAAACACAAATAGTCTATGTAATTGCATGCATCCTTGCAAGTTTTACTACTGCACATCTACAACTTAATATATCCTTGTTGTTTAAAGCATGGGGATAGACAACAGGCAGCACCGTAGGGAGGATGTTACACATAGTGTATGCTGTTATAAGTGGACAGTAAGTTAAGCTCCAGCACCTTTCAGGCTTACAACACAGCCCAGGCTAGCTATCTGCAGTCCCGCCTGCCTTTCACCATCCAGGGCGAGTCTGCCCTGGTCTGACCGCGCCTAAACGCCAACTTTCCTCACAGTCCGTGGCAGATCTCGCGTTACGCACAGACTTGTACACATGCTTTGATAAAAATACGTCTTGGCCTTGAACGCCCACTTTGGGAAGAGTTTCTCTCCACACGGGGGATGCAGCGGCTAAAGTTGGGCTGAGGGTAACTAAGCTAGCTCACAGCCGCAGCTCCCGTTGATAGCCGAGATAAGCATGTCGCTCTGAACAATTAAAAGCTCGTTTAACATAACCCAGTCACTTCGCACGGAGGGGCTGATGTACTTTTTTTCTTTTGGATGCGGAAACGTGTCATCGTCCGATAATGGATGCACCGCGTTTATCTGGTTAACCTGCCTGGAATTCAGTGGCCTGCCTGGTTGGTTGGTTGGCGGGGTTTGACAGCGGCCGTGAGAAGTAAAGTTCAACTCCGAGAAGCACTAAAATCCACTTACTTTCGTTACCGGGTCTCCATCTTTACACGCTGCAGCCGCCGCCTCGTCTGACAGACCTTTGTCGCTCATTTTTGCCGACAGACCGACGTTTTGAAGCTGGACCCCGGCTCGGCTGGAGGAACTCACTGACAGACAGGGAGTGGGATTCCGCTGAGGGAGTTTTAACTAACACAACTTCCGGCCTTAACTTTCAAAATAAAAGCCGTACTGACGAGGACCACGCATTGGGTTGCAGTGATTAAGGGGAGCCCAGGTGAATTTAGGTCAACATTTGCTCTCCGTGCAATTACTTCAAATATCATATAAATAACCTAAGTGAAAATCAAATACCAGTCACTCAATCATGGGTTACACTTTGTGAAAGTTTTATCATCCATTTAGCAATAATAAAACATATGAGAGATGTAGGCCTAATGTACGACAAACTGCTACATACGACTTGAAGTGAGTGATAAAGGAAGGTATTCTGCCAACACCATCCACCCTTTGCATGCTGTTTGAATACTCAGGCCGGAGTTTTAAATGCAACTGGATGACAACTACCATGATCTTGAGAGACTGGCATGCAGAGTACGTCAACATTTCTGATTTAACCCCTGTCCTCCATGTAACTTGTGTAATTTGCCGAACAGGTCCAAGATTTTATACCACGTCTACGCCTCAAGTTTTATTTTGAAAATATAACAGGATATTTCCGTTTTTATCTGTTCGGCATACTAGCCCAAGTATTATGTAACCACCAGGGAACCCTGCTGGGTAATGCATTACGTGGTTCACATTGCATATCTTGCTGCATACAGTTATGGTTTATTGGGTAAGTACACAATAAAATGCATGCAAATACAACAATCTTGCACTAATTCATAATTTAGTGAAACTTAAATGTTCAGTCCTATAATGCATTATTGCAGTTGATGGTGTGCATAAAAGGTCTAACCTACTTTAGTCTACCACATTTCCATCGTAAGCCTTAAGTATATTTATGTATTCCACTACACAATCTTACAATACATTGGGGCAACACAGGTAATCAATGACGAGCTCCACAGGAGACATTATGTGTAAAGAAAGGTTTTCTTTCTTTGTCTTTCATATTACCTTACAGGTCAAAAACACACAGAGCGCACTGACCATGGAAAGTTGTTTATTATAATAGACAATGTGTAGAGTTCTTCCAGGGGCTACATTACTGGCTGTTAACCACTTGGTTTGTCACAGCTATACACCACTTGGCTTTGATGGATCTGAAGGATTTGCATTAAGCTGCGATGTGAACCATGAGCCACATACTGTAACCAGTCACACAAACAGGGGGACTGAAAAAGCTGTGAGAATAACACTCCAACTCCAAGCCTGAGTACCTGTACAGTTCCTGAGACAGTTTGGCTACGAAAGACAGGACTGTTGGGAGACAGAGTACTTTCTCCCAGGGATTTTTCTTCTCCTCCGTACTTATTTTTTTATTTTGCCAAAAAAAAAAAATGCATATACCCACTCAATTCATGAATTTCAATATATATTAAATATATATAAAACAACCTAGATGTAGTAGTATAAATAATAAAGAGGTTTTCAATTACACCAATTACTTACTATTAACTAATTAGTTATACTTGGGACTCCACACGTTACACACATGACACACAGGACTTGTTGACAAACTTGCCAGGTAGAAAAGATTTATTAAGTGTCTGCTCCCGTTTTGTTAGCTTCCATAGTTGTACAACCCCGTCCTGGACGGCGAGTGTTTTCTTACATTGTCTTTACAGAGTAGAAGAGTAAGGGCAATACAGTTATTTTCTTTCATAACGGAGTTCTCTGAGTAAACAACACCTCCACCTGCTTTCTGATGTTTTATGACACAGTTGACAAATGTAAAAAAAAAGAAAAGAAAAAAAACTATTATATTATCGTTCAAAATCCCTCTGTCCAGTTACTTCCACATCCCACTTAACCTAGAGACCCATATGAGATCAAAATAATAGAAATTATTAGTAGGAAAGCCCTTTTCAGCTACAGTGTTCATCCCCTTTCAGATCAGAGCAGGTTTTTAGTAGCTGCGTCCAAACAGGGTGTAGTACTGTGCAGGCTCGTTACAGCTGATGCACGCCTGACTGGGCTGAAGTTTCTTCAGGGGAGAGAAGGGGATGCACAGACTCTTAGCTCCCATAGATGGAGCTCCTGGCTCCAGGTCCTGGTCCCTGATGAGAGCAAGAGCACAGAATCATAAATGGCTGAAATCAATAATTATTATATGACATTCTGTATATTCTCTGAATAAGATACATCATGATAGCATTTCACATGCAACCCTGGTGGAAAATATTGATTAAAAGCATTTTAAAGTGCAGTCTCCCTGCAAATGTGCTGACAGATACACTGCGTGAAAAAAGGCCTTTTGCTCCCTCAAACGGTAGAGCAAGGGACTGACTCTGACAGCGAGGTTTGACGTACTTGGCAGTGGTTTTCTTGATGGAATCCTCGCAATTAATTCCTCCACAGAATGGGATCTGGACAATCTATCAATCAAGACAAACATCGGTTATTGACTCTGACAAGGACAGACAGTCAGACGTATTGCTCAGAGTGTGGGGCGTGTTACTTACCTTGCCCTGGTCCAGCTCTTTCTGGAACTGCTCCATTGAGTCTGCCGTCACCATGTGAGTGTTCAGATCATTTGAAGCCCTGAAAAACACAGGCATAACATCAGTCCTCTTGTATGTTTATGTGCATGTAAGTGTCCTTTCATTTTCTCTGTGATATTTCATCTGTAACTAAATCTTTCAGTTTGTGTACACAGTTTTAAACACAATGCTACCCCCAGCTGGCTGGCCACAGGATATTTACTTCCACCAACTACACCATCTGCAATACTGCATTAAGTTTAAAGCTGCATGCGTCAGGTTTTTTGTGCTTTAATGGCTGCTACATGCACAGCTCTCCTATAGAAGTGAAATGGCAGCCGACCTTCAGTGAGAGTGTGATTAACCACAGGCGACACAGCTCTAACTACATTTTTCCGTACTTAAATCTATAGGTAAAATCCTTCCAACAGCATGCTTAATTTGATAGTAGTTTGGTTTCCTTTACTGGCTGATCAATATTCATTAATAACCAAAGTCCTGTGTCAGCCAAGTATAGGTTAAGTCTGACCCTGGTGTGCAGTGCTGCATCTTACTTGTTGAACAGGCTCTTCTGGATGTCGTCCAACATGGCAACCAGCCTTGTCTCCACTTCTGCCTCTGGAACTGTCACCTTTGCGCCCGAGTCTCTCCTCACAGCGACGCATTGACGCTGCTGCATATCTTTAGGGCCTACTTCCAGACGAATAGGAACTCCCTGGATGATACACACAAACATACACAAGTGAGAGATTTAAAGGCAGCGCTACTGTCTCAAGTGTTTATTGAGCAACCATTTGTACCAACAGGATCACCTCATATATTGTTTACTAGCTCTTTTTTCATGAGGCTTGAGGTTAAGCTCTGATTATCTAAACATACTTTGCATATTTTCACATACATCAAGTTAAACTCTTCTACTTTTACTCTCATGTTAGTAATGACCTTGAGCTCCCAGTGGTTGAACTTCCATCCTGGGGAGTAGTTGTCTCTGAGGTCACTCTTCACCCTGACGCCAGCCTCCTGCAGCCTCTTGAGGTATTTAGTGCACTGAGACAACAGAGCCTCCTTCTCCTCCTCTGGTAGGGAGGCAGTGATTCCACAGGGGATGATGACAATCTGGGCAAGAAGACAAGTTTTAACTACATTTACAATTGCTATATTTCCTTATGCATGAATCTGTGTACTTCGGCAGGGATTTATTTTGCATCTCCAAATTCAAATGGTATTATAAAATGAAAAAAAAGTGCACACGATAAAAATTGAGAGTCATCCATCCAGCATGTCAAGTGCGTCTCCATGTCTGAGAGTGACTTTACCTGCAGGCAGGCGACCTTGGGTGGCAGTACAAGTCCCATGTTGTCTCCGTGGACCATGGTGAGAACACCAATGGTTCTGGTTGTGATTCCCCAAGAGTTCTGGAAAGCCAGCTGCTTCTCGCCAGGCTTCTTTGGATCCTCGAACATGATCTCAAACATCCTGGAGAAGTTCTGGCCAAGATGGTGGGAAGTAGCCCCCTGAGAAAGCACAAGGAAAAAGTTACAATGTCAAGATGGCTAATTGTCTTTCTTTAAATGCTATTTTTACCATGAAACATCAGCTCAGATCGTTAACTGTCTGAGGATTATATGTGAAAACAACATGAAACATTACAAATAATTATCTGTTTCACTGTAAATGATCAAAGTTGTATTCAATTCGATGTTAAATTTTTACAAACTAAACATTTTTACTCTGCTGGCCTCAGTATTACTGGGAGGTGAACAAGGGAATGAATGCAGCCAGTAACCCTGTGTACCTGAATGGCTCGGCCGCTGGCAGAGATGAATGCCTCCACAGTGGTGGTGTAATCGCCTCCTGCAAACTTCTCCTTCTCGGTCTTCCTACCCTTCACCACAGGGATCGCCATCAGCTCTTCATAAACCCTGGAGTACAGATCCAGGATCTGAAGCACCTAAACACGCACATGAACACACAAGCCAAGCATACAGAGACCCACTGTTTAGTACAATTAAAATTAAAATCTTTACAATTACTTGAGTATGGTATGAACTTCATTTCATTTTAGAACAAATAATTAAAATCAGGGCTATGTACTGTAGGTCTGTTACCTCCTCAGTTGCTTCCTCTTTGGTGGCGAATGCTGTGTGTCCCTCCTGCCACAGGAACTCTCTTGTCCTCAGGAAGGGCTGTGGGTGTTTGAACTCCCATCTCTAAATGAAAGAGTGGGTTTGGAAGAAAAGAAAAGAGAGGTAAGACTTCAGTGACCATTATTAAAATACAAAAGCAAGTAATGCAAGATGTGAACTTGGATGGTGTAAATGTAATTATAAAAAGACACTGACCACAACATTACACCATTGGTTGAGCTTGATTGGCAGGTCTCTGTGGGACTGGACCCATTTAGCATAGGCTGGGTACATCACTGGGATAAACAAGGACAGAGCCAAAGGTTCATACCAAACTCGACAAGGAGAAAATCCGCATCTACTGTATCATTGAACACAACATCAATGTTTTACAACCAATCACTCTGTGTGTGTTGGTTGTTTTACAGAGTCTAAAGAGTCAACTTAAAATGAGTTCAGACCTGTCTCACTGGTGGGTCTGACAGCAATAGGTTCTGCCAGCTCTGTTTTTCCTGACCGGGTCACCCAGGCAACCTGACAAAAATGACAACATCACCATTAAAGAGGACCTACTACAGCCATTTTTTATTGTTCCTAATTTTATATTTTGTTGTCAACTACAATAGATATACTGCCATCATTAAAAAGAATTTTTTTTTTTTCCTTCCATACACTTTTCATATCACCCTCTGTCCAACACAACATTTTCTTTTCTTTTTTAATCTGTGGACATTTATGGAGTAAGAATTAAAAAATAATCCAGGAACAGAAAGTCTGAAGTTATGATCGAGGTATGGAGTCTCCACCGGCCTGCTGGCCAACAATGCTGCTAAATCTGACATAATTATCCTGTCTTTAAAGGACTATCAAGATTATATTATTGATTATATCATGTTCTGAATTAAATATTTTTTGTTTGAGTGAAAAGGTATTGTGTTATTAGTTTAATTGTTTTTGGTCATTTCAGTGCTGCAATAAGTTCTACAGTTTTATTTAGTTTCAAAGAGTTCCTGATTACCTCTGGAGCAAAGTCTTCAATGTGGGTCTTTTCCTTCTCGAGGGCGGCCTGAGAGACGAACATGGGGAAGTAGCAGTTCTCTACTCCCATCTTCTTAATCTCCCGGTCAAAGAACTCTTTAATGGCCTCCCAGATGGAGAATGCCCAGGGCCGTAGCACATAGCAGCCGCTGACATCATAATACTCAATCATCTCTGATTTAGTGATGACCTGGAGGGGAACAGCAACATTGCATTGTAAGGTTATTCATTTATTTATTTATTTCTGACAGCTGCAAACAGGACTTTTATATTCAACTTACCTGAGAGTACCAATCAGCCAGGTTCTCCTCTTTCTTGGCCTCCAAGCCCAACCTGACAGGAAAACAACATGTTAGTGTGAAGCAAAGGTACAAAGTCATTTCCAAAACACTATTATGCAAAGTATAACTTAGGTTAGAAACATAGGTTAAATTTATGTGATGTATTTGGGAATCTCATTTTTATTTTTAAGTCTGTCAGTTTTTCAGTGTTTACGTTTTCTTAACTCAATGTGTTTTGTTATATCATTAGTGGAAGATTATTTTAAGTAAGATCCATCTGTCAAACTAAAGACGGACGTGATGAAGTGTTGCCCAGATATAATGAAAAACAGCAACAACACAAACACTGATATTTCAAGTCATGCCTGGTTGGTTAGTTTAACCTTCATGTAATGAGTGTCACTCCTGAATGCATTTAAACAACTGTCACACAACCATTCAAACGTAACCAGACATGCACAGCCAGCAAACTATTTGTAAGCTTCAAACTGACAAAACACTGGGACAGATGTGCTGGGACAGATGTGCTGATGTAAGGTCAAAATGATAATCCCTATTATTTTGATTCATAGTTTTGATCAGAGGAAAAGTCATTTTCTGTACTTTTTGCATCTTGGCTTAAAAAAACCTGATCACAAAAAAGTCCCTTCAGTAAATCTTCAAAATAAATGTTTGAAGAGCACTAATGTGTTAAACTGCACTGGATGGAACTAGCCATCCTAACAGCTCACGGTGACAAAGGTAACATGCAGGTATAATCTTAGCGTGCACATGCTGGTGGCACTAAAGGAAAAATCTAATTATCAACATAGTCATTAGTCATTTCTCCTCTGGACACCATTAATTCCTTAACAATCTATAGTATCCAACAATGCTCAAGACATTTTACTAAAAGCCAAAATATCAGTAAACACCAGATTCAATATGAATCATCCTCCCGGGGCCAATAGTGCCTGTACAAAAGCTCAGCTCTCCCAATAGTTGCTGGGATGTGTCGGTGTGGACCAAAGTGCTGAGCCGACAGAGAGACAGCCCCATGACTAAAGCCTTGCAGCTAGCATGGCTAGAAATCTGAATAGCAGATTTTGATTAGTCGTCACAAAGCCAACAATCACATTGTATCCTCAAGACTGACAGCAGACAACAGGCACTGGCCAAACAGATGACAACACCAATCATTTAGACTCACCAAATCTGATTACAAAAACCCTCTTCAGCCATTAGGCTATAGCAGGTAGCGAGTGTTGTGTTAAGAGATGATGCATCTTCAGTGTTCAAGTTACGAATCCAACTTTGTGCCTTTGTCTCCACAATGCTCCAGTATTTATTCAAAGGCCAAAATATTTGACGCACAGCATCATAGTGTTAGAGTGAATTAAGTTTACTGGTAACAATTCAGCACCTCTGTACAACACAATACAACTTGCTGAAGAGGCATCTCATTAAACTATACAGTGCTCATCAGGACACCAGTCTAACAAGACAGTTGAGTATTAAGACTTTTTATTGGCTCTGACATCCTGACAATGCTGCTCAATTTCAGCCATATCATCAGCCTGCTGGGCTTTGTGCAACACATGGGAGAGAAACATTACCACAGTGAAGGTGTGAACACGTTTAGAAATCATTATGTAAGGTTGCATCTGCACTAACAGAAAGAGAAACAGAAAAAGTCGAAAAGCTAACTTCAGATGCAAAAAGGAGAAAAATGCTTTTTTTCCTCACTATTTTTTACAGTGATGGTGACAGAGTTGAGTATAATAAGGATTACCATTTTACCAAAACATCTTTGAAATATGGCACTTGAGAAGTTACCACAATGAAAAAAAAACCCAAAAAACAGATGAAACACCAGTTCACTTCACCTCTCTCCTTCCATTTCTTTCCAGTCTCTCACCGTGTTTGTTTCTTAGATCCTTGACCCTCTCCTGAGCCTCCTGCTCCTCCAGAGGACTCCTTGCCCTGACCGCCCTTGTCTCCTTTACCCTTCTTGCCACCTCCTGTTGCTCCCCCCTGCTTCTCAGACTTGTTCTCCTTCTCCTTGCGGTTTTTGTCCTCTCCTCCTGTAGCTCCAGCAGCAGCCACTGGTTTGTAGTCCTCGCCGGTGAGCGTCTTGTATTTGGTCTTCAGGTCCAGTAGACTCTTTACTGCTGCATCTACCTGATCCTGAAATGGAGGTACAGATGGTTTTCTACTTATCCACTACTATATTCTATTGCAACCTGTGATTGGTTACCTACCTTAGCGGCCTTCTCAGACTTTAACTTTCTCACCAGCTCCCCCTGTTGGGCCACCTGTGAGAACAGCTCCTTAGCCTGTGGAGAAGAGCTGGACTTGGACTGTGCAGGGGCAGCTGGGGTTTGGGCAGCTGGGGCTTGCATTCCTGGTTTGTAATCCTGCCCAGTCTTCTCTTTGTACTCTGTCTTTAGAGCCAATAGCTGCTTCACTGCAGCATCAATCTGATCCTGATAAACAGCCAGCAAGTAGACAGCCATTTACTCAAAGTGTCATCAAATAAATGGAGGACAATTCATCACAAAAGAGCCTCAAAGCAGGGGAAAAACTATTTTCCTACCTTGGGGGCTTTCTCGGTCTTTAGTTTCCTGACCAACTCTCCCTGTTGAGCAACCTTCTCATAGAGGCCAGTGGCAGCACCACCAGCAGCAGCAGCAGCAGCAGCAGCAGCAGGTGCAGGGCTGGGGCTTTTCTGGGCTGGTGCAGGGGCAGATGTCTTCTGAGCTGGGGCAGCTCCAGGCTTGTACTCCTGGCCTGTAACCTGTTTATACTCTGCTTTGAGCGCGAGCAGCTGTTTCACTGCTGCGTCAACCTGGTCCTGGAAAGACAAGGGGGATACTGTCACTCAGTTCATAGCAGTTTGTAACCACCTGGTAATTAAATATTGACAACATTAGGATACAGTAGACGGCCATGAAATGTGATTTGCAAAAATCAACATACTAATTAGGAAAATGTATTTAACCATATGACCAAGAATCTTGTCTTGTCAGGCTAAAATATATTACCTTTACAATCCAAGCAGAGAGAAACAGTACATCATTTATAATTGGGACAGTGAAACAAGATAATGTTGAAATCTAGAGGTCATCCTGATGTTATCTCACTGCACCCTTCAGCGCTATATAAATACAGACCATTTACCATTTCCCATTTCAGTGGTGGACTATTCTGTTACCAGGGTCTCACTCAAACAAGTATTGCATTGTTGACTGGTATTTTTCAGTGTAGGTAATGAGCCTCAAGTCATAAACTGCCTGACTATTACTCATGTATTCACAAATACAAATAGTACTTTAAGAAACACCGTTTTCTACTGTGTGCTATGGTTCATTTTGATACCTTGGGAGCTTTTTCAGACTTCAGTTTCCTCACGACCTCCCCCTGTTGTGCAACACTCTCATAAAGGCCAGAGGGAGAGGATGGGGAGGATTTGGTCACAGGGGAAGGACTAGGGGTCGCGGCGGTGGGCGGGGCCATCCCTGGTTTGTACTCCTGACTGGTCAGCTTTTTAAACTCAGCCTTTAGAGCGAGGAGTTGCTTCACTGCTGCATCAATCTGGTCCTGGTACCATCAACAAACCAGTTATTGATGCAGGTAGTTAAGGGTTAAGCCAGGCATGCAACTGGCATGCAGACGGTATGGGGACATGGGTGCTTTCCCAACAAACGCGTGAAGACACGAAGACTTTAACAAAAGGATGAATGACTTGGGACAGGAGCAATGACTGGACAAACGAATGCGGACACAAACGGGTGACTGTACAGATGGATGTGGACATTCAGATTGATTGGACAGATGTCTACATACCTTAGGTGCCTTCTCTGTCTTCAGTTTCCTGACCAGCTCACCCTGCTCGGCAACACGGGTGAATGGACAAGCGGTGGTGGCTGGTGCAGACGCAGGTGGTGCTACAGCAGTGGTGGGAGGTGCCATACCTGGCTTGTACTCTAAACCTGTCTGTTCCTTAAACTGAGCCTGCAAAGTGAAAGTGATAACAGTATGATAAATCATTTCAATAAAAAGCAGAAAGCTTTACTTACAGAGTAATTTCTTGTAGTTACAGCGGATGCACCTTTAGAGAAAGCAGCTGCTTTACTGCCTTGTCCACTTCTTCTTTAGGAGCTTTGGCAGTCTTCAGCTGGCGAACAGCTTCACCCTGAGCTACAATGCTAGAGAACACATCACCAGCCGGGGCTGAGGCAGGTGCTGGAGCAGCTTTTGAGGCAGGTGCTGAAGCAGCCTTGGTAGGAGTGGCAGGCTAAAAAAAAAAAGAGGGGAGGCAGATTTACAACTGCAGAAGAGGCAGAAAATTGACACGTGCCAGTTATTCCCAAAGACAAGATCTACAGGTTCTTTGTAGTCAGTTGTGGTTGAAGACTCCAGCTTTACTGGTGTGTTTCAATAATGGCTCAACATTTAAGACTACAGCTTAGGTTAATAACCACTCCCATACCATAAAATGCAAAGACAAAGATCAAAGTGCGCATATCTACGTAAGAGGTAGCATGAGGAAGAGGTTTCATGCAATTCCTGTAAATGGTCTGACTTGCAGATAAACCCACAGCTAAAGAAGTAACAAACATCTGAGTGGAGGTTTCTTCAAAAGCACTCACTGTGTTGCTGGCAGTCTGGCTCTTGCTCTTGTCCTTGGATCCAGCTGTGGGCATCTCCTTGGTGTGGCCGTCAGGAATGTAAAGCAGGACACAGGGGCTCTCCTTACAACTGTTTGGACTACAGATGTTCACCACAGTTAAGACACAAATTAAGAAAGAAACTGTGAAAACTGTGACAAAACTGAGTGTGTCAGGTGTATTTGATGGTTGGTTCAAACAAACGGGTCCTGCCCCTTACCTGACTGGTTCGTAGGGCTGGTCGCAGATGTAGAAGCCTCGTCTCTGAAGCTGGATGATGTCACCTTTCTTCAGGCTTTTCAGACAAGGATCTCCAAGCATCTTCTCCTCCAACTGAAAGAATGCGAGAGAAATGCATATTTTATATATATATATATATGCACTGAAATAGATCAGACCCACACTGAGACAAGGCTGACACTGCAGTACAGACCTTGCTGCTTTTATTGATGAACTCTTTGAAGTCGTCATCCTTGGTGAGGACAGCTTTGGAGATCAGAGGCTGATAGTTGACACAGATGGTGGGCAGGAGTGGGGCGTTGTTTGTTTCGGCCAACCAGGTGATCTTCGTTGTCTTCTTGTAGTCCTTGTTGTCAAGGTTCAGACGGGCCTCAATGGACACCACTTTACCATCAGCCCCTCTGAACGATTACAGAAGGTAAGGACATGGATTAAAAGTCCTCATCATTAATAGGACAGCACATGATCACTTTTACTAAAATGATTATACGCACTTGTTGATCTTGGAGATGATGAGGTTACCCCAGTTGATGAAAGTGACCATCTCACCCTCTGAGAAAGTCTCAGCGTCGGCTCCTTCGATCAGAACCCGAGGTCCATACCAAACCTCCTTCATCCCGACCTCTGTGTTCTGGGTGGGCACACAAGAACAACTGTGGCTGAGCTACATTATAAAAGCTTCCAAGAGCACAAACAGTACATAAGCAAGTCATGTGCTTATACAGTGGGAAAGAGTTTTCAGACCTTTGTATGTCGTTGAAATGGGTAATGTCCTTTTAATACCACGAGATGCAATGACGTCATTGAGCGGCGCCTTTGTTTTGAGTTCAGTTGAGCAGCGTAAAACCATCAGGGATGGATGCAAAATGTATGTTAAGGCTCCCTTTTCTTTCTTTTTGTCCCAACTCAAGCTATGAAATAACGTATAATTATGTTACATTATGACATGCGAAGCAAATACTCGGAACTACTTTCGCTTTCTGGGATGTGGTTTGGCCTCAAAAACAACTCTGTCTCATAGTGATCCATTACTACACAGGAGGAATGGTTTCACCAGAGTTTTTAACTTATAAAGCATGTAATTTTTTTTTTACAAATGCTAAAATAAGAAAATAAATTAACAGAAGGTGTTGGCAGAATGAAGTTATTTGGCTTAAAACAAGCAAAAAGACAAATATGGTTCTTTAAGATCAGTAAAATGATTTTCACTAAGCACAAAAAAGCATGAAACCTCATACCTTAGGGTGTTTGGCCACCTCTTTCATTTCCTCTGAGGCCTCTGGGACAGAAACAGGAACCACATAGGAGGTGGACAGTGCTGTGTATCTTGGAGCAACTGGATCAATAACCTAACACACACGCACACGCGCACACACACAGACACACACACACACACAAACACACAGACACTAACAGGTCAGTAAAAAGAAGACTGATGCTTTATGACAAACACCACATACAAAATGCTGAGTGATGAAAGAACCAAGCAGAAAATGATGCAGCTTTATTGAAACACAAAAATACCCTGCCAACAAAGGAAGTCAGACTCACAATAAGAAAGACGAGTTGAGAAAGAAAAGCTAATTCCATGAGTGAATTGTGACAGGTGTGCAGGTCAAGGAAAAAAAAACCTTGTATTCAGCTGTTTATTCAGCCACTATTTTACCAGCCAGCTTGAGCATAATAGGAGCCTGAATTACAGCTGAATGATTCAGAACAGACTGAACATCATCTCAGCAGGGCAGACGTGGTTTAGATAAGACCAGAAGACCACAGAAAAAAAACAGAGGATGCTCCCAAAGGTTTTATAACATCAAATTCAAAATATCTGTGATTTTACAAATCATTATGAATTAGACCCGCCAGAGTGATCTGATCACATAAGTTCTTATCTGATCATCTGATTTAAATATATTGATGCTGAAACTGTCAGTAGGTTTTCTATGGATCTTGGGTGTGTTCACACGTTTAAGCCGACCAATTGTGATTGTATCAACTGAAATGGATGTTCAATGACAGTTGAAGTCTAGACTGACAGGAACTGGGGAGTGGGACAGCATTTCATCAAGGGCTCAATGTGGTTCACCACCAGAGCACATCACGGAGAGAGAGATGCAAATGCCAGGTCTAACAAGGACCTTCGTCTATTGTTATCTGTTGTACAGGAAGGTGACAGTTCTCTGTAAGGATCAGTACAGGCTGGCAATGCTGAATTTGTGTGAGGAGGACTGTATTTGACAGTGACCTTTGACCTCTAGCTAAAGGGTCCTTGCAATGTTAGTGATTTAGGAAATAAACATGAAGCACAACATAAATAAATGTTTAACATATCAAATCAATTTAGTCAATAACTGAAGAGTAAACTTCTCAGCCGCTCACTCAAAAAGCTGCAATGAACTCTGAAGATGAAGGGAAAAGATGGAGAGGGGAAACATTAGCAGGGGTGGATGTTTAACCAGGTACTTCTAGAGAATGTTTGACTTCATCTACGCTTCGTTTGCTACTGTTTGTTTAGAGATTTAAACCATCTTACTCACAATATTAACTCAAGCCCAAATCACACAGGGGATAAAATACAATGTCACCATAGGACCAAATCATTTTTATAAATAGTTTGGAGTTACCGTAGGCATCGGCTTCCTGCAGTTTCTGCAGTTCTAGCCAGATTAATATTAAAAGCCCTTTTTAGTATCACAATCCAACTCAGAATCTGTTGCAGTCCCAATGGTTAAATAAAGACAGAAAACAATTAAAGATGATAATTAGTTTTCAGATGTCAATTCTGACATCTATTCCTGACACAGGCTTAGGAGACCTTTAGGTTAGAGCCTCTATAGGAAGTGGAGGATTTTCTTCTTTTAGAAAAAGTAAGAGGTAAAACTATCCCAGAAAGAGACAACACTATAGAAACAAAATATTCTAAAGACAGACTACCAAGTGATCACATCCTAGTTGAGCTGCCCACAACCTAACTAATATTAAAAGAAAAAACACTTCCTCAGACCATTTTGATGCCAATTAATTACATGCCTTAACCTGTTGTGATGAAGTCAGATCCGTGTCATTATGACCTTATTAAGCAGAACTGACACTGACACCTCAGAAAGTCATTGAGGAGAATACATAGCGACGAAAGCAGAGGACTTGTTTAAATCTTTTTATGACGTTTCTCATTCTTGCGCCATGACGTAGGGAGAGCAGTTACTCAGGGACCTGATGCAAAGTTGTAGAGAATCTAATCCAAAATAACTACTTAATACTAGTGTGACAGTTAACATAAAATAACTTAGATGCCCTGTCTCTACTATGACTGTGTATTCTCTAATAATCTGTTTGGCTGGTAAAATAGCAGAGGCGTATTGAGTCAACCAGCCCGTTAAGAAAGCAGAGAGGGGGTGGGTGAATATGAGGAAGAAGAGGAGGACGAGGAGGTGGAGGAGTACCTTCAGACAGCTAATTGGCAGCTTGGAAACAGAAGAGTGAGATGCTGTTTAATGTCAGATATAAGGAGGGAGGAAGAGAGAGAGGATAAAGGTAGAGACACATTTACATAGAATGGACTGTTTACATAGTTTCCCCTCACCATTACACCTTCCTCTTTTTGTCTCCTACACTCCAAACTAGCCACAATCTCCTCTTTGGCCTTCTACTCCACAAAGCATACACATACATATTTTTAAAGTTAAGTTAATCAGTGACTTCACGCTGAATCCATCAGTTAATACAGTTAATAAACTGTCATTTGGATGCAAATCAGAGCTACTATCCACAATGAATAACTTTTAATTCTTCACATCTACAGCTACTGCTGCTGTTTAAATATCATCTAGTTGACGTAAAAGAATTTTGTGGGCATGAAACTGTCTGAAGAGGGCAGGGGGGAGCTGGTTAGTTGAACATGCATAAGAAGCCCTTTGCAAAAACAGAAGCAGCTGTTAGTCCCTAAATATCAACCTCAAGCCAAACATGATCATAAGGATAATCCTAGGAATCTGTATTCAGCCTGACCTACTGAAAATTAAGTTAGACTAGTCCGTCATGATGAGTATAATGAAAAAAATCTTCCTTTCTAACTGAGGTCTGAATCTCACTCATCAACTTCACACCTTCTACCTGACTCTGGGATGAAGCAGCAAGTGCCAGCAGGGACAAAAAAAAAAAAACAACAACAACGAAAACGGAAAGCAGCATAGAAGGAGACAGGGATGAAAATGGGGGACAACAAAACATGAATACAAACAACTGTGGCGCATGACATGAAGCAGCAGGTTTGGCTTTTGTGGGTTTCGGTGTTACTGGGGATAGTATGGACGGTAATGGTGGGGTAGCAAAGATCAGGGAAAGTGGTGGCAAATGAAAGTGTTAAACAGAATGAGAGGAGCAAAGCAGAAAGAAGCCATGCCAGCAGTGAACCCACAGGCAATTCTCTGATGCTGTCAATCACAGGCCTCCGCCTTTAGTAATTGTCATGCAACATATTGTAATCTTATCCATTTCTACTTTATGGTTGCAATTGACCTAGCTCTGTGGCGGCGAAAGTGAAACTAATAAATAAGAACATTGTAAACCATGCAAAAATAGGTCAGTAAATAATCAATGATTAAGAGCATGGCCTGTCAAGTTGGTCCAATCACAAAGGTAGTAATATATCACATATTCTTTGTAGACCTAGTTAAATGAGCTTTGTCCTTTTGTCCCAGTACAGTTGTCCCGAAATGACAGTTTGTGTTCTTTGGCATGGGGCTGTATGAAGTACTTACCTGCATGGATAGTCAGACTCTAGATAAGATCCCCTGTCAAATAACCTGAACTTTCACTTTCACTCCCATCTTACCTAAATTTTCTATTTATTTTTGTATTTTGCAGCAGAGCCAAACAGGCTGATGAAAAACATTGTCTAATTCTGAACAAAGATCATTGGGGTCTAAAAATCGCAACTCGGTTGAAGTTGACAAAGAGGAAATATTTACCTTTTTATTGAAGGCCCAGATCTTGTCCCACTCCATGTTCACCACTGACCTTGAGCCTCCCTAAAAATAAGAGAGTGGATAAAAGAAAATTTGTCTTTGTCCTGGTTCGCTTAGAAAAAAAATCTCTGTAACACGGCATTGTTTCAAGAAACATCTGCGTACTATTACAGTTTTTCTCAGTCGCTTTGGTACATTTCTCAGATCAGAATTGACATTCTCAAAACTACTTGTTCAATCATCATTGTGTCACTTGTGCACATCAAAAAAGCAGTTTCCAATTCCTTTGAACAAGTTGCAAATGCTTTGGTTCATCCATGCAAATGGTTACGTACAATTCTCTGCTGTTTCCTACATTATCAATTGCTCATGTCATGTTGATCAAAATGTATTATAATGAGTCTCTGTAGTCTCACTCCCCACAACATTTAGTTGTCTATACATGCAAAATGGTTGAACAAGTTGTCATAATGTCAAGCATATTTCTATACTTTTCCTTTAGATCC
The DNA here is from genome assembly GCF_905171665.1 of Trachurus trachurus. NCBI lineage: Eukaryota > Metazoa > Chordata > Actinopteri > Carangiformes > Carangidae > Trachurus > Trachurus trachurus. Next base: position 22,735,570 of record NC_139893.1, on the reverse strand, counting down.
ATTTTTTTGAAATAGCTCAAAGGTGCATCTCACGAACCATCAGATGGCAAGTACGGATACATATATATAGTCGGAGCACAACACAATGTTCCAATGTCTGACAATGGAAGGACAAGTAATTGGACTACAGCACTGCATGTACATTTTTCCCTAAGGACATTGTACTATGTTCACATTTTTACTTTTGTTTTCTTCTTTGCGCTGTCTTTTCCTTTCTGTATCACAATGACATGGTCTGTCAACAAATTACAGTACAAACAGTAAAAGCGTAAATGTGAATCTTGTCCAGTCTCTTGCAATCAATCTCCCACATATATTTAAGTGTAACTTACAATTTACAATAGTTTTGATCAAAACCTTAGCCATAGTTTACATCAGAACATCCCTCCAGAGTACACTGTTATATTGACAACATGACTAAGCAATTTGACTGTCTTATCCGTACACAATGACAATGACATGTTCATTGACACAGATATTTACTTTTAAGAGATGAACTAAGGATTTTGAGCAAGAGACTGGTTTTTGTAGTAATCCATGGTGTTTTGCTATTTGTACGAATTGCCTTGAGAAATGCACTTACTGTTTTACAACTGTCAAAGATGATTGGAGAAATGTACCAAAGCGACTGAGAAAAACTGTAATGTCATTGAGCTGCACTTTTGCAGGTTTGGAGCTTCAGGACTTGTTGCTCTGACAAAAGCACCAGGTAGAAATAAAAATCAAATGTTGCATGATTAAAAGGAAGAGTCAGTCTCTCCAATGTCTAACATTATCTCTAATATTTTATTTGGTCCATTTATCAAACTGAGCTCCCGTATTTGTTTTTACAGAGGTTTCACCTACTCCTCATAAGCTATGACTGTGTACCTGAGCTGCAATGAACTGTTTCAGACCCTCCACAGTCATCCCTCTCCTCAGGACTCCTCTGACAGTGGGGAAACGAGGGTCATCCCTGGAGAATGAAGCAAGAAACAGTCAAAAGAGAACATGGGAAAAGAGAGACAGACAAAGAGAAAAGGAGGATGAGAAGGAACAGAGTTAGAATTGATCTAAACCTACCATCCATCGACGTATCCCTGATCGACAAACCATGTGAGCTTCCTCTTGGACAGCACTGTGTTATTGAGGTTGAGTCTGGCATACTCCCAGATGTAAGGTTTCCTGAGGCGCAGGGCGTTGATCACCCAGTAGAACTGATCATCACGGTCGTGGTACTCGGTGGTTCTGAGAGCGTGGGTCACACCCTCCAAGCTATCCACAATGGGGCAGGCAAAGTCGTATGTTGGGTAGACTCTGGAAGAAAAGACGTTGACAGTTTAAATATTTAAATATCAAGCATCTTTTAAAGGTACAAATTACTAAGACAAATAAATTAAGCACCTGTAGCTGCCTCCAGTGCGGGGGTGGCTAGCATTCTTGCAGCGATAAAATGTGGGGTCTCGCATACAGCCGTTGTTAGACTTCATGTCAATCTTGGCCCTCATGCAGCAGGTCTGACCGAACTCTGTTCCAGCTTTCATCTCTGACCACATCTTCATGTTCTCCTCCACCGCTGCAGAGAAGACAGACGTTGGGTATTTTAGATTCAGACAGTTCAGAAATTAGCATCTTGTTAGTTTGAAATACGCTGCAATGGGTTATCATGTCATGCATTGGTAGGCGTACTGTTGTTTCTGCATTTTGATTCAGTGCGCTGCTCCCTCTCCTGCTTCATCTGCTCAGGAGGGGTGTTGTCGATGTAGGCCTTGCCCTCTGTAAGCAACTGTTCAGCAAATTTCATAATGGTGGGGAAATGGTCGCTGGTGTAGGTGAACTGGTCTGGATGAATCTGAAGCATGGCGACATCTTCAAGGATCACCTGAGGAAAAGCAAAGAAATGGACAATGAGAACAAACTCATTTTTCCTGGTATTTTTCATCTGAACATCATATTTTTCAAATTCCAAGACTTTATGTCTCACCTTCTCAAAGTCCTCCTTTTCCTTCTCTGGGTTGGTGTCATCAAAGCGCATGATGAGCTTGCCTTTAAATGTGACCTGGTAGTGCTGGTTGAGCAGAGCAGCCTTGGCATGACCAATGTGCAGGTATCTAGAGAGACACAGAAATGTTCCTGTTAAGTAAAGGACCTTTTCCCTAATGCACGCTGAGGCATCTGATGATTGTTTGCCTTACCCACTGGCCTCAGGAGGGAACCGAACCACCACCTTGCCCATCTCGGCTCCTGGAAGTTCCACAAACTTTCCAACATCCTGCTTCTTCTCGTTAGACTGTCAAGTAGAGACGCAGTCAGTCAGGAATACAGGGAGAGTGCACTCAATCATCAGGTTTGTGTTGGTTTTATTAACGTAAACACGATCTGCATTTTATTAGGTCTACCTCAGATGGCTTCAGGGTTGATGACTTGCTAGTTTCAAACTTTCCTTCTCTCCAAATATAAAATGATTTTCTAGGGGCGTCGTTTAGCTCAGTGGGTAGAGCAGGTGCCCCATATACAGAGGCTACAGTCCTCTCTGCAGCAGGCCCCGTGTCGAATCCCGACTCGGGCAGCCGTTTGCTGCATGTCATTCCCCCTCTCTCTGCCTCCCCATTTCCTGTCTCTCTCAACTACACTATCAATTAAAGGGGAAAAAAACCCAAATAAAAAAAAAAGATTATCTAAAACAACTTGTGAATGGCTAAGGTTACACTTACGTTGGATTTGGTCATTGGGGCTTTCTTGCTGGCATACTTGTTGCCCACAGCAGTGAAGGGGACCTGGGAGCTCAAGAAGGAGAACCAGCGGTTGGCGTGGGAGAAGGATTTCCCCTGGCCTGGCCAGCCCTCGTGACCTGCAGAGAAACAATCACAAACTGCAGTGCTGCATTTTGCTCATGTAACTGCGGAAATTCTGCCCTGAAAGAGGATCCAAGAGATCTGGTAAACGCTGGATACACACCTTTGAGGGCCGCCCAGACACAGAGATCGGCCAGGGTGACAGCATGTCCGACCAGGTAGGTTCGCAGAGAAAGAGCCAGATCCAGCTCACCCAATGCCTCCATCAAGCCTGGCTGGCCACACAGACGGCGAGCACTGAACTCCAGCCAGTGATCGACCTGCGGACACCAGACAGCATCTCAAATTAGAAATTAGAACCTAGAACCTCACACTATGTGTCTCAAATACACACAAACATACACACCTCGGTCTGCTCCATCATGTTGGCTCCATAGAGGCCAAGAGCAGGAGCCACGCGAGCTAAGTAGCGGCAGATGGAGTTAGCATCGTTGAACTGGATTGCACTGAGGAAGAGTCAAAGAAAACAGAAGATAAAGTAAGAGTAATATATTCCACAAACTCCAACCCTACTATTTGATATGCTACATGCTGGAGCACTGGTAAAACGCTGGGTGAAATCAACTGTCTCACATACTCTGAGACATGAAGGTGGGTGTCTTTGCCTTCCGCCACTGACACCTGCACACTCTCCTTCACATGCTCTGCTGCCAGAAGCGCACCTGCAGGATAATGGAAAAAAAAGACAATGTTAGTGTGTTGTGTTTGAAGATAAACATGGATGAACGACCAAAGCCTGTTTCAGCAACAGCAACAGCAACAGCAACATCACATGCATTACATTTATGAAGATGATGCGCCTCATATCTAACAGGCTTTCTCAGTTCACAAAGACTATACCGTAAATTACATTTTGAGTCGAGAACCAGTTCAACCAGTTCTGGGATGATATAACATGTACTCTGCTGTGTTTCTTTTTACTGTGCCCAAACCACAATGTTTGAACCTCTTTAAACAGTACTCAGCATTTATATCTATGCCACAGTAGGTAACAAGACTATGGCTCGACAGTGGTATCAATCAGGGCTCTTTCCACACGGTCAATTATCTTTGAGTTTAAAATTTAATTCAGATTAGGGAACTAACATTTTGACAGAAATTTTGAATGCAAAATAACTCTGTCTCTGACTGTCCTATGATTTATATAGGCCAAGCAATCTAAATCAATGCTTGGCATTTTAGAGTCCAATTTCTTTAATCACTGAAGCATTTCCTGTTTCATCTCTCCTGACATCCTGTCTCTCTCTTGGCAGAGCAGAGCTACAGAGGTGGATTCTTCTCTGCGGGGAAAAGGTGTGGTGGGTTTGTGATCACCACGCCGGCTAGGGCTGTACAACACAAATCAGTACGCAAACAGACACACACACACAGAAACCGTCCCATCAAACGCCACGTTTCAAGATGCTTGCATCAGCCTGCTGAACTCACTGCCAACGCACAACGGCGCTGTTAAGTCACTGTCAAAGCTAGTCATTATTTCAAGTCATCATGGTAGAAATACTTCTACACACTTTATGAAACATAATATAAAGACCTCTCCATATTATTAAATAATGTTCGACCAAGGGTACATTTCAGCAACACACAGCGTTGAGCATGTTTGAAGTTAACGTACGTTAGCTGAGCTAACCAAAGTAAGCTCATCAGCATGTCAACTACCCGGTACATTATTTATCCATTGTCACTTCATTCATAAATACGTGCATTTTACATGCAATGGCTCGACAGGGTATGCCTCTTAGATGTGAAGCTTTAAGTGGACGGCCACTGTGTGAAGCAGCTGCCGCTAATAAACGAAAATTAGCACGAGCTGTTCACATGTTATTGTTTTTCAATGTGCCACGGCGTCATGCTAGCTAGCAATAGCATGCTACACACAGAGACACACACAGAATAAGCCGCGGCTACTGACATTATATATAACCCACCCCTTTTTAACATATATGGACACACCACCATACCAGTTTAAATGCATATGGATCAAATTACAGTCGTAGCCATTTAACAATTGAAACTACTTGGCTACACCGTAAATTATGATAAAAACCCCAGTCTCTCGCCGTGAACTTTCATGAGAGCTAACTTAACATTTACATATACATTATGCATATCCTAAAAGGACATAAACTTTTATTATTACTCGTTTGTTTTCATGTATTCCATTTTAATTAGAGCTTTAAAAGACTGCGCCATTGTCTTAACCTTAAACAGACATCTATCCAGATCTGGAGATACGCCACATGCGCATATACAATCGTTATTTTTGACTTATTTGTTAGGGTGACACGTAGCAGCTACTAGCTTAGCCGACTGACAGTGAGTGCATGCACATGCACTTGCACACTGACAGCACCGTCATCAGGGGTTAACAGGCTGCAACTCACCTAGAGGCAGGTTGCTTGTATTTATGGTGAGGTTTAACGCCATGTTGTGAAAGGTGGTGAAGCCTTCTCACTGTTAAAGCCACCCAGTTAAAGTCCACACAGGCAGGGGAAGCCTCTCAGTCCACGCCAACAGACCGCGGGTCGAAGAGACAGGGGAGAGAAATCTGATTTGGTTTTTCAATGACGGCTAAACAACAACATGGAGGTGCAATACTGCCACCAAGTGCACGGGAGTGTAAATACACGAACGATAGGCTACAAAAACAAAAAAAAACGACAGACAGATAGACAAGACAGACAGACAGACAGATAGACAGATAGATAGATAGATAGATAGATAGAACATGTTTTTTGTCAACCTCTTGAAAGTAAAGTAGCCTAGGTAAAAAAAAGATTCTGCAGATAGCATCAGTGACTTTGCTTTGTTTTTCTTTTATTGAAGATGTTTTATAAGCATAATGGAGTCATACAGTATGGACTATTCTGTTTACCATTTTGTGTTTTAAAGGGGTGTAACCTATCTTTTTTTTTTAATTACTGAAAAAACAATGTGAATATTTCGCATTTGGCGTCAGCATCACAGTTAGCAGCCGTAGAGCATGTTGATCCTCATGATGTCCCAGTAGGACATGCCCTGCCTCTGGCCGATCTGGACGTTGGGGTCGGGGATGGGGGTGATGGAGTCATACCCGTTGACGGAGAAGGCTGTTCTCCCATAGTGCATGATGGAGGAGTAGTCATAGGGAGTGTTGAGGTTGTTGGTGTTCTGCTTGTAGAAGTTGTAGGACATCTGTTGGTTGATGTTCTGCCAGTTGATCCTGACGTATTGGTCGCGGTCGCTCCTGGTCTGCTCGTGCTGGAAGCCCAGAGCGTGGTTGATCTCGTGCTGGATGATGCCGTGGTACATGCAGCCCTGCCTGTTGAGAGAGAGTATCTGTCTGCCTCCCTCTTTGCCCAGAGCAGAGAAACATCCAGCTTTGCTCTCGATGCTGATGTAGTCGTACTCGTTCTGACGGGGGACGAAGCGGATGCAGGTCCTGCTGTGGTAGGACTTCATGGCAGAGTCGATCTTCTGCTTCTCCCAGCTGGTGAACTCCCTGCTGATGGTGAAGGGGATTGTCACATAGCCGCTGGAGGCCTTCCTCCACAGGCAGCTCTGGGACCAGCACACCATGGCGTTTCTGGTTCTGGGAGCTAGCAGGTCTCCTTCTAGCAGGATCTCATCGGTGCCATTGTTGGAAGTGAGGATCCTGGTGGTGATGTCGATGGTGTCATCTTCCTCACTTCCTTCCTCCTGGAGAGGAAGAGCCTGAGAGAGGCCGAGCAGGAGCAGCAGCAGCAGGCTGGCAGAGGGAGTCATCTTCAGGGTCAGTCTGGCTGTGGAGCTTCTGAGGAGAGACTGTTTGAAGCTTGATGTTTGACTCAGTGCAGTCCAGGGTTTTATACTCTCCTCTGCAGGTGTGTCTGCAGGAGGATTATGGGCTGGGGTCCACACTGCTAGGCTAAATAAACCTGTGAAGGGAGGACTCCACAGACAAACCTACTGTTTCAACATGGTTTGTTATGTCTGGTCATTAGAGGAATCAACAGCTTAACTTTGTTGTTGAATTGTCATTATTAGCTACTACTACTAAACAATGAAATCTGAGACGATCCATTTTCATTTTAAACTGTGGATTACATTTTTTCCCCTGATGATCTTGCCATGAAAAGATAGAAACAGATAAAACAGCCTGAACTAGACAACATCTGAAAAGTTGTTGTTTTTCCTATACTGACACAAACCACAGTTCATCAAAATATCAAACCATATATTTGATTAATTCTGTTATGTAATGTCCAAACATGCTGAACAAACAATGATCACCCAACTTCACAAATTGTTTCATGTTGTTCAGATAAATCCTCCCCCACCCAACACTTTACCCCTGATGCCATACCATTCCAGTTTATTGATTAATATGTTATGGTTTATTGTGTCAAACACTTTTTTTGTAGGTCTATGAATATTCCAACTGTATACTGTTTCTGGTCTACTGATTTCTTCAATGGATTCTATCAGTGCCATGATGTTTGTGTTTGTCTATTTGTTAAGTCGATTATTGAAGAGTTTTTCTAAAATTTTAGAGTAACGAGATGTCTGTAGTTTGTGAAGTGGTGTTTGTTCCCAGATTTATACAGAGGTATAACTTTTGGTATTTTCATTTTGTTTGGAAATGTACCAGTTTGAAATGATAAGTTACAGATGTATGCTAATGGTTTAACAATCCCCCCAATCACATTTTTCACAACAGACATATCAATGTCCTCACAGTCAGTACATTTCATGTTGATAAACTGCTGTGAGGAACATTGAATTCAGATTTCTTTCAATCAAGTTGTTGTTCTGTTCCTCCAATGTTACTAGATCAGGGATTTTCTTTGTCAGGTCAGGTCCAACACTTACAAAGAATTCATATTCTTTGAGATATACTGTATACTAAAAAAAAAGTATTACATATTATATATCAAAACGTGCGGTTCGATCAGGATCAGTACTTTTCTTAACAGTTTACGTCGCGAAAAACTGCGCAAAATTTTGCATTGAAGTTAATGAGACGGGCGGAATAAAAGAGCGAAAAAGAACAATCATTGGAGTTTTACAAACGTCTACTGCTCAGGCATACTTTCACTGAGAGACTTCATTTGAACTTTAAACAGTAGACACAAGTCTTGCGTATTGGTGTATTATTCCACGTTTGGATAGGTCATATAGTTTTTGATCAATCCCTGATCAATGACCATGATCATTTTTGGAGAAATTATGAGATTATAATGGGTGTGTATTGCACGGAATGTTTGTGTCAGAGTGTGTGACATCATCGGTTAGAGTGGGAGAGAGCCCAGAAAAATTCCAGAATTTTTCTCTTTCCAAACTCCTCCCGGACACAATTTACACATACACACATGATTTTTCCCAAATTTGTAGACAAACTTGTTCTGTGTCTCACAATGTGCTTAAAATATCTGAGAGATGTACAGAATTTGAATTGTCCGCCTCTAAGTGCAGCCACGTCTGTCTCTGCTCCTCATTGACTCCAATACAAAGATTTTCTGAGAGTAGCAGAATGGACCCCGGTTTTAAAATCGCACATTTCTGCAAAAATATTTACTGTAGAAGCACAAAATCGTACCAAATTCTTCAGGAAGTCCTTAACAGCGCTGATGGTCTGGGTTTTTTCTGATAGGAGCTATCGTTTTTTCAGAGTAAGCCTAAATGTGAGACCAGTGCAGAGGCAGAAAATCGCTCCTTTTCTCGACGTTTCTGTCTGCCTCAGCCTTGGGGGCCCCTATCGTCATTGGCAACGGCCTCAAGTTGCCGTGGTAACCTCTGAGCCTCAGGCCAGTGCTCGTTAAATGTTTATAAACACACACAGCTAAATCAGACTGACACAGGATGCAGCTCATAACATGTGTCAAGTCAGTCACACACACACACACACACACACACACTATTATATTGATGTAAAAAGAAATGATGAGACAGCATGTGGTTTTGCTTTACGTTTATTGAAGATGTTGTAAACATGAAGGGTGTCATATTGTATTGCTTTACCATTTTTAAAAATGTGGTTAAAGAGGTTGTAACCATTGGTATCATTTTGGTAATTGCTGAATATTTTTTATTTGGTGTCAGCATCACAGTTAGCAGCCGTAGAGCATGTTGATCCTCATGATGTCCCAGTAGGACATGCCCTGCCTCTGGCCGATCTGGACGTTGGGGTCGGGGATGGGGGTGATGGAGTCATACCCGTTGACGGAGAAGGCTGTTCTCCCATAGTGCATGATGGAGGAGTAGTCGTAGGGAGTGTTGAGGTTGTTGGTGTTCTCCTTGTAGAAGTTGTAGGACATCTGTTGGTTGATGTTCTGCCAGTTGATCCTGACGTATTGGTCGCGGTCGCTCCTGGTCTGCTCGTGCTGGAAGCCCAGAGCGTGGTTGATCTCGTGCTGGATGATGCCGTGGTACATGCAGCCCTGCCTGTTGAGAGAGAGTATCTGTCTGCCTCCCTCTTTGCCCAGAGCAGAGAAACATCCAGCTTTGCTCTCGATGCTGATGTAGTCGTACTCGTTCTGACGGGGGACGAAGCGGATGCAGGTCCTGCTGTGGTAGGACTTCATGGCAGAGTCGATCTTCTGCTTTTCCCAGCCGGTGAACTCCCTGCTGATGGTGAAGGGGATTGTCACATAGCCGCTGGAGGCCTTCCTCCACAGGCAGCTCTGGGACCAGCACACCATGGCGTTTCTGGTTCTGGGAGCTAGCAGGTCTCCTTCCAGCAGGATCTCATCGGTGCCATTGTTGGAAGTGAGGATCCTGGTGGTGATGTCGATGGTGTCATCTTCCTCTGCACTTCCTTCCTCCTGGAGAGGAAGAGCCTGAGAGAGGCCGAGCAGGAGCAGCAGCAGCAGGCTGGCAGAGGGAGTCATCTTCAGGGTCAGTCTGGCTGTGGAGCTTCTGAGGAGAGACTGTTTGAAGCTTGATGTTTGACTCAGTGCAGTCCAGGGTTTTATACTCTCCTCTGCAGGTGTGTCTGCAGGAGGATTATGGGCTGGGGTCCACACTGCTCGGCCTAAATAAACCTGTGAAGGGAGGACTCCACAGACAAACCTACTGTTTCAACATGGTTTGTTATGTCTGGTCATTAGAGGAATCAACAGCTTAACTTTGTTGTTGAATTGTCATTATTAGCTACTTCAAGTTTTAAACAATGAAATCTGAGACGATCCATTTTCATTTTAAACTGTGGATTACATTTTTTCCCCTGATGATCTTGCCATGAAAAGATAGAAACAGATAAAACAGCCTGAACTAGACAACATCTGAAAAGTTGTTGTTTTTCCTATACTGACACAAACCACAGTTCATCAAAATATCAAACCATATATTTGATTAATTCTGTTATGTAATGTCCAAACATGCTGAACAAACAATGATCACCCAACTTTACAAATTGTTTCATGTTGTTCAGATAAATCCTCACCCACCCAACACTTTACCCCTGATGCCATATCATTCCAGTTTATTGATTAAAGCAGAAGTAAGCGGAATGTTTGTGTTAATATAAGTCTTAAATAGTTATATCTTCTGACGTCAATCACTTACATAGAGGGCCCTAGTTTCTTAGACCGAGCGAAGTCTAAGCTCAGCGCAGCTTCGCCACGCCAACGGGGCTGGACCAGGTCCATTTCGCAAGATTCGTGGGCCGCGCAGTCAGACTTAGACCAGCGTAAACCCTCCCCTCGTCCCTCCCACCGGCGCAAACGGCGAAGAGGGAGGAGAGAGGGCGGGAGGGAGACAGGAGGAGGAGAGAAAGGCGTGGAGTGGGTTTGACACAGCCGAGTCAGATCTTCACCAATCAAATGAGCTCCTCTCCTCACCTTTAACTGCGCGGAGGGCGATGCGCGCTGCAAGTTTGTCATTTTATACTTGGACTGGACGGAGGAGACAGCGACGCCAGAGGCCGAACCTCTCCCCGGAGGAAACAGCTGTTTCCCCGGAGGTCCGAGCTCAGAGTGACCAACAATGAGTTTACTAATAATAATACAAATATCCTTAATCAGGTTTGATCTGATACACTGAGAACCCCTGCCCAATGAAAGAAACAACAACTAATAAACTAATAAAGAAACTCACATTTATTCAAACCCTGTAAGCAAGATGAGAGGTATAATACAACATAAACAAACACCATGCGTAACGGATGAAATCAGCGTAAAGGACGCTCTCTCTCTCTCTCTCTCTCTCTCTCTCTCTGTCCGTCTCTTTTTTTCTCTCTTTTTTTCTGTGATAGAGATGCTGAGTATACGGCTATATACTGACTATCTGATACCGAGGCTGTGGTGGACTAAGAGAGATGAAGATTTGTGTTTTGTTTTTCATTACGGCTGCCTGATGCGCTAATGAATTAATAAGTAAATAAATAAATAAAGCGATCATCACAAGGGCAGAGTGGTATCTCAACACGGCAGCGACATGCAGTCATCCACCCTCAGTCCTGCTTGGGACATCCACAGCTGCTTTTCAGTGCCAGTTCGTCCCTGCTGTGTTAATTCAGGTGGAGTTTCCTTTACGCGCTGACAGCCTTTGATCTCTGCTTTGATCTGACGTCAGATGTGACGGGACAATCTATATAGATATAAATTCACGTGTTGATTCCATTAGTTGCATTAAATAGTGGTTATTGTGGATATTTATTGCATTGAAATGTGTCTGGAACTGTGGAGATCTGCCTGTGAGGTCTTGGTGACGTGTGTGCACTGCTGGTCAGTCAGCCAAACTTCCACTGCACCTGCTGCGCTCCGCCCTGCGCTGAGAGTAGACCTGGTTGGAGGTGGCGAGCTTTCAGCGCAACCTCGGCGAGACATTTTCCCACGAAACTTCCACTGCACCAAGCTGAATCTGTGACGCCTCCCCCTGCTGCGCGGCCACGCCTATCTCAGCGCAGCGCGATCTACAAATCTCCCAATCTGACTTTGCGCTCGGCTGCGCTGGTCGAAACTTGCATTAGACCGGCTGCGTTACCTTGCGCCACCTGCGCTGCGCCAGCAAACTAGGGCCCAGAGTGTTTGGTCCAAAACACGGGTCTGTCAGTCACTCTGCTCTGCTGTAAGCCGAGGAGAAAACTTTCCTTGTATCCTACAACCTTTATCCAATGAGGAGAGAGAACGGCATAAAGGGGCGGTCCTCTCTGTGTGTGCAGCCAAGGGATGCGCGTGAATGTGGTGACGTAGGGACGGGGGCTGCTAACTCCATCGGCTGACAAGAAGTTAGCCAAAACGACCGGATCACTTACTTCTGCTTTAATAAGTTATGGTTTATTGTGTCAAACACTTTTTTTTGTAGGTCTATGAATATTCCAACTGTATACTGTTTCTGGTCTCTACTGATTTCTTCAATGGATTCTATTAGTGCCATGATGTTTGTGTTTGTCTATTTGTTAAGTCAATTATTGAAGAGTTTTTCAAAAATTTTAGAGTAACAAGACAGGTCTGTAGTTTGTGAAGTGGTGTTTGTTCCCAGATTTATACAGAGGTATAACTTTTGCTATTTTCATTTTGTTTGGAAATGTAGCCTACCAGTTTGAAATGATAAGTTACAGATGTAGCCTATGCTAATGGTTTAACATGTGAAGGGAGGACTCCACAGACAAACCTACTGTTTCAACATGGTTTATTATCTTTGGCCATTAGATGGATTTAAAGCTGTACTTTGTTGTTGAATTGTCATTATTGATTGTCGTTAATACAAGTTTCAACCAATGAAACCTATAACTAGGTGGCTATTGTCCATTTTCACTTTAAACTGTGGATTATAGGCTATCATATTTTCCCCCTGATATTTCCATGAAAATATAGAAACAGATAAAACAGCCTGGACAGATATAGACAACATCTGAAAAGGTGGTGTTTTCCCCCATAGTACTGACACAATGTATCACAAACATCATACTTTTCCCTCATTAGTCATACACTCAACACCTCATATAGCTCAAAAGTGAATGCAACTTTATCAAAAAGGCAAAACTTAAACACCACATTGAAATAAGTATTTAGATGCTTTGCTATCACACATTTGTTATATTTTATTTTTGATTATTCAGTCATTGTACAGTATGCACCAAACAACAGAACAGATGGGTCGCAACAGTAAAACAATATATTTCATTTGTAGTTAACTCTCAAATAGCTGCAGTTATTATCCATATCACACTTTAGTTTTAACTTGGGTTACTCCCATTTCATTGGATCATTTTGGGGATTCTTTGAGTTTCTCCACCTTTTCTAGAGTCCACCTGCAGTAGATTTCATTGATTACACATATTTGTTTTTTCAAATGTGCGCAGTTTTTTAAAGTTTTATGTCTTTAGAAAAGCTAGCACTGTGTTGTATGCCTATTACCATCCACAACAATGAATCATGATGATGGCAGCATCATGCTGTGGGGGTGTTTGTCAGTGGTAGAAACAAGGACACTGGCCAGGGTTGAGGGAAAGCTCAATACAGCAAAGTACATGTATGCCTTTTATAAAACCTAATGACCTAAAGTTCACCTACCAACAGGACAACTACCCTAAGTAAACAGCTAAGAAAAAAAATACTTGGAACAATGTAAGTAGTACTTGGTTCTGCATAACAAGACTGAAAACTTGGTCTGAATATTTTCCAGTTGAATGCAGAATGTAGTTTTGCATTATTCTCAGATTTAATCATCCATTTATAGCCAGTATTCAACTAAAACATCAAACATCATGTAATACAAACATATAGACACCCACACAGAGTAGTAGAACATATTAAAAGGTCCTGTTAATGTAGCCTTTACATACAACATTATCAGAGGACCTTGTTATTTCATGACACTAACTTTGTGACAAACAACCAGGCTGGTGTGTTTTCATTTATGAGAGGTATTGTCATGTAATTTATTTACCGTGTAGTATAGGTAGAAACAAAAGCTTTTTCCACAGATCTCCAGGAACTGATTCTACAGTCCAGTTCCCCTTTTGACAGTCATTTTGTTGTTGAAAACATCTCAGAGCTGGTTGAGTGTACATACCAGTATATATACAGTACAGTATATGTATCACATGCAGAGATTACTGAAATTTTCACTTTTAAAGATAAAAATGCCTACAAAAACACTGTGCTTTGCATCTACCTGTGTCTTAATATTTTAAGATTATTTTCTCAAGAATTAGTCCTATTATGACTTTGCACCTGGATCAGACTGGGATGGAGACATCATGGTTTTGAGTTGTCTTTACGTCAGTCTGTCCATCCTGTTCTCATGAGTGTGATATCACAGTAACATCATGAGGGAATTTCTTGACATTTGGTGAAAACATTCACTTGGACTTTTGGGCAGTTTTTGTATTATTTTCTCATACTTTGTACAGTTGAACTCTCATCTTGAGAAATTATTTTTGTTGAGGATACTTTCTCATTTTTATTTTTTCAAAGTATATTTTTTGGGCTTTTTTGCCTTTAATTGACAGTACAGTTGAGAAAGACAGGAAATTGGGAGGCAGAGAGAGGGGCAGTGACATGCAGTAAAGGGCCGCCTGATTCGGAATTTGAACCGGGGCCAACTGCAGCAAGGACAACCTCTGAATGTGGGGCACCTGCTCCACCCACTGCGCCACACAACGCCCCAACCTTCCTATTTAACTTGCCAGTGTTATAAAAGCAAAAAGAGAGAGTGGACCATTACAAAATGTTTTTGTGTTAGTCTCTTGAAAGTGAATTTGACAGAATTTTCTACTTCCAACATTATGCAGATATTCATCAGTTTGCCATTCATCGTATTGCTGCTGATAGGTTATTATTGTGTGTGTTAACTTATATTGATAGAAAAAGAAACGATGAGACAGCATCAGTGGTTTTTCTTTGCTTTTATTGAAGATTAGGAATGATGAGTGTCATGTGTTGCTTTACCATTTTTTAGAATGTGTTTTAAAGGGGTGTAACTATTGGTATGATTTTTTTAAATTACTGAAAAAACAGTGAGAATATTTTGCATTTGGTGTCAGCATCACAGTTAGCAGCCGTAGAGCATGTTGATCCTCATGATGTCCCAGTAGGACATGCCCTGCCTCTGGCCGATCTGGACGTTGGGGTCGGGGATGGGGGTGATGGAGTCATACCCGTTGACGGAGAAGGCTGTTCTCCCATAGTGCATGATGGAGGAGTAGTCGTAGGGAGTGTTGAGGTTGTTGGTGTTCTCCTTGTAGAAGTTGTAGGACATCTGTTGGTTGATGTTCTGCCAGTTGATCCTGACGTATTGGTCGCGGTCGCTCCTGGTCTGCTCGTGCTGGAAGCCCAGAGCGTGGTTGATCTCGTGCTGGATGATGCCGTGGTACATGCAGCCCTGCCTGTTGAGAGAGAGTATCTGTCTGCCTCCCTCTTTGCCCAGAGCAGAGAAACATCCAGCTTTGCTCTCGATGCTGATGTAGTCGTACTCGTTCTGACGGGGGACGAAGCGGATGCAGGTCCTGCTGTGGTAGGACTTCATGGCAGAGTCGATCTTCTGCTTCTCCCAGCTGGTGAACTCCCTGCTGATGGTGAAGGGGATTGTCACATAGCCGTTGGAGGCCTTCCTCCACAGGCAGCTCTGGGACCAGCACACCATGGCGTTTCTGGTTCTGGGAGCTAGCAGGTCTCCTTCCAGCAGGATCTCATCGGTGCCATTGTTGGAAGTGAGGATCCTGGTGGTGATGTCGATGGTGTCATCTTCCTCTGCACTTCCTTCCTCCTGGAGAGGAAGAGCCTGAGAGAGGCCGAGCAGGAGCAGCAGCAGCAGGCTGGCAGAGGGAGTCATCTTCAGGGTCAGTCTGGCTGAGGAGCTTCTGAGGAGAGACTGTTTGAAGCTTGATGTTTGACTCAGTGCAGTCCAGGGTTTTATACTCTCCTCTGCAGGTGTGTCTGCAGGAGGATTATGGGCTGGGGTCCACACTGCTAGGCCTAAATAAACCTGTGAAGGGAGGACTCCACAGACAAACCAATCTGTTTTTCCCATTGTACTAATGTGTCACAAACTTCACACCCTTTCCACTCCACAGACAAACTGTTTCATGATCTTTAGTTGGCTACTTGTAGGCTAATAGGACTAATACTTGAGAAAATAATCTTAAAATATTAAGACACAGGTACATGCAAAGCACAGTGTTTTTGTAGGCATTTAATCTTTAAAAGTGACATTTTCAGTAAACTCTGCATGTGATACATATATACTGGTATGCACTCAACCAGCTCTGAGATGTTTTCAACAACAACACCAGCCTGGTTGTTTGTCACAAAGTTAGTGTCATGAAAGAACAAGGTCCTCTGATAATGTTGTAAGTCAAGGCTACATCAACAGGACCTTTTAATATGTTCTACTACTCTGTGTGGGTGTCTATATGTTTGTATTACATGATGTTTGATGTTTTTGTTGAATACTGGCTATAAATGGATGATTAAATCATATAATAATAAATAATAATGCAAAGCTACATTCTGCATTCAACTGGAAAATATTCAGACCAAGTTTTTCACTCTTGTTATGCAGAATCAAGTACTTACATTGTTCCAAGTATTTTTTTCTTAGCTGTTTACTTAGGGTAGTTGTCCTGTTGGAAGGTGAACTTTAGGTCATTAGGTTTTATAAAGGGGCATGTCTGTACTTTGCTGTATTTAGCTTTCCCTCAACCCTGGCCAGTGTCCTTGTTTCTACTACTGACAAACACCCCCACAGCATGATGCTGCCATCATCATGATTCATTGTTGTGGATGGTAATAGGCATACAACACAGTGCCAGCTTTTCTAAAGACATACAATTTAAGCCAAAAACTGTGCACATTTAAAAATATATATATATATATATTATATGTAATCAATGAAATCCACTGCAGGTGGACTCTAGAAAAGGTGGAGAAACTCAAAGAATCCCCAAAATGATCCAATGAAATGGGAGTAACCCAAGTTAAAACTAAAGTGTGATATGGATAATAACTGCAGCTATTTGAAAGTTAACTACAAATGAAATATATTGTTTTACTGTTGCGACCCATCTGTTCTGTTGTTTGGTGCATATTGTACAATGACAGAATAATCAAAAATAAAGCACTAAATAGCATAAAACACTTTTGAGCTATGAGGTGTTGAGTGTATACAACTAATGAGGGAAAAGTATGATGTTTGTGATACATTGTGTCAGTACTATGGGAAAAACACCACATTTTCAGATGTTGTCTATATCTGTTCAGGCTGTTTTATCTGTTTCTATATTTTCATGGAAATATCAGGGGGAAAATATGATAGCCTATAATCCACAGTTTAAAATGAAAATGGATAATCTCAGATATGATAACCTAGTTATAGGTTTCATTGGTTGAAACTTGTATTAACGACAATCAATAATGACAATTCAACAACAAAGTAGCTTTAAATCCATCTAATGGCCAAAGATAATAAACCATGTTGAAACAGTAGGTTTGTCTGTGGAGTCCTCCCTTCACAGGTTTATTTAGGCCTAGCAGTGTGGACCCCAGCCCATAATCCTCCTGCAGACACACCTGCAGAGGAGAGTATAAAACCCTGGACTGCACTGAGTCAAACATCAAGCTTCAAACAGTCTCTCCTCAGAAGCTCCTCAGCCAGACTGACCCTGAAGATGACTCCCTCTGCCAGCCTGCTGCTGCTGCTCCTGCTCGGCCTCTCTCAGGCTCTTCCACTCCAGGAGGAAGGAAGTGCAGAGGAAGATGACACCATCGACATCACCACCAGGATCCTCACTTCCAACAATGGCACCGATGAGATCCTGCTGGAAGGAGACCTGCTAGCTCCCAGAACCAGAAACGCCATGGTGTGCTGGTCCCAGAGCTGCCTGTGGAGGAAGGCCTCCAACGGCTATGTGACAATCCCCTTCACCATCAGCAGGGAGTTCACCAGCTGGGAGAAGCAGAAGATCGACTCTGCCATGAAGTCCTACCACAGCAGGACCTGCATCCGCTTCGTCCCCCGTCAGAACGAGTACGACTACATCAGCATCGAGAGCAAAGCTGGATGTTTCTCTGCTCTGGGCAAAGAGGGAGGCAGACAGATACTCTCTCTCAACAGGCAGGGCTGCATGTACCACGGCATCATCCAGCACGAGATCAACCACGCTCTGGGCTTCCAGCACGAGCAGACCAGGAGCGACCGCGACCAATACGTCAGGATCAACTGGCAGAACATCAACCAACAGATGTCCTACAACTTCTACAAGGAGAACACCAACAACCTCAACACTCCCTACGACTACTCCTCCATCATGCACTATGGGAGAACAGCCTTCTCCGTCAACGGGTATGACTCCATCACCCCCATCCCCGACCCCAACGTCCAGATCGGCCAGAGGCAGGGCATGTCCTACTGGGACATCATGAGGATCAACATGCTCTACGGCTGCTAACTGTGATGCTGACACCAAATGCAAAATATTCTCACTGTTTTTTCAGTAATTTAAAAAAAATCATACCAATAGTTACACCCCTTTAAAACACATTCTAAAAAATGGTAAAGCAACACATGACACTCATCATTCCTAATCTTCAATAAAAGCAAAGAAAAACCACTGATGCTGTCTCATCGTTTCTTTTTCTATCAATATAAGTTAACACACACAATAATAACCTATCAGCAGCAATACGATGAATGGCAAACTGATGAATATCTGCATAATGTTGGAAGTAGAAAATTCTGTCAAATTCACTTTCAAGAGACTAACACAAAAACATTTTGTAATGGTCCACTCTCTCTTTTTGCTTTTATAACACTGGCAAGTTAAATAGGAAGGTTGGGGCGTTGTGTGGCGCAGTGGGTGGAGCAGGTGCCCCACATTCAGAGGTTGTCCTTGCTGCAGTTGGCCCCGGTTCAAATTCCGAATCAGGCGGCCCTTTACTGCATGTCACTGCCCCTCTCTCTGCCTCCCAATTTCCTGTCTTTCTCAACTGTACTGTCAATTAAAGGCAAAAAAGCCCAAAAAATATACTTTGAAAAAATAAAAATGAGAAAGTATCCTCAACAAAAATAATTTCTCAAGATGAGAGTTCAACTGTACAAAGTATGAGAAAATAATACAAAAACTGCCCAAAAGTCCAAGTGAATGTTTTCACCAAATGTCAAGAAATTCCCTCATGATGTTACTGTGATATCACACTCATGAGAACAGGATGGACAGACTGACGTAAAGACAACTCAAAACCATGATGTCTCCATCCCAGTCTGATCCAGGTGCAAAGTCATAATAGGACTAATTCTTGAGAAAATAATCTTAAAATATTAAGACACAGGTAGATGCAAAGCACAGTGTTTTTGTAGGCATTTTTATCTTTAAAAGTGAAAATTTCAGTAATCTCTGCATGTGATACATATACTGTACTGTATATATACTGGTATGTACACTCAACCAGCTCTGAGATGTTTTCAACAACAAAATGACTGTCAAAAGGGGAACTGGACTGTAGAATCAGTTCCTGGAGATCTGTGGAAAAAGCTTTTGTTTCTACCTATACTACACGGTAAATAAATTACATGACAATACCTCTCATAAATGAAAACACACCAGCCTGGTTGTTTGTCACAAAGTTAGTGTCATGAAAGAACAAGGTCCTCTGATAATGTTGTAAGTCAAGGCTACATCAACGGGACCTTTTAATATGTTCTACTACTCTGTGTGGGTGTCTATATGTTTGTATTACATGATGTTTGATGTTTTAGTTGAATACTGGCTATAAATTGATGATTAAATCTGGGAATAATGCAAAACTACATTCTGCATTCAACTGGAAAATATTCAGACCAAGTTTTTCACTCTTGTTATGCAGAATCAAGTACTTACATTGTTCCAAGTATTTTTTTCTTAGCTGTTTACTTAGGGTAGTTGTCCTGTTGGAAGGTGAACTTTAGGTCATTAGGTTTTATAAAGGGCATGTCTGTACTTTGCTGTATTTAGCTTTCCCTCAACCCTGGCCAGTGTCCTTGTTTCTACTACTGACAAACACCCCCACAACATGATGCTGCCATCATCATGATTCATTGTTGTGGATGGTAATAGGCATACAACACAGTGCCAGCTTTTCTAAAGACATAAAACTTAAAAAAGTGTGCACATTTAAAAAAAAATATATATATTATATGTAATCAATGAAATCTACTGCAGGTGGACTCTAGAAAAGGTGGAGAAACTCAAAGAATCCCCAAAATGATCCAATGAAATGGGAGTAACCCAAGTTAAAACTAAAGTGTGATATGGATAATAACTGCAGCTATTTGAAAGTTAACTACAAATGAAATATATTGTTTTACTGTTGCGACCCATCTGTTCTGTTGTTTGGTGCATATTGTACAATGACAGAATAATCAAAAATAAAGCACTAAATAGCATAAAACACTTTTGAGCTATGAGGTGTTGAGTGTATACAACTAATGAGGGAAAAGTATGATGTTTGTGATACATTGTGTCAGTACTATGGGAAAAACACCACATTTTCAGATGTTGTCTATATCTGTTCAGGCTGTTTTATCTGTTTCTATATTTTCATGGAAATATCAGGGGGAAAATATGATAGCCTATAATCCACAGTTTAAAATGAAAATGGATCATCTCAGATATGATAACCTAGTTATAGGTTTCATTGGTTGAAACTTGTATTAACGACAATCAATAATGACAATTCAACAACAAAGTAGCTTTAAATCCATCTAATGGCCAAAGATAATAAACCATGTTGAAACAGTAGGTTTGTCTGTGGAGTCCTCCCTTCACAGGTTTATTTAGGCCTAGCAGTGTGGACCCCAGCCCATAATCCACCTGACACACCAGACACACCTGCAGAGGAGAGTATAAAACCCTGGACTGCACTGAGTCAAACATCAAGCTTCAAACAGTCTCTCCTCAGAAGCTCCACAGCCAGACTGACCCTGAAGATGACTCCCTCTGCCAGCCTGCTGCTGCTGCTCCTGCTCGGCCTCTCTCAGGCTCTTCCTCTCCAGGAGGAAGGAAGTGCAGAGGAAGATGACACCATCGACATCACCACCAGGATCCTCACTTCCAACAATGGCACCGATGAGATCCTGCTGGAAGGAGACCTGCTAGCTCCCAGAACCAGAAACGCCATGGTGTGCTGGTCCCAGAGCTGCCTGTGGAGGAAGGCCTCCAGCGGCTATGTGACAATCCCCTTCACCATCAGCAGGGAGTTCACCAGCTGGGAGAAGCAGAAGATCGACTCTGCCATGAAGTCCTACCACAGCAGGACCTGCATCCGCTTCGTCCCCCGTCAGAACGAGTACGACTACATCAGCATCGAGAGCAAAGCTGGATGTTTCTCTGCTCTGGGCAAAGAGGGAGGCAGACAGATACTCTCTCTCAACAGGCAGGGCTGCATGTACCACGGCATCATCCAGCACGAGATCAACCACGCTCTGGGCTTCCAGCACGAGCAGACCAGGAGCGACCGCGACCAATACGTCAGGATCAACTGGCAGAACATCAACCAACAGATGTCCTACAACTTCTACAAGGAGAACACCAACAACCTCAACACTCCCTACGACTACTCCTCCATCATGCACTATGGGAGAACAGCCTTCTCTGTCAACGGGTATGACTCCATCACCCCCATCCCCGACCCCAACGTCCAGATCGGCCAGAGGCAGGGCATGTCCTACTGGGACATCATGAGGATCAACATGCTCTACGGCTGCTAACTGTGATGCTGACGCCAAATGCAAAATATTCTCACTGTTTTTTCAGTAATTTAAAAAAATCATACCAATAGTTACACCCCTTTAAAACACATTCTTAAAAATGGTAAAGCAACACATGACACTCATCATTCCTAATCTTCAATAAAAGCAAAGAAAAACCACTGATGCTGTCTCATCTTTTCTTTTTCTATCAATATAAGTTAACACACACAATAATAACCTATCAGCAGCAATACGATGAATGGCAAACTGATGAATATCTGCATAATGTTGGAAGTAGAAAATTCTGTCAAATTCACTTTCAAGGGACTAACACAAAAAACATTTTGTAATGGTCCACTCTCTCTTTTTGCTTTTATAACACTGGCAAGTTAAAGCAGAAGTGAGTGATATATTTGTGTTAATATAAGTCTTAAATAGTTATATCTTCCGACAGCAATCACTTACGTAGAGTGTTTGGACTGAAACACGGGTCTCTCAGTCCCTCTGCTCTGCTCTGAGCCGAGGAGAAAACATTTATCGTATCCTACAGTTTTTATCCAATGAGGAGAGAGGACTGTTATGGTGCGTTCAAGGGAACTCGTATTTTTCCGACCGTGAAGTGGTACCAGTTCGATCTGGTACGAGTTCACCGGTCGGAAGTTACGAGTGGCCGTTATAGTGACTTTCACCGGTAAAACAGGTCGGAAAAACACGAGTGGGTTGCCTGGAACGCTACAAAGTCGTAAGTTGTGACTTGAAGCTGTAATTTACGATTTCAAAAGCCTGCCTGGAACGCAGCATTAGCGAAAACGACCGGACCACTCACTTCTGCTTTAAATAGGAAGGTTGGGGCGTTGTGTGGCGCAGTGGGTGGAGCAGGCGCCCCACATTCAGAGGTTGTCCTTGCTGCAGTTGGCCCCGGTTCAAATTCCGAATCAGGCGGCCCTTTACTGCATGTCACTGCCCCTCTCTCTGCCTCCCAATTTCCTGTCTTTCTCAACTGTACTGTCAATTAAAGGCAAAAAAGCCCCATGAGAAAAGTATCCTCAACAAAAATAATTTCTCAAGATGAGAGTTCAACTGTACAAAGTATGAGAAAATAATACAAAAACTGCCCAACAGTCCAAGTGAATGTTTTCACCAAATGTCAAGAAATTCCCTCATGATGTTAGTACTGTGAAATCACACTCATGAGAACAGGATGGACAGACTGACGTAAAGACAACTCAAAACCATGATGTCTCCATCCCAGTCTGATCCAGGTGCAAAGTCATAATAGGACTAATTCTTGAGAAAATAATCTTAAAATATTAAGACACAGGTAGATGCAAAGCACAGTGTTTTTGTAGGCATTTTTATCTTTAAAAGTGAAAATTTCAGTAATCTCTGCATGTGATACATATACTGTAGGCCTACTGTACACTCAACCAGCTCTGAGATGTTTTCAACAACAAAATGACTGTCAAAAGGGGAACTGGACTGTAGAATCAGTTCCTGGAGATCTGTGGAAAAAGCTTTTGTTTCTACCTATACTACACGGTAAATAAATTACATGACAATACCTCTCATAAATGAAAACACACCAGCCTGGTTGTTTGTCACAAAAGTTAGTGTCATGAAATAACAAGGTCCTCTGATAATGTTGTATGTAAAGGCTACATCAACAGGACCTTTTAATATGTTCTACTACTCTGTGTGGGTGTCTATATGTATGTATTACATGATGTTTGATGTTTTAGTTGAATACTGGCTATAAATGGATGATTAAATCTGGGAATAATGCAAAACTACATTCTGCATTCAACTGGAAAATATTCAGACCAAGTTTTCAGTCTTGTTATGCAGAACCAAGTACTACTTACATTGTTCCAAGTATTTTTTTTCTTAGCTGTTTACTTAGGGTAGTTGTCCTGTTGGTAGGTGAACTTTAGGTCATTAGGTTTTATAAAAGGCATACATAATACTTTGCTGTATTTAGCTTTCCCTCAACCCTGGCCAGTGTCCTTGTTTCTACCACTGACAAACACCCCCACAGCATGATGCTGCCATCATCATGATTCATTGTTGTGGATGGTAATAGGCATACAACACAGTGCCAGCTTTTCTAAAGACATAAAACTTAAAAAACTGCGCACATTTGAAAAAACAAATATGTGTAATCAAAGAAATGTACTGCAGGTGGACTCTAGAAAAGGTGGAGAAACTCAAAGAATCCCCAAAATGATCCAATGAAATGGGAGTAACCCAAGTTAAAACTAAAGTGTGATATGGATAATAACTGCAGCTATTTGAGAGTTAACTACAAATGAAATATATTGTTTTACTGTTGCGACCCATCTGTTCTGTTGTTTGGTGCATACTGTACATACAACTAATGAGGGAAAAGTATGATGTTTGTGATACATTGTGTCAGTACTATGGGGGAAAACACCACCTTTTCAGATGTTGTCTATATCTGTC
The DNA here is from genome assembly GCF_905171665.1 of Trachurus trachurus. NCBI lineage: Eukaryota > Metazoa > Chordata > Actinopteri > Carangiformes > Carangidae > Trachurus > Trachurus trachurus. The sequence continues at coordinate 22,711,646 of NC_139893.1, read as the reverse complement.
CAGGCTGTTTTATCTGTTTCTATATTTTCATGGAAATATCAGGGGAAAAATATGATAGCCTATAATCCACAGTTTAAAGTGAAAATGGACAATAGCCACCTAGTTATAGGTTTAATTGGTTGAAACTTGTATTAACGACAATCAATAATGACAATTCAACAACAAAGTAGCCTACAGCTTTAAATCCATCTAATGGCCAAAGATAATAAACCATGTTGAAACAGTAGGTTTGTCTGTGGAGTCCTCCCTTCACATGTTAAACCATTAGCATAGGCTACATCTGTAACTTATCATTTCAAACTGGTAGGCTACATTTCCAAACAAAATGAAAATAGCAAAAGTTATACCTCTGTATAAATCTGGGAACAAACACCACTTCACAAACTACAGACCTGTCTTGTTACTCTAAAATTTTTGAAAAACTCTTCAATAATTGACTTAACAAATAGACAAACACAAACATCATGGCACTAATAGAATCCATTGAAGAAATCAGTAGAGACCAGAAACAGTATACAGTTGGAATATTCATAGACCTACAAAAAAAAGTGTTTGACACAATAAACCATAACATATTAAAGCAAAAGTAAGTGATCCGGTCGTTTTGGCTAACTTCTTGTCAGCCGATGGAGTTAGCAGCCCCCGTCCCTACGTCACCACATTCATGCGCATCCCTTGGCTGCACACACAGAGAGGACCGCCCCTTTATGCCGTTCTCTCTCCTCATTGGATAAAGGTTGTAGGATACAAGGAAAGTTTTCTCCTCGGCTTACAGCAGAGCAGAGTGACTGACAGACCCGTGTTTTGGACCAAACACTCTATGTAAGTGATTGACGTCAGAAGATATAACTATTTAAGACTTATATTAACACAAACATTCCGCTTACTTCTGCTTTAATCAATAAACTGGAATGGTATGGCATCAGGGGTAAAGTGTTGGGTGGGTGAGGATTTATCTGAACAACAGGAAACAATTTGTAAAGTTGGGTGATCATTGTTTGTTCAGCATGTTTGGACATTACATAACAGAATTAATCAAATATATGGTTTGATATTTTGATGAACTGTGGTTTGTGTCAGTATAGGAAAAACAACAACTTTTCAGATGTTGTCTAGTTCAGGCTGTTTTATCTGTTTCTATCTTTTCATGGCAAGATCATCAGGGGAAAAAATGTAATCCACAGTTTAAAATGAAAATGGATCGTCTCAGATTTCATTGTTTAAAACTTGAAGTAGCTAATAATGACAATTCAACAACAAAGTTAAGCTGTTGATTCCTCTAATGACCAGACATAACAAACCATGTTGAAACAGTAGGTTTGTCTGTGGAGTCCTCCCTTCACAGGTTTATTTAGGCCGAGCAGTGTGGACCCCAGCCCATAATCCTCCTGCAGACACACCTGCAGAGGAGAGTATAAAACCCTGGACTGCACTGAGTCAAACATCAAGCTTCAAACAGTCTCTCCTCAGAAGCTCCACAGCCAGACTGACCCTGAAGATGACTCCCTCTGCCAGCCTGCTGCTGCTGCTCCTGCTCGGCCTCTCTCAGGCTCTTCCTCTCCAGGAGGAAGGAAGTGCAGAGGAAGATGACACCATCGACATCACCACCAGGATCCTCACTTCCAACAATGGCACCGATGAAATCCTGCTGGAAGGAGACCTGCTAGCTCCCAGAACCAGAAACGCCATGGTGTGCTGGTCCCAGAGCTGCCTGTGGAGGAAGGCCTCCAGCGGCTATGTGACAATCCCCTTCACCATCAGCAGGGAGTTCACCGGCTGGGAAAAGCAGAAGATCGACTCTGCCATGAAGTCCTACCACAGCAGGACCTGCATCCGCTTCGTCCCCCGTCAGAACGAGTACGACTACATCAGCATCGAGAGCAAAGCTGGATGTTTCTCTGCTCTGGGCAAAGAGGGAGGCAGACAGATACTCTCTCTCAACAGGCAGGGCTGCATGTACCACGGCATCATCCAGCACGAGATCAACCACGCTCTGGGCTTCCAGCACGAGCAGACCAGGAGCGACCGCGACCAATACGTCAGGATCAACTGGCAGAACATCAACCAACAGATGTCCTACAACTTCTACAAGCAGAACACCAACAACCTCAACACTCCCTACGACTACTCCTCCATCATGCACTATGGGAGAACAGCCTTCTCCGTCAACGGGTATGACTCCATCACCCCCATCCCCGACCCCAACGTCCAGATCGGCCAGAGGCAGGGCATGTCCTACTGGGACATCATGAGGATCAACATGCTCTATGGCTGCTAACTGTGATGCTGACGCCAAATGCAAAATATTCACACTGTTTTTTCAGTAATTATAAAAATTATACCAATAGTTACACCCCTTTAAAACACATTCTTAAAAATGGTAAAGCAACACATGACACTCATCATTCCTAATCTTCAATAAAAGCAAAGAAAAGCCGCATATGCTGTCTCATCTTTTCCTTTTCTATCAATATAAGTTTACACACAATAATAACCTATCAGCAGCAATATGGATGGCAAACTGATGAATATCTGCAAAATGTTGGAAGTAGAAAATTTAGTCAAATTCACTAAGGGACTAACACAAAAACATTTTGTAATGGTCCAGTCTCTCTTTTTGCTTTTGTAACACTGACAAGTTAAAATCAGGAAGGTTGGGGCGTTGTGTGGTGCAGTGGGTGGAGCAGGCGCCCCACATTCAGAGGCTACAGTATAGCTGCAGTTGGCCCCAGTTCAAATCTCGCATCAGGCGGCCCTTTACTGCATGATGTCACTGCCCCTCTCTCTGCCTCCCAATTTCCTGTCTGAAAAAATAAAAAGGAGAAAAGTATCCTCAACAAAAATAATTTCTCAAGATGAGAGTTCAACTGTACAAAGTATGAGAAAATAATACAAAAACTGCCCAACAGTCCAAGTGAATGTTTTCACCAAATGTCAAGAAATTCCCTCATGATACTGTGATATCACATTCATGAGAACAGGATGGATGGTCAAAATCAATGTCTCCATCCCAGTCTGATCCAGGTGCAATATAGCCTACCTATAGGCTACCTATAGGTATACATTTTTTTTTTTTACTTAGGATTCAGTAACTTAATTCGGTGTCTCTAGATTTGTCATTTAGCCTATTTTTTGTTTTTTTTCTCATGATCAAACATGACACAGCATGAAGTGAAGAGCACTTCCTGCCCCTCGGTTTCATCTGTTGACCCCATGGTTGATCTGTGAATCGCAATAAATAACAACGAGCAAACAACATGCTATTAGTAGCCTATCAAATAAAATCATTGACTATGCATTTATGCATGCATTATTACTCGTTGTTCGTCAAGGTAAACCGAAATAAATCCATTCAACATGCCCTATCTGTCCATCCTATTTAACACAGTGAAGTCGGTAGAAACAGACACAGGCAGCATTAAAAAAAACAAAAAAAAAAACAATTTTACCATCTCTACATCTACACGCTTGTGTCATACACAGCCCATAAACTTGTAATCATATTTCTCCGATGTGGCGGAACTAATGTTTCCAGGCAGAGTTTCCACCCGGACTCACATTCTTGGTTCCCCTCCTGCACTGTGGTTGTTTGCTGCATGATCCGTGGTTGCATGTAGGCGCTGCATTGTATGAAGTTTGCACAGCGGTGGATTGATAAGTCTCTGCCTTCACGATTGTGGCTCGTTTATCTGACGTGGTAATGCACACACACAACAGCAACAATATTACCTTATCATTTCTCTTTGTTTCTCGTTGAATAACTCGCACGAACTGTTTTATTTGATACTGGATACAGTTGTATATAAGCTAACTTGTTTTCGTTGGTGTGCATTTTTGTGGTCATACATAGTCACGGGTTTCGTATTAATATGTCATTATGCATTTCGTCTATGCCACAATACGATATATCCCAGTTTTGAAAATGGATCTTGGACGCTATCAGAGTGACCTTTATAATAAATCACTGCAAACTACACTCTGTTCCTCCATATGATTGAGCAACCTCAGAAAAACAGGTGGACTTTCAGTCACATCACTGTGGGCTAAATTACTTATTTTCTTACTAACCACTGGCTTGACTAGCTCACTGTTTGTGTTGATCAGCTCATGTTTACTCTGCATGTCTGGTCAGGGATGTCTCAGGACAGTAAACACGGCAAGTGGACCATCTCCAGCAGCGATGATGACGATGACGAGGATCTCCCTTTGTCCGGGACTACAACATCTAAGCCCCAGATGCCTGTTGTATCTAACCACAGCTCATCCCAGTCCCCCTCTCCCCCCAGCCTAAAACTAGAACCAGTATCAGCCGCTGTGGAGGTGAAACCAGAACCAGCTAAAGCCCCTGTATCCTCCCTTGTCATTGGCTCTGAGGCCAGACAGTCAGCTGCAGTGAACCAACTGAATCCAGTAAAGTACGAAACTAGTCCTTCATTGGCTGGAAAGCGGAAGAAAGAGGCGTCAGACGGTGCAGGCTGGGCACTGTCAGATAGTGATGAAGACGATGGAGATGTGAAGACCGTCCGTAACTTACCAAAAAAGGCACCTCCAAGCCCTAAAGCTAAGAAACCGAAGGTGGAGAACGAACGCCCTCCAAGTCCCCACGGCCGGTTCTACTACATCGACGAGCCGGAGGACTTCTATGAGTCCAGTGTTCCCTGTCTGAATGACACTTACAGGTTTTACCTCAACAAAGTCACAGGCCTGGACAGGAAATACAACACTGGAGCACTGCACATTAAAGGTGAGTGGAGTTCTGCTAGATTAAGTGTGGTGCAATGGGGTTTTGACTTTTCAAGGTATAAACAAAACATTTAGAAGCGCTGGTGAAGAAGATGGGTTACCTGTTTGAGTTAAGGGATGAACATGGCACCTGCTTGTATAATTCCTGTGAGGAATCTCCCTGCTGTAGATTTCCCACATTTGAAACCAGTGGAGCATCAGTCTTTTATTGATTACCCCCTTCAAATAATCTTAGCTTTTTTTCTTTCATCTAGACATCCTCTCCCCATTATTTGGGACATTGAAAGAATCTGTTCAGGTGAGTAAACTATTTTATTTTCCTGTTCTTTCAGTCATCCCAGTGATATGGCTCTACAGCTGTCAGTAGCTGAGAACACTGCTTGGTTACAGTCTTGACAAATATTGGTACAATGGCAATTGTACATTTGTGATGCCCAAAGGCTCAATCCTTGTGACTTAAGGTTGCCTTTTATCTGGTTCTAATGAATTACACGTTGAGTGGTAATATGCAAGTATTAGCATAGTTAATATTTTAGCAAGCAAACATCAGCATGTTCTCATTGTCAGTTACATTTAATCATGCTCCCAGCACAGAGCTGTTAGCATGGTTTACAACCTTCTGCCATGTCTTGATGGAATTTAATCCATTAATATTCTCTTTCATCACAGTTCAACTACTGCTTCGATATTGCCTGGATGGTCGAACAGTACCCACCAGAGTTTAGGTAAGCCGACGACACTAAATTGATGACAAGTTTTTAGGTTTGTTTAGCAGTACAGCTGTGTATTGGCAAGAATCTGGTGATACAATACATTTAGTTGTTTTTGTTGTTTTATTTAGCTGCCATAGCAGTCCGCTAGTCTTCCTGTGGTCAACACAAAAGTATACAAAATCACACATCCCTATCACCATTCAAGGAGAAATATAGAATCTAATAGCCAGAAATTAATACACCAAACATAAAAATTAACAAAAGAAAAGAAAAACAAAGAAAAACAATTTACTCAACAGAATAATACTAAAAGAATTTCATTAACAATGCAGTAACCAAATAACAGTTTCAGATGAAGTTTGAGTTTCTTTTGAAAAATTGATTATCTCAAAGGTGCACTACAATATAAGCAAGTTGACTTATTGTGATTTATTTTTTTCTACTTTGTAGTATTAAGAACACACAATTTTCCTATGACATCCTTCATCATAGTACTACTTTTTGTACTTTTTGTGCAATCTGAACAGAGAAGTTACTGCTGGTTAGAGGCCCAAATACAGCACAAAACACTGTCATCATGTCAACTACTGATAAAATATCAATAAAGCACTCCGAGAACTTATTCAGTATCACATCATAAAATATTGTGATATTTTAGTCTGTTGATATTTTTGTGGTTTGTGTTTTCAGGGATTGTCCAGTTCTGATTGTCCATGGAGACAAGAGGGAGGCCAAAGCCCGGCTGCTCCAGCAAGCTCAGCCCTTTCCACATGTTCGATTCTGTCAGGTACAGTCCTCCTTACTGCCACAGAAAACACAGAGAAATACAATTTTGCTGAAGTACAGTTATTGACCCTGTTGTTTTCCCCTTTAAATAGGATTAATCTCTGTGATTCTTTTGTGACAGGCAAAGCTGGATATCGCATTTGGAACTCACCACACGTAAGAATTTCCTCCCTGGTGTTTTTTGTTGTTGTTGTTTTTGTTTTGTTTTGTTGCTGTTGCTTACACAGCAGCAGGCTAACACAGGTGTTTTCACTTAGCCTGACTGATTAGACCTCCAAACAGCTGTTGCACTGACACATCGTTAGAGCCATACAGGAACAGCCCAGGTGTAATCAGTCATTAATTACATCCACTCATTTGTTACACCTGTGCTTTTCCTGCCATGACAAGTCAAAAATGTCTGCTTTAAAATAGATCTCTTATTATTATTGAAGATGCTGTATCATGTTATATCCACATTCTGCATGAAATAATTAATACTGTGTGTGTCATTGTGCAGCAAGATGATGTTGCTGTGGTATGAGGAAGGCTTCAGAGTCATTATTCTCACCTCCAACCTCATCAGAGCCGACTGGTACCAGAAAACACAAGGGTGGGTCCGTCTGTGCTTGTGTTTTGAGAAGCCACATGAAGAGAACAGACCGATTATAAGCTTTGGTTATGGATTTATTATCTCCATACCAGGATGTGGATGAGCCCTCTGTTTCCACGGTTACCAAAGGGCAGCAGTGCAAGCACAGGTGAGTCGCCCACCTTCTTTAAGAGGGACCTACTGGAATACCTGATGTCGTACCGCGCAACCGAACTCGAGGAGTGGATCCAACGAATCAAAGAGCACGACCTGTCGGAGACCAGGTAAAGACCTGCAGATACACATGTGCATACATACAGATGTGATGCAGACTATGTTAATATTTCTTGAATATGCCAGTTTGTTAATAAAGGATGAGTGGAGTTCATAGCAGCTGTAAAATTTCCACTTTCCTGACAGGGTGTATTTAGTTGGCTCAACCCCTGGCAGGTATGTTGGCTCAGACATGGAGCGCTGGGGCCACCTGAGGCTGAGGAAGGTAAACATTTTTTTTTTTTACTCATATTCTTCTCATCCTACTTTTCTCAACTAACTCATCACTAAGATACAGTTATTCAAGACAGAAAAGTCTACAGCTGTTTCATTATGTCATGTCCTTACAGTAGTACTGTAGGTTTTACATAAATATTTTCATTAAAAGGAGAGATGGGGAGGCTTGATTGTGTTTTCAGCACAGTGTTATGAGTTTATTGTCCCACTTCCCATGCGTTACATAAATAAGTTAATGGGGTTTTGCTTCTACAACTGTCTGCAGAAACACTGAATTTTGAGATGAAACGGTCGTCACTCGCTAAGTCCGTCTTTTTTTCCATAGTTGATTGTAGTTGTACGGCAACACTGTGAAAATTGGTTGGTTGGTTTATAAATTTCTTCTGTGCTGATGTCATTACATTTCTTGTAAGATGTTGAAATGTGAATTTTTTTTTGCTGAAATGTTTACACACAAAGATGAATTTGGAAAATAAAACCAAAATCAGTCAATTAGTATCACTGTTCATGTACTGTAACTTAAAGCCATGACCAAAGACACGGAAATTATTGCTTATGTGTGCTACAGTCGGAAGAGGCATAAGTTAAATGTATTACCCCAGTTGAAGCTCTCTGTATAATGTGACTAAAGTTAGAGGTATTTTCACAGGACTATGAAAGCTCTTGATAGTGTGAAATTGAAGCCATAGTCTCTAACTGTAATGTGTGCTTAATGTCTTTACTCTCTTCTTATTTTTCTAGCTGTTGCATGATCACACAGAGCCGATTCCCGGCGACGAAAGGTGGCCTGCGATTGGCCAGTTCTCCAGCATTGGCTCTATGGGACTTGACAAGACCAAATGGTTAGCGGGGGAGTTTCAGCGCACCTTGACCACGCTGGGGAAAGCCTCTCTTCGTTCAGCCCCCCCTGTGCACTTGGTATGTCCTTTCAGCACAAGCTTGATCTGCCGTTTTCCTTGTGTGATGCAGCATTCAAATGCTGTTAGAGTAAGAGCAAAACAATACAACACATGAAGGTTTGTTTTTGCTACCACGACTGCTTTTGAGTACCTAATAAACATAACATAACTCTGATAAACATTTGTCTCTGAAAAATAATAAATTATCGTAGAATAAAGAATTGTGATTGCAGATAATTAATATAAAATGTTGGCATTGCACTTGTACACCTCTTAATGGTCCCTGCAGGACACTGAATGACCTAAGATCAAAATAATATGACTCAATGAACTGATGTTTTTCAGCTCTGTATGATCTTGGAGATACCCTGTGGTTTTTCTCATTACCAGATGGGAAATTGAACTCCTTTCTGTTCCACTGGCACTGAACAGAGCCATAAACCAATTTCAAAAATTGAGCATAGAGGGAATTCTAAAGACAGTAGCTAATATCTTGACATTTTGCAGGTGTATCCATCAGTAGAAGACGTGAGGACAAGTTTAGAAGGTTATCCAGGTGAGTACTTTCTTTATGGCTACACTCCTGAAACGGCCAGAGACAGAGAAATTTCATTTTTTTTTCCATTGTCCATTCCTCTCTTGTGAAATTGGGTGGTCAAAGTTAAAAGTTGTGATGACCTCAAAGGAACATGTTTTTGGCCAACTCCTCATGAGAGTCCTTTCAGTTATTTATGTTGGACCCAAAATTAACTGGTGAGACATCAGTGGTCAAAAGTCAAATGTCAAAGACAAAAAACACAAAATTTCCCAATTATTTGCTCCAAATTCAGATGTGTTTTTGGTTACAAAGGCCATGACATTGTATACTAGAAGTAAACTCATTACATTTGTGTGATTTACTCATTTGTCTATCTATTATATATTGTAGTCATTTGATTGACCGGTGACATACATCTCTTTTGTTGTCCAGCGGGAGGTTCTCTTCCCTACAGCATCCAAACAGCTCAGAAACAGCTCTGGCTCCACTCCTACTTTCAGTAAGTTTCCTACCACTACTCATTCATAATATCATAACATTCAGCACTGCTGTAGAATCTCTATGATAGTTATATGTTCATGTTTGTAGGTCCACCAGGAGGGAAGTTGTCTAACAAGTTGATTGTGAATAGAAACATTTGTTTGTCTGAGAAGATTTAGATAAATTGATTTGAATGAGCAGTTTGTTTAGCTTGAGTGAACCACATAATTTAATTGACAAGCAATTTTTGGATGGTGGCTAATGAGTCTATTTAATACCACTGTCAGAAAGCTTCTTGCCAGGCATTGGACCTCCAACAATTTTTTTCCCACTGACTGTATACCAAACACTGTAGCAATTGTGTGTGTGTGTGCTCCTGTAGCCACTGGAAGGCGAATGCAACAGGAAGAAGTCATGCCATGCCACACATCAAAACATACATGAGAGCGTCACCAGACTTCACTCAGCTTGCCTGGTTCCTCGTCACAAGGTGAGCGTGCTAACTCCATATTTTGTTAATTTTCATTATGTTACGGTTAGGGTTAGTTCATGTGTCTTCTTTTGTACATATGATTTATATCATTCTTTTATTTCAGAGACAGACAAGCCAGCTGCTAAATATTAGTGTGACAGAAAAACTTTAAACCCCTCACTCAATGCAAATGATCTGAAATGATCATTTCTGTCTTTATAAACATTAAACTTTTGTCATATGTTTGTTTCAGTGCCAACCTCTCCAAAGCAGCGTGGGGTGCTCTGGAGAAGAGCAACACTCAAGTGATGGTTCGTTCATACGAGCTGGGAGTCCTCTATGTGCCCTCTGCCTTTGTAAGAGCAACACACACGTGGACAAAACAGCATAATTATGTAGAAGAGACAATGCCTGCAGTGAATGTGAACTTACAGTAATTATGTGGTAATTGGCTTACAGAAAATAAATTAGTTGTACATACATTATTATGATTATTACATATTAAAACCTATGAATCAGACAAAATACAAGACAAAAGTTACTATTTGCTAGATGATGTTATTATTATTATTTAGTGCAGTGATTCTCTCCTTACAGGGTATGAAGACCTTCCCTGTTCACAAAAATCCATTTCCTGTCTCTTCATCTTCCTCTGGTTTCCCTGTCCCCTTTGACCTGCCCCCTACGAGCTACTCTCCTAAAGGTACAGGAATGTGATGCATGATGCATTAAATGCATTGAATGTACTTTTTATATTTATCTACAGACTATGTCAAGTGTGTCTCTTGCTCTCTCTCTCACCTTTGACCTGTTTATATTAATGCTGTTTGTGCTAATGTGTTTTGGTAATGATGACGATTCAGTAGAAACACTGTGGTCAGTTAAACCTTTTGTGCAGCAGGTTGAGCTTACATTACAGGTACAGTGCCATCTAGTGTCAGTTTGAGTGAACATAAAGTACATAGTAAAGTACATGTATAGACTGAGTTTATACTGAAAACATAGGTTTGCTCAAATCTATAGCTATCTATAGCTCTTTCCATGTCTGATGAGACATTCTGTGGGAGGCAAATGACTGTCACTGTGTGTGCAGAGTTTTGTTTCTGACTACAGTAAAGAAACAGATTTGAGGTTTGAGTGTCACTGTAAAATCTAAGCAGAATAATAGTTAAATATTCCTAACGTATGATTGGTTAAATTCAAAGCATTTCACATTTTACATCATTTCATCTCAGTTTCTTTCAGCAAACTAGTGCATTTGAAAGGGCATAATTTAAAATCCATAAACACCCTTAATTTTAAGTCATAGAAACTACACAGACTCCGCTCTTCCACTCAGCAGTGAATGAAGACGCTGCACAAGCACTGCCATGCCAGCGTCGTAGTTGACTTTAAAACATTCTTCTGATATCACTGACCCCCTTTTCTCTCTGTGTGTTTTCAGATCAGCCTTGGATCTGGAACATTCCTTACAACCAGGCTCCCGACACACACGGCAACATCTGGGTTCCCTCCTGAACACACAAATACATACACACATGCACACACACATACACACACACATACACACGCCTTACTTTGAAGCGGTTGTCTTTGTAACTGTCAGAACTGTTTTCATGTTAGTTGTCATTTACATTTATTTTTATATTTTATACTATACTGTAGACCCACATTTTGTAACAATGATTAAAATAACATTTGTATCGTCCACTTGTGCTATTTCTGAATGTTGCAACAGGATTCAATTGTGAAAGGACAAACTGTACCTCATTAGTTTGGGTTATACATCATATTAATTTAATTATATTACCATATTATTAATGTCTGCAGTAACACATCACAACAGAGATTATTGGGAGAGAAAAAGGACATCCTGAGATCCTGGGTTCATATTTTGGCTTTATGTTTTTGATTCAGCATCTTAATGATTTTACCTGACATCTAGCAGAAGCTAACAGGAGGTAAACAGGACCTGGAGAAAACAAGTTTCATCATGGATTATATTACAACATATTTAACCATACTTTATCCTCCATGCAGCACTGGTTCTCAGGTTAAAGTAGCTAGGACTCAGGCCAGCTGGGCTCAGTGTAATGTCAACAACACCAGTGATCCATAAGAACCGTTGTGTTTCTACTATTCCTGACACATCAGCAGATAACAGTAAAATCCTGCTGTAATCTTAAAACAAACGCCACTACACTTTTTCTTCTAGGTGCTTTTTCTTCTTTTGGAGCCAGTACTTTACCATCATAATAAAATATACCTGTGGCCTAATGAGTCAATTGGCAACACTGAAGCAGCTCCTCAGCAGTGATCCAGTGGTATGCTCAAATGCTGCAGGCTTAGCTCCAGTTAGCCCCAGGCGTTAGGTCAAACCATAGACTGTGGGTTAAACAAGACCATGAACATGACTGGCAGGCTATGCTTAGGTAATGTAGATTTAACATCTGGCCATTTGATTCTGTGTACACACTACTGATTGATAGTGCAAGAAAAAAAAGACCAGGTGGCTCAAATGTCACAGGATTAATACTGTGCACAGCTGTCCAGGCAACGGTTGAGCAGAAAAAATGTGGCATGAAGGAGAGATTTTAAGTAATATTGTTTTGTAATATTAGACTTAAGCCGGATGGCAGGATTCATTTTAGATTTAAATATTCGTTAAGACATGCCTTAGTGATTATGGAAGGAATAGGAACAACTTTGGTTCTGAAGAGCCTAAAAATGCTGCAGTGTGAACAAAATATAAACATCCTACAGAAAAGCCTTTACTAGTCAGTAAAGTTGATCAACACTCGTCTGACACTATCAACAAACGCTGAACTTCCCGCATCATAAAGGTCTTTGCCTGATACTGCAGAGATTTTTGTACTAAAATCCCTGAGCTGTGGCCAGATGTTGCAAATTGAGTGGCACCTCTCTGTACACTTACAACTTCTGTAAACTGCGACTCCCGTCGTCCCTTGCGTCATTGTGTCAACATGGCGCCTGTCTGCCGGACAAAAGGCGAATCTGTCTGACGGTGGGTTGAAACCCAATTAGAAACAGAGGAGACATTTTGGGAAAAACTGTCAGTGTCCGTGTCTCCCAGCGGCCCGAGGAGAAACATATATGGTGGAGTAGTCGTCTCTGGAGGCTCTGAGACTGGGATATTAAGGTAGGTGAAGTCGAGCAGCTCCCACCGCCGCTGTCTTCAGACGGCTCTGCTGCTGCTGGCCCGACACATTTCCTCTGCTCCCTCCGAGAGCTGCTCACTGAAAACTCCTCAAAATCTGCCCAGAGCTGCTGCTGCTGCTGCTGCGGCATTTTACTTACTCGGTTAATGTTCACACCATCCGACCGGGTTGCAAGGCTGTTATCTGAGTTACTGAAAAGTACGTGTCTAATTTCGCCGTGCACGTAGTTGACCAGAAAAAAAAAACATTTAATCAAGCATAATGTCAACTTTTCCAGTTGGTCCGCAAAGCACGCTGTGGTGATACGATGTGTATTTATGGTGGTAATGACGGTGAACGGTGGAGCTGGTGTTCAGATGGACTATTTGTGTTGTGATAGGACTGGGTGAGTTGAAGACAGGCGATACGCCGTATTGAGGAGTTGTTCTTCACCACCAATGAACGACTTCAGACACCCTCTGTCGGCTGTGCCCATTTTCCTGGAAGAAGGGCAACATCAAAAATCCGTTTTTTTAAACGACTTTCGACGTTAAAAGTCGATATTTTCACGTGACCCATCAGCACCGGGGACTAACCACAGTGTGGTGTCCAGCCACATGAGCCAGATGTTGTGTTTTGTTGAATTTTGGGGCAGTAAAGCCACTTAAAAAGTTTCCTACTGTGTTTAAATGACTTTTGTCTCTGCTCAGCTGGTACGCCTACAACCGGGACACACTTCATGCCACGTCTGGTTAGGATCTCAGGCAGGTCACAGAGTTCATCAGTAGTAATAGATTAAATAGGTTAAAGTAGTAATCTGTGACACTTTCCCCCTGACACAAGCACAGTCAAGATGATATTGTGTTGCTCTGAGGCGTTGGTGACTCAAAGCCTCGACCTGGTTGGAACTTTTCCTGATTACATTGTGATCCTCCGGGGAGTCTTCTGGGACGCTCTGTGCTCCACAGGGAGGTCAGAGGTCAAGTTCACTGCAGAGCAGTGAGGCTGGGGCAGATAGGGCTTCGGCACACGGACACTTGAGGGTTGTGTAGAGATCGGAGGATAAGTTGCAGTGACTTCAGCATTGGTGTGTGTATTTGTATTTTCACGTGTGGCCATGCTCCTGTGTTTTCCCTTTGTGCTGCGGCGACTTAGCAGAGATCTCTGAAGGAGTTCAGCAGTGCAAGTCAGCACTATTTGATTACTCTGTCCCTACCTTCACACACACTGTACCAGCCTCATGTAGTTACACATACTCCTGGTGTGCCGTCAGTCCAAGTGTGTTCAGCTAAAGCCATTTTCCACTTCCAAAGCTGATGACGTCCATTAAACACAGCTCTGTAATATCTATATATTTTCTTGAAAGTTTCAACATTTTTCTGTCAATTTTTAATCTTTACCTCAGTAAAGATGTTATTGTTTTACCAAAGTGAGCGTAGCCGCTAGAAAGTTATTGTTAATGTATTATATGGTCATAAACTGTAGTTATCCCCAACTTAAGTGTCCTTGTCATAATTCAAGATAGTTGTGAGCAATGAATGATAAACTTCTGACAGCCACTCTGGCGGATTCAGTTATGGATGAGGAGAAGCATATTTTTTTGGGATGCACTCTTGTATATTAGGCAGAGGTAGCCTAAATAGTTTGCTTGATTCTGTGCTCAGGACATGCAGAAGAAAGTTTGGCTTGCCTCTTAGTCACATGCTGTCTTTGTGCATCCAAAGGCCACTGTGTCTTTTCACAATAGTCACACCTTTTGAAAGGGAGGTTGGTTTCCTGCCAGTGTGGCTCACAGAGACTAATCTTGCAGATAAATAAAGTCAGATGTCATTGTTTTTTCCTTGTGACGAGTTGCACTGAAATTTCGCACCCTCCCTCTTTTTACTTTTTTCTTCTTCTTCTTCTTTTTTTTTTTTTTTAAAGCTGTAGGATGTGCTCGTATGTTTCTGCATATCACAGCAAGTAAGAAAAAACAATTGAATCAGTGAGTTGATTTGCCAGTTAGCCTCGTGAACTTGTAATTGTGACTGGACTTTCTGAAGTCTCACTCTTACAGTCAAACTTTTTTTCCCCGGCTCAAGTTTTATCCGCTTGTGTAGATAGACTGGACCTTGGCTGCTTAACATTGGTGACGTGTTTACAGCTGTCTGCAGCTGTCTACTGTAAAGAGCAGCTTATCTATAGGCTACTAATCAACTCTAAAAGGCTGAAAGCACTAGGAGAAATCCAGCCTCATGGATGGGTCGACAGAAAATCTGTTAACTTTTTATACCCTTCCTATTTCTGTCTCTTTACTGGCCTTTCCCCTTAACTCTCACCATGATGACCCCATGACTTTGTTTGACATGGCATGAAAACAGTGGAGCAACAGGATATACGGTTATTTATTTGTCACAAAGTACCATTAAAATATTATGTGAAGCACATTGAACATTATTTAATAAAGGAATGATCCCATCACATAGCACCACAGGACCCCCTTGCAAAAGAGATTCTGAATCTCAATGGGATTATTCCTGGTTAAATAAAGGTTAAATAAAAAAATAAAAGGCATGGAAACACGTGATTTCATATACTTAAATATACACATAGGCTATATCATATAGTTTCCTGTACTTTAACTTCCTCATGTCTGAGTATAAAAGATGCAGTCATGCTTTAATGATTGCTTTTGTGTTGCAGCTGTGCTAAAACAACTAGTGATCATGATGTGATACTGTAAAGCAGACTGCAAGCAAGACCTCGGAAATACCTGGCTACAATATGTGATAATATAAACAAATATAAGGAGGCATAATTTTTACGAGTGCCATAATTTTGTGGTCCTGTATCGATCCTGTGTATCAGTCTCACAGACTACAGCATGACTCACCCTCTGCAGCAGAGAGAGAAAGTATGGAGCTTGGCTGCCTGAGATGTAAATTTTTCTTGGCATTTTTCCCAAGACATGCGCACATACGCACACACACACACTGACACACACTCGACCTCACCCTCCCTCTCTGTTTAAGTGTTGACATGTCTGCTGACTTTGATTCTCTGCTGTGGCCTGTTTTTCTTCTCAGTGTCAGAAAGGAAAGCATCAAAACAGATGTGCGATCTCATTCTATTCATCTTCCTCTCTGGCTCTCCTCCTTTCTTAGTTCAGTTCAATGACCATAATTTTGACATTTTTCTTCTCTTTTTAGAAGTGACACCACATTTGTGCACATTTTTTAGAGCACATGATCTAATCATACACAACTATAGCCTATACGTAAGATTTAACAGATGATAAACTAGAGCAACACTGGTGTAAGCGTGTGTTTGGTTTGAAACATGCTATAGAATAATAAACAAAAACTGGATCCATAACAGTATTTGGTTAACATGATTATTGGGGTTGAAAAGATCCACTGTAATAAGTCGAATTTAATCTGGAGGAATGCACTTCAGATCTGGGGAGCAGCTGGTGAGCTCTGATGTCTTCTGTGTGTGTGTGTGTGTGTGTGTGTGTGTCTGTGTGTGTGTATGTGTTTGTTATAAATCTGCAGGAAGCTAACAGACGTGACTGTACTGTTATTTTGCTCTGTGGTTCTCTCCTTGGTGGCAAGGTCACTCGTCAAAAGTTGCAAATGTGATTTCCTTTAATACTGAACACCCAGTTTTTGATGCTGTTTATGTGTACAGCCAGAGTTTTCTCTCTAATTGTAATTCAGTCAGTGTTTGTATTCTTTAATTTCCTCTGCTATTTATGGTGGTTTTTTATTGTGGCTGGTTCAAATTGTGCACTCACACGTAAGCTATTTTCAAAAAACAATGCACATAATACTGAACGTGATGTGGAAGATTAAAGCGAACACATACCTGCATCTTCCACCATGCGAAGGTGGTTTACTTTTACTCTTGAGTTTAGTAGCACTGTGCTAGGCACACACGACTGAACACCCCCTTTGTCTAACAGCTGTGGAACCTGTATTAATAAAACACACTTACCATTTTCAACAATAACCCCACATAATATCGCAATTTGCCACATCAAATAAATAGGATATTTACATTTTGCACTCCTCACCAAAAGATGCCTGTGCATGTTTTAGCTCTAAAAAATCCATTACCCTTTGATGACAATAAAAAATGAAACCTTTTCTCGCTTGCAATCTTCTTCTTCTCTGTCCTTGCTGGAGTGTTGCAGCCTTTATGTGTCACTGCCACATACGGTCAGGATGTGAATCATGCCGCCTGTGTGCACACTGCAGACTGCAGAGGGACGTTGCCACTGGGGCAGCGATACCATTGAATCATTCTTGCTCTTTGTTTACTTTTACAACAGTTATTTTTATGTGGGAAAAGTACTGTTGAATATTATGTAGTGCTTTGCATCTACAGTTTCCCATATCCCTCCAAATAGTGGTAGAGGTCTAGCAAAGCAAAGTTGTTGTAATCTTGACACCACAACTTGAAATCTAAACAATTGTACCAAACTAAAACTGAATGTTCCTTGTTGGTAATCATCTGGTTGTTTGATGTCCTCCAGGATGTTCCAGCAGTGTGAGGAGCCTCGTTTCACCATTGAACAGATCGACCTCCTCCAGAGGCTGAGGAGGACGGGGATCACCCAGGCCGAGGTCCTCCACGCCCTGGACACCCTGGAGCACCTCGACCGGCAGCATGGACACAAGTTGACCCACAAACCTTCCTACATGCCTCCGTCTTCTTCCAACACCGTCACCGCCTCTTCCTCCATGACCTCCACTGCCACTCAGACCAGTTTCCCGGACAACCAACTCTCACTGTCGCCCAACAACAACTTCGACAGCACTTCCCTGCCTCTACCTGTTCCAGTAACCTCACCTGTTGTCATAGCAGCTGTAGCACAGAACGGCCTAGTAGCTGTCAGCAATGGGAAGTTGTCACCACCACCGCGCTTTCCTCTCGGAGCCGTTAGCGGCAATGTGACGGCGCCAGCCTACGGGTTCGAGGCCAGTGAAGAGGACATAGATGTTGATGAGAAGGTGGAGGACTTGATGAGGTAAGGCCAGACCAGACTTGTCTCACCTCGGATCTGGCTGAGCTTGAATTGACTTGATGCTGTTTCAGATGCTTCCCATAGAAAAGCTTAGGGAAAATTATATATGAATACACTTTTTTTTCTGTGTGTGCCAAGTAAATGCCAAATAGTAATGGGTTCATTATTGCCCTCTGGGTATGGAGGCCAAATAACTCCCACTGCAACTACAGAAAACTGCAGTTGTTACAGGTGTGGTTTATTTTTTCTCTCTCAAAAGACACGAGCCACCAAAGATGAGATTTATAGTTCACTAGACGTACTGTATAGTGTTATGTTTTTGTCAACAAGAGGAAAAGCAAAAGGTTAGAAAGGCTTCAATGAGTGTTACAACCTCTTGGTTACTGGTAATAAGTTTATTATCAACAAGAAGGAAAGGGCAACAAGAAGAAACCTAACCCTGTTGATGACAGTACACTAGTTTCTGGTTTGCCATAACCATGAGGGTATGTAGGTAATAAGTTCTCATAATTATGAATATTCTTATGACAAGGTTTTTGATGCGGTTTTTGAACACCATGGCGACATAATGGGAGATCAGTACACCACAGAGCAGGTGTTATCACAAAAGGTGTCATGGTTGCTCCTCCTATAGCTAGAGTATGATACGAGGATTACTGCTGTGCTGAGTACAGTACACATTCACATGTACTATATACACACATGTACACACACACCCTGCAATGCCTCTCATCTGTAGTCTGCAGCCAGATCGCAGCAATCAGAGTAGTATTGATCTAAGCGGGTGTGAAGATGAGATCAAACCATAAGAGCTGAGAATATTACAGCAGAACTGAAGCTCCAGTGCCTTCACATATTCCACTGCAACAACCACTCCCATTCATATACTGTACAGGTGAATTGTGGACTTGGAGCTGGTTGGAGTAAAGTGAATATTGTGTGATGTGTTAGTAATGTCTGACTGTTGGACATCTAGATATTTATCATGCTTCAACAGTGTAATCTCTCTCCTTGCAGAAGGGACAGTGCTTTGATCAAAGAGGAGATCAAGTCCTTCCTGGCAAACAGGCGGATTTCCCAAGCTGTTGTCGCTCAGGTAACGGGTGAGTGTCAGCTTCATCTGTGCTTTAACCAGGACAACTACATCACTACTAGTTGGCATGTTAGTGACTGTGAAACCAGCTGAAGTCTTGGGTCTCCTGCAGGGATCAGTCAGAGTCGGATCTCCCACTGGCTCCTACAACAGGGATCAGACCTCAGTGAGCAGAAGAAACGGGCCTTCTTCCGTTGGTACCAGCTGGAAAAGTCCAACCCAGGTAACGGCGCCATCCCTCTCCTAGTTAATAGTGAGGGAAAACCTTTTTAGGGGGAAAAAGTATTTTAATAACCATAGTCATTTGCACCTAATGTGTGACTTCCACAACAGTTACTTAATGCTGAGTGGGCACCCTCGCTTCCAGAGGACAATCATCTCAAAAGAGATGGATACACTGTGAAATTATGGTTTATAATGGACAATGTATGCATCCTGGAGCAGGATCAGCTCAAATTCATCAGTGCAGAAAGGTCAGTCTGTACCTCAGCTCATCTGTATTCAAACAGTATGAACTAAAGGGTCAATATTGTTTAGCAATAATTTAGCAGCAGAGGACAGATGTTGGAAGAGTGGCGGATGTAACATAAAGTTGTATAAAATAATGTTTTTAAAGAAAAGAAAGCCATGGCGTATGTTTGCATTTTTTATGAGCGTCTTGAGATGTTCCTCATTACACTCGGACTGGGAAGGCTGTAAACTGTTTCCTGTGATTGAACAATGACTACATTGTGTCACGTTGAGCCCAACTTAGAGGAATGTACAGAATGAAAAAATGAATAGTTCAAGTCATCTGTGTCGTTTCTTGGAAAAAAACATCAGTGGAATGATGCTTTAATCAGAATCTCTTGAGTTAAATTTAGTTTGTTGGTTTGAAGCCTGATAGTGAAAGGGGTTTCTCATGGCTTCACTTTTGATGATGACCAGATCACAAAAATGTCTTTGCATTATATACATATTGTTAAGGAACTGAATGAACACATTTATATAATGAATTATCCTGGGAAGTGTCACTGTTAGAAATACTGAAATGAATATAAACCTAATTATTAATGCGGTATGGTGTTTGTGCCTTCAGGTGCCACTCTGGCCATGCGAGCTGCCCCGCTGGCTCTGGAGGACATGATGGACTGGCAACAGGCTCCGCCCCCCTTTGGGGCTACCCCTGGGGGTTTCCGTCTGCGGCGAGGGAGCAGATTCACCTGGAGGAAGGAGTGTCTGGCTGTAATGGAGAGGTGAGGAGGAGGAAGAGCAGTGTTACGTATGCCGTGTCAGGACCCAGTATAAATCAGACTGTGAAAACATCATGAAAATCAAATGATGATTTTCATTCAAGGCTTATTCGTGGTCAATAATGGTCATTCAAGTGGTGCTTTGACAGTGAAGTTGTCGCAGTGTGCAGGTGTAAAAAAGGTATATCCCTGTTTCAACAACTTCCTGTTTCGTGGAAAACATCAAAATTCTCATCAGGACCAAGATGTTGTTTCTTTAAAACTGACAATTAAGCATCATGAAGGTGTTTAGCATTTTCTGACCAAGTTTGGGGCAGAGGCGAAAATGTAAAATAGCAACATAACTTGCTGTTACAAAATTCACCATGCCCTTCAATGGAAGTTCAAGTAGGAGTGACCAACTTTGTAGGAGGAGTTCATGAAATTGTAAAACACACTCATTTCTGGTCGCCATAAAACCCCCACAAAATGGCCGACTTTCTGTCAGGTTAAACTGCAGGTGCAAGAGGCTTTTTTTTTGTAGGATTTAGGTCATTAATGGATACTAATATGCCACTTTGCCACGCCTGTGTACAAGACACATAACATCTGTTAATTTTCACTAATCCTGAGGGAGGACGTCCAGTGGGGTCCTTGGACATTTGGTGCTTGGTCCTAAAAATGACCACTCCAACTGTGAAATCATGACTATACTACTACGACTACTTTATATTACAATATTTGCCAACAATAATCACAGTAGTACACTTTTAATTGATAGGACAGTTGGATAGAGACAGGAAATGGGGAGAAAGAGAGGGGGGATCACATACAGCAAAGGGCTGCTAGGGGAATTTAACTGGTGCTGCTGCAGCGAGGACTATAGCCTGTAAATGTCAGATACAGTAGAAGTGTTTTTGCATATCGATCAGCCTAACACTTGTGTGTGTGTGACTACTCAGCTACTTCAGTGATAACCAGTACCCTGATGAAGCGAAGAGAGAGGAGATCGCCACTGCCTGTAATGCTGTCATCCAGAAACCAGGTAGGTCAAAGAGATGACAGATGTTAAGTTATCAAAACACAAAAATCTAATTTCCTGTAAACTACTTTTGACTACCGTGGTGAGTGCGACTGGTGTTACCCATGTCACACATGGAGATTGATTCAGTCTTATTTGATGTTAACTACTCTTTTTCTTTTTTTTCATATTTCATTTACTTAACTTTTGTGAACCAAAAAGATATAGTTCGACTTTTACAAGAGAGACCTGGCCAAACAAGAGGGATAAAACTTCCAGACACAGTTTGTCTTGTAAATTTCCAAAATAACCTCAGGGACAGACTGGAGGAGTAAAAGACAGAAGCAGCAGCCATGTAGCACTGATCTACTGCAGATGTCTGATCTGTGTGTGTGTGTTACAGGAAAGAAGCTGTCCGATTTGGAGAGGGTCACATCTCTGAAGGTCTACAACTGGTTTGCCAACCGCCGCAAAGACATCAAGAGGCGTGCGAACATTGGTAATGTCTACTTCTTTCTGTGTGTTACATGCAGTATGTGTGATTAAAGCAGTTTGAAGCAGATGTTAAATGAACATTATCAGACCAGTAATCACACATACAAGAGGGTTTACTCTTACAATGCCATCTTTCTCATCACACACAGAGCTGAGCAGCAGTGAGAGAAACATGTTCTCATTTTGACACCTCCAAACTCTTCCTTTTTACACTTGTATGATTTCTTACCAACAGCATTAGCAGGATCTTCTTTGCCCTCGATATGCTATGATCAATTTTGTGTTTTTGAAGAAGCAGCCATCTTGGAGAGTCATGGTATCGAGGTTCAGAGTCCAGGGGGTCAGTCCAACAGTGACGAGGTAGATGGCAACGACTTCCCGGACCAGGTAAACCAGATCAACATTTGGCCACTTTCCAATAGTCAGTAAAGTTAAAATTAGATGACAACTCAACTTATGTAATACATTTGGTTGTACTTTAACTATCCCAAACAAAATACAAATAATATCCCAAATCCACCTCATCCCCTGCTCTGTTTGTCTTGGAGAGGGGGAGACCTGTGTAGTGAATTCATGTCCTGGAAAAAAGAAAAGAAGAAACTTTCAGAGTGATTGATCTCCACTACTGAACAACCTCACCACACTTTTGTTTTAATTTGAAAATCCCAGCAACAGAAATTGCCATTGTGTGTAGTCTACTTTGTTTTTGTTTCCCTACACCCTGATAAAATTTACATTTAGTTACATATTAAACTGCTGTGGGTTTGTGAAAGTTTGGGAAGCACACATTTCAAAATCTCCAACATAATAAATAACTAGTTGTAAAGTCAAAGGTCAGACACCACAGCGTTAAGACAAAAGTCATTTGTCAGTGGAACAAGGTGGTGTTTACTGTATAGTCTTTATGCTCCATCTCTTAACAGGGCTGTGAGGTGTCTTTATTTGACAAGAGAGCTTCAGCCAGGCAGTTTGGTTTCAGTCGAGCTGACCTCTCCTCTCCGACCCAGGTACAGCCTCACCACACACACTGCCTGCACGCTGCAACAGCATCTATCAAGTAGTTTTGGTCTCAGATTAAGCGATGAGGCCAGATTTCCAGATCCACACGTTCACTTATCATTCCCCACACTTCTTTTCTCCCTACACAGGTCCCCACACTGCTCCCCAGCTGGTTTTCTGCCCTGGGTAGAGGAGGCCTGTCTGGACAGAGGGGCTCGTCTCTGATCGGCCGCTCCCTCGTGACGGGGACAGGTCCTCAGGCAGAAGGTTCTAGATTGACAGGCGTGTCCTGGTCTCCGCCCTCCCCTTCCCTCCAGGATGAACCCACCATTCACAGCGTGCTGTCTGAGCCCCAGGACCCGATCGTGCTGGAGAAGGAGGCTGCTAGTGACGGCAGCCAAGCGCTAGTCGATCAGGCAGACGGAGCAGCGTGCAGTATGGGGAATGACATCAAGACGGAAACGCTGGAGGACGACTGAAGAGGGCAGTGGATACCAGAGTTGTCAGAGTCATGAATAGAACAGGTGTGTTAATATGCAAGCAGATTTTATTGGAATGTAATAAGTGAAAAAAAAAAAAGACCAAAAGTCGTGTAAACGCCAACCCTGAGATACCTCCCAACCCTACCTCCAACCACCAACCTGCTCTGCTACGCTCTTATAGGCATTACTAGTATATTATAACAATGAAATTATGATAAACTTTTATTTGTTTTAAGTCCTCCCCAGCAGACTGTGGAATATTTGAAATGCCTACATAATAACAAATGCAGACATGAAAGGAGATACATATAGCTATTGTGTACTGATTCTTTTTTATTTTATTTTATTTTATTTTTTACATCATTTCTTTGTTGCTTTGTTTTTACTAAGGCATTTTAAATCTCCCATAGCAGACTGAGTGTCAGGACTTCATACATTGTGCAGATTTTCTTTGAGAAACTGCATTTCACAGCAGGACAACACTGCATTTGACACAGGATTCAAATAATTTCAGGGTCTTGCACTGTGATCACAACACAACTTAACAGCCTCAAAAACTAAATACATGAATCTCAAAGTTCATTTTAACTGATTGTTTTAGTAAAATTATGCAGCGCATGTCATGACAGCTGATTACACTATAAATATTCGCTGTTGATTCCTTCCAGTGATAAGAACAGCAGAATCAGATTAGTTGACTTAAAAAAAGAAGAAGTCAGGGTCACATCATATTGGTAATATAACTGTGACCCAATCCTCTGTCCCTTGCCTTTATACAATAAGCTCAACATATAGAAGCAAAGGAGGATGTAAAGATTTGAATCAATTGTAATTGGGACATTTAAACATCAACAGATGTTTCAAATGTCTTTTATTACCCGTTTTTCAGGACTAGTCTGTCCCTAAGTTTAAATGCATGTCGTCCACCTCTCTCTTCAAATGTCCCTGGCACTGGGGCTGGAATAAAGGTAAAAATGCCACAAAAACAACTTCAAAAGAAAAATATTGACCATTCGACAGTTTAAAATAACATTCAAACCTTTGCGCCCTCTCTTTGCTTCCATATCAAGTCATTTTAAACAAAGTTACTCATCACATAAATGTCGATGGAAGCCAGAAGTGTCGACAGATGTGTGTGAAAGGAGACATCTGGATGTCCAGCTGATCGGGTGTCCTTGATTCCTTTTAGCCCAGTTACAGATCAGTCAGCTGGGAGGGATTCAACAGTGTGATAACACTGTTTAGATAATACAAACGTGTAAAGTGAATACATACATACATAGACTACATGTGTATGTGTGCATACATATACACACATACAGTACTTATATACAGTATATTATATAAACTGTGAGGGTATGTGTACATGTACCCTAATCCATTTCTATTTACACTATATAGACATATTAGCTTCAAATGAGAGAAACTATCAGTATGAGTCTTTCTTGTTGGTAAAAGGTGAGTGAAGCATTAGCCAAAGTATTAAGTTTAAATTTTATGTATTTTCCGAGTGTGTGTGTGTGATAGTCATGGATGGAACTATATATCAGAGATATGCTAATCAAAGACGCATCAGATGTGTCAAATTATTGCAAGTTAAATGCATAATTATCCTTTTTTAAGGTGTATCTGTGTTTATGCTCGATATGCCATGTGTTCTAAACACACACAGTCATGTTTAAATTCAATTTTCATTTTAAATGACACTTTATCAGATCAATATCATGGTGCTTGGAGTCCCTGTTGTTTGAAACATTTCATCGATGAGTGTGTATGATGGGTGACACAGGAAATAGGAAGAGAAAAGTTGATGTTTTCCTCAGAAAGCTAATAGTTCACATTCAGTGAGCGAGTTGGATTCTCGCCAAACAACCACAACCAGAGAAATATTCATCAGAGTACAGTCTTTGTAGAAGTCTGAAATTATTAAAGGTCAGGTTTGACCTTTTAAATCCAGTGGACAGGAGATATTGACACTATAGTCTCTCTTCCAGAACACTTTTATTTGGGATGTGCAGATGTGTCAACCTTTTTAAGCGTTATTATTGTTATTTTGTTTTTGCCAACTAAGTGGCAAAGCTGTAAACACAGCACCGACATTTTGTCACCAAGTTGTAATGATTTATTGATGGATGGGTTGATCTGTGATGAACCCAACAGACACAGATAGAAAGTGAGCATTCATTTGGAGTTGTGTCTCTAAACATTAAACCATTTTAAGAGCAGCATTCACTCCATTTTTAGCTGTTTAAAAAAAAAAAAAAAAAAAACATCTGGTTATTCAGCTGCTAAATGCCCGTCCCCCCTTTTCACTAGCAATCGCTAAGTGTACATGAGATTAATTGTGGCTTTTGCACTTAGACATGAGCTGGAAATAACTTGATGAGAGTAGAGTTAAAGGGGAACTATGCAAGTCCGGTGGCTTTTCCACTGTTTTGCTAATGCTCCTCTTGTCCATGTGCATTTGTTTACAACGAAGCCGGCGAAAAATCAATACATGGAGCGGCGGATAACGTTACATAATATATACGATGTTACAACGTGTATATTTGCAAAGTTTTAACTGTCATAAACAAAAGATTGCCGGTTACGGAGCGTGTTTGTGTCACAGTGCCGCAGAGACGAGAGCTGGGACAGCGGTGCAGCGACCGAGTAACTACACTGATGTTGAAAGGTTGGGTTTTCAGCCGTGAGATGCCAGGTGGAAGGCAGAGAGCCTCCATTCTCACACACAAGTCATGTAGTTAACGATCAAAATTAGACCGGAGCTTTTTAATCAAGGTAAAAATGTAGCATAGCCACGGGAGAAATCCTACTTAGTTCCTCTTTAATTGGTCAGAAAACCAAAACAATGAGCTAAACATGCTAAAAAGCTGATGCTAACTTAACTCATTGAGTGCCAACCACGTAATTTCTCGTTTTTCGTTCCCATGCGTTGAGTGCCGAAAACGTAATTTTACGTTTTTTGCTTTTTTTTAAATTATGAAAATAGACACTTTAATACACATTATATGTAAATTTGGGGACTCTACGACGAGGAGAACTGAAATAGATGACGATCAAAGTCACATGACAGCTCATGATCTGGAAGTTTTTATCATAACTGGGCTTCTGCAAACGAGTTCTGCATGCAGATGCAGCGCAGCTGCTCTGCTCTCACCCGCGCTGCTGCTCCAGCTGCTCGAGCTGCTCGGAGCTGAACCAGGAAGCTCTCAGCCGACAGTCCGCCCGGTCTTCAGCTGGAGCAACACCGTGTCCTCCCCAAAGTCCTCCCGCGGTAAAATCTGATGGTCTCTGGACCAAAGCAGACCGGCATCACCGACCCGTACCACAGAAGGACCGCGACCACCGGCAGGACCGGTCTTCCCGAGCCGCGGTGGCCGACTGACCCTCACGCTCCGCGGGGAGAAGCTGTGACACGGCACGGTGCGTCTGTGTTATTGTTGTTTAGTGGCGCCCCCCCCGCCCCCGATGGTGGTTTTGTGAATAGAACAACAACTGTTGTATATATTTATCTTATACGAGCCCTTTGATCCAGAAATGCGAGTGTGAGAAGAGCGACAGACACAAACAGCGCACCTTTCAGAAAAGACGCTGTATCTCCTTTTCTAGAAAAAAAGGAGGGATTTTGGTGAAACCCAGCCATGTTTAGCTTGACTTTTCTCAGGAACAGAGGCACGTAGAAACAAACGGTTTGTGGCCACTTGAAGCATTAAGGTAAACCTTTCAATTGAGCCACAGTATGTGTTGGTGGCAATAATATAGAATACACTGTGGCTCTACATAAAAAGTCAAAAATGGTCTAAATTGCCGGTACACTTGACTAAAACTTTGGAAAGGAGCGCGGCACTCAATGAGTTAAGAGTTAGGTAGTTGTTTGTAATGGGTGGGCTACAACGAGCGACCCCTAGCACATTGTCCACACACATCAGTTACTTTTTCATCATTGAAATATTGATTAGTGCAGCTTTAATCTCTAAGGTTTTAGTTGTGATTCTGAAAGGACACTAACTTTGATCTGACTGCATAAATATTTCCGTAAAATTACATTTTTAGTACTGTATGATTTTAAGTTGAAGTGCCTTAGTTTTTACAGTTCACTGACGTAGGATCAGTGCAGGACGAACTTCTACAAAGACTGTACACACATCATCAATGCAAGAAAGCTAAACACATGATGTTCTGTAAAAGCCAACACTAAAGGTGGCTTCAGTCAAACTGGTTCATCAGTGTTCATCACCAGGTGCTTTACAGGCTAAGCTACTAGTTCAGAGTTACAAACTCGACACAAATACCTCACTTTACCCCCTTAGCTACAGTATAAGCTACACCCCTGCAGGTTCCTCCACAGCTGCTTCAATGTGAATCAAAGTTTAGGCGAATGGGAGTGAAATATGAGTGTAGATCTGATCTGTTCAGAGGAGGCTGACGACAAACTGTGACGAGGCTGTAAAGATGGTTCATGGTGGCCGACAACAGAAACGTCAGCATCCTTTAAAAGGGAAGTTCCCTCCCAAACTTGAGCCAATAAATATTACGTTGGAAAGTTAAGGGAAATTCCACTCTAAAAAAGGATTTATTAGTTCATCAGCTCCTGCTTCAACTTCAGTTCATGGAATAATTGTAAAATAGCTTCTCCCCTTCATCCTGGTGCAGTACTGACACATCCTCAGTGTTGGTGTCGGACTAAACGTCTGAGAAAATGTAAGTTTTGTGGTGGAATGTCTCTTTAAATGTACGGCAGCAGAGCTGTCCCAGGTGTCTTTGCTTTAAGCGTTTTTAAAACTCTGAGGCATCGTTAGTTAAGTCGTTTTCTGTCCTTTGTTTGAATTATTTACACCAAAATATCGAAAATATTAAAAATGTTTTTTCTTTTCTTTTGAATCTGCCAAGCAGGAGAATTTCTGAAGTGGATCTATGGATTCATTTAAGTGCTGTTCTCAGATTATTTCAATATAAATCATTTAAGCTGCTGCCTTCATGGTCTTGTCATGAAGTTGTACTGTGTTGTTCTGGAGCAGCAAATTGAAAGTGTTTGTTAGTGTCATGTTCTGTCATGGTAGAGCCAAAAAAAATCTGAAAGCAAAAAGAAATGAATCAAATCATGAAACAAACATAAAAAATGTGACCAAAAACCACACATGTACACAAGAGAGACCAAAAACAGTGAACAGAAACAAAATTGTAAATGGATCGCTGTTTTAGTTTTATGTGAAATAGTTGTTGCTGTCATTTTCCTCCAACCATGTTTCTAGCACATTGTCTGAAGGTGGGTTTCTGTCTACACATTTATGTACATATTCAGAAAATTGTGCATAAGATATTGGAAAATCACAATTAGTTTTTTGACCTTTGGGTTGAGGTGGAGGATCTTGTACCGTCCTTCAAATTAATACGTGAAACAAATGTAACAATAGTGCTTAAATCTATATTTTTTATACCCTCTGCTGCTGCAGTGATACACTTGACACCACCACCTCCCGTAACTGTGGCAAGGCAAGGCAATTTTATTTGTATAGCCCGTTTTTACAAACAGTTTGTCTCAAAGGGCTTTACATAGCATCATGACAACATCCTCTGCCCTTAGACCCTCACATCGACTGAGGAAAAACTCCATAGAAACCCCTTTTAACAGGGAAAAATCTGAGAAACCTCGGGGTGAGCAACAGAAGAGGGATCCCTCACCCAGGACGGGCAGACGTGCTATACTAGATGTTGTATACAGACAAGAAAACAGTTTATAATTGTGGTGGATGAAAACCTGGCTAGACCCTTTTAAAACACTGATCCCACTTGTCATTATGAATTATTGTCAAAATATCCTAATCAAGTGGATTACCTGATTGGACGTGTGGGACAAAAAACGATCAACAATACGAGAAAGAAATCAACTATTTCACATGATAAAATCAAAGCGGCTGGTTTGGCGGCTGCAGCATGGTGGTCTACTCTGTTTGTCACTCACTCACTTTCCTTCCTGTTGATCGGTCTTGTTTGTCAACTATTTCATTTTGCTTTCAGTTTTTCACACCAAACCGGCTCCATCAGTTTTGTGCCAGAAAATGTGTACTTCTATTGTAATCATCTTTAAAATCACTCAAAAGTTGTCATGACACAGAGACAAGAATACCATGGTACCATGGTTTCACACAAAAGGACACAGAAAGCCTTTGCTCTTCCAGCTCTGTTCATCACTGGGTCAGGCTGGTCGTGCACTTTGTGTCAGACATTGCCGACCTCCTGCATGTTGTGTCTTTTTCTTGGTTGAAAAGCAGTTGTATTATCTGCCTTCAGTCCTCTGTTGCCTTGTTGTACTGCTTTGTTTGAGCTTCCTTCACTAGTTTATTACAGGAACAAAGCAGCTAATGATTCAGATCAGACCTTATTTCACAACCGAACACCTGTTACATGCACCCCGGGCTCTGACTATTTCCTGATTGCGTAGTCTCTTCCATCACCGCCAAAACGAAACATACACCGTAGAGTGATGCTGTGATGGTTTCTTTGGTACAAAGTTGGGGTGCATGCTTTTATCTGATCAGAGATCTGCTGTCTGAACAAAGTGAGCGCAGGGGATCATTGTGTCGGTTCATGCCTCAGGACCAAATGTTGCTGTTGTCCTTCTCCTACATTACTCAGTACCACCTACATGAGACACAGTAGGACATTTGAAGAGTTATATTCCAAAATGCTGTATTTATTTAGGTGAAAAAAGGACATTAATCATCCATGCATCCAGTCTAAAATGTAGATGTTTCAGTCTTAATGTTCTCATTTAATAGGCCAATGACTTGAAATACTACTTAAAAACATGGTTCAGTCATGTATAAAAGTTTTTTTTTTCCTGACATGGTTTCCATTTCATTCTGGCAATAAACTCTTCAATCATCTCTGTTGGATGAAAAATATCAAACCTCAGCAGGATGTTTGTTTGTAGCAGTTTGAATTGATATTTTTTTTAATCCCCTGTTATTCTCTATTTCAAGATTTAGTGCCTTTTTTGGACGGTAGACTGTTCTGTAATCGCTATGTAGGAGCTCTACATATGCCTTTTGTTACTTTTTCATCTGTTGGATAAACCTTATTTGTTATTTTTAAGGTGTGTTTTTATTGATATTCTATTTACAAGGGAATAAAAACTGAGTCCACGCTGTGTGTCTCGCTTTGTGCTGTTGTCTTATGTCACTGTGCATAGTCATAGACACTAATGCTGCCACAATACAAGCTCAACAATGATTTGAAATGGAAAACCCCAACACAAATCACATCATCCCTATTTTTATATTCTTTTCAGTAAAAATCCCAGCAGGAATCAAGTCCCATCACACAGTAATCTTTTGGCACATAATCCAGCCCTACTGTCAAAGTTGTGTTTCTCTTCCATCTGTGAACACAAGTGAGAGTGAAGTGAACTTAGACCTGCTGACGAAACTGATGTTTTTGAGGCAGAGGTCAAGTACAGCGCATGTAGAGAGTATTTGGAGTTGGCTGCAGCTGCACACAGATGATCATTACATGCTCCATTCACTAAATTGAAAAGTGTAGCCAGCCATTAAAAAAATTCCATCACAAATGGCCTGAGGATTGAAAGCAGTCTGACTTTCAGCAGCATCCCGAAGTGTCTCAAAGCATAAAGTAATCTGCCTAAGCAGAACTAAATGAGGTTTCATGAGATTTGGTCGACAATAATCACATGACACAAACTCATCAGACAATGATGCAGGTGTGACATCACCACTTAGCCCCACCCTCACAGGCCAGTGATACATGCAGGGACACAAACAGAAACATATGCACATCATTTTGAAGTCAAGTACAAAGTTGTTTTAGAGAATAAATTATAGGCCTTTAAAAGTGTCCCAGCCTGTAAAACTCCATATTCAGCAGCCAAACTGACTAATTCACTTGCACTGTTTTGTTATGTGAAAAGAAAAGACACTTAAAAAAAGAAGATCGATTTACTCAAGGTCCCCTATTACTAGGTTTGTCTGAGCTATGTCTGTTGATCACATCAGAAGACAGAGTTTACAAGAAAACAGCTGGATACACAGTGAGCTACTGACAGCGTGGCACTCTTCATTCACTGACGATCTCACGTTACATGATTGAAAACTCTGGAAAAAGAAAGTAAGTGGACTCTTGAGTTGGAACTGTTTTATTACAAGAAAACAGAAGAATTTTTTTGATAGTTTCAGCTCTCTTATAAAATAAAAATACTGTTTTTATATTTTACATATCTATGACAACAGACACCAAATGACAGCTAGTTTTAGTTCTGACTTACCTTCGGTGTGGCAACAACTTCTGTACTGATCAGCTCAGAACATTTCTTTAGAGATTTAAACAGTTAGGTACAAAACAAAAAAAACAAATACTCCTGTTATTGTTCTTTTTTTTTATTTTCTCTTGCCAGATTACTGTTCAGATGATAAAAAATGAAAATTATAAATGTATTATAGTACATGTTTATTCTTTGGATTGCAGCATAGAATTACATAAAACAATTAAATTAATCAAAACCCAAACTTGTGCTCAGATTTTTCTTTTTATAAGTCTTAATATGCGCATATATACACACATACGTACATACATACATAGGGCAACCACTCCGATGGTGCACTCACACATACTAATGACACATCAAGACAAACCCGGTCCACAGAATCAACAGTAGCAATGATTGATAATGATTCGTTAGTATGATCGTGATCTAGTAATACTGTTGACCAGGCCCAGGCCACATTAAACTCATGTCTGATGATTTGAATTTTTCTTCAGGTAAACGAGTGAAAGGTTTCAGGGACTGAAGGGGCTTTTTGTTTATTTGTTTGTTTGTTTTGCAGGAATAACTCCCTGACGTAGCAAAGCACCAAACCCCCTCGTTTAGCTTCTGTAAGCCTTCCATTATAACACAGCTCAGGTTATTATGGCTGTAGGTACCTATAAGGAGGAGTACTGATACCAACTGCCTTTAAAATGCACCATAAGGAGCAGCTGTAGATGGATTTTCCTGGAAAGCAGATCAAGCTGTCATTGCCAAAAAGAAAAACAACAAAAAAAGGCTGTGCTGCATTAAGCCAACAGCCATGTATTGCTTGTTTCCTGTGGTTTATTCTACTATGCAAGAACACACAGAGAGTAAACTGGGTTTAGTTAGTCCAGCAGTGAAGCAGGTTCAACTCTTTGTCAGCTACAAAGGCCTCAGGGAAGAAGTTGGTAGAACACTCTGGACGACCACAAGTGGTCGTAGAGGTAGCGACATGGTCAAAACTCACTTCCGAGGCAGGAGCACGAGTTTTTCATCCGATGCATATCCTAAACCTGCTGCTAAAAAGATGTAATCTGAAGCTGAAGCTGTCAGGCTTGATGCTGTGGGCCGGTGGGTGGCTGCTTTTCCACTGACTTTGATGATTTTCTGGTTGTGTATAAAATTCCCTGTGTGGAATGATTGAGGTTCGAGAGCAGCCACCAGGGGGCACCACAAACAGCTCTCCTTCAAGTTGTAAGGAGTAATAATAAAACCTGACAGCTCCACTGACAAAAATGACTCAAATTAGCTAATAAATAATTTAAAAAACTTCTTTTTTTTTTCACTGTGAAGCAGAATGGGTCTGTGTAGTTGTGGTGTGACCCTCTTAAACAGCACAGCATGCTGAGGGTTTAGAGTACAGCACGTTTTAGTTGAGTTAGAGAGCTGGGATTATTCCTGCTAAAACCAGTCTGGCTCCAGGTTGAAGGCCACGTTAAGGCGGTGGGAGTTGGGAGGTGTTGGGGGACAAGACATGTTGGTCCAGACCAGTGGTCCCGTAGTTAGCTCACAGCTGCAGGAAACGCAACAGGGAGGCAAATGTAACAAAGATATGGGACCAATTCTGAGCAAACAGAAGCACTTCAGACAAGAAACAATTTAAAAAAAGAAAAAAAAAAAAAAAAACGCAGAAATAAAAGAGACACTCGGGGCTGAAGACTGAATATGCTCGGACACAAGTCACATCGATAAACGTTGGAAGTAAATGTGGTTTAGGTGGTTGATACACTCACATACATAACACTGCTCATGGCTTTGCTTTAATCTAAAAAGTCGTTTCAGAACAGTTATATATCACTGATGCTACTTTTCTCTGTTTACCTTATTGCAATGGCGGCTGTTGCTCATGTGCATCTAATGTCGGCGTCACACTTAACCTGAAAAACTAATGTGTTGCAAACTGTGTGGAGAGTAAAGGAGGAAGAAAAAGACAAAATGTCTACATTGTTGTATCTTAACCACTACATGAACTTAGCTCTGCTGTCATGTAAAATACTATCTCACAACATGAGCAATTTTCAAACCTTTCTTTTTTACTTAAAAGGCAGTTGAGCAGGGAGCAGAGGAACATGGCTCCAAAAAGCCAGACCCAGAAAATGTTTAGTTCAGAGAGTAAAGAACAGCAGGTAAGTTGAGAACGCCGAGTCATAGAAAAATCTGGCTGTATTTTCTTCTTACATATTACAAGTGTTCCAGAAATGAACTCCTCGATTCCCTCTGGAGACGTTTGTGCAAATGAATTGAAGCGTCTTCGATATGGAAACAAGTGTGTGGAAGATACATGGTCACATGGTTTCTGAGGCACAATAACATAAAGGAAACATCCAGAAGCCTGAAGTGATCTCAAACCCATAAAATTAAAATAAAATAACAGTGTCTGAGCTCAGAGCAGGACGGAAGGGACCAGCAGCCACAGAGCGGATCCACGTCTGCTGCTGCTGGGGTCACGTCCCATCCGGCTGAGGACTCACTGACACAACTGAATCAAAGCAAAGTCTCATCCCCACACTCTCTCTCTCTCTCACACACACGCACGATACATGAGAAAACTTTACTCCCTTCCTTTATTACCACATAACTATTATGAACCACAATTTCGTAAAAATAACTGAACCAACCAACGTACCACTTCACAATCTGTCGGCCAATAACATACCAGACAGCCACCTGTGGTTACCAACCAACCAACCAACCAACCAACCAAGCAGAGAACTCCACGGTCCTGGGCTTTAAGGCCAGTAATAAATAACTAAATGATGGTGATATTACTTGTCTCATACTTCAGCTTTAATGCACCATCAACATTTATTTCTGTATTCCTCTTCAAAAATCACTGCAGACGTGATTTTTCACCCAGAAAATGTTCTAACCGTCTCTTTTTCAAGGCTCACGTTTACAAAGTGCCTCATTTTCAAAATTTTACTGCTTCATTAAAAATATTTTGGCCACTGAACCACAGTACTGACATTAATTCCTCCATTTGGGATTTAAAAAAAAATTACTAAATTCCAATCTAGTATACAGTAAGAGATGGAGAGCGTTAGATAAATCAACTGATCCATTTACAGTATAATTTACAATGCTAATAGCAGCAATTTTCATGGAATCATTTGTGCAACATTTATTAAAATAAAAGGCTTTATCAATTTTCATGCGATAAAGGCATGTGTACAAGCATTTAAATATAAATAGTAAAATCACGCTTCTTAAATTAAGAAACGCATGATATAGATATATATTTAGGAATGGGGAAAAAATATATAGTATCCATACAGATGATAGTGTTTGGACACACTGAGTGCATTTACATGCACATAGAGTATTCCATATAATGTTTTTATATGAATTGTTATATCATCTGAAATTGTTACAGTTTCTTTTTTTTGCATACAATGATTAACTGTTACCATAGAAACAGCCTTTGATGACACAACCTGACTCGTAGACATCAATAATAATGTCAACATACAGATTCAGGTTTGTGACCATTAGGATATGAACCGTATCCCACCATATGTCGAAATATCGGATCTGTCACCATTAAATCAATAACTTCCACACGCTCACTTGGTGAGACTCCGCACTGATCAAACCAAACACTTCACGCCGACCAGAGTCTCCAGAGATTTACTTCAGCGATTCCACAACGTTTGGAAACTTGAGAAAGATGAGATTAACAAAAGAACGGTCAGCAGCCGAGATATCCTGGATCCTACGTCTCCTACGAGGCAGCTCTCTGATCAGATCCTCTGGATATGTGTCAGTCGTGTATGTGACGCAGCGCTGCGTTGTACTGCTAATGCTTCACCATAAATCATCATTTACTTCAGATACAACAGATGCGTCAGGAATGTTCAGTCAGTCCAAACTGTTTCTTTCCCAGAACGTACTCGTAGCTCATCCTCCCAGTTGTGTCACTTGTTATGAAATAAAAACATAAAAACATAAAAATGTATTTAAAACAGATCAAATGCATGAAGCAAACCGATTCTCCCCTCAAGTGTAATCCTCCCAGCAGGATTTCTGCCAGCCTGTCCATCTCATCTACTCTTTTCCTCATCACATACTCGAGCCCATCTCCGCTGATGCAACACTAAGCTACTGCCCTGTGGACAGCGCCTCCTGGTGTCAGAGGACGACCAGGACACCTGCTGTCGTACACAGTCCAGTCAGTGTCACACCATCATTGACACACGACATTACACCACCCTCTGCTCACGTACAGAAGCTTCTTATCCAACATCTCCAGTGCAAAAATTTAGACTTTAAAAGTCTCCCAGTACAAACATCTTGCTTCCATAGTGGCTCCGTCCAATGAGCACGCACTTCTCCTGCTCTACACATCTAATCTTTAACACCAACACAACTACTACAACAACAACAACAACAACAACAACAACATCTTGTGCACACAGGTTAACACTGTACAACATTTACAAACACAAACACACACACACATCCATCCTTTGCCTTTCCCCGCTACAGTCCCTGAGATCACCTCACACTTAGCACAAGTTAGCACAAGGCATTCTCATCAACACAAACACAGCTAATAGTAATTAAATACACAGAAAAACAAATGCAAACCAAGCCGTGGTGAAGGCACATTCTGGGAGAATCTATCCTCAAGAGAAAAGAAAAGGAGTCCAGGATGGAGAGAGCGAGAGAGAGAGGGAGAGTCTCCAGAGAGTGTCTCAAACGATGAGTCAAAGAGTCAGTCTGCAGACGAGACCACGAGAGGTCGGGGGGGGGGGGGGGGGGGGAGTGGCAGCCGGAGCATCACCAGGGAGACGCATCATATCCAAGGGTGCAAACACATCACAGGTGGAAATCCAGCAATAAGTCTGCAGTTATGGTCTGGATGCCCCCCAGCGTGATCAATTCATCACATTTTTTGATGAACAGTTGCAGATGTGAGCTGGGATCAATAACGTGACTGGTTTGCATCCCTGGATACCGTCCCATCATCCTGTCTCCAGTGTCCGACCCACAGAGAGCTCCGATGCTCCCAATATGATAAGGTCTGCTTCCATTCATTCTCAGCAGTCTTCCCATTGACCACCATTCATGTAGCATCATCTCAAATGATAAATAGTCCTTCCGTGGACTTTTATATTCTCTGCATAGTCTCTCGTTGCATTCATTCTCTTCACTGTCTTTATTCTGTTGCCGTCCATTAACTGTGAACGGATGCTGCTGCGGGTGTAGTTTGGTGGGTGGGGTGAGTGGGTGGGTGGGGCAGTAAGTCAGTTCTGATGTGTGAGCCTGTTGCATAGCTGGGAGGAGAAGGGAGGAGGGGTTAAGGGGGGAGGGAGGGAGGTTAAGTGAGCTGTGTGGAGTTCATCTCTCCCGTCCAGCTCCTAGTTTCCCTGTCTCAACTGCTCCAGGATTTGCGGTTCTCTCGACTCCGGGCGACGATGGCTTCTCCTCGCAGGATGGGGACGTGAGCCGGGGGAGCGAACTCTCCCGTCGTTCGCCGACTGGTCCGGTCGCGACAGGACAGCCGGTCTGGGCGAACCAGCACCCCGTAACCCGGTTTACAGTGGAAGTAGCGATGGCCTCCGACCGAGCCGTCGTTCTTACCTGTGGGAAGAAAAACAGTGAGGGTGACCGGCGGCTCCGGAAATGTTCTGTGCGATATGAATGAAGTGAGTGGGGTAAGCCAGAGGGGTAGGGGTGGTATGGGTGGGATAAGGGTGGGACAATAGCTCACATAGTTATGACGTACACATTTTATATACGATGTAGGGTGGTATATGTATGATTTAAGGTGGTGTATGTATGTATGTATGTATGTATGTATGTATGTATGTCAATTATGTAGCTGTGAATTTGATTTAATGTGGGCATATTGTAAAAAGGGGGGGGGTGAAATAATAAAAACTTGATCACAAAAAAATGAATGAAGTGAGTGTTGTACTGGTGTACCCACCTACAGGCGTGTCCAGCTCTACCCCCACCCACACCCCGTCAGCAAACTGCGTCACTCCCAGGTAGCGCACTGTCCCCGCCTTATTGCCTCCCACTGTCACATATGCCCCTTCTCTGAGCCAGTCGGGCAGATTGTCGTCATGGTTACGCTCGTCGTCGTCCACAAAGATCTCTAGCCGTTCAAACCCTTCACCTCCTCCTCCTGAGTTGACCAGCGTCTGTTTAGAGAAGGACGTTTCTCCGGTGACATTGTTGTGATTGGCTGAGCTGTTTGACAAAGGCGGGGCGACCACGGGAGCCACTTTGACACCACACTGAGAAGGAGAGGTCACAACATCGTTCCCGTCAGCACGCTGCTGCTGCTGCTGCTGCTGCTGCTGGGGGTTTGTGGGTAACGTAGTCTCAGCAGCCAGGAGGGAGGAGGACGAGGAGGAGGGTTGGAGAACATCGGACAGGGTAACCGTAGAGACACTAGTGGAGAAGTAGCCGCTTGACGACTGGCTGAGGGGGCTGAGGGGGGTGGTGTCATGCGGGTCATGCACAGGAAGAGGTGGGACTTCTGGGAACTCTGCCCGCCTGTCTTTGGTCGGGGGCTGCAGCACAGCGGTCTACAGGAAACCCACAGTTGCCGCAGGAACGGAGGGACGGACGAGAGCATGCAAACAAGGCAAAATAAAACAACAATCAGCACTAATCATCAACTTCCCCAAAAACACAACAATCGTCTTTTAGGCCGACAGGAAGAAATGCAACAAGGTCAATGGTCTGTTTTGTAAGGGACCATTTCCATCATCTGCTAATCTGTTTTTTTATTTACTCATTGAACCAGGCCAGGAACTAAATCTGGACAAATGGATCTATTGTTATCAATAGTGCTTTCAACTTGAGTATGTGCATACTTTGTATTAGACAGAGACTTGAGAGCAAATGTGAAAGATATGAAACAAACATGAAAGATTCCTGTGCTGCTTTGGCAGGAACCTAAACCCTTAGTGAAGTACAAGTTCTGGATCAAATCTTGGTTAAAAGCCACTGATCATCCACCAGAGTCTAGACAACTGAGGTCAACATATAAGAGCAGGGAGGACGGGGCACAGTCTCACCGTCTCATTCTTGACTCGGCTGTCGTCCCCTCCTGTTGATGTCATGATGCGTGGTACATGCTGCCGAGTAACATCAAACAAGGTTAGGACAGGAGTCAAAAGACATCAAACGTAGAAGCGTGCATACTCACTGGAAAAGTAACGTGTCTGACAGTCCAGAGTAATTTGATGCTGATATTTGACATTTGTTAACTGGATCCTCATCCTACTATTGCTCATTTAAAGTGCCTTGTTTGAGTGCACCTCAACTGTAACTGTTAAAGGGGAATTGCCGTTTTTTTACAATCTGGACCTTATTTCTAGCATAAAATACGATCATTTACTCACCCAGATAACTTTGGTGTCATTACAAGTCGTTCTGATGAAATTAGATCCAGCCGAGAGCCGCGTATATCCATATAATGCGAGTCTACAGGGCAGCGCAATGTAACCTCTAAATAACACATTATCCGCCGTGAAACACCAATATCTTGTTATGATACGCTAGTGCTACTCCCCTCTGAGTCCGGGGTTAGCTGTTATCAACATCCGGGGTCTGTAGGTTGACCTACTGACCTCTGACCTGGATATCATCTCATTCTGATAATAATTTTTAGCGCGACTAGCCAGAGCTTTAGTGAGTCCAGGCTGCAGAGAGGAAGCCTGTGGAAGCTGAACTTCGTCCAGCTGCTCATTTCGTTCTGACAAGTCGGAAACACGCAGAAACAAACCATTAGCGGTAGCAACAAGCCGCGCCGCACCGCGGTCGGAGATGACATCATCCAGGTCAGAAGTTAGTAGGTCAACCTACAGACCCCGGATGTTGATAACAGGTAACCCCGGACTCAGAGGGGAATAGCACAAGCATATCATAACAAAATATTGGTGAAAGTAACGAGTTTCGCGGAAGATAATGTGTTATTTAGAGGCTGCATTCCGTTGCCTTATAGACTCGCATTATACGGATATACGCGGCTCTCGGCTGGAGCAAATTTCGTCAGAAGGACTTGTAATGACACCAAAGTTATCTGGGTGAGTAAATTATCGTATTTTATGCTAGAAATAAGTTCCAGATTGTAAAAAACGGCAATTCCCCTTTAAGGGTTTGTGCTCCATGTCAGTGAGCTCTACTGCATCGTCTCTGCTGACCTGCTGGCTCTGCGGCGAAGGTCTCAGCTCCTTCTTGTCATCTCGCACTGGAAACAGAGACTTGAGCAGTTTGGGCATCTGAGGAACCAGCGCCTTAACTGAAAGATAAGAGGCAGCAAGTCCTGAACGACCTGGGGGGCGGGGCGGGGTG
Organism: Trachurus trachurus; assembly: GCF_905171665.1. Classification (NCBI taxonomy): domain Eukaryota; kingdom Metazoa; phylum Chordata; class Actinopteri; order Carangiformes; family Carangidae; genus Trachurus; species Trachurus trachurus. The sequence continues at coordinate 22,671,846 of NC_139893.1, read as the reverse complement.
GGGCAGGGTGGGGCGGGGTGGGGCAGGGAGGTGAGAGAAAGGAGGAAGAGGAGGCAGGAGAGAGGTAGGAAGCAAGGACACAAGAGGAGGTGCGGGAGGTAGAGGAGATGTGAAAGATTAAGACAGGAAGTTGAGAGCGAGTCCAGGAAATGGCAACAACCCAAAAGCAGTGATAGACTGACAGGAGAAAACATCGGCTGGCACTGGTGGTTGATTTAGCTATTACAGCGGAGATAACATTCTAATCACTGAAGCGTGAAATTAATCAAAATCAATTAATTCTGTTCATTTTTTAAAACAGAATTAATCTAAGAGCATGCCACAGTAAAATGGATTCTGACTGACATGAAAGAGACATCGCTATGAATCAGATAGCTGGAAGAAATAATCAGATTGACCAGATCAGACACTGAAAGAATTAGTGAGGAATATTAGGAGAGAGGAGGGAGAAGTTAACATTGAGTTAGAAACAGCAAGAATCAGTAGACGAGACACCAAAAGAGGAAGGTAAGAAGGGAGATGTTAGACATGGGGTATTATTGGCTGGGCAAAATGGGAACAGAGTGGTGACCCAGCACTTTCTAATGTAAACAGTGACACGAGATGGTGTAGTAAAATACGGCGTTATGGCAACATCAGACAGAGGAAGAAGAGCGGGTAAGACCAGGAGAACATGGTATCAACGTTAAAGGATTACCGAGGTGTGTGTGTGTGTGTGTGTGTGTGATGGAGTAAACAGAACAGCTGTGAATGGAAAGAAAAAAGCAAGAGAGCAGAGTGGAGGAGTCACAGGGGGAGAGGAGAGGTGGTGGAGGTTTACCTGGCTCTGGTTCCTGGCTCTGTGGGGGGGACATCGCGAAGGGAGTAGGGGACGAGGAAGGGGAGGTGGAGTAGGTGGAGGGGGAGGAGGCGGGGCGGGGGAGGGTGCGGTGAAACTGAGAGGGCATGAAGATATCCTGCTGGCTCTCCCATCGACCCTGAGAGGAAGACACACAGAAAGAAACGTGGCGTCAGAGCTGAAAACGCCTGTTGGGAATGACACCATGTTTGTACTAGTTTTGTTCTGATTTGTATGTGTCACCTTATCATCCAGCAGGGAGGTTGTGGACAAGTCCTGTCTACTTCCAGACAGCTGAGGACGGACAGACAGAGTATATTTAGAGGATATTATCATCACCTCATAGATGATGACATTGCTATTAGTTGCGGTCGTATTTGTGTTTTACCCTGTGGACAGAAGGAGAACTGAGGCTCCGTCTGTTGCTCCTTCCTCGGCCAGCCAGTTGCTCCTTCACTGCCACCTCCTACAACACACACACACACAATTTCAAGACATGACGATTGACAAAATTGAAAATGTGACAAATACAGCCCTTTTTACATTGAACACTAATAGCCACCAACATCTGATTGTTGTCAGTGTGAAAGGGTACAATCTCCATCAACTCCCAGATTACATGACTCTGTAGTGAGGGGTATTTGTCAGATCAGCAGCAATGTAAACACAACACATTTGTGTGCTGTGAAGTATTTCAGAGCAAAAACAAACCAGTGTTGGCGCATATGTAAATGCTGTAAAAATATATGTCTGCATGTCTACCTGTCTGAGTCTATCCAGAGTCAGGATGTTCTCCAGGCTCAGGACACTTCGGAGGTATTTCTCAATGGCAGCCTCCTCATCACCCGACTGGCTGCTGTGTGCGCTGGCAGCGAGCCGGGCCAACATCTCCCTGTCTTCTGATCCAGGAGCGTCCTGATTGGGCAAAATATTAGAAAGATTTTTGTGTTCAATAATTCTTTTTTACCGCACTCAACACAGAATTTCAGACGCCCTTTCATTTCCTTTACCCCGGGGATGTTGGAGACCACCTCGAACGTGACCCCGCAGCCTGGTATTGTGCTGCGGGTGGACATCCTTCTCAGAAAGTTGTGAGCGAAGCCCTGGCGGCCGGGGTTAACGTTGACGCAGATTCTCTTCCTCAGGACCAGCTGCATGTCGGCAGGATGGCTGAGCTGAACCACCACTCGCACCGTCAGGTACACTCGCTGCTCCGGCCACGCTCCCCCGCGACTGAGCTGAGGGCATTCGTGGACAGTCGAGTCCCACGATGCCTCGGCTTTCACCTGCGGGGGGGGGGGTTCAACGATCGCACTCACTGTTAATAAAACTATTCTTCATATAGACTCTGAGAATTCCTCAGGAAATTATTTCATTCATCCTCACCTCTCCGTCATAGTGTTTGACAATCTGGAGATCAAAGAAGTCGTCCTCGTCTTCTCCACTCAGGGTGGCATCCCAGCCTCCGGCCTCAGGGACCTCAAACTGGTCTTGAGAGCTGAGGTCATCAGCTGGAGGGACAACAGCAAAATCATTGTAAATCACAGAGCAACAGTAAAGTCACATTATTGTGCCTACAATCAGCTCACGGATCAGAATAAACTAACATACGTTTGAGGTTGAGAAAGAGGACAGGAATATGAGTCTCCATGCCTGGCAGAGGAACCCTGTGAAAGACACAAAACACAGGGATGTAAATGTGTCTTTGTTTGTACCTTGGTGCCTCAGAGTGATACATTTTGACCAACTGTGTAGAAACGTGACAGAAACCAAACCAGAGACACGGACACGTCCTGCCTTTGTGTCCTTACCATTCAGCAGGTGCTCCGGGGATGCCGCTGCCAGCAGAGGGCACCATGACGGCGTTCCTCTCCTCTGTCAGAGTCAAGCGCCACTCCAGCAGCTGAGCCTCCCTCTCCATGTCATCCTCTGTCTTTTCTGTGCACACAATAACGCTCAAACATTACACCTCCTACGCTGCCACCCGACAGAACAGCCTGCAGGGTGTAGAGGGTTGTGTAACACGTTTTTTTTTTTTTTAAGTATAAGTGCAGTTTTATGTACATTTGGGTGTGGTCAGAGTTTTCCCCGGCGTACTGTGAGTGTGTGTTGATGTGTCTTGGACCGTTACCTGCTTTGCTGACCAGGCTCTGGAGGTGTTGGTCGAGGTATTCCTGTCTCTTAGTGAGAGCGCCTAGCCACTGCCGCCGCAAACGCTCCAGATCTCTTTCCTGTGCAACAAACAAGCCAGTTAATCATCTTTGGCTTCATTTCAGCTCCAAGTCTATTTAAGACTTACTGACAGAGAGCAGGCTGTAGGCAAGAGTTGTGTTAAACTGCTCTACCTGATAACTGTCCATCTCGTCTATTTCCTGGTTTGCTGTCGTGTTTCTGATTTCCACACAGCCCACGGACACTGCAAGCACTATTTCTGATATCAGAGGCATGGTGCCCGAGTCCTGAACTGAACGTACGTCCACCTGGATTCGCCTCGACTGACCCTAGAGATGGGGAGGGAAGGAGGTAATCAGAAGCAAGACACAGTTAAAAAGAAAAAAAAAGGATGTTTAGAAGTTGGGTTTCAGCTCAGGTTAGCCAGTTCCCCCGGCCCCGACCTTGTTTAATGTGGTTATGTCAGAAAATCTCCTACCTGTCGGAGCTGGAAGACTCCTCCAGTCCGTACGTCTCTGGCAGGAACCACTTCCACAGGGACAAAGTCTCCGTTTTCGTTTATCTCCAGGATTTGAATCCACAGCTCCAGACGACGCATAACCTCACTCCATCTGCCAAAACAAAGTTTGTCATCCATCTGGGAAACGACGGAGTGTGCTGTTTTTTCATCACTCACTGGTGAGCTAGTCTTGCAAACCTACACAGGAGTTCATTTCATTTTTTTTATTTGTTCAAGCCAAAGCAATTTTACGACTTTTCCCAATTAACATACGAAAACACAACGCTTTCTTATTCTCTGGTTGGAAAGGAGCAGGGAGAAGATACATCTTATATTGCCTGTCCCTCACTCAATACATAATTACTCTGAAATAATCTGTCAGTCACTGAGCAACAGTCTTACAATAGGGATAACAAAACAAACAAACACAGTTTCAATCTGACTTTCTTGCATTAATAAAAAGAGTTTGTGAGTCATTCATTACTTTTGTCATAAGTACTGATTGTTATTTCTTTTTGCATTTTCTTGAATTGGAATACAATTGTACAGGTCTTGAGATCATTACATTGAGTTAAAGGTGAACATGTGTCTACCTGTCTCGTAGTGTGCGTGTCTTGGCCTGGATGATGCTGAGGTCCCACAGGGCGGGGTTCCTGCCTGCATCTGCCTGCCTGTGCCCATAAACCTCGATGGCGACTGCCCCCTCTGTGAGGTACTCGATGAAATCCTCCGTCACTGACACAGCCAGCTCCTACACAACACATAGATACCAGTGTCAAACAGACACATACACGATACCTACCCCGTGGCCATTATAAAAACATCACACAACAATGGTTAACCCAACAAACTCTTTATAATTCATGAGAGCTTTTAGGTGTGTTGTTGTTGTTAGCCTTTTAAAAGTCCCTCCCAGTGATCACCTTGCAGCTGTCAAACACAACCATGCAATGCGGGTCCTTGGTGCTGGGTGATGAGGATGATGGATCCACTTCAGGAGCCACGATGATGGGTTCAGACTGGTCCCAGAATGAGTACTGACAGAAGACAAAGTTGGACAGGTACTGGGGGAGACCAGTGGCTTGCAGGATCTTAATCTGTAGAGGAGATACAGGTCAACATGATGATTAGCATTTTATTCCCATGCAAATTATCTTGTTTTTTCTAATGAATTGACCCACTTTTTAAGTCATTCATGAAGTGTGCTGACTAATGGAGTAATGTAATGCACTCGTCTCTGATAATCTGTTCGTCCTCTTACCATGCATACAAGTTTTCTATCCTGGACTTCCGAGTCTTGGTTGTTGTCCGATTCATCTCCTCCAGCCATGTTGTCCTCCAAGCCTCCCCCAACCCTCACCACCTCCACATGGAGACGACCTGCAACCTGGCAACATGAAAAAAAGGGGGGAAAACACAGACATAAGATGAAATGTGGAAGATATCAGCTAACAGACTTCACTCATTTTTTTTAAAAACTCATTTTTCCCTAGAATTTTAGTATGTAACATAAATCATTCTCGTAACAAGGTTATGGTGTTACTGTGAGTTTACACCCTGGCATCTTTCCCTCTCACTTTCCAGGAAAGTCAAATCTAGAAACTATAAAATCAAATACATTTAGCTAATCTGATGAAAAGTTTGAAGTCATTATGGATTTAGGTTTAACCCTGTTTCAGTTATGAAAGGAAACAGGTTTGAAGGAGAAGAAGCTGGCATTTGCCTTTACCCAAGATATTTAGGGCATTATGGGATTTGAGAATCACATTTCTAATCTGCTTTACTATCAACAGTGTGTGTGTGACCCCCTACCTCTCCCTTTTGGTTGATGATGGGAATGGCGTATTGCAGCTTGACATCATAGAAGAGACAGGAGAGGAAAACATTGGCGACGCCGATCAGACTGTGGTTTTCCTGCTCATCAAAGAACGGGTCAGCTCGACGGAAATATGAGCGCATCACCTGGACAAGGAAAAGGAAAATTTTTTTTACTACAACTACTATTTTGCATATTTCAATCACACGTTGGTGACAGTGTTTGTTATTCATGGATCCAAAACCTGCCTCGAGGGTATGTCCTCATTACATAATCACCAGAGTCATATATTGTGTTTGTGCACTTGTGCTTACTGATGGAGCTGTCATAGTGACCTGGCAGGGTTATTATGACATGACAGTGTTGTCAAGCCAACTCACTGGGTTGTCTTGGTGATGTTGGTTATAGTCCTGCCACTCCTGGTACAGCTCTCTCATGTCCACCAGACGATTCTCCATCTTCTCCAAGCTCCAGATCTGTTTCCCGCGACAACGCCGCCGCACCTGAATCGCTGGTTCACTGAGCACAGCATCCCTCTGCACACACACACACACACACACACACACACACACACACACACACACACACACACACACACACACACACACACACACACACACACACACACACACACACACACACACACACACACACACACACACACACACACACACACACACACACACACACACACACACACACACACACACACACACACACACACACACACACACACACACACACCTAATTAGGTTCTAAACTACGACAGCAGACAGGCAACCCCCACGTGAGTGTGTTCATGTTTCTGCATGTGAGACCTTGCGGTTGGCGTTGAGGTTGTCCGATGGGATCTGCAGTGTGACTCTGTACTCGGTGTGACGCTCCAGCTCCTCAGAGATGAAACAGGCTTCTTGCACCAGGAGGTTTGCCCTCACTATCTGCTCCCTCAACCTCCTCAGACTCCGAACCAACACCACCTCCCTGCAACAGGAATCAGAGCAGAGAGAGGAGAGAAGGAAAAGTAGAATTTGCATTGATTTATTCAGACCCAACAGGCAGAGGCATGAGTCCACAGTCACAGACACTCACCTGTCCTCACTCCACTGTCTCAGTCTGCTCTGAGCGCTGGATGAATGGCTCATCCCACCCATACTGAGTCTCTCCAGGCTGCGGTAGTGAGACTGCTGTCCTGGACCTTGCTGGCCTGGTGCCGCTGCTCCGGAGGAGCCTGTGGACAGACGGTCTGGGTTCAGCTTCTTCCGGAGCTGCTGCAGCTCCTGCTCATACATCTGCCTCTGCCGCTCCAGAGCAGAGCGCTTCTCCTCTTCATGCTGCCTCTCCAGAGACTGAAGGACCGCCTGCATGGGATCTAACAGGACATAACAGAAACGGGTTAGAAAAGATAAATAAACAACTGTCTGTCTGTTCTGTCAGTACAGAGACATTTAATATACATGACATCTCCTTACCATTATTGCCCAGGGCTTTCATCATGACCTCTGTTTGGGCAAACTCATAGGAGAAGCTGACTTCACTGGAGACTTCACTAGCCGTGTCACCATCTGCATCCAGCTGTTCGCTGCTGCTACTGTTCTTCATTACACCGCCCTCACCCTCCTCATCCTCTGCTCCTCGAGAGCGCCTCTTAGGCAGGTTGATTCTGCAGGTAGAAGGGTATCCATTCATTAACTTTGATCTTTAGTAGCATTTGGTTAATTTGCTTCGGCCAAACTGTCAATGATTTGAAATGACACCGAACACACTGAAGAGATTCAACAGAATATTGAATAATATTCTACGATATGAACATTAAAAAAAAAAGTATTAGAATAGTTTAACTTGCAAACAACATACAAACATTTACAGTTTGCATAAAATTACCTAAAGAAGTGGTTGTTTCCCCAGAAGATGCGGTCGCCATGGTGAAGCTGCAGAGCACTGGTCACTGGAGAGCCATTAACACACGTCCTACAACACAAAAGAGCAGTGACATTAATATTATAAGCTGATGTAATGATGACTTTGTAGATAAAAGGGTTCATAATCCTTGCTGTGTGAGTATGTGTCACTGACAACAAAGCTTCACTCAGGCAGCTACTGGAGTCTGGCTCCGTTTCATTAGTGTAACCTACCGAGCGTTGCGGTATGGGGTGAGCATAACAGCAGCATCTGCTGTAATATCGATGACACAGTGCTCTGCCTGGATACCCATCCCACACAACTGGATGTCCTGAGAGTCTGCTGAGCCCACCTTTGTGTGTTCCTAAGACAACAATGAAGGCATTGATTTTAAATTCAGCATAACAGATTGAATTCGTGTGCTGAGGTTTCCCAACATTCAAACACTGTTTACCACAGTTACACAGTCAGTATTAAAATGACACCTCTAATATCCAAAAAGTGGGTCTGTAAAGATTTTCTACAGTGGAGATGAGAGAAGAAGCAGGCCCGGAGGCACTCCTGTTTGGTATTCTGTGTTAATAGGAAAATTATTAAAGGGACAACGAGGAGTTTTGGAAAAGCGAAGCGTTTTCACACTACATTTATGAGCCTCCGCGCGCACCGTGAAATTCTTTGACCGGCACAAGACAGACTCATGTTTTCATTCATCAATAATTAAAGTCAGAGGTTCGAAGACGATCACATACCGTCGTAGTTCCGACCATAAACGGTGATTCGGCGGCGTTATTCTCATGATTCGACGCGAAACCGAAAGTAAAGAAACGCTGGTCGGCTCGCCCAGCATTTCCGCCACCACTAATAATAACAAAATAACGATAGAGACAAAACGATATATTTATCGAAAATGGGCCCATTAACAAGTGTGGGTAACGCAGATTCATCCACATTAATATGAGACTTTTTTATTGTCGTGGAATTTTTCGTTCTGCCGATGAAGAAACTCCTCGTTGTCCCTTTAATAATTAACAATAAAAAATTAAGCATGAGGAACAAAATGTTTGATGTTACCTTTAGGTAGTACACCAGCAGTTCATTGAGAGCAGGATCAGCGTTGAGGTTTACAAGAAAGCTCTTGTCATCTCCAACTTTAATCCCTGAAGACTGGAGGGAAATCCCCAGACTCTCTAACTGCTTCTGACGCTCCTATGAACACACACACACACACACAGACAAACACAGCGTAAGATTCAATATCTAAACGATGCAAAAAATGCTGAAAATCTGTTTTTGCACATTTCAAGCCTCACATGTGTCCTACCTGTGCAACCTCCTCAGTTTTGCGGAGCTTCTCCTCCCAGGTGATGGTCATCTCTTGAATCAACTTCTCAGACTCTTCCAGACGCTCCTTCAGCTCTGGGGCTTTCAAAGACTAGATTTAAAAAAAAAAAAAAAAAAAAAACAGCATATGAGGGAAAGCAGAGGTTTTCTACATACTGATTTCTGAGATTTAATACATGTAGATGTCCCACCTCCGCCTGAGTCAGCTGTACTCTTAGTTTTTCTACTTCTTCTCGGAGCTCCCTGATGATGCGAGCATTGGGGTCTTCATTAACCACGGCGTGGTTGACGATGTTCTTGGCTCGGTCGGCGTAACGCAGTGTCGACAGTGTTTCCTCATAGTTGTCTGCAGCCGGACTCACGGTTGCAACCATAGCTGTGCGACTATTGCCTCCCAGACAGTCCTGGAGATAGAAGCAGGAGAGAAGCAGGGATGATAAAAACTGTGGTCTTTTTTCATGAGACAATGAAGAGGATGATTTTGATTGAGCGTGTACCTTCAGCAGCCATGTCAGGACAGAGTCTCTGTAAGGAACAAACTTGTTCTTGTTTTTGGCAGTCCCTTGTTCGGCCAGCGCTGAGATAACCAGACCCAGTGTAGTCAACGACCTGACAGACACACACACACACAAAAACATTAAGGACAAGTACTTCCCATTTTATTTCATGTACCTGCTTGTGGGTTTGTGTCACATAAAGTGGCACATAAATTCTTTAAAAAATCGTAATGAACCTTATATCCTTCCTTCTAACACATTCAAATCTTTAAAGTGAAAGTGACTAATTCTGATGGGCCACTGCTCTGTGTTAAGGGAAGAAAATGATGCGAGAATAAAAAAAATAATACAGCCAGAGATAAACAATTTTCGATCCGGAGTTCTTATTCAAGTTAACAACCTGATAAACACCCTGTCGTGAGTTTGTGTGTTTGTGCTTGAATACTTTGGCGTACTTGTTGATGTTGCTTCCCTCCTTCAGTCGTTCTCCTGCTGCTCCTGTCTTTGCTGCTCTCTCACTTCCAGCCAAGTCTACCAGACTCAACCGACTCACCTTTTCCCCACTTGTCTGGAAACAGAGAGAGAAACACAAACAAAAAGTGATTATTGCGTTGTTGGCTACATTGAAGAGTTAAACTGACAACTTGCATATGTTCTTTATTAAGCCCCTTTTAACATTTTCTGCAACTGCAAACCCTTGCCTTCTACGTAGGTCTTGCAGATAATAATTTTATTTTTCTGTTCTGTTATAGACTGTTAAAATCCACCATGGTGGCAAATTCTACATCAACTACAACAGACTTTGTCTCTTTTAAGACTCTCTGGATCTTTCTCAAGCAGGTGATATTGAAGACTATTTACCATTTGTCCACAAAGACTTAAGACCAAGAAACGTGAACCTGACATATGGTTGACTCAAAGCAATAAAGGGAACCATAAATAACAGTGTCATCAGACAAAGTTCTGTTTGTTTTGTAGCTGACACCGTCATGCAGCTTCAGTGCTTCGTGGACATATGGCCTTGCAGTGTGACAAGGTCGGGGATTTCCACTTCTGTCCCCCGTTACATGCGACCAGCTTTTCTTCTCCTTCTGACAGTTGTCAGCAGTCTGATACTGTATGTCTGATTCAGGTTAGCGCACCATCTGGCAAAGAGCACTGCAATGTCAAGGTTGGTCTGAGGACATACAAAGTCTGGAGGCTCACTGTAGGACATTTCTGCAGATCAGGATCTGCTGACATTCCTGAAAGTAGGACAGTGCATCCACATGAGGTCTGACAAATCTCTGACGGCATATTAAACACCAGAGAGGCTCCACATCAAGACAGTCACCTGCTGGGTTTTCAACAGCTCTCAAGTGCACGCATAAGAGCAACAGACAACCCTGCGATAAACAACTAGTTGTTTTATTAGAAATGTCACCTAATCAAATAGCTGTTGAGTTGCTCTGAATTTCTTTCACACAGGAGCTTCCATGTGATTCCACAAAGCGCTGTTAGACTTGAGTTTCCCATCTTTCACTCTCTTGTTGAGAGGTTCTCTCTGTGTCTTTCTAGCAGCTGCCGAGGATATGGATATCACGTTCCCATCTGTACCAGGACAGAGTCACTCCAGGCCAAGCGTGACTGGCCAGAGGCTGACAAGGCTGAATGTAACACCTGATCTCCACCTGCAGCCAAAGCCAAACGCCAGCACACGCCGTGAGCAGGTCCACTGTTATTCTCCAAATACTTCACTGCATTGTTCTCTGGTTTCTGCTCTTCCCCGATAGTTGCAAAATCCCAAGAAGGACAACAACAAGTAACAAATAAAGCCAAACAAAATAATGGCAAAGTACAATGGTGCAAGTCCTTGTGAAACAGAAAGTATCCAGAAGAATAACAACCCTGTGATTTCTGATACTTAACCTCCTCACACTGTTTTATTTGTGGAATAATACAAGTTAGGCTTCAGAGAAAATCCTAAATCTGACAAAAATTCTCACATGCGCCAAGTCTAAAGCCCCCAAATGTTCCAGGACTATGAAACCAAACGAACAAAAATAGGAACCTAAAGAGCTTTTTGTTCCATTTCCGCTGCTGCTGAATTGAATTGTAAGTATGAGACAAATTATATAAATAATAAAATAAAAAAATATTTTTTTTGGCAGCCCACGTTGTTATTTATTCATGTTTTATGAAAACAAATCAGAAAATTAAATTGTAATTTTCTACATCACCGACTTTTCTCTCTCTTCTGCAGCTTCTCTCCCTTTTTAGCTCTCTCAACCATCCCCACTCTCTCATTTTCATTGTTTGCTCTTGTTATCAGCTAATTTATACTCAGCTCATTTCTCTTTCTCTCTGTCCTCTATCAAAACGAGTCAGGAAGACAACGGCAGGGTCTTTTATCATCAATACACAACCACAAATGCTTGATTCTCAGTCTACATTAAAAAACAAGGTACTATTATTAGAGATTGTTTTATATCGTCTGTGTTTGACCAATCAGCAATGGACAGGCCAGCAAATCTTGCCCCTAAATCTTTGGAAAGTACTCCAACAGAATATTTTTAGCACCTGAAACTAAATTTAGCCTCTAGTTCCTCTGCTCAAGACACAGTTAAATGTTCCTGAGTTCCAAAAGCCTCTTGGTCCCCTGTGAGAATTTCTGAAGTAAAACACACTCAAACTGTTGCATTTTTTTTTGTTCAGTGAACTCTTGCAAGAGGAATGTTTTGTGATGAAAGGAGAACAGTGTAAAATGATTATGTGTGCCTATGGACACATGGGGGTTTTCAGCGTGCTGTGAAAAAACAGAAACCTCATCTTGAGAAATTCATAATTTTAATCTTAACCATTTGAATAGACATCTCAAAGAAAAGGGTATCATCTATAACATTGGGAATATAAATAAAGCAAATGCAATAGACCTGAATTCTGAAAAGACCCAGTCATGAGATAAGTGACGGAGATGAACCTCAGGGAGCGCTGATAAGCATCAGTCTCAGTAATCTCCTGGAGTAAAGCAAATTATTAAACAAACAAGAGATGTGTATCTGTAACACTGAGAAAACAGGATCCAAAAATAGGGCAAACCTTACTTATTTATTTAGGCTTTAAACTATGACTATAAGATCAAGAGACAAAGAGAGAGGGGGGAAGGTAAAGGTGGTGAACATATAGTGGGGACTAGATATAGTAGAACTACGGATGTTCAACGACGGGCTCATCATGTACAGTGCAATGTCCCTTTACTTGGTCGTGTCACTTGACACTTGGAGAGAAATAGTTGGAAAACAACTCTACTTTCATTTTCTATGCCTGCAGTGTACGCCAATACTCTTTGGTCCTATTCCTGTTAAGTGGCAATTATACAGTAGCTGTGTGTGAAATAGTGAAGAGGATAAAACGCCAGCTCCTGTGGCATCTTCTTGTTTTATAGGGGGTTCAGTGACCAGGTGAGTTGATATTTGAGTCGTGAGTAACCAGATCAGTAGGAAGGACATGCAGCTTATCAGTAGCCTTGGCAGCTTGAAGGGACCAGCACAGACCAAGTGTCATGGCATCAGCGGTCAACCTCACATGGTAAACGGTCTGGTGGATGCTGCGAAAAAAAAAACTATTGTGGAATCATTCCTACTGTAGAATTCTTTTTAAACTGCGTCTTACACTCGACAGTTCTTTCTCTGGAGTTAGCAAAGCAGGGATCAAAAACAACAAACAGTGAGGATTTGGCAGTAAATGGGGCAAAGTGCAAACTGACTGAATTTACAGTGAGCTGTCTGAGTGGTGCATGCTACTGAAAGGAAATCCTGTGATGAGCCATTGAATCTCAGAATGACTCAACACAACACTGACTGAGTTTTACCACCTATAATAGACGTGGCTTTATCACAGGTTCTCACCCGCCAACGCTAGCAGAGTCGTTAGAGCCAAGAGTGAAAAGAGCCATGTTGAAAGTGCATGTTAAAGACTGTATAGTCATACTACAGTCAGACATGCTAAGTACTACTTTCAGTCATTTGAGTTAGTTGATTAAATGCACGCTCATTCCAAGGTTGCAAATAATGATTATAAGTGATTATTTTTATGTATAATTTAATAAACATTGTCATTTCTAACAATTCATAAGATTGTAAAAACAAGCTTCCAGAGTTCACAATGACACCGAGTGCAAAATCAAACTTTATATTCTTTACTTTAAAGAGGGTGGTACGGAGCCTAACATGATTTGTCCCTGTCATCCAGTGACCAGTCTGATAAAACATGATGAAAATAATAACATTACAATATTACATCCCTGTTTGTTCAGTCAGAAAACAATATAAACCATTTTGTCGTCACAATTTCTGTGTGAAGTCTGAGGTCACCATGACCTTGACCTTTGTCTTGACCTCTGATCACTAAAATGTAATCAGTTTGCCCTTGAGTCATTCATCTTTTTGATAATTTGCTTAGGTTACATTTTTACTGATTAAGAAATCTGAAACAATAAAATGAAGACAGCTCTTTAGTTGTTTACATACGCAAGTATTTTGCAAATACTGTAACTACCGTTTCTCGGTGCCCTGAGGACATTGTTTCATTGTTCAGCAAGTCCACTTATCAACTATTGTTGCAAAGGTAATTTGCATAGTGTGTGCAGCACTTGTTATTTTCCTCTGGCTTCCTCTGTGCTTTGAAAACAGGTCCAACACCCCTCACAACCGCTGAGTACCACCAAGCAACAAGAAGTGGAACATAACAACAGGCAATCATACTAAACACTAAACAACCAGCACAGCATATAGGATGGTTATAGGCTCCAAAAACATCATTAAAATGATACTGAAATGTAGTTTATTCTGATAAGAAACACGTTCCCTTTGGGAATCCAAACTAATAAATAGTCAATAAATAAGCACTGGTCAATAAATAACCAGTGCTTTTCATTGTTTGACTTCAACAAAAACATCAACAAAGAAAAATAAAGAATTGACTAATGCAGTTACAGGACGTGCCAGCGAAGTGATTCACTCAGTGACTACACAGTCTGTGTCGTGGCTGTTTGCTTGATGAACCTACTTGCTGACTGACCAACTCAGTGACTGACCTGGGGTGTGTCTTGAAAACAGAGCAGCCTGTATCAGCTGACAAACTCACAATCAAGCCTGTGAATTATTAACTGGCTTTGCTAGCAGCGAGTTCGTCTGGAAATAAGAGCAAGGAGCAGCAGAAGCTAAGTGGGTCAGTGGAGTTGGACAATTAGTCATATCGGTCTTTTCTTAGCGGGCCTGGTCAGACAGCTGAGCTGACATCACCCACTGGCATGCAGCAGCAGCTGATCAAAAAATTTACCAGTCACTGTTTGTCCAGTCAAAGTGCACAAAGTGACACATCCAGTTGGATTCTGGGACAACAGAAGGTGGGATGGGGTGTATATCTAGCAATGCACATACAGTATAGTGATAAACTTATGTCACAGTAGTAGGGAGGGAGAAAAGCTATGACTTGCGCAGGACACCTCAATACAAAGCACTTAGAGAGTGAAACACTTTGAAACGCAAGGAATTTAACCACCTACATGATCCACATTATACTTGCAAAGATAGCATACATGTCATATACTGCAGAGGCAGCCATCGTTTAGCTGCTGCAGTTCAATCTGTGTTGGCTGACCAACCAGAAAAGACAGCGGCATCACTTCTATGTTAGATCCCACCAACAGCACACAGGTGCTCTGTTCCTTGTGGCTGCAGAAGAAGTGCACAGTCCCTCTGAAGTATCATCATCACAACCCTTATTGTGACAGAAGTAAGTCACACCCCCAGGAATAATACAGATTACTGAGTGGACCTTTCCAAATTGACATAACACGATAACTAACAGCTAAATTTAATTCCTGTACAACCCTGAGCTTGTTCAAACAGCTTCCCCTCTAGTGCTGCTTTCAACAACAATCAGATCTGGTTTTGTGTGTCTGAGCATTAAGTCAACTATCTTACCCCGGACTTCAAGTCCTTGAGTGTGTGTGTGAGGATGATGTTGAAGACAGCATGTGATCGACTGCTCTCCTCATTCATGTTGGTAGCAGCAACAGTGCGAGATTTATTCCCCTCCGACATTAGAGATTCAATGTCCTGTCAAAACAGAAACCAAACAATTGGTACATGATCAATAACAATATCTTCTTGTTTTGTTATTATGTGTAGAATTGCCTATTGACAATGCTTTTGCGTTACAACATATACATAATTTTCTTATTCCAAGCTCAACTATATATCTGGTTGACATTTTAATTTAAAACAAAACCTGTGAATATTCTCATTTGTCCAGGTCATAGTTATCTCAAGGAAAATTTAAATCGAATGCAACTGGACTTGGTTATTTGTCTAGATTCTAGACAAATAACCAAGTCCAGTTTCTAGACTCTAGAAAGACGTTTCTCATCCAAGACAAATACAGTAACCGAGTCCAGTTGCGTTTGATTTAAATTTTCCTTGAGATAATTTAAAACAAACATCTTTAAATCTTGTAGAAAGCATTACCTACAAAATATTAATTCTAATACTTTTTAAACATCTTTCCAGTGTGATTGGTGGGAGTATTAAACTGACTGCAGCCATCATGTGAGATACACTGCTACTAATCCTCATCCTCAAAGTTTAAAGATCAAAGTGAAAGGGAAATAGGATACTAAGATCACATATACATATGTTTACCTTATAGCAAGCCACAGCTAGTCGAGACAGGCCATCCACGTAGGGGCCCAAAACTTTATGCTCACGCACCCTCAGAGTTTGTCTGCCCCTGGACAGAAAATAAAGACAGGTTTAAAAACAACAACAATGTTTCCAAAACATTATTTGTCCTTGCACAGATGGAAATGTAGTTCTGGGGGCCACTACAACTTTCCCCAGTTCATACAGATTTTATTAGCACTTGGGTGTCTGACTCCAGGCCAGCCAACTTCATCATTCTCTGCTCCACGGTGAAGCCCATATGGCTGTCAGATGGTCTTCCCCTCTCTGGTCCTTTTTACTGAGGTTAAAGGTCACGTAGTGAGTGAAGGTCAAAGGTTATGCTGTCTAGGGCAGCAGACACAGGCCTGTGCCCCTGATTTACTGCTGACCCGCTGGACATGAACTGGCCTCCACCAGTGACTGCAGGGCAGAATGATAATCCTTTTATCCACTGACCACAGCAGCTGGTGAGGTCAGAATGAACCTCTGACTTTCTCTCTTCTGCCAACGAACTGGAGCTGGAGAACTTCAAATGATCCCTGATAACAAGCAGTTTACCAACATATAGGAACAGGAAAGATTAATCCCTAATTCTGGGTGATGAACCTACGTCCAAAGAGGGGATGGATTTAAACGTGAGCCATCAGCAGCAACAAGTTGAATTTGCATTAACAGGATACTAACATTACAGACGAAATCTGCACTAAATGGCTAAATTGGCTTGTCCAAAGGAAAATACATTTAAAAGCAGTGGGTTAAGTGGTTATTTTTTAAGCTTTAGGACCTAAAGGAGCCATTATAGCCAACAGTAGGGAAAATCCATGTGTGACAGTAGTAGAAGATCAGTTTGAGTTCATACCCTTTGGGATCGAGCAGATCCCGGACCTTCTCGTTGTAGATCTCCATGTATGAAACCTCAACAGTGAAGCTCTCCTGCTCTCGCTGCTCCTCCTGGGTTCGTACAAACAAAGCACTGCACAGGCGGGGGATCAGACCGGGCTGGTCCACCGAACCCATCATTGTGTACGACTTTCCTGAACCTGAATACGACACAAACACAAACATGCACATGAGTACTGATGATACTTGAGATTTCCTGTTAATTCAGGTTTAGTTAACAGGTGTGAAAGTCTAGATGATGAGAGATTTTAAATTATGCCACACCCTCCGAGTCGGTTCTGAAAGACCTATCCTGACTTTTGTGTGTTGACACTTATCTTCACTTAGCGACCTCAAATTAACCAAAACATATTTTTACATTGTTTGAGGTGAATGTGGGTTTCAGTAACATTGAGCACACTTATCAGGTCTTTTCAGTTCTGCTTTTGGATGAAAACAAAAACAGTATCTTAGCTTTGGTAGTTTTTCATGCTAGAGAGAGCAGATTCTTTCCAAGCTTCCTGCCACAACACATCCACGCTGACACTCCTCTTAATCACTACATAAAATGCTCAAGGGCACTGTGCAATTAAAAGTTCAAAGAAATTGTTCATTTATTGTGTCCAACTCCTAGAGTCATGCAACTGGCCCAGTTTTAAAAGACAAATGTTAAAGGTCATAACATGTATCATATAAACACAAACACATATCAATACGAGGACACACACTGCTGAATCTCAAACGATCATATAGCTGAATCAAACATTTTCTGTACATGTCACTTAACCGGAAACTTTCACACCAAGCACAGAGTAATGAGGTGCATCATGGGGTTTTTACCAGTTTGTCCATAGGCAAAGATACAGGCATTATAGCCCTGGAAGGCATTGTAGAGAAGACTTTCCCCAAGGCACTGGAACACCACTTCCTGACCTGCAGACAAACACGAACACAAACAAACAGAGCGTATCATTCTGTGCAACTGTGTAAATTCCCAATTTAACACATTTTGAGACATTTCAGTGATAAAATGTTAAAAATGTAAACTGCATGTGGCTAAATAAACCAACCTGCAAATTTCTCCTTATCTGTCTCGTCCATGGACCAGAAACAGTAATCATAGGCAAAGACCTGGAGAGCACATAGACACAAGCAAAACAACAGCATGAGTAAATGATGGACTTTATTTCTAAATGATGCTTTACCATGAAAGAAAAATCAAGATATTCATATTTAATTTACCTAATGTTGGACTTTATTCCATTTCAGTCGAGAAATAACCTTAACCTTTTCTCAGTCTTCTCAGTCAACATACTTAACATTGTGTCATGTGTTTTGTGTTCATAGCTGACAAAAGACTCTTTTGGCAAAGTAAATAAAAAAAGAAAAACAGAAAATAAACAAACAGCCACCCAGCAACAAATATTCCTTGAGGATTTATCACCAATAAATTAAATAAAGACTCTTCCGGCAAAAATTGTTTTACAAATCATTACTTTGTACCACTGCCTGTGCGGCTGCTTGTGCAGTTCACAAACTGAGTCAAGGAAATACAGTGGCTGCTTTGTTGAACACAGAGATGATTCACAAGCATGGAATTAGCTCCAGTGTCTGTGTATGTGTGTGTGTGTGTGTGTGTGTGTGTGTGTGTGTGTGTGTGTGTGTGTGCTGTTACCTTGGACTGGTTCCTGATGATAGTGGGCGGGTGAAGGTAGCATGCGGAGAGAAATAAATGACATTTAGCACACATGTTGGACAGGATGCAAGAGTCAACATACATAAATGATTTTCATTTTTAATATGGAACAACATGATCCAACCTTCAGTGTTTCTAACTCCTGAGCGGAGACAAACTGAACAGAGACAGACACAGACAGTGCTGGAGCTCATGGCCGCCCTAAAGCCTTCCTTGTTTCCCCTCGTACACATTTGATTGAATATCAACGTTGTGTGTGTGTGCAGCTTGTTTGCATCTAGTTTGTCACATACAACCAACTTCTCAAAGAATGCCGCGGATGTCAGGGAAGCCACTCATCCTTGACGGCCGCTGGAGAAAGAAAAATCACTGGGACTTGGTTGAATTGTTGTGGGAATGTATGTAGTATGTGGGCATGGGTGTGTGGGGGTGACTGAGTGGTGAAAGGGGGTGTTAGTACTGAAATTGTCAGGGAGGGATAGTGAGATAGTGTGCAGTGGAATCAGAGGGGTTACTGGGTCGAGGTCACACACACAAAAATTAACAGACATGTGGGAAAATGCCTTTGAATGTGTGACATTTAGGAAGAACTTGCCCTCAATATCGGCATGATATTCGTGGAAAACTCAGAAAACACATGTGCAAGCAATCACACACTACACATATGAACCCACAAGGCAAACGTGTCCATATTATGAGCATTTAGCCAAAAGCCATGCCCTTTAAAAATGATCTCTTCGGCGCTCAGTCAGTCACTCCATCTGGCTTTCTCCACATACCGGGAAATGTCAGAGCGGATCAGAATAGACTCATCTCCTTCTAATAATAGCAGCATGAAATAAGAAGCTATTTCAACAATAACACAAAAAAACATAAATCCCTGCCATGCATTTTAATAGTCGTTCCTACTGTAAATCTAAAATGTAGAATATTTGTCTCTGAGTGAGAGAATATGCAAGCAAGCGGTTTTCCAGCGGTTTGCCTGGGGATTTCAACCCACTGTGATCTCAAGACATTTGATTCTTATCTGTATTCAAAAGATGGAGCGTGTTGAGCAGGCACCCCATATGCAGAGGCTATAGTCCTCGCTGCAGTCGGTCCTGGCTTGAATCCCGCATCGGGCGGCCCTTTACTGCATGTCATCCCCCCTCTCCCTGCCTCCCCATTTCCTGTCTCTTTCAACTACAGTATGTTATCAAATAAAGGCAAAAAAGCCCAAAAATTATACTTAGAAAAAGAAAAACAAGAAAGACGGAACGCCACAGAGCCTCATATTACATCACGTGGATCAAATCAAAAACATTTAGATTATTGTGGTGCAATTTAAGGGCGCCAATGGACCCGGGCACAGACATTAATTCCCATCAATTCATTTCAACAACAAACACTCTGCTGCCTTTAAACACAGCATTTATTGTTTTAACCTTCTGGACAGTAAAAAAAAAAAAAAAAAAAAAAAAGCAGACAATAGTAAATACGAAGTCAAATGATCACAGCACCAACACCGATACGTTTAAATTGTGTCTGGGAAAATGTATCACACCAAGGTTCTGTGTTGTAAATCCATCCATCACTATTTTGACATTTGGCATTTAAGTTGTTATATGCTTATTTCTATTTATTTATTTCTATCCCACCTTCTATTTATTTCTATAATAATTATTTACATAATGTCTCATTAACTATTCTGCATCTTACACACTTTATCTAGGTTTAATGAAAAGCTGTCTATCACTCAAATCATTAAAAAATTGCTCCAAGCAAACTATACAGATGCTAGTAAAACACTGTGGCACTCACTAAAGATATATGTTGCGATCACACTTCTACTCATGTCGTCTGATTTGCCAGTAAAAAGAGAATAAAACTCACTGATGTGTTTTCTCATGAGTTTGAATGGCAACTGTAATTATTATTACCATTTGGTCGCCATTTTAATCAAAGAGGCTTATTGCAATGACACTGTTGGGATTTATAGTTCCTGAGGGAACACAATCCTTTCAGAGATCATGGTGTACTGCTAATAAGAAGACTCCACAGAATGGCGAGGTGGAACGAAAGCACTACAGTCCTGCCTTGAACAAGCCATGTAGAAAGAGCTTTTGTGTTGTGTACCTCCTGTAGGGCTCTAATGAATTTTACTATAACTCATGAATTGAAATATAAACCGTTGCCTCTGAGATTTGCTATTAACAAAATTTTCTCCAAGAAGCTAAAATAAGTTATGGCCTTTTCTTTTCTCTCATCTTCTTCCCCACTAAAATCCTTGTCATCTTACTCCACCATCTATGGACCGCTCTCACCGCCCACGGAGTGAGGGCGGCTGTCAGTCAGAGAGATGCGTTAAGTCAGATTGATGAAGCCCCACAGACAAGAGCCACACACAACCTCTACACTCACGAGGACCCTCAAATTCATCCATTCCATTTCTTTAGTAATGCCGACTATCAGCGCCAAATATCTGACCTGACACCACATCAAACTTGACCCTGAGCTGCAGGCTAGATAGACTGTGGTTTTTATACTTATGTGTTGAGGACATTTTTTTTCAGACGCGCACACAGACATTCACACACCTGTTTCCTTTTACCCATGCACATTCTTTATAAACCGCCAGAGCTGCAGCTCTTGTGCAAACCAGCCAGCATCCAGTCAAATCTGTAACACTTCATATTTCACTGATGTTCCACTGCTGACGTGCTGCTGCGCTCTGCAGAGCAAATACATGCAGAGTAATCCTCATCTGTAGCCTAACTGATTCCAGTAGCTCTTCAAACCAGGATACAATTAGGGACCACCTCCACACACAGCACTGACGTAGCCCTGCTGGAGTCCACAAGACCTCCATCAGTCACCGAGGATGTTCTTAGCATCTCATTCTCTAAATATAGAAAGAAAAGCCCATCCTCTTTTCTAGAATCTCATCAAACTTGAATCCACTGATGCAATGTGTATCAGTTTACAGGCCCTCCTCTCTGACACTAAATTGTTTGCAAATCCCTGATTCCTATAAATATTGGTTCCTCTCGAGGGGGCTTCAGAACATTCTTCATGCCTACGATCCCCCCCAGTCATATCTCCACACACTTTCAGGATAAAATCGGCATGGCAGGTTTTGACGTACATGGTGATGACAGCTGTCATGGTAGCTTCAAAGGCTGCAGGCGAGAAGGGTCACCCATGTCTTCTAGTAAAACGCCTATTAATGAAGCTATGGGGCCTCGTGACCAATGGGGAGGGAGAGTGAGGCGGTCAGGAGAGCTGTGAGCCCGCCTCCCTCGGCCCTCGCACACTTCTATTTGTCCCTCCTCCTCCCTTCGGCCTGCTCCTCTGCTCTGATCACCGTCATTTAAAAAATAACTTAATGCATGGCTGCTTCTCCCCTCCTCTGTTTTTCTCTACTGTTCTTGCATTCTTTTTTCCTCTCTCTCTGGGACTGTACCATTTCGCGGCTGTGTGTAGGGAGGAATGAGGAATGGAGGATAGAAAGGAGGCTGAAGGTAGCCAGGGGGGTTAGGGAGGAAAGAGGCTGGGCCTGAGACTGGAATGTTAAGCTGAAACATACTGATGGCACAGGACAACGACATGTAACAGGCCGATGCTTGGATTCACCGCATATTGACAAACATGGGATGTGACAATATGGCATCACGGAGTAGACCTATGCATATCCTCCCCTACAGATACAAACTGTAGACAAGTGAAGTGCATAATACATATCACTCTGTGAGCGCTGTCATTTTACAAATATAATGCAAACTAGGGACCAGTATGAGAAAGATACTCTCTGATGTTGAGATGAATACAATTCAAATGCTATGTATGCCATGTATAAAAAAAAAAACAGAAATACTTCCTAGTCTGAGGGTGGGTTTATTCTTGTAGCAGAAATTTGTTCTGGCAGGAGGTTATTTCTTACTTGCATGTGCAGAAATTGCCAGAGAACCATTCGTCTGATAAAGTGCTGAAATTAAAAGCTCCGTTATCATGCATACCTGCACACTTTTGGTTTGCCACAGTAGAAAACAAAGAAGACGGTATGAAAAGAGCTGAATTCTTGCTTAATCTTCAAAGGTCTTCTTAAAAGGCTAGGACAGAATTACTGGTTAAATTATTATCTATTTAAATGGAGAACAGTTGTCATTGTGCTATATGGTGTGCACTGCACTGAGCATGGTATTAGAAAAGAGTTGTCTGAGGAGATAAGACTGAAAAAACAGCCAAGATAAAAGGCAAAAACGACCGAGCTGCAAAAGAAAAATGGACCCAAAAGAAGACAGGAGGGTTTGGAAAAATGCCAGAGCACAGTGTCTCTTGAATTTGTGCAGGGCAAAGTAAAAATCTGAAAATTTTCATTCTAGAGTCAAACATGCTGTTCAGACAAATGTGTCAGCCGCAGATTGTGGTTCTTCAAACAGGTTAATGACCCAGAACATGCATCGACAACCAGCCAAGTATGGATGAGAAAACAATAATTCACCAGTCTAAAGTCAGTGGCCTTCTCCAAATAGTTAAACACAGAACATTTAAAACTGTACATTACATCAAAAACCAGTAACAATGGCTCTGTTCTATTTAATATGGAAGAGAACAATGGATGCCAATTATCTTTGTCATTACTGAATTGTTCTTTAAAAATGTTCTATTTTCAAATGAAGGAGTAACAATTACTTTGTTATTTTTTGTAAATACAAATGTTTCAGTGTTAACAAACTGTTGAGCAATACTGTAACACTTCAAAGTCAGGGTAATCTTTACACATGAAGACAGGGCAAAGTGCAAAAAATCTGATACAACAGGATACAATGTAATTCAGTGATACAGTGCAGCACTTTCATTTCCACTTTCACTTCTACCCATGGTGAGGTGAATGAGAAATACATTAAGCATACAGTACAATCTATCCAGCCACATTTTTGAGATAACTTCAAGACTAAAAGGCCCTTTTATGTGTTTGAAATCCTGCTTGACAATAAAATCTGAAAATTATTGAGCTCAGATCATTCTGAAAACACCAGTAAAACATACATAGTATAGTATGACTTGTCCCTTTACTAATAGATTTTGCTCAACCTGATGGTAAATGGAGCACGCAGGCAGCATTTACATTTCTCCTCAACATTAATCCTCTGGAAAAGTTGAAGCCCCATTGCACAGTCCAGGTTTTCAGTCCATGTGATGCACATTAACATGACCTCTGGATGGCCTTAGTGCTCCTTCCCAAGCTCTTCACAGAAAATTTAGCACAAAACTTGACAGAGAGAAAATATATAAAAGTTTGCATGTTTAATGTTTAGCCATTACATATGAACCAGTTCACCAGCAGTGACCCAGTTCATAAGCAAGACATGTTCTGGCATGCTTCAAGTTAAATGTTAGACATCTCTATCAGTGGCAGGTTAGAGCACAGTGAGATAGCATTCTCTAATCATTTCCTGTGTTTTTAAGATGGGCACTAAATTAATTTACAATGAGCTATAATTTAAGTTTTTATCAGGTTCAGCCCATAATGAGCTGCAGAATTAGGGCTGACTGATTCATCTTATTTTCATCGTCATTGCGATATCAACATGCACGGTAAACACATCGCCGAAGGTTACCTGAAATGTGATGAGCAAGTTTTATTTACAGGCGCCAGGCCTCCACACTAACACAACTCATGCCTGTAACCTGAGCTACACAGCTAGACGTAAGGTAACGTTACAACAACACGGCAGACTTCCATCGGGTCCCTCCGATACCGCGCCTGAAATGCGTCCACGCAGCATTGATCGGCATATTTGTTCTATGGTTCTGGGACAACTTCTCGTGTTTAGTCGACTTTTAATGTTTGGAGTTTAGTTGCAGCGCTCAAGCTTTCCACTCTTCAAAAAAAATGGCTGAAATATAATATTCCCACTGCAATAATTCTGAAGGTTGCCCAGGCCAAGTTAAAGCACTTGACTCCACTTGAAATTCAAAGACTACTTTTGATCCGTTTGAACACGTTGATATAACACACCGAAAAAAAAGTCCAACATCAATCCAAGATACGGGGGCCACATGGTCTCTTTTGTCTATCGTCTTGGAAACCGAGCCGCTTGTGTTTGCCTGACTAACATCTGACAGGAGACAGATCGTTGTCAGAGTATGTCAACATCCAGCTTCACCCGGCCAATGCAAACAGCCTCCGGCCATCATGCAAACTGTAGTGTCTGACCACACGGCTGCGGGGATGTTGGCCGTCTGCTTATCAGATGGAGCACAGTGGCCTGGGCCTACAGTTCAAACTCTGGAGGTTAGGAAATCCCTGGGGGGGGTTGCAGTGATTCAGATGATTCAGGCAGCCACGTGTAAAATGAGAATGGACATCAAAATAAATGTATGTAAGATGTCAGTTTTCCAGTAACAGACTGCAAAGAAAACAATAATCATGGCCGTCAAAAGGCACAAAAAGCTTGCACATCATACCACTAATGTTTCCCTGGTGGTCCCACATGAACAGCGCTTGACGACATCAAAATATTCAGACGTTATAAAACAAGATTAATGTCGCCACTTCAGTGAATCACTGAGGGTGGCAGTTTGAGGAACTTAAATCTGGTCTCTGCCCAGTGAGGGCCGCTGGTGGAAAAACTGAATCAGACCCACAAGCAGAACACACAACCGACAACTGAAGAATGAAAAAAATGGAAAAGGAAATAACCTTGAAGTGAGGTACTTTCAAATTATCCATGTCATGAATCCAAGTACAAAAATGGTCTGCGGGTGTTTTGTTCAGGTAAAAACTGAGTAACAGAGACTGTCATTTCAGTCCTAAGTTGAAAATGTTACGTCACTTCAACATTGATGTATGTATGTAGTTTGTAGAAAAGTAAAACTTGTTCTGTTTGAAACACTTTGTTATAGCTTTTTTGTCTCGTGGAAGGAAGTTCTTAATAGATCCTATGTAAACAATAGAATCATTAAAATCTAATTAACAAGTGCATTCTTGTCTTGCAACTCAGGCCTGTGTTAGAAAGTCAGTGATTAGGTCAACACACTCCATGGAGAGCGGCACTATTGTGTGTGAGGCTCAGTATTTAACCAATCCTATACATGGCCCTTGTGTACTTTCAGTGATACATGACCTTTCCTCGCCAATGCCTGAGTGCACAAGAAGGTCATCTCTATATAATAAGAGAAAGTGATGGCAAAATCCTAAGAGAACCACAATAGACCTAAATCATATAGCCTAGTCCATTCAGATATTGAGTTATATTTTTAAACATGACTTTAATCCACCAAGGAAACGTTAGTATGATATTAAGTTATATTTGTAAAATTTGTCTTCAAGAGGCAATTAACCATCATTTCTCCTGAATAATTCCCTTTGGGTAATTTCTCTGCCTTTTTTTCCTGGTAGGAATGCAAAAAAGAGGAGGGTAAAAAGTGGCCCCAGCTTGTAGTTGAAATAAACAGGGACTGTACTACATGTCAAAACTTAAAAAAAAAAAAAAAAAAAAAAAAGTTTGGTGCTAATGTATCACCTATGGCATTGAGCCAGAGCCATGCTCTAGGAATAACTCTTGGTTTGTCTGAGTGCACTTACTAACCATGAGTAAGCTCTACAGCAGTGACGGTCAGCTCTTACAAATGGAAGATCTAGGCTATCTCCCTGCTGCTTTGAACCATTTCGTGAGCAGATACCAGATCAAAACCAGTGGATTTTATCATTTTTCTGCATGGGAAGTTTTTTTTTGACAGCCCCAGAGAAGGAGAAAATCCTTCGTTTACATTTAAACAGAGCTAATCCTCAGCTTCAGGAACAACCCCCACAAAAACAGCAGTGCAGATGTCTTTGAAAGTCTCATATCTGACTGCAGAGATTAGGAGCCTAGAAGGCGAAGCTTCCAAAGATGAAGAAGGTTTCAATGATTACAACAGTATGATTAATGTATTCTGTTTTTAACTGAGAATACACATCTCTCTCTATATATATATACACTATATCACACACACTGCCTGTACCACCTATCCTGAAATATTTGCTTCACCTTTTAATTAGGCTCACACAACTTCTGTCAACTTGTGTCAGAATCTCAATTACACTGAAGTATTGCTATAACAAAACAAATAATATTAATAACCTTTGAAATTACAAGATGTTCCCATTTTATTACCAAGAGGTAAAATAACAATTTACAGATGCAGACTGATAATTAACAGAAACTGCAAGTTAAACAGTATAGGAGGGAGGCTAGAGAGTCGGGGAAGTCCTTACGGTATATAGCTGCCTGTTAATGGTAATCCAGGAAATGAAAATTATTCGGAGATGCAGTGAAATACTTCAGACTTTAAAGTGCACATGAGACAGTAGAGAATACTGGAAAATGGAGACACATCATTATCTAAGATGTAATACTGTAAAATGGTGGACTCCCCTTAAAGGGCTCATAGTTAGTTTCCTCTGCCAATCTCTCTACTATGCACTGGGTTTGGATTTAGCCAGGTGGCTACAACAGCTTTTTAATGTGTGATCATCGTAGATATGTCTTCCTTGTTTTAAACAAAGGGCATCCTGGTAACTCAGCTTAAGCAAACAACTTGCACCTGCAACATCCTTGTTTTATTGCATCCTTCCTCTATGCACCCACTCAAATCTCTGGTAGTAACAACAACCACGCCAAATGCTGAGTAAAAGACAACTATGTAAATGTAAACAAAATGAAAACAGCATCTGCACGTTGAGGGCAGCAGACAGTCAGTCAGTCGGCCCATCCTCCTGCTGCTTCTTCGCTCCTTTGTCACTCGGACAGAAAGCGACACTACAGCCCGGCTCTTGTTCGCTCCTCCATAAAAGTCACCGAAAAGTTTATGGTCGACAGATGCTTGAGTAAATGTGGGTTTTTTTTTTCCCCCTCCATCCATCGTCTCCTCACTCAAGGAAGGGGCTTCACGGTCACCGACGGCGACCCAAAGTTAACCTCCCCCCGTGTTGCCACGGAAACGGAAGAGCTGAGAAAAAGGGAGGAAGCCAGGCAGTGGGGAATTACAACCCAGCTGAGCGAGGGAAGAGAGCAGCGGAGTGGAGTCTGTCTTTTCATGTATAATTGTCTCTGTCTGCATGTGTCTCACTGCTGCTGTCTTTCTTAGAGGCACTGACACCCCCACTGACAGACACACACACTGAAACACATGCTGCTGTTGCTCTTGTCCGCTCCTGAACCTCAGACTGAAGCCAACATTATTCACTGCCTCTGATCTGGCAGTCTGCAGTCGGTTCAGCCAGTCACAAGGAGATCTTTATTCCGACACAGCTGGCTTCCTCCAAGATGGAGGGTCAGCAGTCCAGCAGGGCCGACTGGCTGCTTCTAACTCAAACAAAACAACTTCAATTATGAGCCCTTTTTCTTTAAAGAAAGGGTTATTAATTCGTTTGCTGGCCTGGTGTTACATTTGCAGCACTTTGCAGGGTGTGATCACTACTGAAACATTGCTTCATTCAGACACACACTGAGTGCATGCTCACACACATTCCTGTTCTGCCCAGTGCAACCACAGTTAACACGATCTAATGCCTCCTTCAGCGCCGGGGTTGAGAGACTCAAGACTCCAGATACAATTCAGCGTTACACATGAACAGCAGCTGATTAACAGGATGGAAACAGAGTAAGGCGCCAAGAAAGGGCAACAAGTGACAGGAGCTGAAATACACCTGTCTCTGACAGCTGGTTCATCAGCTTCCTGCCAAAAACTACATCATCTCAACATTCCTCACAAATCGGACACAAGCTTTTCGAGAAGCAGCAGAACACAAGGACATCTCTGAGACACTTAGGGGTCACAGTACGGATTTAAAAACACACCACAGCTGTAAATCTAAAGCTAACTGACTGAGGGGAATAGAGGGTAGAGACTAGAGACTAGAGCAGCAGCTCAAAGACGCTACAGGCCCATGACTCAGAGTGGTGACTGGAGTTTAGGGTTGGGTTAGATTTTTGCAGTCTAACAGTGTGGGCGCCTCCTCAAATCAAGAAATAGAGACAACTGCATTACCCAACATGCCCTGACATCATAATCCATTCACATTTTGGCAAACTGGCATTGTTTAATTTTTGCCAGATTAGCCAGTAGTGTTTATTGTTGTTGGGGCATCTGGTGAGGATGCCTCCAGGGGCACGTCCAGCTGGGAGGAGGCCACGGGGCAGACCGAGGAGACTGTGTCTCCAAGCTGGCCGATGTAACCCGGGAAAGGGAAGTCTGGGGCTCGCTGGTGGATCTGCTCACCCTAACCCAATCCTGGATTTAAGCGGTTGAAGCTGGGTGGATGGATGGTTTATTGTTGTTTAGAGTCCACCCATCAAAATACAGACAGCCCACTTGATAGATGATACTGAGGACTTTTAAACACAATGCAGGGGTCCAGACATGCTTTTTTACTGGGAGCACAGTGG
This sequence comes from Trachurus trachurus, assembly GCF_905171665.1. Lineage (NCBI taxonomy): Eukaryota > Metazoa > Chordata > Actinopteri > Carangiformes > Carangidae > Trachurus > Trachurus trachurus. Next base: position 22,643,090 of record NC_139893.1, on the reverse strand, counting down.
CCCCTCACTTAAAATTTAACTTAAACTTTAACTTTTTACTTAAAAGTAGAAAATGTAGGGGCGCACACCATAAATCGACTTGCAAAGCAAATATTAACATTTCCTTTTCATTCATGATTCATGATTTTTTCTGTGATTTATGGACATTGGAAATAATCATATTCTCCAAAGGTTCCAGTTTATCTAATCTAAAAATATGTCCATCATGACTGTTCAGATAGGACTTGTGTATCACTCCAAGAGGTGTGCTATAATGCAATGTATTACTTACTTTTGTTTTCAGAACACCTGCACTTTGCAATGCATTGCATCTGTTACTTTCACATTACACAGTGTCTTTGCCCCCCCCCCCCCCCATCCCCTACCACACCCTACAGAAATTTTAATTTCTGATCAATTAGATTGTAAAGACTTGTTCATACTTATTCAATTAACCATATTCTTGATCAATGTACAAAAAGGTAATAATTAAAAGCTGAATACCCTAACAACTCCTTATTTAATGCGGCACAAGCTGCATATGGTCATTTACTTTACACCACGGAAAGAATAAATCACTGCTGTGGTCACGATGTGATGAAGCGACACACATACCTTGTGTCTCCTTTGCCAAGGTTAGTTCCTGCAGGATGGAGGATCGTCTGGTTCTTCGCCATCTCCACAACACATTTTGTGTTCAGTTCCTTTTCTGTGGATCACAGAAGAAATGGTTAATCAACGACATCACTAAACCTCAGAAGCACAGAAATTAGCGATCTTGATTGCTCCTGCATTATAACATAATGCCACGTTGTGTGTCTGTGTGTCATCTCCAGCCCTAGTTCATAACTAGGGCAGAATGTGTCATGTAACTACAGATATTGCAGCGCTGCACAGATATTTTCCCATTGTTGGTATAAAGCTGCCAAACTCTACACATCACTTTGATCCTTTTATCTGAAATGACTCAATAGTGCCCTTAATGACAATGAAGCTCTCACAATTATTGGCCTGATGCTTATTTAGCCTGCTCTGCATTGGGGAGAAAGCAGACGTTCAATAATACAACAGCAACAGCATTTCCTCTGGAACAATAGCCTGAGCAGCAGACTGGGAAACACGGACTCTATAAAATGACCTTTTACCTTGGGAGTGAGCCCTTAGGCAATCCGTCTTTATCACACGCACAAACAACTGAGGGTCTCCTATACTGACCCTGTTCTGTTTACATCATGATGCAACACTGCAACACTACAAATGACCATCTCCAACTCTGCATTAAGCGTGGTCCTAATCCTTTGTACACGCAGGTATTAATGTCAACAGGCTGCAAGAGTCAGCATATAATGTTGCTCACTGTGGCTCCTTGCTCAAGGTTGTAGTTTTAATTCCACTGCCCCATCAGAAAATTGCATTTTTTCCTATAACTCCAAGGAACGCACCAGTTCAAAAAGACAGAGTTACTATCTGACTTCTTTCTAAAAACTTTGTCCGACAGTGTTACTGTGTATCAACTGTTGCACACTATGTTAGTTTTCATAGCCTTCTAATAGACGCCTTGGTGTGGAAGCAACCAGCACAAGCACTGGAAAATATCAACATGGACCGCACTGGAAATTCACGAGGCTGGTAAGTCTCTCCATTCATCTGTCTTGCCAGTTAGACCTAATGATGGTTGTACAGGCTTGGTGTTGCCAGCATATCCTGGGCATCCAGTATCTGACACAACTGGTCATGAATAAAACAAAAAAAGCATTTACCAACTGGTTGCTTGCAGAGCAGACTAATTCACCAGCAACAACACATTGCAAGTGTTTTACTGGTGGCTATTGGTGAATGCTTGGGCCACAGCCACTGAAATCCTTCATGTTTTTTTAATGGCCTATTGCGGCAATTTATCACACTGCATCATTATACATTATCACCGTGGTAACAGGCCAAAATAAAACTGTCTTGAGAAGTGTGAAGAAAAAATTTAATTGACATAATTGGGATTGTGCTGTATGTTTCTAATGAAAATGGTCTCAACCAGGTGTGAACATTTACTCATCAATAACAAGGGAAAAGGTCACGTCAACCACATGATTTTCTCTGTAATTAGGAAGCTGGCAACAAAATCCAGTGACAAATTCTTATCATTTAACCGAGTTGATAAGATAAGAATGAAACTCAAGAAGATTCTTTGCCCCCTGTGTGGGATATCCTCTCCTATTCTCTTCTACTACGACCCCCTTTAGAGGGAGGTCAGAGGTCAGTGCCACAACAGCACTCCTTTAGCTGCAAATCATTGTTTGCTCAAGGACACCAGGCATCAGTGAGGAAACTTACCAACAATAAATACTGTCCTTCAGATGTAAGAACTGGCGGAGGGCTCCCATGTAAACAAGCACCAAACCTGCTTAGATTCCCCTCTGAAGGAACAAATACTTTTCCAAAGCTGAGCCTCTACTGCTTTGCCACCGTTTGACTCAGTATTAGCATGTAGATGACTGTCAATAATCGTTTTCTCCATTATGCTGCAGGCATGCAAGATCATGTGTCCAGACAGGAAAATCATTCTGTGGTTTTAATTCTTGTCTTCACCAAGAACTGTCCGAAGCAACACTCCAACATGTGTAGCACACAGTGTTATCTTATAATATTTGTGCCTTCAGTTGCTTTTTCTGGCCAAACAACAACTGCTCTCAGCAGGAATGTTGAGAAACAGCATAATCGACCTGTCACAGTGCAGCAGCCAGGTTTGATTACAGTGTATAGAAAATAAAGCAATTTGAAATAAACCTTTCCTAATTTCACCGGACAATAACTTGGTGATTTAGTGATTAAACCTGCATGCTATTGCAAGGGGCATACTGTAATAGCATAGTATCCTAGCCAAGCAGTACCTGGCTACACCTGTCCCACTGTGTTTCCTGCCAGCGTGAGTGTTTCCAACTGCTGTAGGTGGCCCAGAGGGTGTTTTACATACGTAATCAGCAAGTCTTGTTTTCCTAACAAACACACATGCAAATGACCGCTTTGTCTGTGCATAGGGGCTCCACAAGTTTGTTACCTGTTCTGAATGGCTAGAATAGACACGTGTGACTTACCAGCCACAGTCAAAACCCACTACTCTACCACTTGCCTGATTGTGGTTGATCAATCACTGGGACACAAAAGCGAATCGTAACCTAAGCAGTTCTATATCCCATGGCTAGAGGCTAACTGTGCCTGTCTGATTTGAGGTTAGAGTGTCTGTTTAGAGAGCCTCAACACTGTTGTTCCTGGCAGGAACATGGGGGTAGAGCCATGGAAACATGGTGTCAAAGGTCACAGGACCTGAATCACCCTCCAATTCTTGAGCTGTCAAGGAGACTACAAAGCATAAAAAAAAGCTGGGTGAACCAGTGGAGACAAAGTGACAAATAGACAGTAGGGGGAGAAGATAAAGTTAAACAGGGGGGCCGACAAAGACATAGAGGGTTTGAGTGAGAAAACTTTCTGCTCTGCCCTCTCCTCTGCTGCTGCCTACATTACCCACATGCCCGCGGCTCTCCAGCTGTACTCCCTCCTGAACGGAAGGGAAAGTGTGATGCGATGTGGTTGAGAGGATAAATGTAACCATTGTTATCTGCCTCTTCTTGCTCCATAAGCGGCTCAACTTTCCACTGGCCTTCTCTCCGGTCCTTTCCTTGGGCTACCGGTGCTGAGGTTTTGGCACAGGGGCCCTGACATCAGCCAGGAAGCCGATTGGCCGTGGTGCTGCCGTTGCTACGCCTGGGGTTACTCTGTTCTTCGAAGGCCACAGCCATGGGAACATGGAGCATTACGCAACGTTAGCAAATATTCATTCAGACTCACTCCCTTCCTGCCTTTGTCCAGCTAAGCAGTGACACCACCTCTCCTCCTCAACCTGGGACACGCAGGGACAGTGGCCTCGAGGTTAGCGCGGCCGGCTCGTTATTTCGGTGTCACAAGTCTGAATCAGTGCACCGGCAGGGGAGATGTGAGTGAGCAAAGTGAATGAGTAGTCCTCAGCCCTCCCTCTAACCAGTGACTGGCTTCAGCAGCTCAAAGGTTTGAATGTGCAGAGGCCTGAATACCAAATTATGTGGAGCTGGAATAGAGCATTGAGAGCAATTCTTCTACCGGCTGACTGGGACTTGATCTTTGAGTGTCACCTGTTTTAAAATGACATATGATGTTTCCCGAAGCTTATATGGCTTTTGGGTGGTTATCTGGAATCGTAAAAGTCTTAAATACACACTGGTAGATGTAAAGAGAGTGAAACCAGCAAGAGAGGAAATCAGAAAGGCACTACTGGAAACGTGGCACTGCTGCTTCCAAACCCATTCCCACTGCCTTCGGCAAGCCATCAATTTGCCTGCTTGTTCCTTTTTACCAAAATCATAATTGTATTTACCCTCTGAGCAATGAAAGACATGCAGGGATTTGTTTACAAAGTTCACAGAAGTCTTGAATGATAGAGATATTGCAACAGTGAAGCTGAACATTCACCGCAGGTACCGAGAACTTTGTAAAATTGTAACGATAATGTATATGTAACTTTTCTTGTCTGCAGCCAGAAGGTGGAAGGACAGAAAGTTCACATAATGACTTAGAGTTGACCAGTTACCGACATGAATAGGCTGTTGATTGATTGCACATAACTGTAGGCAAACACTACATCATAATGTTTGCTCTGATTATATTTATGATGCAATAATACGTATCACATGATATATTAGAAAACTGGATTTTTCAACCAGTCATTTCACAACAGTTGGCTTCAAACCAGCTTCATCTAAAAGTGGCATTTTTGTGTAATTAAATCAAATAGTTTATACACAGGTTTTTGATGATGACATATGGGTCAGTTATGTTCTAATATGAGTAGAAAACCGGTAATTCTGCATTATTTGGTTTTCTTTTTTTGACAGATTTTGTTTTACAGAGGAATTTGATGAAATTAAAAAAAAAAAAAGGAGATGATGGTTTCAGTCAAATAAATCTGGGTGACAGATTGTCATCACCTGTAGTTATCAGGTCAGCAGGTTCACTGAGAGAGGAGAAATGTACATAGCCATGCTGGTATGTGGTCAGGTGCACAGAAATAGTTATGAATGAATGATGTAGCCAGAGAAACATATTTACAGTAAATCCCTTTCTGATTAAATCCAAATATACCTGACCTGAGGTGGAAATTTGACAGAGCTAATTTGCAGCCTCTTTGTCATAATAATAATAACAAAATACCCAGTGTCAGCTGACATGTGTTTGTTGACAGCACATGGGATTTTTTTTTCTGGATTTAAAACAATTGTCTAACGTAACAAAGAGTCATCACGGGGAGAAAAAAAAGTCTGTTTTTCTCTACGTCTAAACTCAACGTAAGAGTTCATGTTCAATCCATGCTTATAGGAACACAGGGGCGATCTACTGCCTTGGTCTTGTGACCGACTTCTCCAGCTCAAAGGGGTGAGAAAGAGGGACACGCGTGATTTATTCTGCCAGTTGTCGGTCAACCACTCTGCCTCAGCAGCTCTCCTTCTCCTCCTCCTCCTCCTTTCATGGGACACATGGTCTCCCACGGCAAAAACACAACTTGGCAATCAACCAGGAAATGTCATCCATGCCTTCCTGCGTGCTGCACTGAAAATGTGCAATATAATTGACCGGAGCATTTGAGCGTGCATGCAGATTTGTCGAACACTGAGCCTTTGTTATCCTGGCCTTTTCTAAAATTAGAGATGCGGATGTAAGTGGGCATGAAGCTCCCCAGGGAAGATACTGAAAGATACTGAAAATACATGCATGTTGACCTAATGTTGGTTAAGCAGGGATGACAGTGGTAAATAAGGTTGACGAAATCGCTGTGCAACTCCTTTCCGAGCTAATGAGTTGCCTCACTGTTGCAGCAAGTGACAGATGATGTCAAGAAGCTATTGGCATGTGTATCAGCGAGTGAAGGAGACAAAGAAGCTAAACTACTTTCTAGACAGCAGATCTCACACAGCAAGTCGACTTTAAATCTTGCCGGATGGCAGGCGGCCGTGAGGGAAGCCCTACAGCAGCTCAGTACAACCATGTGCCAGCCAGACTACAGCTTTCTTTAATCTGCAGCAGCTCATTTCACTAATGGGTGGTGATTTCTGACTGGCATCCCATTCCCAGGAAATTAAACGGGGAGTGCTTAAATCAAGTCTGTGGATACTGTTACTGTGAGATGCAGTTTGTTTATAGTTAACCTGAGGTGGTCATTTAAATCTGAGACAGTATAACACAACAATGTTAACTTGTATTGTATTTATATGGTGATGATTAGCCATTCTGTGCTGTGTGTACAACAGCCTAGTGTATGTTGACCAGAAATGTACATTATGTAGACAGCCGGTATGTACAGGGATGCTTTTTTTGGAGACAGTACATGAATAATAATCCAGATTGTAGCAGTGTGGAGCCCTCTCACCTCTCCTGTTCATGGGCCGTAAACGAACAGCCACCTTGACATTGGAGCCGTCCATGCTGGGTTGTTCCCCCATGCCGACTCCTTACCCAGGGAGGGCAGGGAGCGCTGATCCAAAATAAATCAGCTCTTGAGCTAAACAGTCATCCAAAATCCTGGAAATGTTGCGCTAGCCGGACTGTCGGCCAGCTAGCTTCGCTCAGCTTTCCTCCATAGACAAGGCATGTCCACGGAAAAACAAAAAAAAGCCTGTGCAAAATCCCGCAGGAAGCCAGCGGCCGCCACTTATCTTCTTCTCCTGCTCATTTTTCTGGCTAATTCAGATCCGCGGAGGCTGGAGAAGATGAAAGACACAGGAGAAATGTAAATTATATGAGATATCCCAGCCGCTGGCGGATGTGACTGAACAAACACACGCTATTTGCAAGGCAAAAAAACGGGCTAGCCAGCTAATTTGCCAGGCAAACTGAAGGGGAGCAGCGGCAGGACAGAGCCAAGTAGTTTAGCCATTTCCCACCGTTTAACTACATAACACCCCCCGAAACCACCCAGCCTTCGAGCTACATACCTCAGAGGATTCATCCCAGAAGTGTCACTGTGAACCTACATGCACAACGGAGAGAGATCTCCAGAGAGAGAGCCGCCTGACGATGATGTACAGCTTCCCAACGGGATCCACTATGTCCTCCCTCTGTGTCGAGGTACAAGCAACGAGCAGCATCCGCCCTTCCGCCCGACCGCTTCCTCTTCAAAATAAAAGCACGGCGTTGGTTTTAACAAGTCACCTGTCAAAACTCAGCGTCGAGCTAAAAGATACGAGAAACGGTGATGTCCACGAATAAACAATAATAATTTAGGTGGATAGTCGGTGAGGTAACACGACAGTTTACCGTGTAGTGTAGTTTATCCAGCCTAAAACGGTGCCGCATTTAGTTAGTCCTGTCGCTTTTACTGTTCCACGCCGCTTATTTTAGTATTTATTTTATTTTATTTGGTCAAAGAAGCCAGGGACTGCTGTTAAACACCGACTTCGGGTCACACACATGTCGCTGTTAAACTTTCTTGTCAAATCATTGTGAAACTGAAATCACAGAGTAGATAGCTGAAAACCATTTGCGTCATGTAACTTCTTCCCCTTTACCGCATTAATAATACGATACAAACATCAGTTTAAAGTAGTTGCGCCCGCTTATATTACGTTAAATTGGATTTGTTTTTTTGTTTTTTACATATCAAACACGCTCGTTTTACTCTTTACCGTGTGGTTTAACGTGTAGTCCTTACTTCGCGGTTATGCGGTTACGTTAACGTAATGTGTCCACAGGGTCCATGGGGGACTCGGACTCATTACAGCAGCACGACACTGGGGACCGTTACACTTACATAACCGGCTCAGGCTTGGTTAGTCAGAGGGGTATTATTAACTAAACACATCTAAGATGGGTTAATGCCTAACTGACTATGAACAATGAATCAATATTTAGAATAAAACATGAGGGGGGAAAAAAGCACTTGTTACCAGATGTGTTCAGGACCGCAGTCACGCGACACTTCCGGTGTCCGCTGTCAAACTAAATACATTAAAGGTAACACTTCCGTCCATCGTTTTTCAAAATATATCCTGATTATTGAATCAGCTTCAGTCCCACTACACTAGCTCTTTTGTTAACTACATCCACTTAGGTCACTTTAGTTTAATTGCATTTCACAGAACACATCTTCTGTCTATTTAAAAGCTCCCTTTTTAAGGTTAACACTGCATTAGCCTACAATGAAATAAAAAAACAGTGAAATTAATTAAAAATATGGAAATGATCTTGCATGTAAAAACAACCATACCACTACTCTATACTATTTCCCTTTTAATCTGTACTGAAATTAGGGATTTTCAAGAATTACGTTGTTGACAGGTCATTTTGCCATAATGCATAAAAAACAGCACCCTGGGTTTGATAAATGTTTAGAATCAGTAATGACTTGCTCAGTGTGGAATCAACAAATCCTTAGGCTTGGTACCATCCAGGATTGTCTCCAGTAGCCATAATGTTAAATAGCCTGCCCTATAGCCTACTAAAAGGAATTTATGAGGAATTAATTTCAGATAAATAGACAAACATTTATGGCTACTGCCTCACAACTGACAAGCTTGTTAATTTTTTGTTAATTTTAAACATTTAAAAATTTCAGCAAAAAACATCCATGAAGCATTGTTTATGTTTTTTGTTTGTTTATTTTTGTAAGTAAGGCACAAAATAGCCTACTTTTAAAAAAAAGAAAAAAAGAGAGAGAGAAAAGGGGGGGGGGGGGGGAATTTAATCCTTTATTTTGAAAAACATCTACCGGAAGTATGGAGACATCCCTCAATGAAACAAAGGATTGGTGTCAATTTAGATTTTGCCTGTGCCGTGGGTCTGAATGCACCTAGCCCTGAAAGGCTAGTGAAATGTTTATTTTCCCCTATATTTTTTTTCATTTGCCAGCATATAAAAAAAACAACTTCATAGCCACATTTCTGTCAGCTGTCATAAGCCTACTTGTCTGAGAATTGATTGATTGATTTATTTTTTCACCATCAAAAACAATGTGCCCCAAATATTTTTCACGTGCCTCTCAGGGGTCATTTTCAAAGATGAAAAAACAAACTGCTGAGAAAAGCCCTGATGAAGACCAATGCTAGTGCTTGGCTGTTTTTCAGATGATTGCCATGTAAAATAAAGGCATTTTAATGTTTTTCACCAATCCTACAGTCTACCTCAGGGTGTTTTTTGCATTTTGTGTCAAGTGGTGAAAAAAAAAAAAGAAAAGAAGATTTTTCACAAACACTTTGCCAATTTTTTCAGGACCAGTTGAGCTGCTCCCATGTGAGTGTGAGGAAGTGCCTAGTGTGAAGCCAGATGGATAGAGCAGCTGATACTAAATTTAAAAAAGGTGAACAATTAAGATGACGGAATTCATGAGCTGTATTGACTGAGAAATACATTTGTAGGTTTTAGCCTCCTGACAATCACTATAGACCATTGCAAAGAAAAACGAAAAAAGTTATCAACAAGATTGTGGACCACCACAAACACACACACGGTTAAATATCTGTGTATCTCAGTATTAAAATTTTTACTCACTTTCTCCTGTTTGATGATGAGACTCTTTATCCCTGCATGTAGCCTAATGAAAGCTGCACACAGCTGAGAAAAAGGGAAGAAAGAGGAACTAATTCTTTCCCTCCTTTTAGAAAAACAGAACCTGCTATGTTCTTGTAATCTCCAAATATATCTCATAATTCATTTGCACAATCACGTTACAATCCCTCACTGTACAGTTGTGTACAATGAGGGATTCAGATGATTAATTTTCACATTTTCCTTTCAGTTTGATGCTTGGAAATACAGGATAAAAGAAAAAAAGAGTTTCCTCTCCTTTCTTAACACAGCAGTAATCTGCATCTTCTTCTGTCTGAGAGAGCCCCCCCCCCCCACAATGGAACCTCAAGGGTCAGAGGTCAGGAGAGCATTAAGAAGCAGTGTCTCTTGCACAAAAAGCACTGGCTGCTGCTGGAATATATTGGAGCAGTTGAGACCACTAGAGGACGCTCTGCTGCAACATGTAACAACTCCAAGGAGAAGTGTAATCTGGATCCACCATTAAGGAAGCAACCGCCTGCTAAAAGAAATCACTGTATTTAGGAATTGATCACTTAAAAAAAAAAAAAAAATCTTTCCCTATTGAAATTCTTTTTGGTAAACTTAAATTCAAAATTAGATCAAACTTAGAACACAAATTTATGGTTTTCACAAAACATGATTATCTTTGTTGATAGTGACAGTTTTCCTCATAGTATGTGAGTAGATTTCATAAATGACTCCATCCATCTTTTACCCCAACACCACTAAAACTTTGTTACTTTCCTCCCATGACCTGAAACTATCCCAGATGATGGCAGAAAGGACAAAGCATTTCAAACTCTTGCTGTCACAGTGTCGAGAGTGTAGGCAGAGGGGAGAAAAACGCAGAGGGTCGGTACCCCGCCTCTTTTTTTTTTTTCATCCAGGAACCACGTAAGTACCAGCATTTTACGTCATGCTTACGTCTGAAGGATTTTGAGGTTGCAGGTTTTTTCTTTTTTGTGATTCCCAGAGTGATATCTCTGTGGACGTGAGTGTTGGTAAAGATAAACAACAAAAAATGCCTTTATTCCATTGGTACTGGTCCCTTGAACACTGAGAAAAAGTAAAGTATATTTTAAAATGAAATGCACTGAGTTGAGTGTATGTGTGATTCAGAGGGGGATTGTTTGCAAAACACAACAGATGAAGCATTTATGTAAATTTACTGTTACTGAAATGATGCTTTAAGCAGTAAAACCTGGCATCACTTGGATCCAACACACTCAATGTTGAGCATATATCTGACCGCTGAACTCACTCAGTTTTATCAAGAGTATAATATGTTTAAGAGTATAATTGGAATAGCAGTCTATTTTTTTTTTGTTTTTGATAAATTATTTTTCTGATTATTCTTATTTCAAGAAAGGGCAAGTGTACTAGTCACTGTGCCATAATAAACTGAATTTTGAGAAAGAGGCTCTTAACAAGAACAAGAAGGACGTTTCAAATGTTTATGTTTAGGTTAAAATATTTACACTCTATAATTGTTTTTGCTTAATACTTGCAAAATTGCAACTGATAGGCTAAATAAAACGCTAATAAACATTGTCATGTAACAATTGGACAGCTTGAATATTCACAAGGATCATGGGATACTGTGCCTGCATTGGTTGTGTCCTCTGGTTTCTATCAAACCAGGGCTTCATGTGCAACCTTTAGAGGTGCCTTTGTAAGGGAAGGGGTCTTGTGTCTTCACTGTTATATACCTGATATGAAAACCTCCCTCCATCTAGCCCCTGAGATGGGGTGAGTATAGCTAATGGTCAATGGGGAGCAGGTTGACAGGCAGGTGGGATCAGGTGACTGGTGGAGTGGGGACACTTGCTTAGGGCGTTTCGTGACGGCGGTCCCCATCGGCACCTGATGTTTCATTATCTGAGAAGTCAAATGGACTTCAGTGAGAGTGACTTATTGAGGCTAAGGGAGTGAGTGAACAAAAGAGTGTACCCAAGGGGCACATGTTACAGAATGCATTGTGATTTTGTGTGATTGAAAACTGAGTGATGACTAATTAAATCATTTAATGAGGCTCTTTATAATGGCTTATTTTTGAAAGTATCAAATTATGTAACCTTTTAAAATCATTACTCCATATTCATAATTAGGTCAGGTAAGGTCAAGTGCATTTCATTTTAACTCCCTAAACCCATCCTCTCACTCTGTATGTGGCCACCACCATGACGTACAATGCTACGTAAGTACAGGTCTGTTTACTTTCCTTCACGTTGCTTAGTTTAAAGCAAATGCCCCCCCCCCCCCCCCCCCCACACACACACACACACACAACTGAAGGAGGCCTGGAGGGCTGAGAGTGATTAAGATACCCATGGGGTTTACCTACGCAAAGGGCAGGGGCTTTGAAGAATATTAAGAGCACTCCTACTGTTTATACTCTTCAATTTCAATCAACCTCCTTCCCTCTTGGTAATGAGGAAATAGCCTCTCCTTATCTCCTTCACACAGATATGTAGAGTAAATACAGGTTAAATGAGAGGTCAGAGGTCAACAGAGTGGGGCACCAAGAAGGGAAAGGTGCTAAATATCCATGCATCCATTTGCCACCACTGAACAAATACGTGGAAAATATGGTTTACTATCATGCAGGATTATTTTCTATTTACATAATATAATAATAATACTTAATACAAATATTTGTTTTATTTTCTAAACTATGAATCTGCCCTTTTAACTGGAATCTAATTAAATTTAGGTTTTTTTCCCCCAAGGCCCATGCCTCTTCCCTTCGTCAAGTTTGGTGCTTTTTGCATGATGCTGCTAACAAATAGATGAACAGAAACCAAGATGAAGTCAAGTGTTCTTGGTGGAGCTAATAAGACTTGAGAAACTCAGTGAAGCTCAGTGAGGCCTGAGTTAAATGACAATGTCATGGTGATGTTTACACGCTGATGCACAGACATGTTCATTGTCCTTGTCTTGTGTGTTAGATTGCAAACAGTTTCTAATGAGCACCAAACACAGTCCTGCTCATGCTGATGGGAATGATTTTTTGATTTGATCAAAAATGAAATTAGAATAGTGAACTGCTGATGGCGGTCACTGAAAAAAAAAAAGGTAATTAGCATTTAGGCCTATTACATTTCATGCCAAGAAGTTCATGAATGTCTGAACCACATTTCACCACTATTGTCCAATAGTTGTCCAGATATTTCACTAAACAAAGTAAATCCACTTTATTGTTGTTGTGGTGCTTAAAAAAGTCAGAGGTTCATCAACCTCTGTATGTGGTCAGTGATACTAACCCTTTAGGGTTTACCCATAGCCACATACTGTAAGTGTCCAAGAGAACTATCAACAAAAGTGAGACTACTCATTCAACTTTCAGCTTGCCACAAAATGTGTTAGGCTATTTACCAAATACAAAACAACAACAACAACAACAACATCAAAACACTGTGCTAATGTATAACGCAAACAATTGTGTTGTTTGTTCTTATCATCAAACTTGGTCTTTCTGTTCTGACATTTACAGTAATTGGCATATTTGGCAGCTAATTTACCATTAGAGCCTGTGAGAGGTCTTTGTGTGTTTCCCTCTATTGGCCTCCATCCAAACAAGTTTAAAATGTTTTTATGTATTTATTTTTTTATGAGGATTATTTTTGATCTATATGGTCTTAACACAAAGGGGTGTAATGGATGTAATGCTTTTTACACCAGTGTGTCCTTTTTACATAAGACATGCCACCTGCATTTTGTTGATCTCCTCATTGTCTATTTGTGAATGTATTTTGTCTGCATTCAAATTTAGTGTGAAAATGCTGTTGGACTTTGGAGGAAATGTAGCTTTCTCCCACTCTGTATTTATTTTGTATGTGTAGCGTGTATGTGTGTGTGTGTGTGTGTGTGTGTGTGTGTGTGTGTGTGTGTGTGTGTGTGTGTGTGGGTGTGGTGATGTGAATGATAATGGTGAAGGGGTGGAGGGGAGGGAAGGTCTTACCCCTTATCTACTGCTTCGTTAAGATGACACGATTACAGTAATTGTTCCGGCCACTAATCAGACCAAGGAAGGAGATAGTGAATGTGTGTGTGTGCGTGTTTATGTGTGCGTGTTTGTGTATGTGCTGACATATTGCCAGCATTATCTAAGCTGGCCAGCATGCACATGTAACAGGTAGTTTCATCTGAGCAAACCTGATCGGTCAAACCTGTGGATTTCCAGTTGTAAGTGTGTGTGTGTGTGTGTGTGTGTGTGTGTGTGTGTGTGTGTGTGCTTTTTTAGTGTTTGTGTGTCACATCACACTTGTGGAGGTGTCAGTAACCCTTTATTACAGATGCATTGTTTTGATCTGCTGCTTATCAATAAAGACCAGTTGTATATCTTATCTTTTGTTTTATTCATCAGTGTTTAGGTGCCTTGCTCAAAGGCATGCTGGGAGTCGTATATTGAGTGCACTGCACATTGTTCCTCCCTGGGCAGGTAGTAGTAATGTGATATATTAAATGTTCCACATACTGTGGACAGTAACCAGCTTTTCTTATTTCCTGGTGTGCCTGCAGCAGACAATCAGCGGTTGCAACAGGTTACAGAAGCCTGCTGCTGATTGTTGCTGCTTGGCTGAATTCCCAAAAGGCCCAGGGAAGTCCGGGTGGGACGGAGGCATAATTGAGGGATGCTACCCTCCAGCACTGCACTGTACACACAAACACAGACTTTCAGTAATTTTCTGATAATGATGTCTGCTTCTAAAGCTGGTGTTACTTTTTAGTCACAAAATTGTACCATCTTCCTCTGTAAGGTTAAAAAACAATAGTGTGAGAGACTTACAGTATTACAGTAAAGGGATACGAAGATTGTCAGTCAGGCAGACTTGTCCAAGCTTAAAAAAATATTCTCTTGTATTTTACGAGCCTGTTAAATGTCTATTTTAAAACAGAATGCCACACCTGTTGGACGCAGACAGTTCTGGCTGTCATAACCAAAATGGAGTACAAGAAATGTCCACCTGAGGATGTAGTCACGACCTGATGTCTGCCTGTCCTTCCGTCCATTACAAGAAGCAAAGCAATGCATCAAACCTCCCTCATCTCCCAAACCTGAACCAAAAAGCACTAGCCAACCAAACCCTAATGGGATCTCAAATGGTTGCTTAATATAATTATCTTTATTGCCTATTGCCTCCGTGGAGGGCATTGTCGGGCTTAGGGCTGCAGTGAGTGTTGGGTGTGTGTGGGGTGGTGGGGGTTGGAGGTATGAGGCTAAAAGCAGAGCCTTGGTCAGGAGACAGTGGAGATTGCTCTTTATGGCCTCAGTGGCGGGGGTCCATGCCAAAATATGGCCGTCCATTACAGCGGGCTCTATTAGGTTAATGACTTTAGCAGCTTTATGGCCATGAGCTCATTACTTAGACAGGCCAATCTAATCAGCAGCCGCACTGGAGACCACCGACAGAGCAAACTGGTTTGTGGGTAAAAACAGACCCAAGGGTTTTCCCTTGCAACCCAGGAAATACTCATGGTTTGTCTTACACTCGCCTGTCAGTCTGTGTAGACAGAAACGTCTTAACACACAGCATATATTGACCCTTGACCACAGCGTCATGAATTTTGATGATTTCTCCTATAGACTTTATTTCTAAATGATGTCACATGTGCAAAAGAAGCTCAAACGTACATAAACTGAAAACACATCTCTACGTCTGTGTATTTTAGTGGATGACCTCAGAGAGTCTGACAGACCGTGATGAAAAACAGCAGCAGCATCGACTCTTCCTGCATCAACTCACCAGCCTGGTGCTTCCTGGGTCTGCAGTGCTCAATGGGGAGCTGCAGAACTTTGTTTGCTTCATCTCAAACATCGGCTGCTGACAGGGTTATTTTTAAACCCAGCGTTTGATGCTACGCAGTAGTCCAGAATTTAGGGAAGTAGCTTGTGATGTCTATGGCCAAATGTAATTTCAGTTTTGTTCAGGGAAGTTCATGTTTTCTTTCTCTTGTGCCATTTTCCAATCTTATTTATGTCAATTGCTGATTTTCACAAAAGGGCATTTTTTGACGTGCATGTTGAGCCCCTGGGTAATGTACAGTATCTTATTGTGTTGTAATTAACAGTGTCTATTTTTGATCAATACAATAGTTTCTGCAGTTGAAAAATCAAAATCCTCATTGAGAAAGAAAACTGATTGTCGAACCTGACTGCCAGAAAGAATATAAATGAAGCTTAGCAGAAGTTCAGACAGAGAGATTACCTTTCTTTACTGTCCTCTGCTTTTCACCCTTACTCCTTGTAATCAGCTGACTCAAGGTGTTCTGCAACCAATCAGATCTTGGAACAATCTAAACCATCAAATTGTCCTGGTCATACTTTAAAATGTGTTCTCTTCACTCCTGCTGCGAGGTGTCATTGTCATTCAGTGCACTTGCTGTGACCTCCTCTTCTTCATCCGACCCCTGTCAAGCCAAGCATCATCTCAGTCAGATCTCCAGCTTTTCTCATCTTCAGACCCCACCAGTGTCCAGACTTCAGCTGTGTTTTGCACTGCCTCATCCACATTTCTATTTTTATTTTTTTTTATATGAAGACATCACAATGGGATCTAATTGTCCAAAACTCTATTTTCTCCTCTTTTGCAAATGGCAGTTAAATTTTATTTGTTAAAACAGATGAGTCTTCTCACTTTTAAAAACCTAGTTTTGAGCTTTACTGCAGTGACGCAGTGACATACTCATTATGACGCATTATGACCTCCCTGCTAAATGTGGTACCAGGTAGCTACAACAGACTTGAAAAACAGCTCATATTCTTGTTATTACATTTCTCTTGGACTTTCATTAATATTGACAGTGTATGTGCATGAATTCATGCAATATTACCATTTCAAAGTTGATGAAAGTTCAACTCTACTTTTCCAGTGCTGGTGTTTCCAGCTACATTTTATCCTTAGAATAAAACCTTTGTCAGAGGGGAAATCCTTCACCATTTCTTATATTCCCACTCCTCTTCCTTTGTCCTCCTGCCCTGCTTGTAACAGTCGATACACAGCATCAGCTCTCACTGTAACAGTGATTTTTTCCCCCCTGAATTCAGGCTCCTGCTGCTGCTTCTGGGCGTCTGTGCTTCCATCTGTGTGCATGAGCGAGGTGTGCATAATTGCAGAGCTCAGAGAGTTTTGTGCGTGTGTATGTGTGTGTGTGACAGAGACATGGCGAAGCATCCAGGGAACTCTGGTAGATAACAGAGTGTTTCTGTTCTCTGCTCTGCTGAACACCAATCACTTCCACTTTCAGATAAAGCCCAAAGCAATGAAAAAAGACCAGTGAGTGTGTGTATGTGAGTGTTTTTTTTTCTGTCAGGGGCGTGTGACAATGAACCATTTACAGTTTTAAAAGTCCAGTATTAAATATTTCAACAGTTCTGCTGATCCAGCTGTCCTTGAGTCTCTTTTCTCATCTTGGTTTGGACTGACCCTCTAGTGGAAGAAAACTACAAAACACTGGCTTGGGCATTTCTCAGTCCCTGATGTGTTGGCCTACTGTCCACATCCAGATTTCTTGGCTAATGGTTCTGACCTCTATTAGTGCCCCTTTCCGTCACAGACTCACCTCTTCCATCCTCCTCTATATATCTGCCTCCTCCTGTATGCTCCTAACTCCTTGTAGAGCTAAAAGGCGATGTTTCCTTTCATCTGTCCTGTCCTCCTCCAGATGTGCGAAAGATGCCGCTGACCCTCACTCTGGTAACATCAGGTCCCAATCAAATCACGACGACAGCCCGGTGGGGTTAAACCACTAATGTGACACAAACAATGTGAGGTCTAGTAAACATAACCTGAAAAATGAATCAACTACAGTGGCTTAAAGTGTTGAGTCATGTATTAATGGTGACAATGAGACCTGGAAGTAAACTTCAGGCTCCACTTCTAAGTTTCTAAAGTGCACCAAAAAAAAAAGAAAAAAAAAGAAATGATGATGAAAAGGTGAAGAATTTAAAATTTAAAAAGTTTCAGCTTCCCGTTCATATGGTACTTGCATACTGACATTTTGCCACAAGGGACAGTTAAATAAGCATACTGTATCTGAAGAGTCCCATCACTATGTTTTACTGTGGATTCACACAATATGTCATTTTCCCAATGGTTCCCCTATATCAGTCGCTGGGGTTATGACGTGATTAATGAGACTGAAAAGCAAACAACATTTCTGCTACAAAACATGTACTTAAACTTTATCGCAATGTTTGCCTTTTCTTGTGCTGTACCTTTTTGGCAGACTGAATGATGTTACAAATATACATAACAGGCAGACATTCAAAGGGTTTGTAAGTGGAACATTGATTTGTTTAAAGGGGTTCACAAGTGTGTGTGTTGACATAAAAAAGTGTAAACCCGACATACAGTGTGATAGAGACAGTGTTGCCTGATTACATGCATACATTTGCATATTAATGAGAAAAAGTATTTTCAAAGCCTAGTGCTTTAAAGTTGTACAACATCCTTTTTATTATGAGGCATGTAAGAACATTTTGGAGGCATTTGATCATTTTCTTTCATCATGTCTCCAAGTCATCTTTCATAGCTTTGTCTCATCCTTCACTCTTCCTCCGCCTACATGTTAACTGGCTCCTAACTTGTTAACAAATAAGTCTGAACACTTTCTATACAGCACACTTCTTTTTATTTGCTGAGTTAACATTCGTTTTTTTCCACCATTCCACTAAATGGAAAACTTAGATTTTCAAAACCATCACGTTTATATTAGTAGCAGAAATACACAGAATGAATATTGTTTTTATTAAGATCTGTTCAATAAGTTATGCGTATTATCACAATGTTTAGTTTGCTTCTCCCCTTTTTACATGATGCTCTCTCTCTACCTTTTGATGTAGAAACAATGACTACTTTTAATAAAACACTTTTCTTATCTTTCTGTTCCTTAGATACCTCCTTATTCATCTGGTGACTCCTGTCCAGACTGGGAATTGCTGCTGCTGGTCAAATTGCCCCCCTGGCCGTCCACCTCAGCCTATTAATAGAGAGCCCTCAGCTCTATCACTGATCTATCTCCATCCAGATAAGGAGCAGTGTGGGCAGGGGCACACATCAGTCCATTTGATGTGGAAATCCCGGTTGTGTCTCTGTGGCCCATTAATTCTTGGAATTGAAGTGTGTTTTAAATTCCTGTTCGTTCTCTGTCCGAGGCCCCTCCTTCTTTTACTCATCTTGTTTTCTCCGTCACTATTCTATTGAACAGCTAATAGCCAGATTATTGACATTCTCACCAATGACCAGCTGATGACTCCCTGCTATGATTTACGGTTATTGCCGTTTACAGTGCCACCCTGGTTCTCGGTCATCATTAAACTCGACAGATGCAACGGGCCATCACAAGACAGTGATGGAGAAATATTTGTATTCAATCATTTGCTCATGAGTTCCCCCTGATGTGGCCATCACGTTGTGGCTTTTAGTTGCTGATAAATCAGCCCATGAGGTGGATGGGGGGATTAAAGCCTAATTGGCTTCAGCCTTGACATCTTCTGCTAAAGGAAACCAGCCATAGTGAAGAGAGCAACAAAAAACAGCAATGATCGCCATTGTCGTCATAATGAGCGTCAGTCAAGGCTGCAGTGCTTCCTTTCTCGTGATGCCTGCTCTGACATCAGTGACTGATATGATCAGGACCGCAGCAATAGGAGTTGTGAGAATCAGGAAATAGAAGGGGTAGTAAAACTAAAAAAATAAATATATATATATAAAAAAAAGATGCTTAAGACATTCACAGTCATTGTTGAGGTAATACAATGTGTGTGTCCATTTGTGCACTGAGCAACTGTAACTAGTCATGACAGTGTCCCACCGTGTCAATGGAGCTGAACGTTAAGAAGTGACATTAAAAAGCTCTCATTAGTGACTGAAACCTTTGACGCCACAGATGCTACTGTCAACAGTGAAGCTAACACCTTTGTCTTGCTTTCTATTGGATCTATGCTTGAACATCCCCAGACAAACCTTTGGATGGATCACATTTGCTCACTCACTGATCAGCTTTAACTTATTGTAATATTCAACATAATAGTTTGATCTGGCATCACCAGGCTAAAAGTTGCTGGATGAAATACAAGAGTGTCATGGTTTGTCTCATTCCCTGTTTTAGTTTCTGTTTTATTTGAAGTCAGTGTCCTGTCTTCCTGTGTTCCCCTGCTGTGATTAGCCTACCTAATGTGTCTTACCTGTGTTGATTTCCCCACCTGTGCCTTGTTTCACCTCTTTTTTTTATTAAAGCAGAAGTAAGCGATCCGGTCGTTTTGGCTAACTTCTTGTCAGCCAATGGAGTTAGCAGTCCCCGCCCTCGTCCCTACGTCACCACATTCACGCGCATCCCTTGGCTGCACACACAGAGAGGACCGCCCCTTTATGCCGTTCTCTCTCCTCATTGGAGAAAGGTTGTAGGATACAAGGAAAGTTTTCTCCTCGGCTTACAGCAGAGCAGAGTGACTGACAGACCCGTGTTTCAGACCAAACACTCTATGTAAGTGATTGCCGTCGGAAGATATAACTATTTAAGACTTATATTAACACAAATATTCCGCTTACTTCTGCTTTAACCTCAGTGTTTCCGTAAAAGTCTCAACTTCATTTGGGTTCATTAAAGAATGGGAACAATGGAGACACCTTTATTCAATAGAGAAGGAGGTGTATTTGTATATCCGCTGTTGTCGATGTTGTTACCTCAGTTCCTCCACTGTGTTTCTAGTAGAAACATAGGCCTATTTACTATTGCTGCCTGAGTTTCTGAGTTTTCTGCGTGAGTTTAAATTGTTTTCTTTTACCTTACCAATTTGTTTGTTTGAGTCTTCATTTTTGGGTCCAGTCCTCCACACATCCTGACAATAAGTAGGAAACCTCAGAATGTTGCACTGTGTTGCATAAGCACCTGTCTAAATCTGTCAGGTGCCTCTGTTGAGTTTCCAGGTATGTTAATAGTGTACATGTTGACAGAGATATTTTGGAGCCTATGGCAAGGAAAACCTAAATGGTGACCAGGAAAGGTGTCTGATACCCCAGAAAAAAGGCTAACTCTGTTTTAGGAGATGGATTACAGTAAACAAAAAGAAAGCAATTGATGGTGAGGACAAGGGACGATTACCATTGGTGTGGCTTTTTGAAATGAGTCCGATATACAAGTCAATCTGAGACAGCACAGGCCTGTTTGACTTGCTCAAGGAGTTAAAATCATCTGATAACTGATAGGTTGCTATCATTTATCAGCAGACAAAACTGCCAGAAACAAGAAGCTGCTTTTGTCTGGCTCTATCTGCAATCACTGACTGTTTTCGAAAAAATTACAACGAATTTCAAGTGATAAATCTGCCAACGTTGGTGGAAGGAAGAGAGTCACGCACACTGTAGATTAACTTTTGGAGGTGCTGGAGATGGAGCAGGCAATTAGGAAAAATTGAAAACACGCTGCAAACTTAGCTGCCAACATTATCATTGTAAATACAGTACGTGCTGTGTGAGAACAGAAACGTCACCAAGCATAGTAATGACTTTTTAGCAAATGGTCAAGTCCATTTCCCTCAGCCTTCCTTCTTCTAAAATAAAATAACAGATTTTTTTTTTAAACTAGCCTACTACAAATATCACATAACTAAAAGACAATGAAAAGATATATTTTTTTATATAAATTACACATCAGTCATTATATATTTACTGCAAAGTGTGCAATACCTTTGACACACTTTGTCTTTTATATGTTTAATTCAATAAAATGTGTGTCAGGTGATCTACTATCTTACCTAATATCACACAATAAAAAAATGGAATAAAAAGTGGATTCACTGTTGCTGGGGATGTTGTTTTGACAGAATGCAATAAGTGATGTACAAAGAAGCTGTAGTGTCTCAACAGTGTACATCATTTCATCATCATCATCATCATCATCATCAGATGTGACGATGGTAGTGACCATTAACCTTAATAGACAGTGCCTCGATTAGACAGCGAGGAATGGCAGCAGTCTGCAGGGGAGAGGAAGGGGGCAGTCACAGTAACCTTTTTGGCATCTTGGTGGGTGGGAAAATGACAAGGTCTGATGCCTGGCGAATGAATCACATCTGTGACATTTGGTCCATAGAGAGGTTTTCACACATGGTCTGGTGGCTAGCAACACCCCCACACCAGCAACTTAACAACAACTACAAGGCACTGTGTAGAAGAAAAGTTCAAGATTGTTAAAGTATGGAGGAGTTATAGACTTTCTGGTTGGCTCGGGGAGCAGTGTGAGGGTTGCACCCATGTGGACTCTATGTGGTTATTTTAGGAAACAACTTCATACTGTATCTAAAAACAAAAACAAAACACAACATAACTTAAACTATGTACACTCTACTTTAAGATGACAAGGAATTAAATGAAAGAACCCTGTGTCTCTCCATCAACATCTTTGTTTTCTCCCAAACCTACTTCTTATTGAGGTGGGTGTAAAAGTCAATGAATTCTTTTAACCGGTTGTCGATTGGATCGGGCCTCTCAGCGTCTGGCTGGGAGAAGATAAGACCTGTTATCTCTTTAAAACAAATCTGCAACCTCCCTCTGTCCTACCCATGACTGGACCACAGGAAGGGGAAAAGAGATTGAAAAAAGACTTTGCATCATGTATAAAAATATATAATATTAAGGTATTAATGATACTCATAATTCAAAACAGGACAATATAATAATTTAAAAAAACATGGGTAAACAATAAAATAAGTTAATTATTTTTCTGTTATCTTTGGCATTTATTTAATTAACAGGAGGCTGTTTCGTGCATTGGAAGCAGGTGGTGGTAACTGTTGTTTGACAGAAAGCTTTGGCCATTGTTGTGTTGAGTTTGAGGCATGAGGTTGTAATATGATCCTTTGAGCAGCCCTTGGGCAGACTGGAGATAGCTGATTAGCATGTTAACATCAGGAGAAGAAAGGACATGACTGACATGGCTTAGTTTTCCATCACTGGAGACAGCTCTTGATGAGTAACTAAAACTCACAGTGTTTCTTCTACACTGGACACTGTGTAGGAATAGCAAAACATACTTAAATAGCTCCTCTAAGCTTTTGGCACAGAAGGAAATTAAAGTGTATAGCCGCCCCTCAGCAAAGAAGACAGCTCCTGGACACGGACAACCATGAATGCTTATAAAGTTTTACCTTCAGTGGCTCAATATTCCATTCAATTGTACACTGAGAAGCTGGAGTTTGCTGGTGGTTGAATTTCTGTGGATCTGCCCTCTTTTGGGTCAGCAAACAACATTGCCATCGGCCCTGCCATGGAGAGAACAGGCATTATAACATATATAATATAGGTGATCTTTTCCTGCTTCTCTCTTTGCATGTTTGCTGTGATGCCTGTCACCCTGTCGATGACCCTCCCTGATACTAGCCTACTGTATAATGTAGTTTTAGAGGTATTTTGTCTTAAATAGATGTGTTCAAAAGCACACAGGTGGAATAGGAGAAGTAGCCTAATTTAAATCACATTACCAACAAGACACAAAGTCTGCACTTGTTAGTCACCGCTTCGCTTTAAATGATATTGTTTGTTTGTTTCTTCTTCTGGTTATTTTGAAGCAGACTAAAATAAGAATCTGTTGTGGTTCTGTCTAATTTACCATTTAGCTATCAGCCATTTCCCACAGGAAAAGTCTTAACGAGTATCTAATTAATGACATTGATTCATTTGGTGGATGTTGCTCATTGTTTCTCGGTCTCTGTTTAGCTTACTCATTCTGTTTTCTGTATATCTCTTTTATTAGTGTCTTCAGGTGGACCCATGTGGAACCTCTGTACAAAGTACATTTCTCTGTGGTGATGTTTGGTCTAATTAGCGGTCAACTAGTTGCAGCCAGCTCCACAATACAACCTAATTGCTCATTTAGTGTTTTGTGTCTTTTTTCAGAGTGCCAAAACACAAGAATGTTTAATCAGGGTTGGACACACACTTGATGAGGCGAAGCAAAAAAAAAAAATCAGCTCTGTAGCCCATCATTATGTGAACGACTGTGTGATGTCACTGAGGTTTATTTCTTCCGTTTAGTTTGGTCTCTGAAGATGGAGAATATGTGTAACTTAAGTTTGAACTGAAGGAGATACTCATCTGATGACTCTGTCTGTGCTTCCATTATTGCGTACTATCTGTTCTCTCTTAATTTGATTTGTGTGTGTGCTGATTCTTTATTATTTGATCTGAGCTCATTTGGGCCAAGTTAGGTCAAGTTGGATTATTGAATTCTTTCCAGCCTATTTCTGACAGCCAAGCTACCACCACTGTCCATCAGTGGTAAATGCAACAAAGTTCATCTTTTTTTTTTTAGAACATCCAGGGATTTGTCTTTTTCATCATTCACTTCACTGTGATTACCTAAAAAGTAATGGTTTGTACTGACAAGGCCCCTCTGAAACATTGTCCTCACAATTATATATGCCACAGTACACTTTAGGCAATCATAATTTATGTGGTCACTTTGTTTGGACAATCTGCACTTCATTTTCTCTTGGCAGAGGTGTAGGTTTCGATGTGTCTATGCTGTATGTATGTTTGTGAAGTGTTGTGTGTTTGAGGTGTACTGTATGACACAATGTGTGGACAGAAATATTAGATGAGAGGGCAGTGAACCTGAGATGTCTTGACTATAGAACAGTATTTTGGATTAACTGACCAATGTGCTGTCTGTCCTCTGATGGCTATCTACTAATGAACCACTGACTAGAAGAGACAAACACAATAATAGCCTATTGACCTCCTGAGGGCTGTCTTCATTGCTGAAACAACCACTCCATCTCCACAGTAGCTCCTCCGCTTGATGATAGTAAGTCAATATTTTAGACTATGCTTCACATAGACTATCTACCACTACATTGCTATCAATCAGCAAAATAACTGAAAGAATAGTTTTACATTTTTGGAAACACTACTGTAGCTTTATTTGTTGGATTAAATATTTTTAATTTATCATGAAGTTGGATCCAGTGAGACAGTTAGCTTAGCACAAAGACTGGAAGCAGGGGGAAACAACTGGCCTGACTCTGTTCAAAGGTAACACAGTAGAACATATCTTAACTCAGAGGTCACAATCTTTCAAGACAAAGCAAGGGGTGCTTTTAAGGGTTAAACAGCACTTCCTGTTGATCTCAAAAGATGGGAAGAGAGTTCTAGAGGGAGGGTGCAGCGACGCTGAAGGCTCTGTCGCCCCCAGGCCCAGTGCTTGGTCATGGGGGGCAGTGACAGGAGGTTGGCATCAGAGAAGTGGTTTGGAGAGTGGGGGTCAAGGAGGTCAGTGAGTTAGAAGGGAGCCAGGTTATGGAGTGCTTTAAGGTGAGAAGGAGGATTTTAACAACAGGAAGGAACAGGAACAGGAAGCGAGTGAAGGTTTTGGAGAACGGGGGTGATGTGGTCATTGGGACGAGTATGAGTGAGCAGGTGGGCAGCGGAGTTCTGGACATACTGAAGTTTATTGAGGGTTTTGGATGAGAGGCCATAAAAGATGCTGTTGCAGTAATCAAATCTGGTGGTGAAGAAGGCGTGGATAAGAGTTCCAGCAGCAGAGAAGGAAAGAGAGGGACGAAGTCGGGCAATGTTTTTTAAATGAAAGAAGGCCGTCCGGGCTATCTGGTTGATGTGGTGATCGAAGGAGAGGGTGCTGTCAAGGAAAATTCCAAGGTTACGGATGTGGGGGGAGGGAGTCAGGGAGGTGTTGTCAATGGAAGAGGTGAAGTTGTTGGCAGATTTAGTGAGGGATTTGGCACCAATGACAATGATATCTGCTTTGTCGTAGTTCAGTTTCAGAAAGTTATGTTACATCCATGATTTAATGTCATCGAGGCAGGAGGTGAGAGTGGCATGTGTGGTAGAAGTGATGGATTTGGTGGAGATGTAAAGCTGGATGTCGTCGGCGTAGCAATGGAACTGGAGACCACGACAACGGATGATGTTACCAAATGGAAGCAAGTAGGATGAAGAGGAGGGGACCAAGTACGGAACCCTGGGGGACACCTCAGGACGGGCGCGGTGGAGGAGGAGCAGTGGTTGATGTGTATGAATTGACGACGGTTGGCGAGATATGACAAAAATCCAAGAGAGTGCAGTTCCAGTCATGTTGAGTATGGAGGAAAGGCGGGAGAGGAGGATGGAGTGACTGATGGTGTCAAAGGCTCCGGTGAGGTCGAGAAGGATGAGGATGGTGAGGTGGTCGGAGTCTGAGACGAGGAGGAGGTTGTTGGTGATTTGACAAAAATGTTTGGTTTTACTTTTTTATGTTGTTGTTTTTTCGCAAGGCCTACACAAATTAGATATAACACTGAGCTTCTGAGGATTTTGTTAAAACAAAAGTTTAGCTATCTGCCTCTCTGTTTCTAGTCTTTGTGCTAAGCTAAGCTAACTGCTTCCTGGTATTAGCTCGTATTTTTCCAAAGCCTAACGCCAAACTAGTAACAAGACATGTCTGTTGACCTGTCCATCACAAGAGCATGGCTTGTGTGTGCAAGTGTTTGTGTGGGTGAGTGTGTATGTGCAGGTAGATTGAAGAAGCAGACCCAGTTGAGTTTTTTGATCCCATCTCACAGAGCTTGTGTTGACTGAAGAAAACAAACAAGATGCACACAACCTGCATACAGGAAATACTCCAGAAATAGTAAACTAAGCAGTCAGGGTGACACGAGTCCTCATGAGGAATGACCACATGAAAACCTTATTTAAGTGGTGCCACCTCTAACTAAAGCTGTCAGTAAAAGGTACACAGACAGCTTATGAACATTATGAAAATGTCTGATTGTTTAGTTGCTGGGCATTATTGACAAATCCCCTTTCTTTTGAAGATTTATCATAATAATACTTCATCCCACTTCAGACACATTATATTTATGAGAACCTGCCTGCCTGACACACCACTTGAATTTTATTGCAGGAGAGTATCATCTTACTACATGTACTGTATGCTAAATGAGCTTTTCCAGTATTTTGATGTTTGTCTGTGGGTTCTCTCTGTGGACTGTCCTTGTTTTTCATCCACAACTGATTCTATGAATTTTCCAAGAGCTGGCTTTCCATTACAACATGGAGATCTCCATATTTCAAAAGACACACAGTATTTCTGCATCGTGTTATCATGGAAATACAAAATCTTTTGTATCAGTGGGGTTTGTGTCACAAGCCCCCAAACTCTGCTGTCCCAGTTAAGGAACTGTATCTTATTACATTAACATTTCTTGCTTTATCCACCAAGGATCTAACACTTTGAGATTCAGTATTCTGCTGTATATCACTTCACGTGTCCGGGTTGTACTGCTGTGTGTAATCTGTCATCATCAGCCTAATTGATAAACCTGAGCAATCAGATCGCACATCTGTTGTTCACCTGCTGTTGTTTCCTTGTCACCTCTGGCTGCTCCTCATGATGGTTTTTAAGTAGACACGAATGTGTGAGGAAAATAATGTGCCTCTATTCTCTGTGGAGGACTAACCTGAAGAAAATATTGGGAACATTGTGAAGTCCATTACATCTTCACTGAACTTCACTGAATGCTGTTTGATGTTTACTATTGACTGCAACACTGTTGTAGACGGCAGTCAGGCTCCCCACATCTGAATAGAATTAGGTGTTAAAAATAAAATAAGGTGTAAGGGGTAAGGTCAGAGATAGAAAAGATATTGAGAAGTATACTGCAAACATTGTCATCAATATGTCTGTACACTTGAATGATAATCTTAAAACCAAAGCCAAGTAGTTTTTAGTTGCTCATTCAGTAAATGGTTGAATAACATTTGAAAAGTGCATAAATCCTTTTTTAAGGCAATGCCAAATGTTCTTCCTTGTCATTTATGTACAATAATTGTACACTCTCATCCCGTTCTTTGCTTGGTGTTGGCTCTAACTTAACTTTCGAGAAAAATGTTGTATTCCAATTCATTGTTGCCAGTTTATCTCATTGTTATACATATTTAATAAATTTCTACTGAGATACTACACTTTACTGTGAGGAAAATGAGTGTGTTATTTGATTATAACCATACATGTGTGCGCTTATCTTTCCTGACAGGTGGTAGTAACGTGTTTCATTTTGTTTCAGCACCAACAGACATGCATGCCAAAGTAGAGTATCCCTAATCAGAGAGAAACAGGACGCATCCCCCTGACAATGAACGCTGGACAGACTTACAATAAGAAACTCTGGGAACACACGCTCTTCTGGATTCTTTTGTTTCCAGCTCAGGTTTTTGTGTGTGAATGGAGTGACAGTAATACAGTCCTGCCACTGCCTGAAGAGAGGTTGAAGGACATCTCACTGTTACTCCCACAGCATGGTGGAGGTGTGACAGCCAGATGTTCTACAACCTCTCCTCAAACAATCTACGCATTAAATATGACATTTTATGGCAGCGAATAAGCGTATTAACAAACAGAAGAATAACAGGCAGTGTACTTTCTAAGGATAATCGTCTCAAAGGTGCAGACAAACAAAATGAGTTCGGGACCCTTTTTTTTTTTTTTTTTGATTTGCGAAGATTTTGAGCTCATGTTTCAGACCTTCAGATGTAATATACTGTATATGAAGGTTTATTGTCTCCCCATATATTAATAGTGTATGATACTGTAAATGCCTCATGTTAGAATAATGGTCAGTGTGATTAAAGAAGAGTTCTATTTGGCAAAATACCCGTGCAAAAATATTACAATTAATCTTGAGTCAAAAATGTATTTGGTATGTTGTTACTTCACTTCGATGTTTGACCTTGAAGTGGTTCACATTCATTTCCATGTTTTTCCATGTGATGGCTGGATCAGTATAGCTCCCCACAGCCCCTGGTGGCTGGTCCATCAGTGTATGAATGTGTGTATGGGTGCAGTGTATGTATTTGTGAGTAAATGAGTGAATGTTGTAAGTGCTGAGTGAGTACTTGAAAAGTACAAGTGCAGTCCATTTATGATGTGCAAATATATCACATTCATTCTGACAGAATTATATCTGATGTTAAAGTTTTTAACTGATTTTTATTACTTTTTTGGTATAAAAACCATATTAATCAAGGCAGAGTATATAGTATGCCTTCTATTTGTATTTCTGGTTTCTTATCAACTGAATGTTTATCAACTAACTCAACTGGTAATAGTGAAATATGTAAATATATTACATCAAAGCATAACACCCATCAACACAAACAGATAGATCCTCCCTCCTCTCTTCTTTCCCCACTTTTATTTTTCCACCTCTCCATCTCTACTCTCTCTTCCTCTCCTCCTTCCCTGCCTATCCTTACACTCCCCCGTCTCCGTTCTCCTCTCTGATTTGAGTCCCACCCTCCTCGTCTTTCTCTCCATGATGAAAAGGGAGTTTTGAAAGAGGGGGAGAGAGAGAGAGAGAGAGAGAGAGAGAGAGAGAGAGAGAGAGAGAGAGAGAGAGAGAGAGAGAGAGAGAGTCAGAGGAGGGGGTTGAAGGGGAGGGGTGGGATCCTATAAGAGTGGCCGACTCCAGCCTCCACGTCGCCAGAAAAACCCATACTGAGACTGACAGGAGGGAAACGTAAGCTGACGAACCTCGACTTTCACCCAAGGGATCCTGTACAGGCACCCACTATCTCACGCCAACACAGGTAAGAAGACCTCGGGATGGGGACGGAAGGGAAGGAGGAGGGAAAGAAATGGCCTGACCTCTGACCTTTGATACACACTATCTAAAATCTGTCCTTCCATTATATTTGTTAAGTCAGGAAAAACAGATACTGCTATTCAAATGCAAAATAAGTTCTCTTCAATTTAGATTTGACACTGGACACGTGGGCACCAAGAAGGACATGTTTGTAAGCTTCTGTCAACCTTTTGACAGTATAGTGCTTTATTATCCCCGATCAGTCTGCATCTCTGTTACTCCATCATTCATGACCGCTGGAGAATAATCGCTGCAGCTGTCTTGACACTGAGACCCGCTGACCCTTTACGGCTGAGTGCCTGTAACAATGTTAATCAAAGAATTTATACTCAGTCTATGACTGACCTCAGTGACAGACAGGTGGATGGATAACACAGCAGGTTGACACAGTGTCTTCAGACACAGTTAAAAGCCCACTGATGTGTCTCGTGGAATCAATGCATTACCTCTAGAGAAGCAGCCACAGTTGTGTCCGGTGATTCCCAATGTTAAAGACGTGTTTCAACCATGGACTGTAAGGTTTCAACACGTGTTTGGGTAAAAGTCATAAGGCAGCAGTGATGTACACAGAGCTCAGAACAAGCTCTGATCTGCACATGCGTTGATATTTAGTAAAGAGGGAAAGGTCATAAATACACATGATTAGTCATTAATTGTTCAGGCCTGATTTGTTGCTCTGCTAGTGGCTCTTCTCTTCTTCAGTGGTATTTGCCTGAGGAAAAGTCAATATTGGTCAATTTGTCCTATTGTTGTTGATTGTGTGTATGTTTTTTTTTTTTTAAAATCTTTATTGATGTTTTTAACCACATGGAGGTTTGCATTTAAATTTCGTTTATACCTTGGTATGAATGACAATAAAGGAATTCAATTCAATTCAGTTCAATTCAATTCAATTCAATTCAGTTCAATTCAATTCAATTCAATTCAATTCAATTCAATTCAATTCAATTCAATCAATTCAATTCAATTATAACAACAACAAAAAAAGAATTTAAAAAAAGACAACTAAACAAATATTTGGATCTGATTCCTGTTTTATTTTTATTTTTTAATTTTAAGTTGGTTTTGGTCCTGGAAGCTGGAAACTGCCATCCAGACTAAAAAGATATGCCGACACAGGTTAAGGTAACAACATAAATGGATTTTTCTGATGTAAACCATCTTTCTACATCTGGCCCATAATTGTACTGCTCTTTATTAACCTAGACTGCTCTGCTCCAAGCTTTTAGACTGTTGTTGATGTGTGTGATTCACATCAGGCAAATTTATTGAATCACAATTTTATGAAAGTGTGACATACTTTGTCATATTATCTATTTTATAGCTAGATTAAAAAAAAAAAAAAAGTAAACTCTTAGATAAAAGACAGAAGTTGCACCCGTAGTGGTATTTATGGTGCATAAGCCTATTTCTGTGGTCATTTTGCTAGAATTGTTCTTTTTATGCCTTCAGGCATTTATGTCTCAATCTCATTATAAGGAGGAACTTTTTAAAGCTGTCAAGAAAGATTTATGAAATTAATAGCAAGCTTTAAGGTGGAGTGTCACCTTTTCATTTATTTATTTATTTTATATTGAATAATTACCAAAGTGCTCTTGTTATAGCTCGGGGCGCACTTTTGGTTTGACTTTGAAGGAAAGGCACAGTACAAAATGGATTATTTCAGCCACAACAAAGATACTGATGAGAACTGAATTTGAAAGCATATGTTTGTGACTGTGATTATCTTTGTGACAACAGCTTCTTGCATATCACTGATGTGGCACTACAGATAACATAGACATAGACATGTCTTTTGTAACTAATGCAGAGAAATCTAGAGGCTGCTTTCTCATTCCTGAGGGCAAACACTCAAAGCTTTCCTTTGCCTGCAACAGATTTGGGTTTGCTGTGAAATTTACCTCTGATTATCCTTTGTTTGATGTGACAGCACTTTTGCTTCAGCAAGGTTGTTGTATGGAGGTAATAGGACCCAACATAATTGAGATATTCTTTGAAAAACTGAGGGCTCCATTTTCAAGACTTCTTGCCCAGTTTGATGTGGGCGAGATGATTTGTTATATATATATATATATTTAAATTAATTTAACTATTATTATTTTTATTATTGTAAATGGAACCAAAGTATCTGTTGGTGATGAGAGCTCTGTGTTGTTTATTTTGTGGGCATTTTCCCTGCTTTCCATGTGGATCGCTGGTCAAACACAGACCACCTAGAAATCAAAGAGAAAATGTTTGAAACGTCTAATGCAGCTTCTGTGAACCTTTTTCCTCCTAACCCTAAGTCTTTCAGAGAGAGAGGGCAAAGTCTGTCAGTGTCAGACCTAATGATGACTATCAGTTCTATGAAAAGATCTACAGAGTAACAAGAAAAGACAGGTTGTGCTTTCAGGAAACAGTGCCATTTCTTCGTTTTTTGCTAGACTTGAAATAACCTGATTCAATTCTGTCCACCTACGCACGTAATAGCTGAATACATCCAGTTTAATTTAATTTATCTGAGGTTTATAAAAACACATCTGGATATCAGCAGAAATGGCTGTCATCCAACAGTGGTGGAAGTTGTGGAGAATGTTAATGAAGACCTCATAATTATAAGTGAGACATATCAGCAAAAAAGAAAATCCAACCCAACAATATTTGGTGTTAACTCAAAACAAAGAGAAGTTACCGTGTTGCTGCCCCACAGTTCTTAGGACTTTAAAATCCGTCTTAATCCATCTCCTCTCCGTCTTATCAGTGAATTTGTTAGTTTCCTCCCCAACAACACACACACCTCATTAGCTTTATGGATAAACTTCCTTGACCCTGAGAAACCATTCACATTCAAAGGCTGGATGTGGGAAAATAAAGGAAGGATAAGGATAGGCATAGTGCCTGTGTGAACATCTCTGGTGGCTGCACCGAAGTGGTTGTGAATGTGTGGAGTTAATCCAGGTATACAATATCCCCTAACACAGCAGGTTCCCTGTCCATCCCTTTGTGCTGGGAGGATTTCACAGATCATCCTTCATGTCCCTTTGCTACATCCCGCTTTCTCTTGTTTTCCCCTCATAAAAGGAGACCTCACTCCTATCAGATGCAGTGGAACTCATTTTAATTCTTGGGGCAGACATGTACATGTTTTTCAATTACATGATTATTCTGTAGCATATGGAAAATATATGAAGTAGAAAGGCCCTGACCTCTCTTCAGGCCTTTCTTCATCTCTTAAAGGAAAGAGAGAGCTGGATGCATCGTGCTGAGTCAATTGTTGCCAGGTGTCCTGGTGTTGTATTACAAAGAAATCTCAGCTGAAAAAGCATTTTTCTCCATGCATACAAAAGTGGCTCCTGTTAAGTTAGCAGTGGAGATAATCATCCTGGAAGCCTGGATGCTTTCAAGTGGGCATAACAAGAGATTGTCATGTTTTTCTTGGTTGTGCATCATTGTGAGGATGTAGAATAAAGTAAATATGAGATGCACAGCTCATCAGCTTTAATGTAAATGAACTGACTTATATTACACTCTACAGCTTTTAAAACACATTGTTGGTTTTATGTTAAAAAATACAGCAGCAGCGTAATCAAAAGCAAGCTTCTGTTCTGCACCAGTGGCTAAAGTGGCACAGTAATATTTAAAAATCATGATGCTTTGGTGCTAAGCTTTCATCTTAGTAGCAGCAACAACCACCTAGGTAACTGAACAATTTCCTGAATTTCAGAAAAAGTAAGAAAAAAAAAGATAGGGTCTGAGATAATGTTTTATGTTTACCCATTTCTCATACACACACACACACACATATTAAGCAAAAGCAAACACCTTTTTTGAGCCATCATCTTCTAACATACACTAAAACATATTATGCTACCATGCAACAAACACCTTCAGAAAAAGTGGTGACTAAATGTAAACAATCAGCATTTGCTACAGTGTAGCAAGTGCTATGTCTGTATTCCTGTCTTTGTTCAGTCACACAATTTCTGTATTTCCCCTTACAAAAACTGATGGTTACAAAACAATGTCCCTCACAACTTTGGCTTTTGATGATGAAGACTTTTTATTTGATTTTTTTTTTTTTTTTAGAAAATTCAATATTACAGTGATTGGGTGTATCTTTATTTCATATTGAGCTGTTACAGCATTAGAGTGCAAACAAATAACATTATTGATGGTTCCTTCCAGTTAGGTGTGAGACATCATCCATGCTAGGCTATAACACAACGATTAGTATTTCTGTTAGGTGCACCTGTGTTCAACAAAGGCCTGTCAGCTATAGGTTTGGAAACATCTGTCCTTGCAGAGACACAGCTTTGTCTAAATATTTTACCAACATGTGTTTCATTTAGTTTTGCTTTACAGCAATGACTCATATTAAAGGGGAAAACAGAGGACATACGAGGAACAGTTGGGATTGAAAAAAATCTACAGGACACCACCTCATCTCAAAACATAAACAAAAAATCAATATGAAATAAATAAGAAATGGATCTGGTAGGCCTGTGTGTGCGAGCACACCTCCGAACCATTAATCGACTGTCTTGATTAGATACATTGAGAAAGGTAATTGATTTAGCTTAGTGTGTCTGCGTGTAATGGCTTCAGCATGTAATCTACCACCACGTCACACAGTCTTGACTGACAGGGAACATCTAGGAGAAGCACAAGATTGCCTTCCTTCCTTTGACTGGAGCTACTGTATGTCAAAACACCCACACTGCAAGACAGGACCCCTACAAAATAATGTTTTGAGAGCATCATTTTGGTGGTTTATTTAAATAAACCAATGCATAATCATCCCAAATCTGTCAAAATTGTTGGATGCATGATGTAAGAGGGGGCGGCCATTTAGCAGTTTTTGGGCAGTATGCTGTTTTTGTAATGTGAATAGTGGAGCATTAAACCCATGTGAATTTCAATGTAAATGGTAGAAGTTTTGTCACATTTTATACATGTGTGAGTGACAAAGAGTGAGAATGTGACAGAGAGGTGTGGAGAGATGAGTGGGTGAGAAAAGGGGGACAGCTCACTGAGTAGGTAGATAATGCATATAGGCAATGACATATGGATTGAACATTTTGAATCAAACTGATCGGTAGTATAGATTTAGTGTCTTGAAATGTATCGAATCAATGGCTACTCGGCCATTTTGCTACTTAGCTATCAATATTAGGGAAAAAAAGCAGTACAATGTATTTTGAGTGGGCCTGGGACAAGTTGTCAATCAAAGTGACTTTTCTGACAGATAAAGTATCTGCCATCCGGCTCCAGGCAAAAGACTAAATAACATTTAATTACCTGTCAAACTCCCATCAACATAACAAAGCCAACATTATGAACATTATTTTCTTTAATATGCTGGGCCTCTCTCCTTCAAGGGCTGAACATTATTGTTCTTACGTTTATTCTAAAGCTATCACATTTAAAAGTACAGTTTATTAGGTCATTATGTTGTGAATGATAATTTGTGTGAGTACTTTAAGTATATACACAGGTCAAAAGAAAAGGCTGAAGTTGATTATTATGTTAGCTACTGTATCATCCTGGTTGAAGGGGTTTTAGCCTATATTTCAAAGTCAGTTAAGGAAATGTCACAATTTGTTAAACAGAAATTAAAATTAAAAGTCTTTTGATTTAACGCATTAAAGGTCATGTATTATTACAGAGCTCATCTTATAATTGCATAACACAGACACTAGCACAGAATGCAAATAAGGCACTGTGTTAAATTACCGAAAGATTTTGCTGTCTTTGTATTTGCACAGACTGCGCTGTGTCCAGTTGTCCAGTATTTCAGGGTAACCTCAAAGTAAGAAAACCTCTGGCCAAAGTACAGGGTGTATGATAATCTGAGTTTTAATAATAGTTATTACAGCTTAGTTACGTAATAATCTGCGAGTTCAACTTTTCAAAATAAAAACCAACTCCACACTGCTCCCCTGTTCAACCATGTGTGAATAATCCGGCTTTAAGTCGCTCTTCTACTGGAAGTAATTTATTTTATGCTTCCTGTTCTTGATGAGAAAAGGGCAATAATTGAGAAAAATAATGGTGAACAGTTGATAACTGGTGTGAGATAGTTCGAGAACCTTCTGCTCAAAGTAAGTCCTTGCTGTTGGACGAGGAGACCACAAATCAGAAAGGAATATTTTGTTCACATATTTATTCATGGCTGACTTGACTAAGTTTTAAATAAACTTGAAGATAATTATGGTTTTTAACATTTTTTCCCCTTAACTGGGTGAAATTGGCATATAACTTTCAATGAATCAGATTACAGACTGCTGACGTTCACTGTCATTTCACTTATTATATGTAGGTGTAGTGTAGGTCAGGCTAACCTCAAATGATGTTGATGTTTTTCACACTGTTACAAAGGTATATTACCTTTATGAAAAGGTATTTCCTTTTTTCTGAAAGATGGACTTATTCATCGTCCACTGGAGGGTGAAACCTCCATCAGCTGTGACTTAGCAGAGCACGGTAATGACTTCATTAACTGGTTTATTTAGTGGTTAATCAGTTAATTAAAAGCTGGGAAATTGGTTTTCAAGGCCCAGGAGAGGATGAGGCACATGTCAGTGGCAGCAGAAAAGGCTGATCATTGACAAGTCCTGTTCATATTTAGTGAGCTTTTGACAACACAAATTACTCCATAACAAAAAGGACAAAAAGTTAAAATTATATCCGATGGAGTGCCTACTTGTTTGTCCTCACATATTTGCTGTATGATGTCCTGAGCGAGGCCAGAGTGACTGCTTCAAGACTTGATTCACTCTATGTTGTCCTGAATAGGAAATCAGACAACAAGGACAAGAAAGATAAGAAC
The DNA here is from genome assembly GCF_905171665.1 of Trachurus trachurus. NCBI lineage: Eukaryota > Metazoa > Chordata > Actinopteri > Carangiformes > Carangidae > Trachurus > Trachurus trachurus. Next base: position 22,607,058 of record NC_139893.1, on the reverse strand, counting down.
TGCCAGGGCTCAACTTGACCACTTGACTGTTTCCTGCATTTACCCCCTGGTGAAACATTGAGACTGCTTCTTAAACCTCCAATGACGGCTGTCAAAATGTGTTTTGATCATAAGATTGTAGTTCAAATCATCCTCAGGGAGTAAGACAATGATCATGCCCTGCCTGAACTCTTGTAGTAAACATAGAACCATAATGTGATCTGAAAGACTTTTGTGGTCCCTTCCCTGTCCTCTCTTCTCCTCTAGTGCCACCATGAGGTTGACCTGGGCCAACCCTGGCAACATTGGTACCCAAGTGAAATTTAACTGAACATTAATGCACATTTGTAGTGATTTTTTCTTCCTCTTTCTTCTCTTGCTCCTCTTTATGCGACTGAATATTTTGTCCGCAACAGCTTAAAAGCAGAACTAGAAAACATCGGATGGTGCACAATATCGTACATACATTAGTTACATGCAATTGAAAAGCAATGCTATTCAATCGTCTATCCTCTCCTGCTTTGCAGCCCAGGTATTTTGTGTGCATTTTTCCCAATGCAAAGGGATGTCCCTGAAGTTGACATTTGTGGTTTTGATTGAAACATCTCAAAAACTATTGGCTACACCTCAGCAGAGGACAGAGATGTGAAGAGCATTAGCACGAAGGCAGCTCATTCTTAGAGACGATGACAGGAGGATGGACAGTACAATGCATTATGGCCAAGTGAACACACCCACACCCACACCCCTGTTTGTCTACATCTTCTGCCCCACCCTCAGCTGTCCAATTTCCTGGCTTATATGGCTTTTGTCCTTCACTGACAAACCCATCCTCTCTCCCACTAATGTAAAATTAATTAGATTTGACACACTTGCACAGAAGAACTGATTAATGTTTATTATCATTATTATTATTCATTTTGCACAGTTGCTGTTTTAGTGATTGGAATGAACAGTTGTGCATTTACACTTTTAGCAGCTTTTAATTAATTCATTAATTATAAATTCCAGATTTCTAAGACATTACACAGAGTAATATTTGAGTGAAGACAAATTAGTTTCTCTTTCTGCATGTCCATGCAATTGATATACAACCTAAAGCAAAAAGAGTATTGTGTGTATAGAATTAAATGAAATGTATTGTACAGTGGACAAACAGTGTGTACATTAGGTACTGTATGTGTGTCAATGTGTTCATTTGCATGCATACATGTTTGTGTGCCTGTCTGAATATTGTGTGTGTTTTGTGCATGTGTGTCTGGGTGTGTGTTTGTCAGCAACAAACAGTGACTCAGTGTGCTGCCAGAGGCAATAATTGAGGCATCAATTAAAGGAGTTAACGAGTTTGTTTAATGAGATGAAAACTGTAGTTGTGTTTCTGACGTCAGACTCAGCAGACTGGGCTGTTGCTCCAGGAATAAGGTCACACACAACAGTCTTTTTTCTCACTATTTTACATCTGTCACTCAAAGTGGGAAGTCTCACTCAGAAGTGAGATTTTTGTTTTTTGTCTCCTTATTAATGTCAGATGCCTACAACATTTTACAAGCCAACTTTTCAAGTTTACAAGTCATAAAATAAAGCTATCCTTCGCTGTATTAGCAGCTATATTATATTTATTGTGGTTATTTCAGATTTACTACAACCTAATTAGCCAAGCTAATTACTTTCATGACATTCAAAAAAACACAAGCGATTATTTAATAAAAAAAAATGTTGAAAGACAGAAAAAAAATGGAGCAGAGAAAATTAGCTATGTCTGAAAGACTTCATTTCCCCTTTATATATCCATATGTAGCCCTCTACATTAAACAGTTGAATTGTTGTTGACACTTTGACGCTGCATTATAGGAAGCTAATACGAATTGTATCAAACTGTTTAGCTAATCATGGGTGTTTTGATCTGTCCTGTGTTGTGCAGCAGACGGTGGGACCATGAAGACTGTGGTGGCTCTGCTGCTGCTCTTTCTGTGTGATCCTGGACACAGTGACTGTCAGACAGACTGCCTGTCCTGCAGCAACATCCTGCCCACACAGTTCACTTTCAACACCATGGTGAGGGATCCACACGCAAAAACATAAAATCAAATCATCAAAATCATAGTGGGAATAGTACAGAATAGATGTAAATAATTGTGCTGCATTTCATTTAACCACTTCAGTTTCAGGCTCCTATGTTCATACTGCACTGCAATGCCCTCATTAACTGTCAAATGCTCCATCCAGACAAAAATTATTTCTACTCCATAAACATACCAACACGCACAAACACAACATGTCTGCAGGGCTCTTTTCATTTGGTGATAGAATAAGTGCAAGCCCCTGAACCTACCTCTATGTAGCCATCTCCCTCATTGACATTTACTCAACAAATTAACCTTGTGGCATTTGAGTTTTAATTTGTTGAGGCTAAGTGATTCCTGAGGATAGATGTGTGTTTCAGTGCTCATGCTTGCTGTTGTTTTTCTCTGGTTAAAGGCATGTAGGTACACATGGTTCAACAAAAATTTCACAATTGGATAATTGTCTTCAGGTTGCCACCTCGCTACATGCCACCTTGGCCAGTGACCCCCCCCCCCCCCCCCGACCACACACATACACACTTTACGTCCCATGTCTGTGACATTTTACTCGTGAAAGAGGGACTAGAGAGTCTATTAAGGTCATTCCACTCCAACAACCCACTTTAGATGCTTTGAGTAACACAGTTGCATCAGTTAATGTTATTAGTTACATCTGTGCTTTTCCCATGAAATCAAGCGTTTTAATGTACGTTTGATGTGTAGGTTATGTTTTACAGTTCAGATGCAGCCATGAGTTTCAAAGCGAACTGAGTGACAAATAGCCTTAAGACAAGAATTTAAGAATGCTGAAGTTGTAAACATTTGAAATGAGACCTTCATGTTTAAACAGTCAATTTTCTGCTTTTGAAAATGATGAAAGAAATAAAGATTGCGTCTTGTCTTTGTCTTGATCAGGTGTGTCTCATTGAGTGTGAAGGCAACATTTCCCCAGCTTTCTCCTGGGAACTCTGTCGTAAAGCATTGTCTTCACCAATCACCTCCCTCAGTGGTAGCATGCGGAAAAGATCTCAAGAGGAGGTGGAGGCTCTGTTTCCTGAGGAAGAGGAGCAAGTACAGGGAGGTCTGTTGCTGCCAGTAGCATTGCAGAGGTTTGATCATGTGACCCGAGCACTTGGGATAGATGAGCGGGATCTGGGAGGCAAGGCCAGTCAACTGAACGCTGCCTACAATTCCCAGAATGCCTTGTCTCTTGAGGATGAGTATGAGGAGGAGGCAGGGCAGGAAGAAGGGGATGCTGACAGGGCAGCAAGAGGACAGGGAGATGTTGGGCTGAGTCTCTCCAAGAGGTTTGGTGGCTTCGTCAAAGGGAGGCATGGCTACAGGAAGCTGGTATCGCCAGGAAGATCCTATCAGAAGAGGTACGGTGGCTTTATTGGCATTCGGAAGTCAGCCCGCAAGTGGAACAACCAAAAACGTTTCAGCGAGTTCCTGAAGCAGTATCTAGGGATGAGCACCCGAGCCACTGAGTTCAACAGCGTGTCAGAGGACCTCACCAATCAGAATGAAGTCTAGCACCTTTAAGCCACTGCCATAAAACTATTTATTGATGTATTTTCACTGATCTTGTTTTCTATTCCAATCACTGTGTCAAACTTAAACTGGTGTCACAAAAGTTGACCAATCACAATTAGCCTAACAAATTTACCAAAAAAGTGAAAATTCCACTCAAATATATAAAAACTTTGACCCCCTCAAAACTTTCCCTGTTCAGTTGTGGGTGTCCTGAATCGTTCAGATGTCCAATTTGGTGTCCCCATGGGATGTACCAGTTAAACAATTATGCTCATTTAATTAGCAACCCAGTCACTTCATGAGAACTGAAAAAGGCCCCTTCCTTGGTGGGTTTCACTGAGAGTCCTGGAGTAGTTTGCAGCAAAGAAAAGGCAGTGTAATCTACTATTTATGTAAGCCAGCAACAAAAGTAAGAATAAATACTGCTTTTCTGATCCTCTGTATTATACATTTTATTTTCTGTATGAATTTTTGTGCTGGGTCATGTGTAAAAAGTGATAAATCCTCTTACGTGCAAGACTCTGTGGTGGAGTCCATAAGAAATGTGTAAGAACCTCTGTTATTGAGTACCGCAGAAAAACTTTTAATTATAAAGCTTTTGTCAACATGCATAACCCAGTCTCTGTTAAAGGACAATACCGTTTTTTTCTTCTTCTTCTTTTTTTTTTTTTTTTTTCATGTTTTGGCGTTGTAGTTTGGCAATGTCAGCAGTAATTTAAAGTGTACTGTAAGCTATATAATGTATGGAAAATAATGTTCAATCATGCAAAAACACAGCTAAAACTCACTGAGTTACCACCAAGACATATGGCTATTGCAACAGGTTTAATTAAGTTTGGTGCAATGAGGAACTCATCATTCATGACATTATGTAAGCGTCATCTCTCACTGACTGTGATGCTAGATTCCTATTCATACAAACAGTATTTGGTATTTTTCTTTGAACTGTAATGGTGTGAGATGTTTTTGTTGCCCACTATGAAAACGTGTAAATAGCTGAATTTAAACATGTCAATAAAAAGAGTTTACTATTTCCTCTGTGGCTTGTCATGCAGCAACTGATTCTGTGTCTTGAGGTGTTTTGTTCTGAGTATTTAAGAAAATATAAGACAAGCTAAGATGAGCTAAGATGATATAAGATAAGATAAGATAAGATAAGATATTCCTTTATTCGTCCCACGATTTCTCCCTGTACTGTAGTCAGTACCGAGAGTTGGTTAGGTTATAATCTACATGTTTCAAATGTTTTGTGTTGATAACCATAAGAAGATAAATAGCCTAGATTATTTTAAGGCTCTCTCTTCTGAAAGAGATTGGTTAAAAGTGGCAAATGCTTTGTTGTGACTGTAAATAACTTACAGTAGTCCTGATGGCTGGTAAGTTTCAGAACACAGGCATTTATGGGACCTTTTAGTTTTTTAAGACATTACAGAAAATCCTTTGTAGATCAGTTGTAAAGCCTTTGATAGAGACACAAATATGGGGTCTTGGTCTCACTGGTCTCTCTCGTAATGACGCAGTGAAGCAGACTATGTAATAAGCCACCAAATCCACAATTGAAATGTTATTAAGTTGTTTATAAATGTGTCCTCTTTAACAAAGATAAAACGTTCCACTGGAAGCATCGTCATCGGCATCTTGAACTGCTAAAGATTTTTTCACAATCTGGCATCAGCAAAATCTTATTACCCATTAATTAATTGATTACAACTCATACCCCATTTACAATGGGTGGTTTTTCATAAAGTGAAATGGTCAAAGAAAATGTTGTTACTGCTGTTATGCTATAAATAGATCAATGCAATGATACCTATGAGTTCAAGATACACAGTTAAAAAAAATTTAAAAAAAATTATACAATCAAAATAGAAGTTTTCTGTTTTGTGCAGGGAAGCTTATTAATCACCCAAGTTTCAACACTCCAGTCTTGCGCACAGTACAGTAATTATTTCCATAGCAAAAGGGCTTTTTAGCGCCCCTCAGTGGCCACTCCTTTACCTGCCTGTCTGCACATAATATTCAGTATCATTGCATTTCCCACATACATCTAAAATTCTTATACAGAGTAAAACCAATAGGCCTACTACTATTTGTTTTAAACGCTGAACAAGTTAGTGCCTACAACCTAATTAGGACCAATAATGTCTATTTTTGAATTTAGTATTTTAAATCAAATTTAAAATGTGTCAAATGTGATTCAAAGTATGAACCGCTGAAATGATTTATCTGTCATTAATCCTAAAACACTGGAACATTAAACACTGCCGTGTTGGAGCACAAAAATGTTTTTTATTCGGGCCTTAATTTTGAAGGTTCAAACCGGAAACGCGACTTATTACAGGAGAGAGTTTGACATTGGACGAACTGCCACCCAAACAAGACTTTCTGTCGTATCAACCAGTTACTGCCATTTACATCTGTCATTAAACTACAACAGCGTCAGGACTCGGCCGATTTCGTGAGTTTTCCACCGTCATAAACTACGAAAGAAGCGACAGAGAGAAAACTTTCTGAGCACCGTTAAGGTTTAGCGACTGGTGCAGCTAAATTTATCAACAGGAGCTAGCCTCTCGATAGCCTAAGCTACTGTCGCTAGTTACACTGTCTGTAACGCTAAACTGTGAAACTAGGAGCTCACAAGGCTGAAAATGTCGGGAAACGTTAACGAAACTATGATCATTTGTAAGCCATCTAAAGACATTTATATCCAAGCAACATTTTCCTGGATAATTTAACGTACTGTAAGCTAAAGCTAACAAATTGTGCTAAAGGTAACGTTACAACTCAGGCGATGCTGGAAAGCTACTAACAGTGTGAAATATAATTTTGACAGCTGAAGGACTGTTGCAAGTTAACCTTGTCTGCTCCCAGGCCCGTGCTCATTACCCCATGTATATTAAATATTGCGTTTAATGTCATCCTGCCTGAGCCGAGCTAAACACAACAACCTGCGGAATACTATTCGTGGCATCCTAAAAACTACAGCAGAATAACACTGCACCCTCGTGTAACCTTATAACGTTACAGAGGCAGGTAGTAGGCATTTGCAGTGTTGACAGATTAACTCATGCTGTAGTCACCTTGAATTTTGAATACACGACCTGCATGTGAAGCGGTGCCTTTTTTGTGTGTGCATTTGGTTTTTTAGAAAGCACAGCTATGTGCAGCTGTGTGCGGAGCTCCAGGGCTCTGTCCCCTGTCCTGCTGCCCAGGCTGCTGCTTCCCCACACGGGCTACAGGTCGGCTGGCAGAGGCATCTGGACCTCACCCCAGTGCATGGCTGTCAGTGGAGACTCCCAGCCGCTGCCCCTGCCCAGCCAGGCCCGAGTGGTGATCTGTGGAGGAGGCATTGTGGGAACATCAGTAGCTTACCACCTGGCCAAACTGGGCTGGACTGATATTGTGCTGCTGGAGCAGGGCAGGTGAGATGAATGTGAGATTTCATGGTATAGGGATGTTTGCAGTTTTAAGGGGGTGGTCCATGATGAGGGTTTGGATTGCTAAAAAGCTCTTAAACTTAAAGATACACGATTAGTCCCAGTGTTGTAGTAGATAGATAGTAAATCTCTTTACTATGTTTATATTATAGCTCTACAAAGCATTTTAATTACCCTAGTTTATGAAATGTGCTGTTCATATAAAGCTGCCCTTCCTGACCTTGCCAATGGAATAAGGCAGTCTTTATCTTAGGAAACTGTAGATAATCAATAAACCTGTTATCCTGTTGGCAGACTTGGTGCAGGAACGACCAGACTATGTGCTGGCATTGTCAGTGTGGCCAAGCCTATTACCATTGAATGTCAAATGGCCAACTACTCCAATAGTCTTTACCAGCAGCTGGAAGAGGAGACGGGGATCAAAACAGGTGGGCCACTTTTAGCTGATTTCCTTTCACACAGATGTACAGTAGTTGTATTTAATCTACTATATTACTACAGTGAAACAAACATGGCACCACTGCATAACATGTAATTCCAGTGTTTATTGCTCTAGCAGCGCTGTAAAACTCCTTCTGTAGTGGTGCCTGGCACATGCATCCATCTGCTGTGCCACCTGTAGTATATTACACCACTTTTCAAACCTGAGTGCTTTTATACCTGTGGAGTTACTACATGATGTGGGATTTGGTGTGTGTGTTATGTATTTCAGGCTATGTGAAGACAGGATCTTTGTGTCTGGCTCAAAATCAGGATCGCTTCATCTCTCTGAAGCGTCTGGCATCCCGACTAAAGTAAGACCACAAAACCTTAAGTCAGTATTGCATAGATACCTCAGGCAGAAATCAAGCCTATCCTAATTCATGTGGATGAGTCATCTTTACATAGATAGACACAGGATTTTACTCTCATTTCTGTGCAAAACTGGCCAAGTTGCTACGGGAGAGCACCTGTTCAAGTTCAGCACTGGATTTCTTGATTAATTTCTCTTCTTAACTTTGAAGGAACCAAACAAGACTTTTTGTCGTAGTTACTGGCATTTACTTCTGTCATTAAACTACAACAGCGTCAGGAATTAGCCGATTTCATGAGTTTTTTACTGTCAGAAAAAGCAAGAGAGAAAACTGGCCAAGTTGCTCAGGGAGAACACTAATTCAAGTCCAGCACTGGATGTCTTGCCTCGGTCTTGGTCGCTCCAGGCTGTGCAATGTGGTGGTATTAACAAGTCAAATGAGTTTTATTCTTGGACTGTGCTGTTTTATTACTGGTAGAAACCATACATGTACTTAGCTTCCATATCATCTTCACCCTATGATTCATGGGAATTGATTAAGTTGTTAGTTGTCTTGATAAGTAATACTCAAGTTACCACACTTCTTATTTGCTCAAAGGTTAAAATAAGGTATGCAACCAGGTTAGATATGCAGGCCTTTAATAATAACATTAAGCATGTGTCTTTTATTGTCTATTCTCAGGGTAATGGGGATCAGCTGTAACATCATTAAACCTAAGGAGGTGGCCAAGCTCCACCCTCTTGTTAACATTCACGACCTGGTAGGGGCGCTCCACCTCCCTGCAGATGCAGTGGTATCTCCTCCTGAAGTTAACCATGCCCTGGCCGTGGCTGCTGCTGGACAAGGTGACTGAAATTAAAAATCTGGCTTTGATAGGCCTCAACCCATCTCACAGTTACTGATTCCCTCTGCTGTGCTCATCCCCCGCTTCGTTATCATCCCCTTCTTCCATCCTTGTCCTGCCTGCTTCCTCTTCACATCACATCTCCTTGTGTTTTTCCTCCTGTCCAGGGGTTCAGATCCTGGAGCGAACCAGTGTTCAGCAGGTGCTGGTGGAGAAGGGTCACGTGATGGCGGTGGAGACTGACCGGGGTTCCATTGAGTGTGAATATTTTGTCAACTGCGCTGGACAGGTAAACACTGGCATGGGAATGTGTGGGATACATATTAGCATCAACAAGTCCCAGTACCAACCTAAATCAGAGTTTGTGAGGGAAACCCACTGTGAGCATTTAAGAATGATCTTAATTTCTATGTCTGGACAGCTACATTTTTACCAACATTACACTAATAGTTGACTAAATTACTAAACGACGAGAGAACAAACATGGGGGGAATTTATCCATTGTTATGACAGTAGGTGAGCCAGTTGCCAGTTAAATGGTGCCAGCTGAAGTGAACTTTTGACCCTAGTGTTGAGTTTGAGTCTTCCTGTTAATAGCAAATCCTATTTTAATTTTAAACCTGTCTTCTTGGAGACATACATATACATATTTGCTTTGTGTGTCTCTGCTTCAGTGGGCTTACGAGCTGGGCCAGGCCAGTGAGACAAAGGTGTCAGTTCCTCTTCATGGCTGCGAACACTTCTACCTCCTCACCAAACCTCTCCAGGACCCACTTCCGCCCAACACACCAGGTCTCACACTTTAAATATACATTATTGTACACATAAATCAGATGTAATTTATTGTTAAGTTAAAGCAGAAGTAAGCGATCCGGTCGTTTTGGCTAACTTCCTGTCAGCGGATGGAGTTAGCAGTCCCCGCCCTCGTCCCTACGTCACCACATTCACGCGCATCCCTTGGCTGCACACACAGAGAGGACCGCCCCTTTATGCCGTTCTCTCTCCTCATTGGATAAAGGTTGTAGGATACAAGGAAAGTTTTCTCCTCGGCTTACAGCAGAGCAGAGTGACTGACAGACCCGTGTTTCGGACCAGACACTCTATATAAGTGATTGCTGTCGGAAGATATAACTATTTAAGACTTATATTAACACAAATATTCCGCTTACTTCTGCTTTAATTGAATTGATTGTCTATTAATGAAGCCACTTGACTGCCTGTGTTATCTGATAATGCACTCAGAAAATGGAAAATCATTATTATTTTCAAAGGTTTTTTTTTTACATGATAATATCCATTACATTAGGTTGCAGGTTGGCTACATACAAACTCAGAGAGGCTGATCTAACTGACCTGTGTTCTGTCTCTAGTGGTGATCGATATGGATGGCAGGATATATGCACGGACGTGGCAGGGAGGCTTTCTGTCAGGGGGTTTTGAGAAGAACCCTAAACCCATCTTCACTGAGGGCCGCAACCAGCTGGAGATCCAGAACATGCAGGAGGACTGGGACCATTTTGGTAAAAAGGAGAGGGAGGGGTAGGAGGACATAATAAGAGGGAAACAAGGGGGGATGGGTAATGGGATCACATCTCGCTGTGTAGAAGAAGTGTTTGTGACTGAAGCTCCCTTTCCCCATTCCTTGGTTTGAAAAGTCACTTTGATCTCTTCCTCTTGTCATCTTGACACAACGTCAGAATCGACTGGGGCTACAGATGATTATTTTTTCTCTTCTCATTTATTTGTTTTCCTTTATTTTACCACCCAAGTGTGTAGACGGTGTGAAGACAAAAACCTCTTCGTCTGCCCTGCATGCAGGCTTTGAAATTCTATACGGTGCTTTTAATGGGACTTCAGCTGTAAGAAACGTCCTACCTTGGACTCAGTTGAAAGTACAACTCTATACAGACTCACACCTGTCCTTTGGTCTTGGCCTGCTCTCGTAATTTGAGATTTCTCATGCTGCGTGACACGACATGACCATCCAACCCTGACCTATAGCAGATCTTATGTGGGTCATTCTACAGTTGTCATTACTGTTTTTTATATTGTATTTTATGAATGTGTACTAATGAAATGTTTTAGACCACCAGAGTTACAACTCTGGGATCAAATCTGAGAGAAGTTGAAACTGTTGCTCTCTTCCGTGACTGCACTTTACATTGTTGCCACCGGGTTAACTGTCATGAAAGAAAACCTGCTTTGACTGTTTATAGCATGACATAGGAAGAGGGTGCCGCTCTTGTAGTGTAAGGTTCGGGTAGGGTGGTGGTTGCTGAAAAGCACTGACTTCAGTGTTTTTCATTAATGAAAAGCACTGACTTCAGTGTTTTTCATTAATGTGAGACACAGTAAAGAGGGGCCTTCAGTTGCCTTGAGTTGACCACTAGATGAGACTAACGGATCTGAAGATGCAATACATCTTTTAGGGAATTTCAAGAAAATAATCCTTTCTGTCTTTCTTCCAGAGCCCATGCTCAGTGCTTTGCTGAGGAGAATGCCTGGACTAGAGTCAGCCGAGATCCACCAGCTGGTCAACTGTCCGGAGTCCTTCACCCCTGATATGCGCTGTCTAATGGGGGAGACCCCGGGTGTCTCTGGCTACTATGTGCTGGCAGGGATGAACTCTTCTGGGCTGGCTTTTGCTGGAGGAGCTGGCAAGTAAGCATGGGAATAAGTGTATATGCGGCAGGCCTGTGGTATTTGTGTGGACAAAAACAAATAAGGATGTCCAATAATGGAAATTTGCCGATATCCGATATTGTCCAACACCTTAATTTCTGATTTCCGATAATAACCGATACCGATATGCAAAAACAGATTTTACCAAGTGAACTGCACAGCATTTTGAAAACATTATGTAGCCCAGTTTCATAATGACAGCATTATGCTTATGATGTGTTCTATTGCATTAGGCACAAATGGCATGTTTGTCTGATTTTGTTGTGTAGGTACCTGGCCGAGTGGATGACCTATGGTTACCCCACTGCCAATGTCTGGCCACTTGACGTCAAACGTTTTGGAAATCTGCAGAGCAGCCGAACCTTCCTGAGACACAGAGTAATGGAAGTTATGCGTGAGTACAAAACTCTTGTTAATTTGGTGCTTTATTGGTGAAGAAAAGTGCCACTGTTGAAATATCAATACCATATGACAGGTTAGTTAAGATGTAACAAAAATAACACATTCAATCACTGACCCCTTCTCTCAAGTCTAATTAGCTAATTAAAGGGATGGTTCACCCAAAATTCAAATTTCACTCATTATCTACTCACTCTCATGTCGACTAAGGGCTGGGAGAATTTTCCGGAGTCCTCCGTGCCTTCTCTGAGTTACGGGGGGGGGGGGTCCGCGTAGCAGTATTTGTCCATATAATGGTTGTGAATGGGGCTCACTTTTCGTCCAAAAAGACACACCAAAAAACATCCAAATACCTCCATACTGCTCGTCTGTAATGTCCCTCTGGTATTGAAGCCCCGACATGAGAAATTGTTCAGAAAAAAAAAAAAAAATTCTATATTTTAAGCTTGTTTGTAGCAGAAGCTCCCAGTGTCTCAGTTCACTGCTCTTCCTGTGTCAGTGCAAATCTCACGTGATTTACACTGACCGGCGGAACAATTTCTCATGTCGGCGCTTCAATACAAGAGGGACATTACGGACGGGTAGTATGGAGGTATTTTGATGTTTTTTGGTGTGTCTTTTTGAACGAAGAAAAGCCCCATTCACAACCATTATATGGAAAAATACTGCTGCACGAACCCCCCCGTAACTCAGAGAAGGCACGGAGGACTCTGAAAATTCTCACAGCTCTTAGTCGACATGAGGGTGAGTAGATAATGAGTGAAATTTGAATTTTGGGTGAACTATCCCTTTAATTACCTGCCATTCACATCAAAGGTCATGCCAAGGGAAAAGCAGTTCAGTTCAGTTTTTTCACTGGACAGGACATTTGGTGATTACATTTGTAGGAGCTGATCGGCTGCATGACAGTTAACATTTATTCAGTTATCATTATGTATTTACTAAACCTTAAAGGCTGATTATCGAATCAATGTACTTTATATAATTCTTCAGTTTATCCTAGTATGATTAAGTTTGTGTTTCCTTGTTTGTGTCCAGCGCTGCTGTACGAACTCAAGGTTCCTCGCTGGGATTTTCAGACTGGGCGTCAGCTAAGGACCAGCCCTCTGTATGACCGTCTGGACACCCAGGGAGCGCGCTGGATGGAGAAACATGGCTTTGAAAGACCCAAATATTTTGTTCCTCCAGGGAAAGGTACAGGAAGTTGTTCATGATGCTTTTTTTATTTCATTCTTTTAAGAACAGAAGTGTCCAGTACAGTAGGTGCAGGTCTGATATCTGATATCACTGATATCAGAGCACCAGTAAAGTTTAAACCTAAAATAATGTTTTACCAGTATTTTGCAGGTGGCAGCTGTTAAATCTGTGTGAGTCTATCAGTTTAAACAGCAGCAGCAGTAGTCCTAGCCAGAGGTAGGTCTTAAAATCCTGGGTGCTTAAGAGAAACCAGATTTCCATTATGAAAAAGTCCCTCCTGTCTGGCAGTAAATGTTCAAAATGTGAATTCATGCTGCTCGATTGGCAAAATTAGCCTAAAACACGGTTCTGCATTTTCTCATTGACAGATATGGGATGTTTCAAATGGAAAAGGCTGCTCACAAGCTCTATAAAGAATTTTAAGAGCTCAGTTATTTTAGATTTCATAGTAGTAATTGGGAAAATTTGAATCTAATTAAGTATAATGAATTAAATCATGTGGTGTAAAAACTTAGTTTATCAGTCCTGCTCAGCACAGGATGAGCTATATTTTCATTAAAGCATGCTTCATTTTTAAAAACGTATCATACTGTATATGTGTTTGTAGATCTGCTGTCTCTGGACCAGAGTAAGACCTTCTACAAACCAGACTGGTTTGATATCGTTGGGGCAGAAGTGAAATGCAGCAAAGAGGCTGTCTGTGTCATCGACATGTCCTCCTTCACCAAGTTTGAGCTGACTGTGAGTCACGATCCACTCTGGTCAACCAGGGTTAATCAACACCAGATCACATAGCACAGGAAACTGCATAAGCATGGGTATGTGTTTCCTGAGTCAAACCCTCTGGTTTGTCCTTGTGTCCCAGTCCACAGGAGACCAGGCCCTGGAGCTGCTGCAACATCTGTGTGCCAATGACCTGGATGTTCCCGTTGGACACATCGTCCATACCGGCATGTTGAATGAGAGGGGAGGGTATGAGAATGACTGCAGTGTGGTCCGCATCAGCAAGAACAGGTTTGAAACACTTCTCGAGTAACGCTATAGACATGCAGTTTCTAAAGACCTTTTGAGGCTAACTCACATTTGTGTCCCCTGTCCAGCTTTTTCATCATCTCCCCGACAGACCAGCAGGTCCACTGTTGGTCCTGGATCAAGAAACACATGCCCAATGACCCACACCTCCACCTAGAGGATGTCAGCTGGAAGTACACAGGTAAGCAAACAGCACCACTGTCCTGCTGTGATGCTGCCATCTACTGCTCATACAATACTGCACAGTGGAAGCAAAGCACCGGCACTCATCCAATTATCTGCTCCCTACCCAGTTATTTCGCTGACCTGATTCGGGTTTTGGTGTGTATAAAATCAGAAACAAGTAGGACCAAGTGGATTAATCACACATCCAAAATCTAATTTGAATATCTCTAATGTAATTACCCTAACAGTCTGAAAATGTGAACAGCATTAGCCTTGATTAGGCCTCTATTTATTATGTACAGATGAAAAACTAGCCGGCAATTTCGAAGCATGTCACTACCTAATGATGAATACTTTTTATCCTTATTGATATGCACACATGAAACTCTGATTGTCGCCAATGACTTCTCGAGCAGTTTTTTAAAACAGGATAGTTAATGAATACAAATGCTTTGAGTGGACAGTGTAATTGTGAGTTAATGTATCAGCAGTGGTTGTCAGGAAACATGAAATAATGACCGGCTAGGCTGAGTTCTGTTCATCTGATGACCTTTCGCCCACAGCTTTAAATCTTATCGGACCCCGTGCGATGGATGTTTTGGCTGAGCTGTCGTATGTTTCCATGACCCCCGACCACTTCCCATCCATGTTTTGTAAGGTAGGAAACAAAGGCTGTTACAGTAACATTGGTACAGAATTAATAGTAGTGGTTAATTGATTTTTAATGGTAAAGTAGCTGACGTTGTAGCAGAACTTAAGTTTGTACCAATTGTTGTAAAGAGAGGGAAGTATGGATGTGTTGATGCTCAATTATTATCCTCACATTAGTAGGAATGTTAACTGACCCTATGTGTATGTATGTGTGTGTGTGTTTACAGGAGATGAGTGTGGGGTATGCCAACGGGATCAGAGTGATGAGCATGACTCACACTGGAGAACCAGGCTTCATGCTTTACATCCCCATCGAGGTGTGTGACCTGCGTGCACACACACAGTCATTTTCTACTTATCATCCTACAGGCTGTTAGCTTTTAGAGTGCCATTGCAAACTCTATACATCATGTCTAATGTTAATGTTTTCCACTTCTCCCCACAGTATGCGCTGCAT
The DNA here is from genome assembly GCF_905171665.1 of Trachurus trachurus. NCBI lineage: Eukaryota > Metazoa > Chordata > Actinopteri > Carangiformes > Carangidae > Trachurus > Trachurus trachurus. Next base: position 22,591,825 of record NC_139893.1, on the reverse strand, counting down.
GTGTACAACGAAGTGATGTCAGTGGGTCAGAAGTACGGCGTTCGTAACGCAGGGTACTACGCGCTGCGCAGCCTCCGGATAGAGAAGTTCTTTGCCTTCTGGGGTCAGGACCTCGACGCGTTCACCACCCCGCTGGAGTGTGGACGAGAGTTCAGGGTGAAGTTTGACAAGGTCCGTTCTCAGTGCAGCTGTGGAAACACATCAAACACAAAAAAAACTTTTATTTAGCCTTATGGTGTTTTAGTTGATGGCAAGTTTTTAGTGTTGCCACGGTGACTCTGAGATTCTTCATGTAATATGTTGCCATCTGTTACTATATAATTGCAGATGATGCTTTCTTGTAGGTCTTGGTTAGGTTTTACTGGGGTTTTTACTTTTAAAAGATGAGAGTGGAGCAGAGTGACAGGCTCTGTGCCATCTGCTTTACTCAAAGCTTCAATGTAGGGGTTTGACAGCATGTAGAATAACATTTCATAACACACTCCACCTGCAGGCACAACAGGTGGCACTTGACACTGGCAATGGAAAAGTTCAGCATCTTTACATTTAAAAAAAACAGCTGTGCCAAAACAGCCATGTCTGCAAAATATTAATGATGCAGCCCAAAGTGTAAAACTGGTCTTACAGATTTCCTTCAGATGAGCAGCCGTCAGCAGAGTCCGTGTCTTTATCATGTTGTTGAAAAAACAGAGCTGTAACCATGTCTGTATATGTTACTGATAGTCTAGCTCCTAATGGCGCTCCCCTGTTTATCTCTCCTCTTCTTTTACTTCCTCTCACTGTCATTCTGTTAATTTCCCACGCTCTTGCTTCCACAATCTTCTCTTTTTCCTCCCCTCTGTCCTGTCCTTACTCCATCAGGACACAGATTTCCTTGGTCGCGAGGCATTGCTGCAGCAGCGTCAGGACGGCGTGTTTCGGCGGTTTGTCATGCTTGTCCTAGAGGATCACGACACTGAGCTGGACCTGTGGCCGTGGTGGGGGGAGCCCATCTTCCGTAACAATCAGCTGGCTGGGACGACCACCAGCAGCGCCTACAGCTACACCCTGGAGCGCCACGTCTGCCTCGGCTTCGTGTCTCCGCCGCCAGGCCTAGAGGGGCTTCCCACACCCATCACCCCAGACTTCATCAACCGTGGGGACTATGAGGTGGACATTGCTGGCCAGCGCTACCCGGCCAAAGCCAAACTCTACCCCTTCAGCTCCCTGTTCACACAACAGAAACGCCGCAAGGAAGACATGGAGCTCAGCAACCTCCAGGGGAAGTGATGCAGTGTAATAGAAAAGTCCAGTCGCCTCAGCAGGGGCTTCTGGGATACTCCCCCAGTTCACTAAATCCACTCCTGCACTTACCTCGCAGTGCCAACTTATTTCCCCTCTACTGGTTCCTAATCAGAGGGCTGTTTGCACTATCACTCTTCAACTACCACGTTGCATCGGTCTCTTTCAAAGTGCAATATTCAAAAGGCATGAAATGCCCAAGTTATATCAAATGCAGAGCTCCTCTGTCCGTAATTCTTATTCTGCCCTGCCCTCCTTTACACTAGAAACACACTCACCACAGTCTCCAAGGCTGCTATCCTGGGACAGTCTGTGGTTAAAGTGCCTTTGTCAAGGCAACATCAACACTAGCTGTTGAGAACTTATTCACTATGTTCACTTTAACCCATGCGGAAAGGATTCTGACTGACAATCTTCTCCAGTGGTGCTCTGGCCACTGTAATGGTCTGGAAGAATCTGAAAGAAAGTCAGCGCTGGCGTGTGAAATGCCGCCACAGTCACTGTAGATGTCGACTCTGTTGTCTTTTCTCCAGTTGTAAATTTGCTGCTGTAAAGACCACGAGTGATGTCATATGATGTGTGTCAGCCCCACTGCATCTAACTTAACAAAGAAGGAACATATCATCGAAAAGCCATGGGAAAGTATGAGGAGGCCTGATGAAGTCATTAGTAAATCATTGTTTTGTGTAGCCCCACCCCACCACCGCTCTTCTAGTCCTGCTGAAAAGGATTCCCAGGTCCCTAAAAGCATCAAAGCTTTTATTTTAAAATCATCTTTCAGCTGTCCTGGTGTTGTTTTTGCTGTGTCATGCTTGTAGTAATGTATTTATGGTGATATAATCCATCTTGTTATTTACAGTGCATTTAGAAAGTGTTCAGTTTATTTCACATTTTGTAATGTTGCAGAGGAAGAAATCCAGGATGAGGCTGCATCATAACCAAGCATGAAAAAAAGTGTAGGGGTCTGAACATTTATTGAATGTACTGTATGTTTGCAGTTGTTTGGACTCAGCATTGCTCTTTTCATGCTCATGTTCTGTTTTATTAATGTGTGTTGTCGAATGTGTGACTGATGTTAGGTGACCCAAAGACGAGGGAAGTTAGGATGGGAAAGCTGCGACGGGAGCTGTGATCCCAGACCTGTTGTTTGGGACTCTATGATATCTTACTTCGGCAATTTGACCCTTGCCTGAGTTTAGATGTTTATGTAAAGCAAGGACTTAATTGCCAATTGAAATAAAGCAATGTATTTTTGTATAGCTAGTGCGTATAAAATCTCTATTTTCTGTACTGCACTTTTTTTCTACTTCAGTTTTAAGTTTAAGAGCAGCAGGCCTGGAGCTGGTTGGGATGTAATGTGCTGCTCATAAACACTTCAGCAGCACTGATTTTAAGAACAACAATCAGCAACAAAAAATCTGTTTGGGAAGTGGCTAAATCCCTGGACACATACACTGGGCACCTCGGCTGTATGGCTGATTAGAGTTAAGATTAGAGGCTAAATCTTTGAATCCAAATATGAACAAAAGCGCCCGCGCCAGATTGACAGGTGTATGAATTCACATCCCAGCAGGAGGCTACAGCCTAATCAGAGCTCATTTCCATCTACAGAGCATCTCCAACCTTGTGTTTACACCTGTGGATTCTTTGGTTGGAAAATTACAGATTAGTCCTTGTGTATAGTATATTTTAAAATACAACACAAGGTTTATTTATTTTCTGTTTTTCATATCTTGTGTAGCAGCAGCAGCACCGTTTCTGCTTCGATATTGCAGAAAAGCAGCTGCTATGCTGACAAAACAAGAATATAGAAGGCCTCATTAAATGTAACACCTCAACAGCCCAAGGCATTATGTGTTCCTAGTTGTTTATCCGTTTGTCCCATTCTTGTGAACGCACCATCTCAGTGAGGCCTTGAGGGAAATTGAAAATCTTTTATTTGAACTGATTAGATGTTGGAGGTCAAAGGTCATGAGGACTACAACATGGCTCCTGTGCAACTGCTGCTGTGTGGTTCAGAGAGGGTTAAAAGGATAAATTGCTTGTACAGTGGCTCCAGGAACCAATTGTGACAGGGAGTCAGACATTGGACATTATCTTTAAGTGTGCACTAGTCTATGAAAGGTGTTAATATTAAATGAAGTATGTGCATGTGAGAGTGCAGTGACTTATTGTCAGTCTATGTGTCAGTGCAGTTCGGACTCGGTGCCGTCACCATGGATCTTTGGCTCCTATATCTCTGTACTGTAGAACCAATATTTCCTTTGCACAGTGCTGCCCTGCTTTGCGAGTCACCGCTTTAACAGTAACTTGCTACATTAGGTTGACTCTGTTGCAATTTATCACTTCCAAAAATCCTGTTCTTTTCATATCAGCGCTGTATAAATTAGGGTTCAATCAATATGTTAAAGATGATTAATCACAGTCAAACCAAAGGAGCTTGTCTGTGAAGATTTGCACTGAATATCAGCTCATGTAAGGTCACAGGGTTTCTATTCAAGATGGAAATGATTAATAATAGATAGATTTTGAATGTGACGAGTTACTTCAATTTCAAAGGTTAAAATAGTGCAGCTAGCTATGATTATATTTAATGTATATCATACTGTATATCATCCAAAAAAGTAAGAGCTGGACAGAAAGTCTGCTCTGTTGATGACTGACCAGTTAGAGGGTCGTTTTGTCCGTTTCAAATGCAGATGACAGTTTGGTGCATGTTTGTCCCTTATCTAATGTTCCCATTTTAATGTTTCTCATACTGGACTCATCTGTAAATGCTTTTGCCCCAGAGCTTTACACTGTTGTATTTATTAAGCAGATGTTTGGCTGTCTAATGTAAAATATAAAGAGAACTTTGCTCATACCAGAAGGCTGAATTTGCCTCATCTGTTCAGATGTGTGTGTGTGTGTGTTGTTGGTCTAATATGTCCAGATTCAAGGTTTCAGTCCCCATGGCTAGCATGATGAGTGCAGTGTTGCTGGTGTGAAACCTTGCGCTTTTTAATCTTCCTCCATCAGTCAGTGTTGTCTGTAAACATCAGTCTGAGCGCCTGCAGTGAGACTTGGCGTTTATTCATGTGTCAACACAGTGACACAGCTGCTCTCTGCTCATTAATAACATATTCTGCTATTATTTCCACAAATGTATGACATTATATCAGCTTGGAGGCAAGAAAGTTATACAATAAAACACTTTATTAGCATATTACAACAGTGCAACAGTGCACTCTTGGGTTGTGGGGATCACATCCTTCTGGCTTTGCGAGGGCGACATCCATTGTGTGGTACGGGGGTGCTGTCTGTGATCGATACCACCTCCAGGCCTCCCATTGTCAAGCCTTTGATTGCAGACTGCGCAACAGAGATAAATGCATTCATTCATTAGCAAAACTAATGAGAGCAGATCACGATGTTTGTGACTCTCTAAACAACCTAAAATTACCCTCATTGTAACAAGTCTGACATGAAGAAGAGGGCTTATTTCCTCTCACAAAGACAGGTTTATTTTTGCTTCCCCACTATTAAAAACACAAAGATGGAAAACATGCATGCTCTTGCTCCACTTCAATCCTGTTGTGTCGTGATTCCACTGCTCCCCTTTTAAACTTTCCTGTGCTTGTTTAGAAAGGTAAAACCAATTTTGCCAATGTAAAGACAAAAAAAAGGAAGAGTGAGGATTTATGTATCAGTGTAAACAAAATCTTTCTAATTTTTTTTAATTGCTGGACACAACCAAAACAAACTCTCTTAAAATCTTGGACTGAGAACTGGAAAATCTCTCTTTTGGTTTGTGGACTTAATACTTAAATGAAAAGAATAATTTAGATTAATCAATTTCAAAATAATGGAGGAGTAAGTTGTACTGGAACAAAGAACCAAGGTTTCCAAGTTATTGGAAAAGGTTTAAAATAAATAATTTAATGATACTGTTTTAGGGTTAGCAGATATGCATATTTAATAATGCAAGCAGTAATTTTAAATTCTCACCAGACGTCCAGGACCAAGACCTTTGACCACAACACGGACAAATGTGACTCCCTTCGCTGTGGCTTTCTGTTCAGGAGAAGGGACATTGAGAATTAATGTTTTGCATCCATTTTGTCAGATCCAGAGCTGAAAGTCTTCTGGTTAGGGACAGAGTACTAGCTTTTCGACACATGGCCTGGGGCCTTAAGGAATTGTGTTCTCTGATTTTCATTATTTCAATTAATAATTTTATGAGAAAATGCTCATTTGCTGCAGGTCTGTATTATAGTCAGTGGTGCCCAATAGCTTGAGGTTGGAGACTTTCTTTAATTGCAACAAATAACAAGGAACCAAATCTTGTAAAACGTCTTCTCATTTTTTTTTTACAGGTTGAATCAATAGTTTAAAGGTCAGATGTTCTTCACCACTTGACAATATACAAGACAAAGACAGCCTGATAATCAAACTTAATTTCTCCAGTGTGTTTGCTACAATGAAAAAAAACTGTGTGACCTTAACTCTGTCTGCGAGCAGTCTTCTAAACACCGACTGCTCCAGTTTGTCAGAGTCCTGAGAGAGGGCAGCTAATTTACAACACGCATTTAATATTCAGACACTACATGTTGTTTAACAGAGCAGAGAAGCAGCGGGGGCTGAAATAACAAGGTGTTCTCACAATTAGGACAAGACTGTCCTTGAACACAAAAGACAAAGCCCCGCCAGTCATGTGCTTGTTGTCCTGGTGTCCTTAAGAAAGACACTGGACCTCTTGGCTGCTGCCTCACAGTAAGTTATGAGTGTGTTACCTTAGCAGCAGAGATGCCTGCAGTCTGAGCAGCGATGGGTGTCGACTTCTTGATGTTCTTGAAGCCTTCGGTTCCGCAGGACGTCCTGACCATTGACTGCCCCGCGTTGTCTGTCAGCTGGAAGTGTGTGCTGAAACAGGACAGTGCAATTTACTGGGTCACTGTCTCACAACTGATTGGCAAGATTGGTTTTTGAATTCTCAAAGGGATATTACATACTCTGTCACCCTGATGTCAGGCTGCATTTCCCCCTTTAACTGATCTGATCTGCATCATATACCTGCTAATGAGAAGGCTGTCCTCTGGAGGACTTGTGCATAATTCAAAACAGCTTCTCCTGGTTTGAGTTCTGTCCAACAAATCTGTGTCTACTCAACTCAGTGGCCATTAGGCTCTCAAATGACCATCTAGTACTTGTTTTTACCTCCTTGCTTTCAGCTAAACAGAAACTATCAATTAGTGAAAATAAAATCAATATATACTTTTCATTTCAATTTCAATGTATGTGTTTTTTCTTAATATAACATATTTGATTATGTTTTAAATGTTATATGTGGAGAAGATGTTGTGCAGTTTCTACTCACTTATTGTATGTGGCTTTAATGTGAAGGATTGGCAGCTCATCAAACGTCTTTCCGCCCCAGCTCAGCGGACTGTCCTGACCAGGCAATGGAGGAAAATGGCTGCGGATTTAGAAATAAAATTATGTCATGGGGATTATTCTACTATAGCAAATGATTAGACTGCATGTGTATAAACAGCGGAAATCTGACCTGAAGTCTTCGGAGGTTTTCTTGGTGTCAGTGGTGGTTGTTGCGCTTTGCACAAGTCTGACTGCACTGCAACAAAATGTTCTTTGCAGGCCGCCGCCTCCACATCTACACAGACAGACAGAAGTTCATTAAAAGAAACGTCTGCTCTGGACATGATGCACAATTAAAGACAATTGTAACACAACTAGCCCTTGGCTAACAGGAGCACCGTTAAAACATGACAAATAAACACTTACAGGGAGCCTCCACTTGCATTTAGACCAGCAGCCAGCTGTCGACATACGTTACTCACAGAACTAAATAATATACAATTTAACTTATACATGATTGAAACGTTTAGAAACAGTCAGACATTGAGCTCCTTACTACACAACAAACGTGACATTGAGGATGCTTCACTTCCTCACTAGACCACTAAAAGCTTTATCTTTTGAGGGGTGGTAGAGTCACAACAGCATCACTGATACGATAGCTAATACTTGTTTTTGCCTCTAAAATTACTCGTAAAACATGACTTGTACAACAAAATATATTATAATACAAGTTGACAGTGTGTATAATAATGTATTCGTATTTATTTTAAGTGCATTTATTTAATTGTACCCCACTTTCCTCAGAGTGGATTATTCGTTTTTCTGCACAGGATTATGGGTAGTATTTGGAAAATGATGCTTTCATGGACATTCGTAAACTGTCGTAAGAATGAAAGAAGAGCCATAAACATCCACTTGATGTCCTCGTGTAAACGTCAATATCTTAATCTTCTGAGAAATAACAAGAGGAAACTTTCCACTGGATATTAGAGTGAACTTTTTTTGTTTTCTGGTGCTTGTTTTCAACTGTGACTCTGACAGCTACAATATTTCCCACATACCGTGAACGCAGCAGAAGAAAATGGCTGCGCCGTGTGGAAGGATGGCGAGTCGACCCATGTTACAATTTCTGTCTTGTTTTAGCAGGACAGCGTTTGGGAACACGGGGTTTCGTCAGTTTTCCAGCACTCCTCTTTGTCGGGCGGTCTCGCAGACAAAAACTGTGACGGAAAAAGTGAGTTCTCCGTGGACTCTGGTGGCGGCGGTGTGTCTGCAGAGGCTGCCGGTCATCTCAGCGGACAGGAGCCCCATAGAGCAGCAGTTCAGCGCGATGATGCAGCAGGTGCGTTTGTTGTGATGAAAGGAGAGCATGTAAGGAGCCATGTACTTCAAAGCTATGGCGGAGCAAATGTGAATAACTGGAAGAAGAAATAGCGTCATTGCCCATACAGTGTATGGGCACAGGCTCGCACAGCATACAGTGTATGGGCAACAGAAAAAACCGAAGAGTGGATTCATCCACAAAAAATATTATAGAAACTATTGAAAACTGGGCATATATCGGTAGGGTTGTTTACAGCTAACCCCAAATCCCAATGCACATCTGTCACACATCTGCTCTACTGTGACCAGTCCTCCATTTTGTCTTGTGACCCTGATCTAGTGAATTTTTGAGTTTTACTTTTGCTCGTTTGTGAACTAACACTGTGTCTTGGTCTCACAGAGAGTAGGCTAATATCATTCATAGGACTTTAAGTAGCCTACTTTGAGGCAGCACCTAACACTGGTTTTCATGAATTATTTCCTTTAAGAAGAAAGAAAAAAAGATCAAAACAGCCAAAGACAACTTTTTGGCACTTCTTTGGCATTTATTTACTTTAAAAAAAACGTAACTTATCAAAATGGTAGTCCATCAATTTATTATAATCAGTGAATACTCCCTGCTCATTGGTTGTGGATATATACTGCCAGTTAAAGTAGGGGGCACAAATGGCCCTTGAGGACTTCCAGCTGACCATCTCACCAGTGATTTACTTCACTGAATATCTGAGGAGGCTGCAGTGCACTCATTCCAGTTTATAAATACCTTTATTTAAATCAATAATAAAAGACAAATATGACTGTCTCATATTGAGATCAACTGGATATGTTTGAAAAATTGTTTTATTAAGAGTCATAGTAACATTAAATTTGTTTATTTGCTTTTGATTGTCTCTTTTACAATAATAATGATGAAAAGTAGGATTACGAGAATACTCATTTTCTCCATGTTTTTCTGTAATATGTTGCAGTAAGCCATCTATGCTGACACCCTCTGTTATTTTACATGTTGTGACATCAGCTGTCACATTTTAATGCTGAGCCAGGATATGTGAGGGAAAATGGGTCAATGTCAGCCATATTTTTCCACCACAATAATCAAATGACACCCAGCGAGAATTTCCAAATTGAAAAATGTCCTGCAGTTTGACATGGAGACCTGCCCTGACGTGATTTCAGATGGAGCTGGAGAAAAGCATGCTGTCGAACCACGAGCTGCGGCTGCTGGAGGACGCTGAGAGGATGAGTCGCATGAAGGCGGACGACTACGACTTCGATCAAGAGGAGGATGACAAGAACCAGGATATTGTGTTGGCTCAGGACCTGGAAGACTCCTGGGAGCAGAGGCTGAAAAACTTCCAGCCATCACCGAGGGTCAGAGGTCAGCATGAAATCTCCCGCTTATTCATTAAAATGTGAACCAGAACACATGCACATGATGAAAATACACTTAAATGTGCTGTGTAAATGTGCTCGAAGATATCGCTGCAATTGTTTGCTGATATATTAAAGTGTGCATCCTTTTGTCTTGCTCCATCAGTTATCAGAGGGGAAAGAAAACTGGATAATCTGTAGGCCTGTCACACAGCTCAGTTTAAAGTAAATCACCAGTGAGGGAAGAGACTTGTGTTGCTCTCCGTAGGATTCCAATGTTTTTCTGACATTCAGAAAATCTATTTGCTCCAACATTTCCAATTTGCCTTTTACTCCCTGTGACATTTCAAAAGTTTGTGTAAATTTTGTTCAACAGTCACAGAGAGACATCACTGCTGTGAAGCAGCTGACGATTCTGCCTCTTGCCTCCTGTTTAGCTGATGTGGATAAGGACTTGACCTCAGTGGAACGCTGCCTCGCCGACTCACTGGTTCTTCTGGCTGAGCAGCAGTTCGGCAACACAAAGCTGTGGCTGCTGCCTCAGACTCAGTGGCAGGAGGGAGAGACACTGCGACAGACGGCTGAGAGAGCCCTTGCATCCCTGCCAGGTAACATGAACAAGTGTGAATGAAGCTGCTGGTATTTTTTGCTTGGTTCTATTTGAGTTTCTCTGTGTTTTTTCTGTGAACTCTGTCAAATTACTGAAAAAAATATGATTTTTTAGCATGTTTTGATCCTCAACGCGGAGCCACATTTAATAAGAAATACATTTAATAACTTAAAGGGATAGTTTGACATTTTGGCAAATTGGCCCATTGCCATAATCCCTATAGTCATAGCAGTAGGTTCGTTACCTTTATTTGTTGGTGCATGCTGTTTTTAGAACGGCCGAGCAGAGCGGCGAGCTGCTCAGAGCTACGCTACGGAGGCTAATGGGATTTCTTGGTTTCCCTCATCAAACTCATCAAATAGGCCTACACAGTCCAACAACTCCAAAACGCTCTTGTGGACAAGTTGTGACCTGCACAATCACCACGCTATGAGATAATAACAGAACGTTACGAGACAGAGTTGTTTTCGAGGTAAATGCAGAGACTGCTTGCCGGAAAACTGCCCCTGACAGGAACACGCATCAGCAGTTTTGCATGAATTTACCTTGAACTCCGTCTCGTAACGTTCTGTTATTATCTCATAGCGTGGTGAATGTGCAGGTCATAATTTGTCCACAAAAGCGTTTTGCAGTTGTTGGATTGTGTATTTGATGAGTTTGATGAGGGAAACCAAGAAATCCCATGAGCCTCCGTAGCGTACTGTAGCTCTGAGCAGCTCGCGGCTCGGCCGTTCTAAAAATGGTTTGCACCGACAATTAAAGGTAACGAACCTACTGCTATGACTATAGGGATTATGGCAATGGGCCAATTTGCCAAAATGTTGAACTATCCCTTTAATAAAATGTTGCACCTAAATGTAACATGTCAGGTTTTTTCAAGGCTCATTTTCTGTAGCTGTAGTCAGGAAGAAATCTTTAGAATCCCTGTATTTACTGTAATTACCAAAATAGAAGTTTTTGAATCCCACAAATCCTTCAGTTTCAGGCTGATTTAACATAAATATACTGAACAAAAGTAAAACTACACTTTTCCCATTCTTAATTTTTTAAATAAAAAAAGATCTAACACCTTTTCCACACACTGGCTGTGTAAGTGTGTTTAAAGCTGCGTTGCTTTAGATCATCCATCCACCTGACAGGTGCAGCCGATCAAGATGCTGATTACACAGTGTGATTATTGCACAGGTGCGCCTCAGGCTGGTCACAGTGGAAGGCCACTTTCACTGTGACCAGCAGTAAAACTAATGTGCAGTTTAGCCGCACAGCGTAGCACAACACATGTTGCACGTTATGAGCTCATGTGCATTAGGCATGTTTAATGTCCATCAGAGCTGTTGCCCATAAAATGAACGGTCATTTCACTACACTACCATAAGCCCTCTGGCAGTAATGTGTGGTCACAACAATGCATCTATATATCAGATTTCTTCCCCTGCAACATTGCCATCATTGACAGCAGCCACCCAGACAGTACAACCAAACAATCTGTGCACAAACTGCTAGAATCTGTCTCAGGGAAGCTCATCATCCGATGCTTGTCGTCCTCACCTTTCTTGACCTGCGTGCAGTTTGTCATCATAACCAACTTGAATGAGTAAATGCTCAGCTTTGATGGCGTCTGGCACTTTCACAGATGAATCCCAGTCTTCCTGCACTGGGCAGATGGCACACAGCATGTGCAGTGTGGCGTGGGTGAGCGGTTTGTTAATATCAACATTGTGAACAAAGTGCCTCATGGTGGTCGTGGGGTTATTGTATGGGTAGGCAGAAGCTACGGAAGACAAACACAGGTGTATTTTATGTTGATGTAATTTGAATACACAGTGATACTGTGGCAAGAGCCATTCATCTACCTCTATGTTGCAGCTTGATAATGCACAACCCCCCTCTTGCAAGGATTTCTACACAATTCCTACCAGCTGAAAACATCCCAGTTCTTGCATGGCTTGCATACATGGATCTGAATGGTCCACTTCCTTCCAGTATCTAGAGATTTTGCAGTGCATTACGCAAATGCTGGCTCATTTCCCCAAAAATACACATATGCAGCCAAAGTCATCAATAATCCATAGTTCAGTATCTAATAAATGTCTTTTATTATAACCACACATTTTAAAGTTGGTTTTATTGTGACCGGCCTGAGGCGCACCTGTGCAATAACCATGCTGTGTAATCAGCATCTTGATCGGCCGCACCTGTCAGGTGGATGGATGATGGTGGCACAGGAGAAGTGCTCACTAACACAGATTTAAACACATGTGAACAAAATCGCCTCTTGTGTATAGAAAAAATCTTAGAGTTTCTATTTTAGCTCATGAAAATTTGAATAAAAAACCATGTGTTTTGTATTTTGTACAGTATCGTTGGAATATCTTTTTATAGGACAAAATGTGTGGTCTTAGGACAGTAGTGATTGTATGTTATCATATCAAGTATATGATTGAACAGGGAGGTGGATATAATATCCTCCAGGTATGTTTATTGACTTTAATGAAGCAAATTGTCTGTAGCTCATAGAATTATTAAAGCAGATATCAGCTTCACGGCCGTTTCGGCTAATGCTGCGTTCAAGGCAGGCTTTTGAAACCGTAAGTTACAGCTTCAAGTCACAACTACGACTTGGTAGCGTTCCAGGTAACCCGTAGCTCGTGTTTTTACCATCCTGTTGTCTGTGAAAGTTCCCTATAACGGCCACTCGTAACTTCCGACCCGTGAACTCGTACCAGATCGAACTGGTATGACTTCACAGGAAGGAAAAACACAAAGTACGAGTTTCTTTGAACGCACCATGAGTTAGCAGCCCCCGCCCTTGTCAGGCATCAATTGGTCCTCGTGCTACGTCACCACATTCACGCGCATCCCTTGGCTGCACACACAGCCCTTCATGCCGTTCTCTCTCCTCATTGGATAACACTTGTATCCCACAAGGAAAATTTTCTCCTCGGGTTACAGCAGAGCAGAGTGACGGAGAGACTCGTGTTTAGGCTGAAATACTTCATGTAAGTGATTGCTGACGGAAAATAGGACTATTTAGGACTTATATTAACAAAAACATTCCACTGATATCTGCTTTAAGGAAAACCTCAAAGAGTCATGCCATTAATAATAAAAGAAACATGCTGCAATCAGTGAGCATGTTGTCCTGAAATCAACAGCAGACTTCACATCTTTTATGAGCTCTGGTATTCGGTTCGACTTGGAATTAATTTACACTGACAAATGTGAGGAGAGCATAACAGCAGGTGTGTTTTTTCTTTTGTGGTGTGAAGAGGAGGATGACTCTGGCTGATGTCAGGTTTATAAAGCCCCCATGTGATTGTATGTAAATATATGCATAATGCTACATTTAACCCATAGAGGCTTTATTCAAACTTATTTAAAGCCTACACACAAGTTTTCATAATAGGGCCATATTTCAGTGGTGCATCAGCAAATGCAGTTCATACTTCACAAAAATAGAAATTGCCAGCTGCACCAGACTGTTACAATGAAAGACAATAGTATATACAGGCCATCCCTCATAAAAAAAAGAACAATTTAAAAGGGCCACTGCTCAGATTTCTTGATACCTGTCAAATCCATAGAGCAAAAATTGAGAAAAATTGGGTGTATAAGGAGGATTTCTTTTTTCTTTTTTTGAAATAGTTTTGAACATTATCACCCATGATTTTATCAGGGGTATTGCTCAGTGTCTAATAAAAACTATGCAGTGTATGACTCAGCCTTTTAGAAGCTTGACTAAAACCACAGGATATCTGACATTATGCTGCTTTAAATTTGAGCTTTACAAGACTTAACAAGTCATCCAACTTAAAAAAAAAAAAAGGCCAAACTTAATTGCTGGAATAGTCACTTAACCAAAGAAGGAGGTCTGTATGTTTCCTTCAACTGTTGTTTCTGAATGTTAAAGTCTACTTTTTAATAAAACATGCTGCATTCAGCAGTAACACTATCTGTAAAATAACTTAACATCCACAGTTTTCCATATCATATAGAGTATATTATGACATTGTCAGTGTCAGTGCATTATTTTCTTATTAATTTAACCAATGCAATAATGGCACCTAAAATACATCTATAATGGGACTGACAAATATTTGATGCTTTAAGATAAATAATATTCTTTTCTGCCCTACCTTGAATTTGAAGTCGTTTCTTCTTCTTTTTTTTAATTAAACAGTAATTGTAATCACAAAATAGGGAAAAACCAACCCGGATTTTGAGGGAGGATTTGTAGTTATTATTGGTTCTAATACACTTCAGTTAACCCCCAAATCATTGCCAAGGGCAGCATGCATGTGGTATGGTAATATCCATTCAATAAGTATCCCCTGTTATAGGTAGCATTATTGTCGACACGCTTCATTTGCTGCAGTCCTACTGTATCTACATCCTAATCTCTCTTTGCTGTAATGACCCACTTTTGTTCCACGGGTCATTAAAGTTTGATTTCACTTCAACAGCTCTGTGGTATTAAAGCACAATCATCTATATTATCGACAACAAGAGGGACAAACAAGCCTCAAACCTCCGACCTGCAGCTCATGTAGATACACAGCATTGTTTAGACCAAATGATTCCAGTGGTTACATCGAGTGTGTCGTCTCCACTTCTCCACCTTTGATGGCTTTGGTTCATGAATTATTGAGACACAGAGGGAGGAAGTTAAAGGTCAGAGGTCACAGCTGGGACTAGTATTATATCCAGTGAACTGGTTGTGATCACTCAAACAAGATATTTAACATCAGCTGTAAAATTAGATTTTTTTTACACATAGTGGAGCGAAGCCTTTAAGCTCCTGAGCATTTATATAAAACCAGTGAGTGAATATCTTAAACTGTTTCACAACATTGCTCATGAACTATTAATGTGACAACTCAATCAATCACTCCCCATAAAGACTTTCCACTTGACATTAACGTATGCCATTAGGTGGATGGTTTTATTTGAAGTGTCTTAACTGTAGCAGGAGTTGATCCATTTTTAATATAGCTGGACTGAGTGGGGGTTGAAGTCTAACATGGCATGTTGAGCAAACTGGGACCATGGGATTCAGATGACACGAGATTAGATTAAAACTTAATTGAGAGAAGTGTTGTTGTCATGGAAGAGAATAAGGGACAGTATGGTGGGGTAATATAACACCATAACACCACCAACAGCAGTCGAACACTCAGATGAATACGAAAAAATACAACTGTAGCTTCATATATTTTGCACAATTGTATAAAGTTTAGGAACATATGCACTGTCGCCCACTGTTTGTCTCCAGCTGCTTGAACTCACAGCTTGTTCTCCTCCCACACCAGCTGGTTTCAAGGCGACTTTCCTCAGCAACGCCCCCTGCGGAGTGTACAAGTACAAACTGCCCAAAGCTGCACGGACAGAGAGCTCAGTGGGAACAAAGGTGTTCTTCTTCAAGGCCATTGTGTCAGACAGTGGCCCCCCCGCAGCCCCAGACTCTCCCTTAATGTGGCTGAAGAAAAGTGAACTGCAGCGGTATCTGAAACCAGCGTACATGATGAAGGTGGACCGCTTCGTCCTCGACCTCTGAACCCTCAACATTATTCCAGAGACACTGACTTAAAGAACAATATTTAAGTGGCCAGGAGAGTTATTTTTATCACTTGTCTGTTGTCTTGTCAATATGATAAGTGTGTTTCGTTGTATAAATAAACAGTTTTTCCACACATCATGGGTTCATCATACATGTAGGTGTTCAGATCTGACGTTTATCTAATGAGTCATATATACACAGGTACATGTAAAACTTTTCAATTGACCTAAACAAGTAAAAAAAAAACTTAAAAAAAGAAAGAAATAACAAGAAGTCACTTTAAACTTGTGATTTGTCATTGCTCAGCGCAGTGATTACTCAGTGTTGTGAAATAAGGACATGTCCTCCCTTCAAGCATCAAATCAGCCAATAGCAGGCTTTCAAGGGTGATGCCATCACTACAACATCAGTCATCACAGCTTGCTGCATACCTATCCATGATACCTATTGTACAGTATATCCAACATAATCTTCAAAGACGTTTATCACACAGGTATATTGGGGTGTAGTTAAGAAAAATGTTCAAAGAAGGACACAGTTATCATTTTAAAGTGTTATATGCAGAGACTCAATAAAATGTATTTGTCAAAGTGTAAATGGTCATAAAAATCAATCTAACAAAACATTTCAATAAATTGTTCTCTGAAAAGGTTTTATATTCAGCATCAATTAATTTTTTTATTTCTTTGATTTGTTGTTCTCTTTAAATCCCACCACAATAAATGTATTTCATTAGCTAAGGTACTAGTTTTTGATATTTTATTACTGGTATTCATGCAAATGCCATTGTTATGGTTAAAGTTGTTGGTGTAAAGATGGTGCGCGCATAGAGAGAGACACTATTTTTTCATTCATCAGTGTGAGTAGCTGCTGCCTCAGCTGGTCGCTCTCCACTGACTTATCTCCTCACGGACACCTCTAATATTTTAAGAGCAGAGACCAGGTTTGAACTCAGAGGAACATTTCTGAATGGCACAACCTCTTGGCTGTAAATACAAGCTAAAGCAGTTTGGTGTGATGGAGATGGAGGACACTTTCCTACATAGAAAAATATTTCTATGTCATGATCAATCACTGATAAAAACTAAATAACTAAAACAAAAACAGATAAAAGGTCTATTCACATAATCACAACACAAACAAGGTGAAATAAAAAACCTAATACAAAACTTAAAGGGATCGTTCAACATTTTGGCAAATTGCAATAATCCCTATAGTCGAGTAGGTTCATTACCTTTAATTGTCGGTGCAAGCTGTTTTTAGATCGCCCAGGCAGAGGCGGAGGCACACGGTTATTTTTGCGTTTCCCTCATCAAACTCAATACACAATCCAACAACTCCAAAACACTCTCGTGGACAAGTTGTGACCTGCACATTCGCCATGCTATGAAATAATAACATTAATGATGTAACACTACGACACATGAAGCAAACACAGAACTACTTGCGCTTTTGAACTCACTCAGAGCAGTCATGTCTGGCATGTAGTTTCGGCTACGCATTTGCCTCGAAAACAACTCAATTTCATAATGTTACATTATTATCTCATATCGTGAATGTGCAGGTCCCAACTTGTCCACAAAAGTGCTTTGGAGTTGTTGGATTGTGTATTTGATGAGTTTGATGAGGGAAAAGCGAAAGTACCGCGTGCTGTGCTAAAAACAGCTTGCACCGACAATTAAAGGTAATGAACCTACCCCCTAGACTAGGGACGGAATTTGGCAAAATGTTGAACTATCCCCTTAATGAATTGAGCACAAATACAATTAAAAATGATGATCACATTAACCATATTTATCTTCATTATAAGTAGAAGAATCTTTCTATTGGGTGGCTTTTGAAATAAAAAGATCCCAAATGTTACAGCAATAGTAAAAGAAAACATTATATAGAGAAAACATTCACTTTTGAACATATTAACTGTATGGAAACATTTTCTGCTTTGAACCACTACTAAAGCTGTCATCATTGTATGTATGGTATAGAGGGAATTATCTTGAATGAGCTCTCCTCTTGAACTCCTCTTTATGTTGGTATATACACACGTTATATAGGAGCTGTGATGGGACATCTCTGGAGGCCTGTTACTGGCTTGAGTGCCTGCCCGAATGAGGACATTTGGAGTAGACATGATTGTTATCTCAGTTAAAAAACCCTCTGGAGTCACTGCACTCATCACTGAAGAGTCACAATAGACTTAACTAGAACTTGCTTATCTTCTTTATACAAAGCCTCTACATTCTACCTTTTACTAAGACTTTTTTTTAATGCATATTAGTCAAAGTTTTTGACCATTGTGGAGATTTGTCCCATCGAAACTCAGTGAGCATCAGAAAGATTGTTGGCTGAAACACATGCCACATTAACTTAGAGCAGCAGCTGTCTTGTGTTCTGTGTTTTACCACTGCAGCCCGTCATGGCGACACTAATGCAAACTGAACCCCATGTGTTGCTGCTGCTGTGCTGGTTGCATCCGCATAGTAGGCAGGTCTGCTGGGGTGACGTGAAGTGATGAATCTGTTCTCAGTTTCCAACAGTAGATGGCAGTATTTGCACACCTGCAGCACAGGAGCGCAGTGTGAAGCTGTGTAATTAGGCCTGTGTGTGTGTGACCTCAGAGGGAGACTGCAGAGAGAGCTTTTCTGATCAACTTGGCTTCCTCTTACTTATACTGAAAATATCCATCATAGCAGCTGATGTTCCCACGGAAGAGCCATGACAATTTGTCTTAGTTAAGAGCATTCTGATGTACCTGACCCATTCTTAAACTGCGATCAGCCTGTTCTTTCTATTTGTCTCTTCTGGGAAAATGAGTTATTAATGTTGTAGACATTGGTATTAGATTTCTTTTCCATCTTTATTTTCAGAAATTGTTGAAAGCCCGAGCTGTCTGCAAGATTGGCCGAGTACAATTCAACCCTGCTCTGCCAGATGAGATGTGAAGTGTGAAGGTCAGGGCGAGCTGATAAAGGCCATTTCCAACTTTTGGGCAATTTGGACACAGAACCGGAGTTCATTGTTCTGCTGGCCGATAATGGTCTCCTGCTGCCCACTGTCCCGCTCTGGGACCTGACGTCAAATCAAGGTGCAATCACAGGTACAGACAGAGCGACAGTCGCTGCTTTCATCTCCAAGGGGAGTCTGATGAAAGCGTCTTTGACTAGTTTGCAGTGAAAGGGGCCTTGGCTCGGGATCGGACGGTTGCCAGACTGTATCTCGAAACCACGGTGGAGTTGTAGGTGACCAAATGACAGTCTATCTTACACCAATAGAGCAGGGCGCCATACCTCCATTTTCTCTTTCTCTTTGCATAACAAGAGAAAGCAAGTAAATTGTCCCATAAGCAACGTATCAGAGGATTAAACTCTATAAAGATGGATTAAGATTAAAGGGAGACTGAAATTCTACATGTCAATCAGTTTACTTTTTGGGTGCTGTTCAGCTTCTGCGATATGAAAACCCCCCTGATGATATCATTAGGCAGAAACCTCATCAAGTTTATCAGTGGAGGAGCAGAGGAGGATAACTCAACCACTGCTGCTTCAGATTTTGCTTATTCTTTTTAACAATCTGTCTCTTGCAAGTCCCGAACTCTGTGGACGTGCACCACTAAATCTCAGGAGGACTCTTTAAAGGGTTGCTGTACAGATTCTACATGATGTTTACCAGTCATGTAGAGCAGCACTGTGAAGCCTGTGAATTCACTCACAAAATGTCGCCCATGTCTCTGGAGGAGCTTTGTTAAGTTTCTGAAAATAAAAAGCCAGGACTAATTTGCAAGGGTCTGACTAAAACACGCTAACAAGTTGCGCTATGGGACGTGTGGATCTTAAAGTTGTGTTATCTCATCCTCTGCTGCTGTCTCTTGTAAGTGATGTGCAAAACTGAACCATCAAAGACCATGAAACACACTTGATCCCATGATTCCTTCACTGCAGCTCAAATGTCGACTTCCTCTGCTAAAATACCAATTTGTTTTTTGTTTGTTTGTTTCCAGTCAGTGATAACCTTTATGACATCGCCTGACATCATTAACGACAGGCTGATTAATCTGATATTTGTATGTGACCACTGACCAGACGTGATCAGAGGAGAAGTAAAGTAAAAATGTTTTTTCTCAATTTTCAGCTCAGCTGTCACTGGACAGCTATCATATAAAGGTGCAGATATGCAAATGCAAATACACCTGAACAGGTAAAGACTGGGAGAGGCAGGAGATCACGACTTCATTCTGCTAAAGTACCTCACCTGTTCTTCCTGCCAGAAGCTGGCCCGCAGTCTACCTCTTCATCCAATTAGATAGCAGATGATAGCACCAGGATAACAAATGTCAAAGGAAAGGTCTTGCAGTTTTTCGCCACTGGAAAGGGTAAAAGAGAGACAGTAAATGCCGAGGATGAGCCGTGTGGCTTGGATGGCCGCTTTTCAACCCGTGCTGCAGCTTTGGAAACAGTTGCACGTACTGTAGAGCAGAGAGGTTGTTACCACCGCTGCTACACTGTCACATTCACACTAGCCTCGTTCTCACTGGGGATTTCAAACTGATTTTAAAGCGCACTCTGAATTTTTTAACCTTATTCTTGTGATCCTTTGAAGTTCAATGCGCAGAGTGAGCACTGCCAGGCTGAGGGGCTCAGCTCCATTGGGGTGACCCGTGCTAATAATAACACACTCACTTATGGGACTGTCGGTAAAAAGCCTCCACCAAATGGTACGCTGTATCTCCTCTGACATGAAACTGCTGGATGCAACATCGTGTTCGTGATGGTTCTCATAGAAATATAGATGAAAATATACAAAACAGATCAAATCTGCACAAGATGTTGTAGTTTGGCAGAGCTGTGAAAACGGGCTCAGAGAAAAAGAGCACACAGTCAAACTTCTCCGCTCTGACCTGTCAGTGTCATCGCCAGTTATAAACAAAGCCTGGCTCCAGAAGACAGCAACCATCTGTAGAAAACAGGGCAGCTCTGTTTGGAGTCAACCTGACTTAGTGAGAATAAAGGACTGCTCCACATCTCAGCTCACATAAAAAATACAGCAAACCTCCACCCCTCCCTCTCCCCTCTCAAATGTGTTTACACACTGCAGCTTTTTTTTATTTCTTTATTTTATGCAAATCTCTTATGACTGAGTGGGACATAAGCAGGCCAGTCGTTCACAGCAGCTTACCACAACATTTGATAAAAGAAGCTTATTAAGACTCTTTATGTG
This sequence comes from Trachurus trachurus, assembly GCF_905171665.1. NCBI lineage: Eukaryota > Metazoa > Chordata > Actinopteri > Carangiformes > Carangidae > Trachurus > Trachurus trachurus. Next base: position 22,571,111 of record NC_139893.1, on the reverse strand, counting down.
AGCCACAATAAAGCACAGGAACACGCAGGTAAGGGAGTGAGCAAAGTTTCTGGATCCCAGCCGAGCCAGACCACCTTAAGCGCCTTAACCACCACCCTCCTTAGTTCCACTCTCCCAGCATGCAGTGCTGCCACTGCACTACATTATATTTCTTACCCTTAATCATTCAGTGACAGTCAGCTAAGCACGCACACTTTCAGCCCAGTCCCGTTACCCTCGTACTGTACAGCTGCACACACTGAAACAGACACCTGCTGTGGGAGTTTTGCCTTTTTTGCTAACCACGTTTCAAGTGTGTTCACCCACCAGTGTTCCTATACCGAAGCACCTATCAGCAGATTTGATTGGATTCAACTTTGTCATCACTGCGAAGAGTCAGTATCAGTTCAAAGTAATGCAGCTTAGTTTATATTGCAAATGGTAGGAAGTGTGTTCAGAGCTGAAGAGAAACAAATGAGCACAAGTACACAATGATGCAGCCCACGCTAGCAACCGCACTGCAAACAATCCCTCTGCAAACAAGCGTAGCAATCTGTAATCTTTAGAAACTTGCTTGTTTCTTAAAGAAATGACCCCAAAAAATTTAGTGAAGCTAACTTAAAAAGCAGGGAAAAATAAGAATTGAAAAAGAAAGATAATATGGGCTATGGAAATTCAGCAAATCCACGAGCAAGGATGCTTTAAAATCTTTTAATTCAGTACCTACATTATAAATTAAAGCTCTGAAAAACTTACAAATGCTTTTCTTTATAACATGAAATATTCATCATTAAATGTGCAACAACTCAGTGAAAACTAATATATTTCTCCTCTATAAACTCCTCTTCGTTGTGACTTTGTGTGTGGTTTACAGTAATTTATTGATTGAGTATGGCCTGGCAAGAAAAGCAAGTAACCAAACATCATCGGCTTTTGACTGACCTGATGCTGAATCCTCATTGTAGCACGGCACACAGCACTTTATTACTATTATTATAATGGAATCCCACACACTAAAAACTAATGAGAAAAGCAGATCACAAATGCTTAAATATCCCATGTGAACTAATGAAAAGTCTTGTAACTTTGTTGGGAAATGTTTTGTTCCTGTCAGATCTCATTGCTTATAATAAGAAGCTGAATCTTTAATAACCTAAACCAGGGCTGATTAAATCTTTGACAACCTTGAAATAAGACACGAGTATATTGAAGACAAAGAGCTTCACCAAGAAGATATTCTGACTGTCAGGATTTGTTGTATTTTTCATTACACTACTACCCCAGCACTGAGTACAAGAGCCCCAGACCCCACCACCTCTACCCCAGTGGCCAGTTTTACACCCTCAGGCCACGGTATTTCTATGCAGTGTTTAGAGAAATTGCAACAAATGCAGTACCTGCTGCGTAACTGAGGGATTTCAAACAGCCAGGCTGGCAGACTGGAGGAGGAGGAGGAGGAGGTGAGAGGAGGAGCTGGGATGAGGTGCCGCTCAATGTGATGGTGTGGATCTGTGACTGAGTGGGGTGGGGGGGTTGGGGGGTGATGTGAGCCATCTGAACTCATAGTCTACCATCCATCAAGCCAGAGAGGCATCAACGGGGGCAAGCAAACAGAGAAAAAGAAATGTATTTTGCGGCGACCCGTGGCTCTTGCGAAGGTCTGTCCTGTCGCAGAGATGTGATTTCTGTCTCTCCACTGGCTGAGAAAACATCTTCATCTCCAATCACAAGCCCATGGCCAAAGCAGAGTCTATTTTCCTGGATGTAAAAGCTGTGGTGTCATTTTGAGAACAGTGTGATGGTGGAAATTGTTGGGACTCAGGTCATGGATTTTATAATTGAAACTATAGCAATACATCAAGTCCTATCAGCCTCATTATGCATTGCAATTTTCACCTTTCTTCTGCAATGAAATACATTATGTGAGCATGGATATTGTTTAACAGTTCAGTAAAATAACAATATTTATAAAGGAGCATGACATTTATTTGATACTGAGAAAAATAAAGATATGCTGTATATCTTACACAGTATAAACAATAAAATAAAGGAAAGTTTACCTTATCTCTAACGTTGACAATGACATTTTTTTTGTAGTTTGGTTGAACTGACACTTACATTAACTGTACATCTTTTGAAAGAAGAGGTAACATATAAATTAACTCTTATTAGCAATAGCGTCCTAGTTTCCAGTATGCTTTAACATTGGACAATATTAGAGTGCTAGATGCTGTATAACTGACTACAATTTGCTAGGTTTATGTCTTTTTAAGTAGCATTTTCTTCAGCTTTTAGAAACCTTGACATGTTATCACCTCAAAACGTTTCTGCAACTTCAGCATGAGTCTAGAGTTGACCACAATATTCAGTTTCCTTTTTGCTTTAATTTTGGTCTCCACCAAGTCCTGAAAAAATGACCTGCTTAATGCTCCTCTGTTTGTTCTAAGTGTATTGTTTATTGGGTTCTAGTTTAGTGTGTGTGTTTAAGTGTTTCCACTGAGAACAGCTGCTTCATTTGGCTAAAAATAGTGCTAATGAGAAGAAATCAAAACATTAAATTTTCAAGCTGGAAAAAACAGAGCAATGAATTAAATGAGGTTAAATGCTCTGCAGTGCTGTGACCAACTGCAGAGTTGGATAAAAACAAAACAAAACAGTGAATGAGATTGATTCACTTTTATTATGAAATATTGTCTAAAGCAGCTTTAAAACTGTCTCAAGAGAATCGTTGCAAATGAAAGCAAATTCAAAGTGCCTGTAATTACAGCTTGTGGTAACATAGCAGTGCTAAAAGCGAACTGTAACAGATGTTAAGCAGCAGCGGTCAGAGCACTCTCATGATCCAGTCATACACAGGTTAATATCAGTGATAAATGTGTGAAATGTGTTTTTTTTCCCCTGGGTCATATTATTTTAGACTTTAAAGCGCATATATTTTTTTGATGGTTAAGTTTAATACTGAAAAAATGTAATTGTGTGAATTTATGCGTGAATGTGAATTTATGAGAGTGGATTTATATACGATCAAGTTAGTGTACCATGATGCTGTATCTCAGGCACCGCATCAAATCACTAAACTAAATGTTCATATTCCACTTTTGGCCATTGCTCCTTTGTGAGAGTCCAGCTTGAGTGAATCTGCATGTATAAAGACAGAGCAAGAGATTGTATGTTGTGTTGTTAGGAGGGAACAGTTGGAGATGGCAGACGCTCCTCCTGCTTCCTCCTGTCCTGGTCTCTAACTCTGCGGGAGAAAGCTTTAGTCCTCCACACCTCTATCTATCCTTCCTTCTCACCCTCCTCCCTCCTCTCACATCCCTTCATCCAAAGTTGCCTCACTCAGTCATTTTCAGTATTAATAAATAATTAATAAATTCTCAAATGTGTTTTGATGTTGTAAATGCTTCATGTGTGATGTAATTTATCTGTTTCATTTTGAAAGCTTTTACAGTGGATAGTTGAATCGTCTTGTTGCCTTTCTTGTGCTATTTTTACTCTTGTCTTTCTTCTCTTATTTTCACTCTCTCTCTCTCTCCCTCCATGAATAAATCCCCCCCACACACACACACACAAACACAAACACACACATCCCATCCCTCTCTTCCGCATCTCTTTCAGCACACACACTTTCCATTTGCACACACACACACACACACACATGCAGATCCGTTCATACTGTGTCTGGCAGGCAGACCTCCGGCCTGCAGGGCGAGTCCTCCTCCCCTCCTCTGACTGTCTGGATCTGCCACCCTCCTTCGCATCACCAAGATCCCCCTCCCCCCTCCCCCTTACCCTGGGATCTGTCAATCCAAAACAGACTGTTGCGTGGGTGGGGGAGAGCAAGGAAGGAAGGAAGGCTGGATGGATGGGCGGATGACAAATATGGTGCTGGGGTGGGAGGCGGAGTGAGGAAGAGGAGAGTGTGAATGCACAGCAGGAGGGGTTAAGGTCACATCCTACTGGGTGGCAAGATGGCATCGTGTCAGGACGGACAGCCCCTCTGCTGACCCCGACTTCCTCCATCACTGTCACCCCCTCGCGGCTCTCCTCCTCCTTTTGCTCCTGCAGGCCATCTGATTGGCTGCTGAGGTTAGACCTTCGCCACCAACCACCAGCTGGACCAGAGCATCATCACACATCCCGGTGACGAGTAGCATATGGAAGGAAGGCTGGAACAAGTTCACTGGTTCAATACTGTATAATAATGTATACAGAGAGGAGGCAGAGGTGATTTTAATGTGATCAAAGAGCTACATGTGCCGAACAACTGCTGACACAAAGTCAAATGAAGCTAAATCAAATCTTATAAAAAATATAAAACGGAAACTTCCTGTTCACTACACACACTCACATGCAGTATGTTCTTCGACTGGTGTGGATATTTTGCTGGCAGTGGCCTGTGAAGGGGCCAGTCCCCTTCTAAAGACCTTTCTGATGATGATCAGTGCTCCCTCAGGGAATTCTGAACAGCTATGCTTTGGCAGCAGCTCCCGTGTGATGTCCCCCAGGAGCGGAGGGACAACAGCTGCTGCAGCAGGACCAAACATCTGGCAGAAAGGTAGGAAAGTCAAACTCTCGTCCAGAAGGTTGTTAGGAGAGACTGAGGCATGGAAGATCATGTTAGACGGTGCTGTCATCGTTAACTGAGACTGCAAACAGTACGGCACACTACTCCCCAGACAGAGGAGTCATCTGTATCTTTCCTTCAAAGTGCTGCGGAACATTTCTGCAATGATAAAAGACACAGCAGTTTTGATAGGAAGGCCTCGGGGACTATGTTAGGCTGTGTTGCATACTGCATGCATGGTGGCAGCCGGTGTTGAGGGCCCATTTTTTTCAACAGCCTCCCTGCTGAACTGCTGCTTCTTTCCCCCAAGTGCATTTTTCTATTGGTGTATTTAAAGCAGAAGTGAGTGATCCGGTCGTTTTCGCTAATGCTGCGTTCCAGGCAGGCTTTTGAAATCGTAAATTACAGCTTCAAGTCACAACTTACGACTTTGTAGCGTTCCAGGCAACCCACTCGTGTTTTTCCGACCTGTTTTACCGGTGAAAGTCACTATAACGGCCACTCGTAACTTCCGACCGGTGAACTCGTACCAGATCGAACTGGTACCACTTCACGGTCGGAAAAATACGAGTTTCCTTGAACGCACCATAACAGTCCTCGTCGCTACGTCACCACATTCACGGCGTTCCTTGGCTGCACACACAGCCCTGCATGCCGTTCTCTCTCCTCATTGGATAAAAACTGTAGGATACGATAAATGTTTTCTCTTCGGCTCAGAGCAGAGCAGAGGGACTGAGAGACCCGTGTTTCAGTCCAAACACTCTATGTAAGTGATTGCTGTCGGAAGATATAACTATTTAAGACTTATATTAACACAAATATATCACTCACTTCTGCTTTAAAGGTGTTTTTTTTGTCACTGTTGTCTTTATACCTTTAAAGTCACATGTGAGTCATTTAGGTCATGGTTGAGTCATCATATAGTCTCAAGAGACAGGTATAATTTGTGGTCATTAAATCCTGTGATTGCATTAAAGGGTGTATTTTTGACACATTTAATAGCTGAGAGAAAGACACAGTAACTGGTCAATGCCTCAAGGGTTTTGTTGTCAAAAAGATAAATGCAAAATCTTAATTTATATTTGTATTTTTATTTATATTTAATTTATAATATGTAGGGAGAATTTGCATTTGTGTTTTGAAATGTGTAAATTGTCAAATACAAGCAAATATAGAAAAGATCTTTATCAATATGGCAACAAAATGAAAAATTGTGAAATCACAAGTAAACACAAAAGGGCTTAATCTTACACAACATTCAAATGAAATAACTACACAGTAGAAACGTGGTTGTCACTAGGGTTGTTTTTCTAAACCAGTAACTGTGTGGTTGATTATGAGCACTGGTTAACATAACAACACAACACTCATAGAAATGTTAGGTGCTAATTTAATTAATTCCCCCAAGCGTCAATCTCTACAATAAGTGTTATTGCAGTTCACTGCCAATTAAAACACAAATACGGTTGAAAATTTGCACACAATCTCTTGGAAAAGCTGCTGTACATTGACTGATTCTGGGCAGCAATAATCACAAAAAAAGAGAGTGAGATCCTGGAGGGACTGGTGAGTTACAGTACTTTCAGCTCAGCAGAACTTCAAATGCTTGATGTGAGGCAACACCTCATGCAAGACATCTGCCAGAGAAAACAGCCTGGCTACAGAAAAGATCAACTCCAGGCATTTACTCTGCCTTTGATAACGATTTCAAATAATGTTCCTGGTGATGTCAGTGTCTTGTAGCTTTCATTTCATCATGCACTATGCATTATTATAGCTAGTCAATGCTTTTCCAGCCATTTTTATTTCATTTGCCCTTGTCAGTACTTACCCCTCTTCACTCTGATGGAGAAGTTCCACAGGAGGCTGCTGAGCATACATTCTTAACAGAATCCCTTTTCAAATTAAATTTAAATGACCCCCTCAGCTCATAAGCAGAGGCTCTCCTGACAACTTAATTCATAATTCAGTGCTGAGCCAGGGCCTTGAGGGCCGTAATGGCGGCCTAAATGGAGGAGAGATGCTACTAAATGGGCTGTTTGTTTGCACCTAAACCTCTTTACAGGCTGCAAGTCCACAGCTCAGCACTGTGGTGGTGAGGAGGAGACGGGTTGTTGTCGAGAGGAGGTGGAGGGCCGAGACAATTTGCTGACCAGTCTCTTTCCTGTCTCAGGTCGCCGTGGGCTTCTTGACCACAGTGAGGTTTGTGGACGTCTTTTATTGCATCTCAACTGGTTAAGCACCCTGCCAGTTAATGGCTGCGGCCTATTTGTGTGTCGGTAAAGGAGATGAGACAGAACACACTCATAACATATTCATGTCAAGGAGAGGATGGTGTGAATGGTGACACACTAAAGCTACCAAACTAGGCCGACAGTTACAAGAATTGGATAATGGGAAGGAAAAACATTGGAGTCTGTCACACTGCCTCCAACCTGTGACAGCTGAGCAAAACGCAATGTATAGATCCATGAGGAGGAGGTGCAGGACCACTCTGAGGAGGCGGTGATGGTGCAAGATGAGAGGAAGAAAGCTGTGGAAGAGGAGACGATGGTGTAAATGACGATAGAGGAACACTTATAATGGAGGTGGAGAAGACTGCTGCCGAAGAGGCAACCATGGTGGCAACCACTGCTATTAAATGTAAATGGGAAAGTGACATCTGCTGTAATGGGACCGTGCAGGTGTGGTAGAGCAGGTTGCTTATTTATAGTTTTCTTTTTTTTTGTATTTGGGGTGTAGTACCCCCGTTTTGTATTTGGGGTGTAGTACCCCCTCCTCCTGCTTTCTGCTCACCGTGCGTCGCCGTCCTCCTTTACGTTGATTACGGGGCGGCGCCGGGGGGACAATTGGAACATTGGATGCAGGTGTGCGGACTCCTTCGCTCTCAGTAGTAGACTTGGCGTCGGTGGTGTGGCTGTGGTGGCGTTCGTGTAGCAAGACAACAGGCCAGTGCATTTTCATACCCTCAGGTAAGTTTTGCAACAGCATTGGTTCTTGGCGTGCAATTGTATGGTAGCTGACAGGCTCTGTTTGCAGCGGTCGGCCTGTCTTCTGGCTGGAGATTGAGTGAGGGGAGAGTTGTCCTGGCAGTGTGTGTGTGTGCGCGCAGCCCCGTGAGCCACACAGCGTTCTGTGAGCAGCACGGCGTTCGCTTCCTTGGTTAAATTGAGGTATGTTTGTTGGTTGCATTGCACGGCGCATTTGTGTAGTAGCATGGCTGATAAATTATTGACTTTGCAGTGGTTTTGTCGGCCGAAGTCGGAGGTGAGCCAAGCGTGGCCTTGAAGTTGGCTTTGTACACAGCATTCAGTTCCTACGGTAGGCCGTCTCATTTGTCTTTTTGTGCTTGTGGTACATGTGCCTTTTTCTAGCTGCTATTAACCATGACCTTGCACCTCTGATTGTTAACAGTTAAAGCTGTCTGTTGCTGTGTGTGTCCTCCTGTGTCGGAGCCCTGAAGCCTCCACGCCCCGCCAACTATCAGCTGACGCGGGCCCCTACGCCTCGTATGGGCGTCCTACTGCTGTTCTGTCTGGGTTATTTTGATTATTCATTATTTTCCAAAGTTTCTTTTGTTATTTAGTATTTTATTGTATTGTTTTCTTTTTTTGTTTTTCTGTGTGTGTGTGTGTGTGCAGGCCTTTTGCCTGCAGTGAACCCCGTTTCTGGATCTGTAAAGTTTGTTTCTTTTGTTTAATTTCTGAATTAATCAAATCAGGGGTTGTGTGAGTGTGTTGGTGTGAGTGGAGCCTAAAGAGCTTGTGTGTGTGTGTATATTGTATTGTGCAGGTTCCCCATCTTTTACTGCCTGGCCTAATAGTTGTCTCTCTCTTTTGGACAGGTGCTGGCGGAGCCACTGGTGCAAGAGACTGGCTGATCCCGGTGGTGGCGGTTCCCTTCACTTTCCTTTACAGTAGTGCACTTTGTGGTGGACAATTTGTGTGGTTTTCACGTGTGGTGTAGCATAAGGACCCTTCCCCTCTCCCTCAGCAGTCATCTTCGCCCGGTGAGCCCCCAGCCCTGTACCCTAGCACTTTATTGACAACCTAAGCAACGCTTTTATATGGCCCTATTATATATTGTTGTCCATTGATTTTATTGTGAACCTGTACTCTGCAAAAAGAAAAAGAAAAACAATAGTTAATAATAAAAACTTGTAATTTTTTGGAATCACGTCTGAGCCAGTGTCTGTTAAACCTGTGTGTCTTTTGGTGTTATAGAATTGTAGCTATAGGTTTAGAATTCCTGGGGGTGGAATTCCCCTAGGTGGCGTTGTTGGCTCCTTCTCAAAGTTTTTCCCTCGTAGCATTGCCACAACTTGGCGTTGTTGGCAGGATGACATTTTGAAGCCAGACGTGAATTCCTTTTTTTTCTTTGTTCTTTCTTTTTCCTTTTTTTTTTCTTGAGGGTTTGCTGCATTTGTAGCATCCAGTGAGAGCTTTAGTGTTCTTTTTTTTGTAGAGCTTGTGTTTCTTTTTTTTTGTGTGTGTTTAGTTGGTTATAGAGACAGAACAGCAGTAGGTAGCCCAGCTCTAAACCCCAGATTTCTAAATTTCTCTAGCAGGTTTTCCTGCAGCTCACCCTCCGGTGCCATGGCGGAGGAACTGCAACAGCTTAAAGAACTGGTCATGCAGCTGAAGGCAGACAATGAGCGGCTCTGCAGGGAAAGGGATGCTGCACAGGCCGGCCCGAGTACTGCTCCGACTCCTCCTGCTCCGGTGAGTACCACTCCATTGGCCAATGCCAGCACTACAATAACAGAGCGATTAGTGGTAGTGCCTCGTGACCGTAGGTGCCCAACCTTTAATGGAAAGACTGGCATAAATGTAACGGATTGGGCGGAAGAAGTTCAAGCCTGCATGCGTTCTCGACGGTTGGCAACTGCTGATCAGGCCCTCTTTATCTTTGATCATCTAGAGGGAGAGGCCAGAGATGAGATTAAATATCGCACCAGCGCTGAGCAAGCAGACCCTGAACAGATCCTTGCCATATTGAAAGAGTTGTATGGTTGCACCCGTTCATATATAGCTTTGCAGCAGGCTTTCTTTGCTAGGACTCAGCAGGAAGGCGAGACCTTGCAAGAATTTTCCTTGGCTCTGATGGCCCTTATGGAGCAGGTAAAGCAGCGGGCCCCTGATGGTCTTCTTAACTCAGCAGTTCTGCTTCGTGACCAATTTGTGGAACACGTTCTTGATGGTGCCCTTCGTAGGGAGCTGAAACAGTTGGTCCGTCGTCAACCTCAAGCCACTCTGATAGACGTGCGTGCAGAAGCTATCCGCTGGGAAAGAGAGGGACTCCCAGGCGGCGTCAGGGAGCGTAGCCATTCACTCCCAGCCATGTACGGTCTGCAGTATGGCGTACAGGGCAGCCCCCATCCACCTTTGGCCACTTCACAGAACTCCGAACTGGGTGAGCTGAAGGAACTGCTAAAACGACAGCAGGAGCAGCTCAATCAGCTCACTCAGACGGTGGTCTCACTGCAGACCTCTTCGTTGCCACCTCGCCAGGGTCATGCGGGTCCAGTAGTATGTCGTAGGTGTCATCAACCGGGACACCATGTTAGCCAGTGTCATAGCCGGCAAGCTCATCCTCATGCTCGTGCTAGTTCTGCCTTCGGCCGAGGTCATGTGACCAGACCTTCTCCTTCTTCTGGGTCGGAAAACTGACACCCACTGAGTTGCTGAGCCACAGCTCAGGTGGGGAACCGATGGGCTCAAAAGGAGGGACTGTGGGTAAATTAATGTCAACTTGTCCTCACCTGGACCTCTTGATGGGTGGCATTACGGTCCCATGCTTGATAGACACTGGATCCATGGTGTCCACTATAACGGAGAGCTTCTTTTCAGAGCATTTTGCCCCTTGGGGCAATGACCGCCTTCAGTCTTGTCATTGGCTCCAACTTCGAGCGGCTAACGGCTTGGCAATCCCATACATTGGTTACCTTGAGCTGGACGTGACACTGTGTGACAAGGTATTTCATGGGTGTGGGATATTGGTGGTACGAGATCCGCCTGGTGCGTCGGCTTCTGTCCCTGGGATCTTGGGGATGAATGTCATCCAGCGGTGTTACCGGGAGCTCTTTGGGGCACATGGTGCTAGACTGTTCAGCTTGCCTGTAGTTAACCAGGCCCCTGGTTCAGTTCTTGAGGCCCTGCAACAATGTCACCAATCCACTACTTCACGGTCAACAGACGTCCTTGGTACAGCCAAGGTCCGAGGCCCACAGGCAGTGCGCTTGCCTGGTGGGGTCCTTCAGTTCATTGCCAGCACTTGTCCTGAACAGCCGTCTAGTTCAGCTGTGCTTTTTGAACCCCAGGCGTCTGGACTTCCAGCGGGGCTTCTTGCTTCTCCTTGTCTTGTCCAAGTTGTCAGTGGTACCGCTTACATCCCTGTAGTCAATGTAGGGACTACTGCAGTTCTCCTCTACCCACGCACTAGCCTGGGTACTCTCAGCCGTACCCAAGTCGTGAGTTTACCCACTGGGGTCACAGAGGTGAGGTCGACCACGGCCACAGTTTCTTCTTGTACGGCTGGTGGCCCTGTGCAGAGTGGGTTAGAGGAGGTGGATTTGTCAGCTTTGACGGAACAGGACCAAGCCGAGGTGCGGTCTCTCTTGCACAAGTACAGCTCTGTCTTTTCGGCACATGATGGTGATCTGGGCTGCACCACGCTCATTTCTCACGACATACCAGTGCTTGATAACATTCCTGTGCGACAGAGATACAGACGCATTCCGCCATCAGAGTACGAGGAGGCCAAGGCCCACATTAATCAGCTGTTGGAGGCCAACGTGATCAGGGAGAGCAGTAGTCCCTACGCTTCTCCAATTGTCTTGGTCAGAAAAAAAGACAACAGCCTACGCATGTGTGTGGACTATCGCCTCCTTAACAGCAAAACGAGGAAAGATGCTTTTCCCCTCCCTCGTATAGAGGAAAGTCTTGATGCCCTCTCTGGTGCTTGTTGGTTTTCGACCATGGATTTGGCCAGTGGGTATAATCAAGTCCCGGTAACGGAGCAGGACAAACCGAAAACAGCCTTTTGCACACCCTTTGGCCTCTTTGAATGGAATCGGATGCCATTCGGGTTGTGTAATGCCCCAAGTACTTTCCAGCGAGTAATGCAAAGAATGTTTGGAGACCAACAGTGTCAGTCTCTTCTTCTATATCTTGACGACATTGTTGTGTTTTCATCCTCCATTGCCCAACATCTGCAGCGCTTGGAAGTCGTCTTGAGTCGCCTGCAGAATGAAGGCTTAAAGGCCAAACTCGGGAAGTGTGCTTTCTTTCAGAAAGAGGTCGGCTATCTTGGGCATGTCATCTCTGGGAACGGTGTTTCTACTGACCCTGCAAAGATTGAGGCGGTCGCCAAGTGGCAGCGTCCCCGCCATGCATCAGAGCTGCGTTCGTTTTTGGGCTTTGCAAGCTACTACAGGCGCTTCGTTGAGGGTTTTGCGAAGTTGGCAGCCCCGCTGCATAAGCTAGTGGCCGAGGTAGCCGGAACACGGTGCAAGAGGGGACAGAAGCAAGATCTTTGTTCTGTATGGACACCTCAGTGTGAGGAGAGCTTTGATGCTTTGAGGGCGAAGCTGGTGTCGGCCCCGGTCTTAGCTTATGCAGACTTCTCCCGCCCCTTCATCCTGGAGATTGACGCTAGCCACAGTGGTCTAGGAGCTGTCTTGTCCCAAGACCAAGAGGGTAGCATTAGGCCAATAGCCTATGCCAGCCGAGGTCTCCGTCCAACCGAGCGGAACATGTCTAACTACAGTTCTATGAAACTGGAGTTTCTTGCCCTTAAATGGGCCATGACAGAAAAGTTTCGTGAATATCTGTTGGGTCATAAATGTGTCATTTTCACTGATAACAACCCGTTGAGCCATCTGCAATCTGCCAAACTGGGAGCCACTGAGCATCGGTGGGCTGCGCAACTTGCTGCTTTCGATTTCGAACTCAAATATCGATCTGGCCGCAGTAATAGGAATGCGGATGCACTTTCTCGGCAGTATGTCTCAGGCTCTAGCTTGGTTGAACAGGTCCTTCCAGGTACCTCAGTTCCAGCTGTACTTCAACAAGCTGCACATCCGAACCCAGGAGTGGTTCCGGCGATCCAGTCTGTAATATCTGCCCTTCCGTCCCACTCTCCTTCAGACATTCGGTCACTGCAGGAGTCTGATTCCCTTTTACAGGAAGTCTGGGTCTTTTGGAGGCGGCAAGATCGGCCGACCTCAGTGGAAAAACGAAAACTGTCCAAACCGGCCTTGGCCTTGTTGCGACAGTGGGACCGCTTGGTGGAAAAAGATAACATCCTTTACCGCAGAGTTTTTCGTCCAGATGGTGGGGAGGAGAACCTCCAGCTAATCTTGCCAGCTTGTTTGAAAAAGGAAACGTTGAGGCAGCTCCACCAAGCACACGGTCACCAGGGGGTTGACCGGACGACGGAGCTGGTACGGGAACGATGTTACTGGCCGGGGATGTGCTCAGACATAAAGCAGTGGGTACGGGAATGTGACCGATGTCAGGTCGCAAAGGACTCCAGACCGGTTGCGCACAGCTTTATGGGGCACTTGCTGGCTTCTCAGCCCAACCAGATTGTGGCCATTGATTTCACTGTCTTGGAGCCTTCCAGCACCGGTTTGGAGAATGTTCTCATTATGACAGATGTGTTTAGCAAGTACACTGTGGCTATCCCGACTCGGGACCAGCGTGCATCCACGGTGGCCCAGGTCTTACTTAATGAATGGTTCTTTAAGTTTGGTGTACCAAGCCGCATCCACTCCGACCAAGGTCGCAGTTTTGAGAGTGCCTTGATTCGGCAGCTCTGTTGCTTGTATGGGGTGGAGAAGTCTCGCACCACCCCATACCACCCTGCAGGGAACGGGCAGTGTGAGAGGTTCAATCGAACCCTACACAACCTCCTGCGCACCTTGCCAGTCTCACGAAAACAGGACTGGGCTGCCAGCCTCCCACAGGTCCTTTTCTGTTACAACACCACGCCTCACCAGGTCACAGGAGAGTCTCCATTCTTTCTTATGTTCGGACGTGAACCTGGGCTTCCTGTGGACTTCTTGCTGGGTCGAGTTCATGACCCTGTACCGGGGAAGGTACAGGATTGGGTCGCAGAGCATCAGGTCAGACTTAGGTTGGCTTTTGAGGGGGCACATGATCGCTTGTTGGCAGCTGCTGGTCGCCGTAAGGAGCGGTATGATCAGCGGGTCCAAAGTGACCCTTTGACTGTGGGGCAGCTGGTTTACCTTCGAGACCACAGTGCTAGAGGGCGTCATAAAATCCATGACATTTGGAGTTCTGTGGTTTATCAGGTGCTCAGAGTGCCCCGTGGCGAGGGTGCAGTCTACACCATCGCTCCAGTTGACAATTTGGAGAAGGTGAAGAACGTACATCGCAACATGTTGAAAGTCCAAGTGGGGCCTGTTATGGTTGCCCCTCATCCAGTCCTTCCACCATCTCCGCCACCAGCAGTGCCAGAGGGTCACTCGTCCAGTGATGATGATGATCTATGGGTGTTGGTTCCTGAAACCCTGTTGCCGCCTGCTGCAGTTGCGGCCGGAGACCTGAGGCCCGCAAGGCCTGGTTCTACATCTCCCGCAAGAGACTTACCTGTCCTTGAGACACTTCGGGTACAGGAACAACCTAGCGTCTCAGCTGATCCTCCACCTCCAGTTGATCCCAATAATGCTGGACAGCCAGTCCCTCGTCGAACAGCTCGCGCCACCGCTGGCCACCATTCTAATGCCCATCATCTTCCACGGCCTGTTGATCGTACTGGCAAAGAGGTTGTGGAGCCACCGGGGGCAATGTCCAATGTCCAGTCTGCTTTCCACCGGCCATGGTGTTAACCGTCCTGACCTTTTCTTGAGGTTCATCGCCGGGGCGGCGATGCAAAAGCTGGGGGTAGATGTGGTAGAGCAGGTTGCTTATTTATAGTTTTCTTTTTTTTTGTATTTGGGGTGTAGTACCCCCGTTTTGTATTTGGGGTGTAGTACCCCCTCCTCCTGCTTTCTGCTCACCGTGCGTCGCCGTCCTCCTTTACGTTGATTACGGGGCGGCGCCGGGGGGACAATTGGAACATTGGATGCAGGTGTGCGGACTCCTTCGCTCTCAGTAGTAGACTTGGCGTCGGTGGTGTGGCTGTGGTGGCGTTCGTGTAGCAAGACAACAGGCCAGTGCATTTTCATACCCTCAGGTAAGTTTTGCAACAGCATTGGTTCTTGGCGTGCAATTGTATGGTAGCTGACAGGCTCTGTTTGCAGCGGTCGGCCTGTCTTCTGGCTGGAGATTGAGTGAGGGGAGAGTTGTCCTGGCAGTGTGTGTGTGTGCGCGCAGCCCCGTGAGCCACACAGCGTTCTGTGAGCAGCACGGCGTTCGCTTCCTTGGTTAAATTGAGGTATGTTTGTTGGTTGCATTGCACGGCGCATTTGTGTAGTAGCATGGCTGATAAATTATTGACTTTGCAGTGGTTTTGTCGGCCGAAGTCGGAGGTGAGCCAAGCGTGGCCTTGAAGTTGGCTTTGTACACAGCATTCAGTTCCTACGGTAGGCCGTCTCATTTGTCTTTTTGTGCTTGTGGTACATGTGCCTTTTTCTAGCTGCTATTAACCATGACCTTGCACCTCTGATTGTTAACAGTTAAAGCTGTCTGTTGCTGTGTGTGTCCTCCTGTGTCGGAGCCCTGAAGCCTCCACGCCCCGCCAACTATCAGCTGACGCGGGCCCCTACGCCTCGTATGGGCGTCCTACTGCTGTTCTGTCTGGGTTATTTTGATTATTCATTATTTTCCAAAGTTTCTTTTGTTATTTAGTATTTTATTGTATTGTTTTCTTTTTTTGTTTTTCTGTGTGTGTGTGTGTGTGTGCAGGCCTTTTGCCTGCAGTGAACCCCGTTTCTGGATCTGTAAAGTTTGTTTCTTTTGTTTAATTTCTGAATTAATCAAATCAGGGGTTGTGTGAGTGTGTTGGTGTGAGTGGAGCCTAAAGAGCTTGTGTGTGTGTGTATATTGTATTGTGCAGGTTCCCCATCTTTTACTGCCTGGCCTAATAGTTGTCTCTCTCTTTTGGACAGGTGCTGGCGGAGCCACTGGTGCAAGAGACTGGCTGATCCCGGTGGTGGCGGTTCCCTTCACTTTCCTTTACAGTAGTGCACTTTGTGGTGGACAATTTGTGTGGTTTTCACGTGTGGTGTAGCATAAGGACCCTTCCCCTCTCCCTCAGCAGTCATCTTCGCCCGGTGAGCCCCCAGCCCTGTACCCTAGCACTTTATTGACAACCTAAGCAACGCTTTTATATGGCCCTATTATATATTGTTGTCCATTGATTTTATTGTGAACCTGTACTCTGCAAAAAGAAAAAGAAAAACAATAGTTAATAATAAAAACTTGTAATTTTTTGGAATCACGTCTGAGCCAGTGTCTGTTAAACCTGTGTGTCTTTTGGTGTTATAGAATTGTAGCTATAGGTTTAGAATTCCTGGGGGTGGAATTCCCCTAGGTGGCGTTGTTGGCTCCTTCTCAAAGTTTTTCCCTCGTAGCATTGCCACACAGGCAATATAAACAACACACTGTACACTTGTCTCTCTCCCTCTCAAAAATAAATAAATAAATAAAATATAATATAAAATTCAATACAATATTGATATGGTGAAGCTTTGGGAAACACTTCTCTCTGATTGCCTGGCAGGTCTACACTAAACTTGAACCATAGAAAACATCAAAAGATCCAGTCAGGAAGAGTAAGCATGAGTCTGCGGGTCAAAAACAAACTACAACTTAATAAGGAAATGCATAAGAAAGGTTGATTGCAATCCGCATAACTATGACAGGAACCTAAAATTATTATCAAGGTTGAATTGTGAAGCACAGATAAATGTAACTTGTATCTCATTTGAAATCATAATTTTAGTGACTCTTTTGTTCGCCTGTTGGTGTGCAGTGTGTGTGCTGTTTGTCTTTTTGTGCAGATGCCCTCCGGGTGATGAGTGGCTCTGCTGCCCCTTTATGGGTCAGATAAGCTACCAGTCTTTTACCAGGAATACAACTTAAGAGCTTGGATCATGAGCCTATTAAGACAGCAGGATGTGGTGCTGCCAATGATCACAGCTGCTAAATTTCTAGGTTGCTGCTACTATGATGAAATAAATCCCCCCGTCGACCAAAAATAATTTTCCCCATTCACGACCATTGTAAAACTGTTGGCAAGACACCTTGAACTGCAAATAAAGTTGATTATTACTCTTTGTATTATTGAACTTGGCACCCTCAGTTACAGTCTCATCATCCCCCAAGTGCCAGACAAAGTAATTCAGACTGTACAACAGTGTCTGAGACCCACAGCCTCTGTTTCTATTTGTTCAGTAGTTGTTGTATATCTAGCACCATGGCTTGCAAGCAATTAACAGTATTAATTGGTGCTAACACCCAAATGGTTTTTAAGGCAGGTCAGCTCAATATTTATATCAGCTTGCAAACTGTTAGATAACAACAAGGCTACAATATATTTCCCTCGTTCATGCCTGGAAGAATCTGGTATCATCATACAATTTCTAAACCTTGAATCTACTCCCATCATACCCTTGTGATCTCAAGGCCCCTGTGTGTTTCATGGACTCTGTGATGATAATGAAAGTAGCATGACATAGCTAACTACACAAATTGTTGAATACACTTTCTTACCTCCAGAGTTTTGCAGTTATATTTTGTCAAGCATAGATGAATACAAACAGTTAGTTTCTAACTTACCAGCAAATGTGCATGCACTGTGGATAATTGTGGGTTTACCTTGGGACAGTGTGGGCAGGGCATACTGTATTCCACACTGATGCCATGTTATGTGTGCCACACACAGGTTTATACCCACACAGGGCCCAAGCGCCTTTTGTCCTTTTGGGCTCCGGTATTGGCTTTATGTGTGTTAATACCCACATGGACCCCATAAGGGTTGGCCCATGCAGGGCCTACAGCAGTTTTGCCCAATTGGGGCTGTGTGAGGGTTTTCTGTGGGCAAGTCCAATTGTTGGCTTGTAAGTATCCAGTAGTGGTGGAAACCAGTGACACACAATTACAATCAGAACTGTTTGAGGTACCTATACTTTATGCTACTTTAGACCTCCACTCATTACATTTCAGAGGGACACATTTTGCTTTCTACAGCACCACATTTACGTATCAAACAGCTTTAACTTAACAAGCATGATACTCTAAGAACTGTATCACTTCAGTCAATATTTTTGTTATTGTATAATTTGCACCACAACAGCAATAACAGTTAACACTGACTGTGGTCATTGGCTTTCAGACCCCAGCATTTAACACGATTGAACAACATAAACGTTAAACATTGGAGTAGCTTCTGGACACGTTCATTTTCTGTTAAGTATATTTTGGGGGCTTTTCATTGCCTTAAATGTATAGCACAGTCTAGAGAGAGAGAGGAAATGGGGAGGCAGACATGCTGACATGCAGGAAAGGACTGCCCGATGCGGGATTCAAACCGGGCCACCTGCAGTGAGGACTATGAGCTAAACGCCGCCCCAATGTTCTGTTATGTCTAACTGTCCTGTAATCCTTAACCTGAACTGAGTCATATGTGTTTAAAATTTACTTTTCAGGTCAGTTCACACACTTAAAAATGACACACAAGGGACTCACAAAGTTGTTGAACATAATGGAGGTATGAACTTTATCCAAAAAGAGAAAGTTCATAAGATAAAAAAAAAAACAAGCTACCACCGCACACTGATAGGACTCACTCTACTGTGATTTATTTGTACCTGACTACTGGTGGCTGTGCAGGGATATTTTTTTCACTTCAAAGAAAGTTCATACTTTATCAGAAAAGAGACAGTTCATATAGAAAATAAACATCTCTACGACCAGCACCTCTGATCTGCGTCAATCCATAGATTGGATCAACCAAGTCAACATGAGTCATCACCATCAACTGGTCTTGCTACTACAGCTTCCTTTCGTAAAGGCCCCACAGTTACAGCTCCATGTATGTGAGGCCCCCAGCATTAGTGAGTTAAAAGAGTCTTCATTACAGCTGACAGTGGGACACATATAGTCAAGGCCATTTAACTAAACAACTGGACCTGACTGCAGTGCTTTAGGCAGTGGCTGCACAGAGCATTTGGGAAGTGATCTGTCTTAGTGCTTGACTGCCTCATTGCCAAATGTAGAGTAACAATAAAAATGGTAATAAAATTTGAAAGGATGTATCAGTTCGAAAAATATAATGCAGTGTTTAAAGGCTTAACACAATTCAGAAGGCAAATATTTTATTTAATGTTATATAATCTGAAATGTTTTATTATACTTATTTTTGACTTAATGTTGTTTTGCATTTTGATTTGGTTTTCTCCTTCAAAGAGCAGACAAAAATAAAAGGATAAAATGTCTAAGAAAATAAATGGATACTTTAACTCTCTCCTGGAAACAGATTGCCACTCAGGCAGAACATCATCTGCCTCCACTAAAAGCTGGTGGCAGAGTCCCCAACCAGGTGGGACACTCATCAAAAGACGACGCGAAAGCAACACAAGGTCGTCTCACTCAATGTTGACAAGACAAGGCACTTGATGTGCTGGAGTTGTCATGAATCATACCTAAATGTGTCCACCTCAATGTTCAGTCAGGAGGGGACAGAAGAAGAAGCAGCTGCAGCAGCTCTTAGAGGAAGATGTACAGTTTCTGCAAAGGACACTCTGCTGGACCTCAGGACGCAGTGACACACACACATACACAACTGACAGACAGCTTGGGAAGTAGTTACAGATGGCTGGAAAATAACCTTCAAAGCTTCAAGCCTGACAAAAAGCAAATTACTACTGGCAAAATTTCAAATTTTACAATTGGATACTCTGATACTTTCCCCTCCACAAAGACTGCATGCTGTCCCGATTTCAAGTATCTGATATATTACTTTTTTTTCTTTTGAAGGTTGCTACTGTGCAGAAAAGAAACTTTACTGACAAGTAAAGATAAGATAAAATATACTCTATTGTCCCACAAAGAAATTTGCCCAAGCCTTGTGCTGCACATAGCTACATGCAGCTAGTTGCAGATTTCTGAACAGAGGTTTGTGTAGGGTTAGGATGTGTTGGGTCATTAATATGTGACTTGCTACAATAACCAATAAACCACACATGCACAGTCTTTATTTTTCAGTGAAGAGTATAAATATCAATAAAAGTACTGCACCAATCTGATCCACTGGTTCGTTTCTATGTTTGAGTGCTAAACTGGGAGTGTGCCAAACCTTAATCTTGGTTATACACTGACTAAACCCACTTCAAATGACTTAAAC
Source organism: Trachurus trachurus (assembly GCF_905171665.1). Classification (NCBI taxonomy): domain Eukaryota; kingdom Metazoa; phylum Chordata; class Actinopteri; order Carangiformes; family Carangidae; genus Trachurus; species Trachurus trachurus. Next base: position 22,551,253 of record NC_139893.1, on the reverse strand, counting down.
TGTCACTTTAAGTTGAGCACCATTTGATGTAGCTCAATGTAAATATCAATAAAAATATACTGAATACCAATACAAGAAGAAATGGTTAAACTGTTATAAGATGTTTTTCCCCTTTTTTATGATTACAACGGAAAAAAGGGCAAACAAAAGCTGGCGTATGGGTTCAGTGAATAGGTGGAGAGTGAGGTGACCAAGCGGGGCCAGAGGCAGCTGCAGTGCCTCTGGCCTGAACACCAACCAAATGAATCAGAGCACCGGCGGGCATCCCCAGAACAGGTCAGCTGGGTCAGGCCAGCTCGGTCAATCCCTTTTAAATTTCCTCTTTTATTCCCCTGTTATTATAGTCCTGTATTGAGCTGCTGTTGCTTGGACAGACTGAAAGCAGTGACGACCTCTGACATGTCTCCCCTTGAAAAAAGTATGCACAACTCAGGTTTTCAAACCTCACCTCAGCACCACACCTCCTCATTTGATGCTGAAGTTGTTGAAGTGTCCTGGAACAACACTCTTAATTTATCTGGCGTAGCTGGTTGGTGGCAGGTGGCATAACAATGTGGTTATACTGGTCAGCACCCAGTGTGAATGTGTGAGTGGCCGTGTGGGTGTGAGGGAAAACTGCTGACACAAAGATTGTGCTGTTTTTCTTATTTTTGCTCAATGTGACACTCTTGTGTGTGTGTGTACGGTTCTGTGGTCACACATAAGAAAAGAAGAGACAGGTCTCTTGGATAAATAAAGGCTAAGATAGCATTGTGAAACACATTATTTCTAAATATCTATATTTGGTCTCTTACTGTAATGATTCTCCAGTTTCCGAGTCAGTCTTTATGTATAGCCAATACATTGCCAGCTCTTATTAAATGTGTTCCTAAATTGTTTTAATAGTTTTTCTGTTTGCCTAATAAAGCCACACAATGTAAACCACAGATGTAGATTAAATCATGCTTTTACAACACCCAGCCTATTCTCCCCCCAAATTTGCCTTTCTTTTATCAACCACTGATTTTATCATATTTGTTTGTAATAAACTCTCTGCTCAGTGATATTATATGCACTTTTCAACTGTGTTAATGTGCCATTCCTGCCATTTGCTAGCAACACAAAGGTAACACATCAGCTACTGTATATTTTAAGGATGGATACCCACTCAATATGTCAGGGTGTGGAGATGACTGGGCCCAAAACACAGGCCATCAGGCCAAAGAGGTTGGTGAAAACATGCAGGGTGAAACTCAGGAATGGCATGGGGTGGAAATGCAGACAATCCGACAAAGACAAAGGGAGAACACTGAGGTTATACACAAGGAAACGAGACACGGGTGGTGCAATCAAATCAACCCAGGTGAGACTCACAAGAGGGAGAGAGAACACAGGAAGACAAGACATGAAACTTCAAAATAAAACAGTAACTAACACAACTACACAAAGAAGCACACAGAGGACGTGGCACTAAGACAGGACATTCCCTGTCTTGTCTTAGTGCACACGACAGGACACAGATCATGTGTCCAAAAAATGTATTCAAAACAAACAAAGCAACAGAGGTGAGATATTGCACTGACATGAACACTTTACATCACCCTAATGTAACCATAGCAATATTTATATTACAGCAAAGTTACATTTTCTCTCATTTAATTTTCTGCCTTGTTCTTGGAATCAGACTATTTGGTTGTACGAACCCTGCAGCTATTATGGTTTATGACATGAGGCCTGACTTTAACACCAACTTTTATTTGAAATTCAATGTTATTTCAAAAGTCACATTCAATTATATCAGCTCATACATTATTTGCTGTATTGCTATCCATGAAAATAAAAAGTATTATTTTTTAAATAGATTTAGATTAACTCATATACTGAAATGAGTATGAACTAATAAGTTGTTAAAGCACTAAAAGAGTGAAAAAAAAATGCAAAAAGAGTTTTTGTAAATTCTTATTTCAGCCTTTGGACAAAAGAGCTGATGTTGCAGTCTCAGCCTAATCCAGTTTATACACTTACAGAGTCTCTAAGGGCCCTATAGTGGATGCATTAGTCAGCATTGCATTGAATTGACATTTTTACATTTATATTGAGGGAATTTATCAGGAGAGATGATGTAGAAATTGAGTGACTTGTACTGGGACAGTTTACCTACACACTTTGGCTTTGCCTCTTCACGGACTGAGGCTGAGTATTCATGGATGCTGGAGGCTCTCTCTCTAGGCACTTAACACTATACCACCCTGATGTCTCCCACACACTATATAAACATGTCAGTGACAAGATCTTATTTTACACACTTTCCCCCACCATACCTAGGAGACTCCTCCATTGGTGTTTATGTCCTTTTAAAACTTATTTTGAAGCTACGCTCATTCTTTCATCCCTGTGTGCAGCCACTGTGTTTTTGGTGGAACAGCACTAAACTGGGTGGGTGACAGGTCGGTATACAGCATATGTGTGTTCAGCAGGAAAAGGGGTGAAAATTAGCAGGTTCAGCCGGTTGTTACATTTACATCATTTTCGATCGAGCTGGAGCCATAAATCTCGATGTCAGACAAAAGCCAGGTTGGCAGGTCTTAGCTGGCTTTATGACCAGTGCAAACGGGCTCTAGTGAATAGAGTGAAGTAAACAACAGTAATAGGAATTCCTTAAGTCTGTGAAACACATTGTATCTGTGTTGGAAGGCAAACTGATCTATAACCATCTCATCGATAACATAAATGTACTGACTCAATTATTATCTTTCAGTTATAACAATAAAATAACTGTTAGTATTTTCTGCACTGTTTCATTTAGCAATTATAAGTTTAAACTGCTGTCCAATGTCTCCCTCACTCTTCCTCCCTCTCTCATCTCACCCCCTCTTGATCCTCTTTCTCACTCGGAGCCCTGTTCTGTTTCTTTCCTTCTTCCTGTTTCCTGTGTTGCCAAGTTCTGCTCTCTGTGGGAACTATTGGGTTTCTCTCCATAATTAAGTGAAGTCTCTTGACCCCACCCTATAAAGTGCCTTGAGATACTGTTTATGATTAGGCATTGTACAATTAAAACTGAATTGAATTACACATGCATTTCTATGTAGATGACACTTTTGTAATTGGTGACAAACAGACAAACAGACACCTGCGCTGGATGTATGTTCTTCTGTGTGGGTTGAAAAAGATTTTTTTTAACCCAAAATTACAAAAAGTAATCCTGTACAATAAGACAACCCACAGTGGCTTGATGCCCATGTCCCAGGGAACGTTATAATGCCGGAAAATGTCTTTAGTTGCCGCTTCATCTCCAGCTCTTCAATCAACCTCAAATCCATTGAACAAAGCACTGTGCTCTGTAGAGAAGAACAGCTTGCCTTTTGATTATCTAGATTCTAGAATTAGCTCATACTGTCTGTATATTGCTTTTATGATCTTTCTCTACAAACCTTTGTTGATATATTTTAGCTAAATCACTATTTGATTTGAGAATAATACAGTACAATATCTGATGGTGGAAATAAAATAAGTCCCAGATGTTAACTTAGAAAAATGTTTATCTCTCCGCATTCTCCAAATTTTAGTGTCAATATCAAAATGTCTTGATAGACTTGGCAGCATGAGGTCCTCAGGCAAGTTGCCGATTCCAGCTGAGTGTGGAACAGAGTAACACAGAGCCTAACATCCACAGAGCAGCCATTACCTAAGGGGGCAGTTGCTTTTAAAGAGCCTGGACCACCCATGTCCTGCTGTGCCATTATCTGCTTTAACAGCAGTGATTTGTCGGTGACTCTCACTGGCACTCACTGTGATATAGGTTTGGGAGAGAGCTCTATTAAAAAGTCATTAAAGCAGAGAGAAAGCATGGTGGGCACAACCCTGTTGGCAAAAGGCTCCTCTGGAAATTACTCCATCCATCATAATTACACCAACTGGACACTGTCTCACAGAGGTCAAGGGACACAGATCCCTCCATGACCTCACTGAACCACACTGTGAGCATATAGTGAGGAAGGAATGAGTGAGATAGAGAGACAGAGAACAGACAAGTGGAGGAAAATGGAAAGGAAAGAAGAAAGCAGACTCGGGAGAGAGAGGAACGGGGTGAAACAAGGAGAGCTTCAGGGAGCTAAGGAAGTAAAAGAGAAAGGAAGGAGGGAAGAACACGTGATCCTGTTTGAGTGCAGATTAAGCATGAAGAAAGACCGCTGTCATAAAACAGATGATAAAAGAAGGGAACATATTTCCTCCATATCTGACTGTGGGCTCAGTATCTGAGAATCAGGATGTGAGCGTGTGGGGTGTGGCGACTGAGTTTTGGTCATTTCAAGGCCAGGGGCTAAGCAGTGCAGCTGGAAATTAGGTTGGATTTTTTTAGAAATCCATTATCTGTGGATCTGGCTTCAGTCATGACCAATCAGATAAGCACTTTTCCTTCCTTTTAAACTTGAAAATGTAATGATGTAATAGTCCAGAGCATCATAAAATCCTCTCTTGAAAGGAAACTAATGTCCTTGTGTGCAAGGTAGAGGACTGCCACAAGTCAATAGGTGGTACCTTGAATAAGCTACTAGGGCTGCTGATTGTATTTGTTGCCGTGGCCGTAGGGGGAAACAGTTGCCCAATGCAGGAAATGACATTAGGAGAAGAGTGTAAGTACACAAGATGTCTTATAGTGAGATTCCATGTGAGGATAGGGAGACTTTCCCCCTGCAGCAGATAATTATTGTCAAACTCAAAAGAAAACACCTTTAAAACAACCTACCAGAGATGAAACCATTACTGGTTTCACACTATATCATGTTAGAAATGCCAGACGGTTAAAATAAATTTAATTATCACTGCAACTGTGGTCGATTTCTGTGGTTAATTTCATTCCTGTTCTGTATAGCAAGAAACAGTCTCTCAGATGCATGCACAGCGACCACTGTCTGTTGCTCTAAATTTCAGAACTTCACATTTCATGAAAATTAAACAAACCTCAATAATAATTAAAGTTGTCTGACCTCTAAAAAGTCTACATCATAACACCACTTTAATGAACACCTGGTAACAAGTTAAATCATGCACAGTACTCACAGTTATCAGCTGCAGAAACAGTTTAATTTATTGTTGCATCCCTATATCATACATCTTTTATAATTGGTCATGTGCTGTATGCAAAACTGCCGTAAACCCCTTTAGGATTCTGAAGGCTCACTTTGCTTGTTGTGTTGCTGTGTGCAGCTCTCTGGATTTAGCTACCTGTGTGTCTGGACTGATCTAACTCCTCCATCTCTCTGAGGCTCTGAGCCTGTCAGCGCTGCCAAGAGGCTGGAGGAAACAGCAGCCTGGAGACACAGAAACAGGCAGCGAGAGGGACTGGGGTTATTAATGATGACCGCTGGAGCTCAGTAGAATGACAAAACAGGGAAACAAATAGCGTGTGAAATGCACACCTGTCTGCCGCAGTGGCAGGAGTCTTGGAGGAGGAGGAGGTGAAGGAGAAGGTGAGCTCTATGAAGATGGACGAGGAGGTGTGGGGCCTTGTGGAGTTGGTGGTGAGAGGGGTGCTGAAGAGACCAAAGGAGCTGGAGGACACGGAGTGGGTGGTGACTGCTGCAACACAGGAGGGGGTGTATTAAAGGAGGAGGTGCAAAACAGAAGAGGAGGCACGGACGACTGTAGAAACATGAGATTTGAAGAGCTGGAGGGAGAATATTAGTACACAAGGTGGAGAAAAGGGAGGTAAAGGATCCAGAGGAAAGAGGTGCATAATACTGTTGCAGAGAAGGTGGAGGTGGAGGAAGAGTAAACTGCAGAGGGTCCGGAATAGTCACGTCTGCAGAATAGATAGATAGAGGAAAACGAGAAAGAGAGAAAGAGAAAAAGATGCTAACCTATATTTCTATTACTATGTGTCAGTGGTCAGTGTGCGAGGTTTCCTGTTGCTTGGTTACTGTATTGCAACAGCAGTGTCAGTGTCTGTGTTTGTATGTGTCATCTTCCCAGTGGTGGGTGTCTGCACGACTCCCACTCCTGCCGCCATGTCTGCTGCCTCAAAACTGCTGTTAACAAGAACTGGTCTCTGACAGAGATCTCTCACCCCGAGCTGCTCCTATAGGTAATTCAACCGCCTTGTTCAGATTCTGCTGCCACAGACCGTCCATACAGTAGAGAGGGAATATCAGTGCCCAGCTGGTATTGAGGAGCCAATGCGTTCCCGGGACGAGCTGTGTGCATTGGCCCAGGTGCCCTGTCGTAACCCCGCCCATCAATCACCATTGGCTGACAGCCACAGCCATGGCTCCTGCCCTACGGAAACGCGAATCTCCCGCCCCCCCCCCCCCTCTCAGGATGATGGATGAGGATGGAGCACTGGGCCCCAAGGGCTGGGGCTCTATGGAGTGTGAAGCTGCATGGAGGTAGGGGAGGGGGCAACCTAGGGAGAAGTTACCAAAGAACAAATTGAGTCTTACCGTAAGTCTTGAAAATCATATTGTTTCTTATAATAAGTGAAAAACTTCAAGCCTCCAAGTGTAATGATTCAAAATCCCTCCGGGGCACACAAACCCATTATCGATAATTTACTTCTAGAGTGACGTGGGAATTTCACACAATTGTCAATTGACCCCAAATTTCTTGATATTAGTAAAAAGCCGAAAAATCATCAGATCTTATGTCAACTGAGAAAGAAATGAAACGGGGGATTACAAACCAAAGGGGGACTGGTCTTTTGGGGCAGGGGCCCCTAGGCTTTGGAAAGCGCTCCCACTGAGATCAGCCCGGTCTGTTAATAGTTTCAAGGGTCAGCTAAAAACACATCTGCACAGACAAGCCTTTGAATGTTAGGAGGTACCCACTGCCTATTTACCATCGTATGTCTCTGAACTGTCTGCGTTAACCTCCTGTGGCCTTGAAATACCACGTGATTGCTACTACATTGCACGGTCCTGCCTTGTGCATAAGTTCCAAATGTGTTTTATTGATGTATGTTTGTGTTGATTGAAAGTTTTTTTTCCCATACTTTGAAGCACTCTGTATGCGTACTATGATGGGTGCTATATAAATAAAGTTTTACTTACTTAATTACAATGTAAGCTGAAGTTACTTCCTTCTTTCTTTGGACTGTTTCCTCATCATGTGGGTTTATAAGTGAGGGCGACTGAAGAGAAAAGTCTCCTCTCAAAGCGATGAGTCTGATGAGACGTGCCTCTTACAATGAGTCTGCTGTTTTATCTCCAACTGATGATGAAAACACAACAGCAATAACCGCTGTGGTACAACATGGTGTGCTTTATACTGCAGCTTTCCAAATAATGAAACAACAATGCGGTGGTGTCATTTATCGTGACATGTTACGAGGCCATTTCTTATTTGAGTTTCAACAACAAGAAACAGAAACAGACACACAACAGTCCCTTCTCAGCTACTGCAGCATTTAATATGTTACAAATGAACCAAGAAAATGTCACACCTTGTGAAGTTTAAATGTGAGGTAGAAACCTGCATGGAGGGAGTTTGACTGAACAGGAAGCAGGGGTTCAGTGAATAATGACAGCTGATGGACATACTAACACTGCTAGAAGGCCTCTTTGCCACTGTGTCATTCTGACATTGTTACTCACGTTCTGACAAACCTTTTGCATGTGACTTTTAGTTTTAGCCAAAATGCAAAATGCAAATAAAAGGAAGACAGTGCAATGATGACCAACAAAGAGCACAATTTATATATTTAGAATCAACAAAGAGATATCTTTGATATTAAGTCCATTCACATGTCTGCGGCTCACAATTTTCAGCTGCATTAAGCTCTATTAGACTGTGTGCTCTGGGTTTCATAGTTGCACACAGATTGTGAGGTCAAACAAATTTTGCCAACTTCCTGCAGAGAATGAAACAGCTAAAAGCCAAAGTAAACAAGTTAAAATTGAAGATGCAGCAAGATAAAGCCCCAAGGTTTGACTATGATAAAGATGTAGTTAACATTAGTTGTTTGCATTTGATGCTTAAAATGAATGTGCTCCAGTATTTCATTTGGGTTCATTAGTTCAGAAATGCCCCACTGAACTGTTTACTTTGTTCCCTGTCCTACTATGAAAGCACCAACCTCCATTAGGGCTGAAGTGCAAGACTCCTTCATCAAGCCTGCAGAAATCATTTGACTTAATGCAGCCTGCCTAACTGGCAACAGGAACTCCAAAGATTCAGCAAGCCAGCTGCCACTGCAAATGTACTGTATGAGTTGACACTCTTTAATGTGACAAACATTAAGCTGAAGGTCATGGTTTCACTGAGCTTGAAGTGTCATGGATGTAAAAAGAAAAAAAAGATAGTTGTGTAGTGCTCAACTTTACTGCTCATAAGTGAGCAGTAAATTTAGATGTTAGAAACTTACCAACGCAAAACTTCTGGCCTAAAATATGCCTGGGTCCTTGTCTTTGAGGACAGGAATATTTTACTGTGTGCCGGCCGGGATTGGTCCAGGCGTGGACGTAGCATCTAATAACCATGTCTTGGGGCTGCAATCCTGTGAGTTTCTGTCTTTATCAGTAAGTGACCATAGGTTTGTATTGTGACTACTGCTTTTTCACTGGGCAAACCCTTGACATAATTATTACTATACTAAATGGACAAACAAATACAAAACACATCTCTGCCTGATCACAGTCCCCTGGTCAAGTCCCTTGTAATCTGCCTCCATGTATCCCACTTGTCTCACCTTATCCTAAAAAGCTAGCCTCTTCAGTATGTCAGTGTTTTTCACAGCCACTTCTTCTTTCCAGTACATTCATAAAACTACATATGATATTTCTCTCTGAAGACACACTCTCGAAATGAATGGTGGCAGCTCAGTGGATGCAGTCATTCTAATAAATGTGAAAGAGATGAATAGTTGATTTTTGTTGCTCCTCTGTTAGCAGAGAAATGATGAGAGTGAAATTAGGGCCATATGAGTTGATGTTGTTGCGGGCCAGCTGCAGCACTGCTCAGATTATGCAAATGTGTTTAATGCCTTATCCTCTAAATAAATTGTTGCCATCAATATTTTTCCCCAATTCGTGTTGAGATGTGCTCAGAGCCGCAGCTCCACTCTATTCCACAGACTACAGCTAACTGCAGTGAAAAGGATTTTCCCTGTAGCATGTTGAAAAAAGGGGAAACATTGTCTTGAATATCTTAATGCCTATAAACACAGGCCTACAAGTGGAGTTCTACAGAGCACATTAACTGCTACATAAATGAGCTGACTTTATTCGGACCCTATTAGATGCGTCGGACCCTATTAGATGCATCAGAGACATGATTTAGATGAGGATAAACCCTCATAGGGTAATGAGATCTTCATACAATGGCCTGTTTTGCATCTTCACATCCTAGTCAATGTAAAATATGGAGGCCCTCATCACAGGATGAAAGCTAATTGCTGTAGATTCATATGCAAGATAAGCTTTTATGGGAGACATTTTCAGGCTCGGTATTATTTAGTGTAAAAATGTCAAATGGAGGTTTTAGAGCATTTAAACATTTAATGAATTCTGAAAAATGACTGTAACACTGTTAGGCAAGGTAAAGTTGAACATTATTGTGTGTTTTACAGTGGAGCTACCAGGACGGCATGAAAAATGAGTTGAGAAATGAGACCATTTTTAAACCAGAAAATCTACCCCAGGGTTAACACAAATCAATTAACAGTGTGTGTTGTTAAGGTTAGCAACACTCTCACTACCTGCTCAATGCATGCTGTAAAATCTTTTTAATTTATTTTAAAAGTAAAACATTTCTCATTTGCAAAGACTTGAGTGGAAATTTAAGGCTTGATTTAAAAAATTAACATAAATGTACTGCCTTACAATAAACAGAGAGTTTATAACTGTATACAAACTGTGAATGTTTCCCTCCAGCCTAATAGTCATATTAAAAGTTTTCTAGGATGAAACAATATTTAGGCAAAAGCATTAACTTAACTTCATTGTTCAGTGCACACTATCTTGTGCCTCTGACGGATGAATTGTCCTCTCACTGTAATAAACAGCATTGTTTTAATTTTGCCAACCACGGTTAATATTATCCATCAAAGTAAGAAGAGTAGTCCATTTATGTTTTCTGCTTTTGCAAGAGTCTTGATTTATTTTTCAAACAATGCAGATTGAAATAAATTAATTGAATAGTTTCTGAGCCCTGAGCTCCCCACTGTTTGACTTTGGGTCTCCCTAACTGTAGGTAAATGCAGAAACACACTACTGCTTGCCACAGAGACAGGAAGACAGAAAAATTGAAACTGACAATGACCTCCTAGACAGAAAGCATGTAGGATAGGATTTTATAGTACATTGCCTTACTGTGCCAGCTCCACAGATACTCAGCATCGGTGTGACGTGTGGAGAGGAGCTTTTGTTATGATTTTAAGCATGGCTGTATTAATTATATATAAACTTCAATTATTCAGGCTTTAAAGGGGACAACTCACAATGTCTTGCAAGAGCGCTTGTTATTTGTGCTACTGAGCTTCATAACTATTGAAAACAGCAGGGGAATCGTGAGAAAACAGTCTGCCATGTCAAGGAACAGGAAGTGAATCAGCAGGAGTGGCATTTCTTCTCCCACATACAGTAACTAATGATTTTCTTCAACTGGAGGAGGATGAAACACACTGTTGTGAATAAAGCTTTGCTGATGAGCGACAGCCTATAATAGCTCATGGCTACATTTCATACAACCCACTAATACAAACCCCCCAGAAATAAAAGGCTAATGTTGGACTACAACTGAATTACACCAGACTTGCATTTGGGCCCTCTATAAACCCTAAATGTAACAAAATGAACTGACCTAAGACAAATAAGGACTGGGACACAGGACATTTCAAAATAAAACAGGAAGTATGAACTGGAACAGAAACACAAACCATGACGGTGTAGGTATAACATGGCAAAGGATTATGGGTTATCATGAAAGCAAGGATCTGTTGCTGTAACATAAGTTAGCCATTATTTTTAGTTTGTTAATGTGATGCTAGCTGTGTCCTTATTCAGGGGTTGCATACTTCAGAGGACGCACAGGCCACACCGAAATGAGACACTGATTTACAGAGATTTTCACCCATTTCTGCAGAGGAAGAAAAGGCCACATTTCTCAGCTACCTGTGGAAGGAGCCTTAGAAATGGAACAAGGTAGTTGTGTCACCATGTGACACCATTGTGAGGTCTTCAAATGCATGCTCTGAACGATGTGGCCCCTGAATTGGGGCACAGATGGTGTCTTTCTAAACAGTGATGCAGTGTTTGTACAAGAGATACATGACTGTTCTTTTATTCTGTCATATTAGGTATGTTACAGAATGTCACTCTTCAGGCTGTGCTGGTATTTTTCTGAAGTGTTGGATATTTTTTGTTCATATTGACTTTCTTTTACTTTTGACTATTTCTTTCTTACCTGTGTTATTTTACTTTTAAAAAGTTGAAGTATTTGCCACTAAGCAGACCAAGTACTGTTTGATTTTATTCTTTAATCTGTTATCAATGCAGATGAATGCTAATGAGGAACAAACCACATAAACCTGACCAGCACTGTGACTTCGTTTAGACAGAAGACATAAAGGTCACACCAACTACAGCACTTTACAAGTTCAAACTATGGAGCACACCTCCAAACCTCTCTTACAGGGGAGTTCAGGTTTTGTGGGTGGAGATGTCACAAGGTGCAACAATTTGAAAGAGATTAAAGGCAATTAAGGTGCAATGTAAACTGCTTACAATGATCGACTCTGTCTGGCTCAAATTGATCACTATAAGCAGATTTCTTCTATTGTAACTGATTTGTTTTCCATTTCCTATTTCTCATGCAGATTTCCATCTAATTAACATTTGTTATATGACATGAATGGCGAATATCACATTTTGAAATTTACAGCTTCTCTCTTTACCGTTTTAAAAATAAATGACATAAACAGCGGCGTAGCCCTCTCCTGCTCGTAGCCTGTAGTCTGAACGGTCAGGGTGAAAGCATTACACTCTGCTCACGTAACAAGCTGCTGCTGTGAGACAGCAATAATTACGCACTGTAAAAGTCCCAAAACGTGAGCAGAGCAGGAACAGGAGGACAAAATAACTCACTGAACCATAGCGTAAAAGATATGACTTGGGGCATGAATGAGCACAGCAACCACATACACACACAGCCTCACACATACACACACATATGCAAAGACATAAGCAACATAATATAGGAGTGATTCTGTCCCACACCTTTAGATCCAGTGGGTATAAACATTAACTCCACTGTCAATTGCAAATAAATGACTACAAAGCTGCTCTGAGAACAGAGGGAAAAGAGGCTCCAGAGTGCAAGAACTTATTGGAGATCATCATGTTTTCCTCAGTATCAAAGTAGTCCATTGGTGTCTGTCCATCTACCGACACATTGCAGACAGTCATTTGGCATACTTTTAATGGTGCCAGTGTGCCAAAGTGTAAACTAATACAGACTCAGAAGAATGGGGTTATCCACAGTGTCCCTGATCACAACAAAGGCCCAGCGTCCAACCCTCCTTTAGACCGAAGCTAAAGGCTTTCTTAATTTCTTTTCTGACTTTAGTACTTTCAACATTTTCTTTGTCAAACTTAATTTTTTAATCATGTCACAATTGTATGATGGGAAATTGTAATGGCAGGGGTGCCAGTGTTTGGTTGTGGAAAGATGTGTCCTTTTAAAACAAAGTCTTACCTCTTCTAATTTGAACCAGACAATTGTCACCTACAACCAATTAGCAAAAAAAGGTTGGGCTCGGTTTTTTTTTTTTTAGAACTGCTGTCTGCTGAAGTTGAACAAAAACAAATTAAAGGCACTGAATGGTCTGAAGAAAAGAGAATCCAGCTCTTCTTCCACAGTGACAATTTTGATGTTCTCAATATTATTCAGGACTCTATACAGAGACAAAATAAACTCAAAACATTGTTTCATCTCGTATGTGCAGGCCTATGCTGAGATGGTTTTCTTTTTACATCTTAAGTAGTCATAATTACAGCTGTATAGGTTGGATGAGCTTTCAATTGTTTCTGTCCTTTGTATCTAAAATCAAACAACACTGACATCCAGTACTTGGTGGCATTACTTGTTGTATATAAAAAAGCTTTGTGTGACCTTATGTTCCACAGCTCATCCTGTCTGTATTTGACTGCCCTGTGTATACGTGGAAACCTCTCCACTTGTTTCTTCACACTGGTTTAAGAACTCATCCATCTTCAGCATCTATTAAAAATGCTTCTTCTCAGAGAGAGGGGTGCTGGGTCAAGAGGATCAGGAACTGTGTCTGGTCCAGAGTTACACACATGGCTATTGATAGAAACACTAGTTGCTGTGTAGGTCAAGTGCTTAGGTTTAGTGTCATAATCATCACCTCACCTCCATAACAAAAGAGGTAGTTGAGATGCTCTCAACCAATTGGTTTATTGATATATGAGTTCTGATTACATAAAAATGATGCACAGCTAACAGATCAAAGACTGAAAGAAAGTAAAGAAAGTAAAGAGAGAAAAAAAATCACATTTAAAGCTATCTAATGCTGCCAACCCACTGATGCATCACAAAATCGTATAAGGCTGGTAGCTAGCAGGTTTCCATCTTAAATCAGTGAGGCTGCTGGCTAGTTCGTTTATAACTTAATACCTATTTTGTGGGTGCTAACTGGTGTTGAAACAGTCAAAGTAAAATAGAAGAGAGGGAGTCGTCTGAAATACACAACATTTTCATCCATGCAGCACGTCTAGACTGACAGCACCGATAACTTACGGTTGTCAGCACACTGATCCGTTCTCGCCTCCTATGTCTGGCAGTAAGTGTGATATTTGTACATGACGTGAGCCTCCAGATAGTTCCCGCCCTCTCAGCCAATCAAATATTAGCATCCCAAAATGGGTCATCTTGGAGACGTAGCCTCTGGGTGTGCACGTTGTGGACTCCAAACATAGAGCGATTTCTCAATATTGATACTGGTAGGGACATGTCCTTCCCATCCATATGCAAAGCTACACCCATAGTGCAGGTCAAAGCTGTTACAACAGCAGTTTTTTTATCCTCTTGGTCCTGCTGTTGCCCAGTATAAAGAGATCTGTACAACATTTGTTCTAGCTGGTGGAGCAACATACTTCGGAGCATCCACCCAACGCAGACGACTCAATCGCAGTGTGCGGGCTGTGCTTCATTGCCTCATCTCATATCTCATCCCAACCAGCCCCTCCACTACTTCTTTTTCTCTCTCTTGGTTTTCTCATTACTTTCCTGGCACTCCCAAGGAAATAATACAGAGCTTTTCTATTGGTCTCAGTGGAAAAATGCATTTCCTTTCATCTAGCCCTATGTGTGCGTGCTGAATCCACATACAGTACCTGCCTCATTGAAATGTGTATGCAGCCCCCCTCTCCAACTCTTCAGCCTCTTTAAATAGGCTATTTTCTCCTCTAATGTTGTTTCCCCTCTTCCCTTTCTTTGTATTGATTGGACAAGCTCGCTGGATCAATAGATTGCTGTAGATCAGAGCGATTGCTGCTCAGGCGGGCTACCATCTCCCAGCATTCAACACAGCCCCAATAAACCACTCAGAGAGGCTCTCATTTCTGCACCAAGGTTATGAAATAAAGGGCTGATGAAAGTTGACGGTGAGGCTTGTTTGTTTTGACCGATGAATAGGTTAACTGCTCTGGCGTTGTAGCAAGCCTTCCGCGAGCGCTCTGGGTCTCACCTCATTGTGGAGCAAATTACCTTGAATCTATGGTCTCTTTATTGCACTCACAAATCCTGAAACTTGTTAGTGCCACAGGGCTGGAGAACAGAGGGGAAGATTGTATACTAATGGCCCTATGATGTTTGTGTTTTTTTTCTTTTATTTTTTTTATTCAGTTGATATATCAAAACATCAATCATTGTGCACTGGCATTAAACCAGAACCTTTTTTTTCACTGTCAGTTAACTCACTTTTCTGCTATTTCACATTTACACACACAACATAAAATATTTTGTTAGACAAGAATTCTGCATGATCTCATCTTTTATTATTATGTTGTTTGTCCTGTAAATAACAGAAAACAATTACGATGTGTATGTCCCATTGAAATCTTCTTTAAAACATAATACATATCATTTCTATTTTATTCCTAGTAAACTGACCTTTCCTGGTGTCCTTTTACCTGGGCAATTGGAATTGATTCAAGTGATGCGGCTGTTATTCTGTATGTTAGTCATTTAGCCCTCCAGACTATTAAAGCAGCCATTAGATTGATTGCCATGATATTATGTATGTGGTCCCAGGAGGATGAAGCCTCTTGGGATGTTGGTTATCCTCTGACAATTCCTACAAGGAACTGAACGCTTTTCTATAAAGAATGGCATCCAGTTGAGGAACCCTAATGACCTTGGCTAACCTCTTGACTTTTTTTTCTAGTGCCACCACTTTGTCAAAATTTCCACTAATGGGATTCATTGACTTTTTCTCTCGTTCCACCTTGACATTTGGTATCGATGCTCCCCCCAGGTTAGTCCCTGAACTTAATCATGGCGCCATTGTGAGTTTAAAATTCAAATTTGTCCCAATTCCTATCAATCAATAGTGTTCCCAATTCCATGCAACCACTTAGCTCATTTCAATTTAACAGTCAGAGTTGTTGTGATATATACGTACATTTATACCTGATAGACTCTTAAATGAACTAGTGTCGGCTACACATTACTGCTCTAGTTCCACGGTCCAAACGGAAGCTGAGTTCCAATCAAAGATTTCTGTAAACACGGCAGCATGGATCCTAAGAAAGCTACTCTAAACACTGTGTAGAACATACAGTATGCCAGGCCTGTGTGGAGCTTGTGTGTCGCTGTAACACTGCCACACTACACCAAAAACAGAGAAGAAGACTTAGAAAGCGTGCCCGCTACAGTACATTCAAACTCTAAACATTGTAAATCGACTAAATGTTGACTGGGAGTCGTGTCAGTGCAAATATGCAGATCAATGATGATTTAATGGGTTCGATTCAGGTGCAGTATTAGCGGGACCTGACAGTAGTCGGCCATTGTTGTTACGTTACATCTAGCGGTTACAGGTTACAGGTTACAGGTTAGACATCGTTTCACAAAAGATCTGTTTTGGGTGTCTGCATAAAAACGCTGGGCCAGTGTTTTGAGATTCACCCAAACTTTTGCGGATACTCCTAAACCCGATCAGGTTGTTCTTTGAGCGCTTGGCTTCTACCAAACAGAGGCCACTGTTAGATTCTCACCTGGAAAACAGTTTCTCTGTAACAAGAGAAGGCGGCTGCTTATCTGTAACTTGTAAAACACATCCCCAAAAGAATTTTGGCTCCATTTCTCAGCTGTAAAAAATACTTTTTCTGGCAACATCATCTATAAACATACCATCAACTGCTTTGCAGTGAATATGAAGCCACCACCATCAGCACATCAAGCCATCCTTGTTTGCTCTGAGAACGCCAAAGACACACATTTGGTAATTCCCTATGCTGAGCAGGTTGATAAACATACACATCTAACCTCTGTTTCAAGAAAATAGAGGTTTCCAGTGTTGTTTCTGCTGCTGAACCGTAAAACAGTTATCCAGACTTTTATCCCATCTTGTTTATACTGCAACAAACTGCAGTCTGGATAAAATCAAAGATTTCTCCCAATGCTGCAGTGAGTCCAAAATATAGGCAAGATGCAAGTCTAACAAACTTTAAAGAGATTTTGAGCATATTCCTGTTTTTAGCCTCTCCTCAGTGGAGCTTTAGACCTGATGTTTTACTGAGAACAACTCTGTGTATAAAGAAAAAAGTTCATTTTTTTGTCTTGTGTTTTATTTAGATTGATGAAGATATTTCTCATCACTGCATCTGGCATTGAGACTAATTGCAGCACTTCGTGAATAGCTCAACATGTGAACAGCAGATATGCATACATTTATTTGATAGATGCTTTTATCCAAGGCGGTTCACAAGTGAGTGATATCATATTAGACAACATGCAAAAGGGAAAAAGATAGCCTGTGGTCATAAGGTTTTATTATATGGTATAGGTTTTTCTCTTGGCTTATGATGATTCTTACAACTCTCATTCCATAGTAGAGCAATTTCACCACTATCAGCTGCAACTCTTTGTCTATGGGGATACTCTGGACTGAAGCCAACTCTGAAACAAGGGAGGGGTTCGGGGGCAGAATTGGGACAAAGCATTATTATTTGTATTATGACAGAAAATGGTTCATTTATTGTGGTAGCTGGCATATAGCAGGCGAGGTCTTAATGAGGTCCCATCCATCTTTCTTGTTATGCAGCCTGCAACCACAGCATCCAGCACTCCAAAGGTATGAACTGCAGCTCTGTCCATTTTAAATGCCTGGCTTCTTCACCTGTTCTACATGTTCTGGGACATTATGCAAATATTCCACCCCCTTGCCAGAAGACCCCTCTGCTCTCTGCCTGTAATCAGGCGTGGTTATGCAGTGTTGGCTCCAAACCTGACTTCAACAAATAAATTCACAATGACCATGGTCATACTCAGTCAGACCTGCTGGGATCAGGTGAGTGTAGGGGGTGAAAAGGTGTAGCATATCCTAAGATGCACATTACATTTTGAGGTGCTTAGGTTGTGGCAGGGGAAACGTTAAGTTAGGGAATTAAGCTATTGATGAGGTTTGATAATAATCATGAATAAAAGATGATTAAAAAATGCTTCCATTTTAGAAAGACACTTGCTACTGTATGAGGGGACATCCCTATTACCATGAAATGGCACCGTTTCCTCCATCCACAAAATCAGAAACAAGGCGCCTTCGTGAACACACCTGCAGAGAGCTGCGGCAGAGTGCCTTTCAACATACAGTGGCGGATCACCGCGCCCTCTGTTGTATCCTTCTTGCACTCCTATCTCATCGCACCATAGGAGGACTAAGTCTGGCCTCATTACAGGGAACAGATTCTGCACCAATGAAAGCCTGTTGGCCATGCAAAATATCTGGTTCAATATTTCAATATTTCATCATGCCCTTACGGCAGAGAGAGTAAACAGCGCTGTGCAAATCCCCAGAACGCCCATACTCGATTTCTTTTTCTTTGTCTATATATGCTCACGGTTCTGTATTTTGTCCCATTTGGTCCAATCTTTCAAATATCCGCTCTCTCATCCCTCTGTTCACTTATTTCCTCCTCTACAGTATGCTTTTCTTCTATCTAATAACGTTAATAAAGTGCACAACAGACAGGAACTTTTCCAGTAAATGCAGAGAGCTGCCTTTTACACATTTTGATACAGTATGTTTATACTGAAATGTCAATAAGTACAATTTTTTTCCATAACATGAGCTGGACCTCAGCTGACCCACATAGACTAAACAGAAAATAGGGGAGCTAAAATTTCCAAAAGTGTGTATGAAATGTGGCATCCACTACACACACGCAATGCAACACATGCAGTGTTTTGCTGGTGTAAAATGTCATGCAGCTGAGAATAAGGTTCAAGATTTAAAGTGTTTATTGTCAGTTGCACAGTGAGAAAAAATGTTTCTCTGTCCAGTGAAATTCTTCCTTTGCTGTCCACATAAATGCCAGCATAAAACAGCAAAAACTAAGTATAAAAATAGACAATAATACAGAATAAAACAATTTAAAGGGAAACAACAATAATAATAATCATAATATAAAAATAAAGCAAAACACAAAAAAGCAACAGTTGCAGCTATAGGGATATATCGATATCAAAATCTCACAATTTACGATACCTCAGTAACAAGTCCATAGTACGATATTTATTGCGGTATTGTAAGGCATGTCACAATATCAAAATCTCACTGTACATTTATACCAAAGTAAGTCCACAGTGGAAATAGGTATTCCTATTTTAAAATTTCAAAATAAGTAACAAAGAACACAAATATTTGGTAAAACTAAAACTCCCTCCCTCACTCGACATCTGTAAAGTCTCTCTCAAGGCACTCTAGCACCTATCACCTGGTACTTTTTTGCTAGCCCGGGTTCCAACCGCGCGACTGCCTTCCGCTGATTGGCCAGAGCGTCGAAAAGGAGATAGAAAAAAGAGAGCGAGATGATGCGGTGTAGCTGCCACGCTATGACGACCCCACCCACGCTGAGGAGGAACTATGAAGTACACAGCTGTAATGGAAAAGGTCGAGTCGAGCCGAGGAGAGCTGTAACTGTGTAGTGCATGGAAAAGGGGCAATAGTGCCACCACATCTGTGGTCGGTTTATTAACAGGGAGAGTTGTGTGAGTTGAACTGCAGTGAAGCAACTCACACACATAACAGTTGGCTGACACGGTGACACAGATGATCGTCTCTTGCACTAAAAACTAGTTTTTGCTAGAAGCACCATCATTTCATATCGTTACCTTCGGGATAATATTGTTATCGCAATACTGCCGCTACCATTACATCCCTAGTTACAGCAGTAATGAAGGAATGTTTGCATCTGCAAACTGAAGGTAAGGTTACATCAGCTGTTTAGGAGTCTGATGTGGTGGTGGATGCTCTGCAGAGAGGGCAGTGGAGTACTGGTGATCTTCTCAGCAGTCCTCACCACTCTCTGCAGGCATTTGCAGTCCGTAGCAGCGGTGCTGCCGTGGAGTTGGTCAAGATGCTCTCAACAATGTAGCAGTAGAAGTTGCTGAGGATCTTGGGCGACATGCCAAACCTCCTCAGCCTCCTGAGAAAGTAGAGCCGTTGTTGCCCTCTTGACCAGCTGTGTGCTGTCAAGTGTCCAAGTGAGGTCCTCACTGCTGTGGACACCCAGGTAGCTGGGTGTCAGCCACGGTACATAAGCTCACAAATGATACTGATATTAATTGGAAACAGTTCTTCCCTGTTTGCTTATTTTATAGTAAATGAAAGGCACTCAGGCAGGCACGCACGGATGCATGCACACATGCAGGCACTATCATACTTAAAACCCTGATAACAACCTCCACATCATAGATCCGGTAATATTGTTGGTTGTCAGGGTGAATTGTTGAAACACGTGCTGAAGTTCCTCCAAACTGGGTCAGCAAACCAGTGAATCACCACACTGCATCTCATACCCCCACCCACATCTTCCTCCTTGTTTTAACTCGCTGAAGAAATTGCCTAACTACCTTTCTCCTTTGCTCTGTTCTTCATATATTTATAGAACATCTGTCTCAGTAATATTGCCAGGCTACTTAATGCCCTGCATTTGTTACTACCTATGTTTGGACTAGCTACAATTCAGTTTCCAAAACAGCCAACTGCATATCCTCGAAATACAAACATTGTTTACAATGAAAATCAGACGGAGTGATTCGAAGCTTTTTGTTCAGTAGTTTAGTTTTCAAAGACCCTGTTAGCGGTGAATACCCATCCCTAGGGTCTTACAAAGAAAGTTTAACTAAACCCGATTCAAAGTCTGACAATAATTTCCATCTCTCTGTCAAATTGCCTGGTGGGGTGGTAACAGGTGTGTAATCTACATAACGCAATCACCACATAATAACAGCAATTACATGCACACTAGATTCTGGCTTGCATTAAAATCCACTGAGCATGTCACTTGTTTTGGTTTCAGGTTTCTCTCTGCCAATGCTTTGCAGCATTCCCCTACTTTTTCATTCACATTTCAGACATTTTGCTGAATTCCTCAGCTAGAGCAACAGTGCAGAAGTAGCATAAACTCCTGGATCCTGAGAAATGCTGGCAGACGATTAAGATGGTCGGCGACCAGGATCCATAGTGCTGTGACAGTGATTTAGCATTTATCGGTATCAGAAGTGACAAATATATGTTCTAGATCAAACCCATTGATTGTATGAATTACAGGGGCCACAGGCTGACGCTGAGCAACCCAGAGGATGGGAACAAAGTTTTACTGTAATTAATTTGCTTGATTGTCTTGACACTGCGTTCCTCCGTAATGTCTAATTTGGATCTCAGTCATTTACTTTACTTTCATATAGGCATGAGTCAGTTTTACAGGCTCAAAAGGTGTTTTGTTTTCTTGTTCCTGTTTCTTTTTCTTCAGATGTTTTTTCTTCCTTTTGAGCTGCACCTTTGATGTTTTAAAGTCGTTACTGCCGTGTTTTTCACTGTATGTATGTGGGTAGTAATGTGACGCCTTTATCAGTGGATTCTGTTTTGATGGATTTCCGTAGGTGACACTACTGCTCCTGTGTGGCCTTGATTAGGTGAGAAGAGCAACACAATAGACATGAAGTGCAAAAAACATTGCAGATCATCAGCTTGTGTAAACCTAACCAAGCAGTTTTTGTTCCCGGAGCCATGACCATTCTGTGAAAGTAGCTACGCCTGCCACCATATGGGGGGCGTTTTGGAGCATATCACAGCGTTGTAAAGAATGGGTGAAACCTTTGCTCAGGTTAAAGGACTTGTTGGGATGTTAAGTTCTCAAAACTCAACATCCAGTTGAACCCAGTTCATATTGCTCTCAAATCAGTGCATACACCAGCATCAATGAAACTGACGACATATCAAGTCAAAGAATCGGACCAGGCTTTTGAAATGAGTGAACGATGATCAAAGAAAATCATTAAGCAAGGGTCAGTCTAAGAACTAACAGCATTCTCAGCATAGACGCATAAAACATAAACCCACATTGGTTTCATTGGCTTTTAAAATTATCCTCTGTGATTCTATACAGTACAGTAATGTGGCAATAATTGGGGCTGGATAGGGGAAAGGTCTACTCAGAGCAGCTCATGAATACTGAAGAGATTAATGCGAACTATAGTTGAATTTTTTGGACTGAACACTGGACTTGAGACATCAGAGTCACTCTTCACGACTCCACTCCTCTTAGCAATGTCACAAAATGGTGATGATTCATGAGGGTCCAAAATCTCAATTTACTGCTTGTCTTCCCCCCCCCCCGAATGTCTATTATACAGAGAGCAGTGAATGAGCGAACACAGCCTTGGTCTATAGGATTTGTTGACAATAATGAAACTATAGATTAATGCCATGCTTATGCGGTAATGGATTTTGAGGAAGGGGAGGTTTGGGAACTAAAACAAGAGGAAGAGAGGGTGAAGGAGAAGAAGAATAGGCAGTCATGGCTGCTAATTACGTCCACTCGAGGCTTTAAACAGCAGGTCTGCAGGTTAAACAGCAGACTCATTCTGGAGGCTGTCAGGACAGTCAGGCAGGGCTGCACATGATAGATGAAGCAGCATATGGCTGATGTTGGTCCCATTAAAGACAGCTCATCAGCAGCACATACATTGTGGACTCATATACCCATTTCTCAGCATGTACAGATAATACAGCTTGCGGGAGCGCACAGTTAGATACGGAAATTTGTTGCAATTACAACAGCTAAAATGTTGCAAAAGTGTTGCTGGATGATTTTTTGGCTATGATCACACCAATTTAAAAGCTGTTCTTGATAAATCAACAGTGATGCAAGGAGAAGCCGCCCGCCGCTTCATTTGTCTAAGTTTTCATTGACAGGCCCGACATCAGGCAAACAATCAATGCTGGATGATTGGTTAGCATCATTTATTGCTTAGTCATCATCAGCAGCCTCCAATCAGCCAGATGGTTCTCAAAGCAACATCTTTTGTTTTATTCAGTGAAAGAAAAAAGATTGTGTCCTTTTTTGTTTACAGCTTTAAGCGATCTGTGTTAATCTGTAAGTAGAGTTCTACATGGACAAATTATTACACTGTCACTGGAAAGGGCACAGGCTTATTTCAGTGAATAAATTGCAAAGGGGTTAAGATGAAACCAAACAGATGGTGACTGCAGTGGCTGCTGGCCCTGAATGACACCTTTAGCTGCTCGCAGCATTGATATGATTGATCTACAGAGCGTTTTGAGAAACATGTGTTAAGACATGAGACAGATCTACAGTATACATCACCTCTAAATAAAAAGCAAAAATCCACTGAGATGTGCAGAATCTGTTTTAAGATGGCGTCTTTGACATGGCAATGTGATGTTGTATCACAGCAGCACACTTTGTTGTGCAGATGGGAGTCTTTTATCATGTTAATGCTCTTCATATTGCTGATAGGGGTGGCACGGTACTCCAGTGCTGGGAGAGACAGACATCCATCACAGCAGCCTGCGCGGGATCGGGTTTTGTAAGGTGAATTAAGTTTTCATTAAACATTACACTCAAATATCTCAAACTGCTTCTTGTAAGACCTGACTCTCAGCACTTTTCTGCAGCTAAAAAATGAAAGCATATAGAAGCGCTTAATATTTTGGAAGTTGGGAATGCACAAGTCATTCCTGTTTACCTAAAATATCATGTAAATATCTGTGGTATCACATTTGTATACTCCATAGCATATGGTAATGTTGGCTGTGGTGCAACATGTGATGAAGCACTTCAATTTAACCTAAAGGTGAAGTGAAGTTGAAGTTGCATGGAGTGAATGTAACATTTAATCCCTTGGTTTAATTCCAGCCTGAAGTATCAAATACTGACAAACCAATGCTGTCATTCATGAAATAGAAGAGAATTACTCTGAAGAAATCTGCATTTGCTCAACACAGTATTAAACAGTGATGTGACGTGGCTTCAAGCAAAGATAATCCCACAGGTATGGATGCCTGACGAATTCAGCTATGTGTTGAACTCATTTTCTGACCATTCTCACAGCCACTGACTGAGCAGACAAGCCTGCAGGTGGTTGCTGTGAAAGGAGAGACTGTGGGGAAAATGAACAAATCTCATGGCCATAGAATTGACAGTGATCTATGTGATGTACAGGATACTCAATGATCTGTGGCCATTGCAATGTAGCAACAAATTAAGATGCTATTTCATATACAGTATGTGTTTATATGCTGTATGCAGCAAAACACATACTGTGGGTGGAGATCTGATTGTGTTTGAAAGCAGGATATAAAAGTGCACAGAGATGCTGACTGCTGAATGTTCACTGTCCACACCAGACAAAAGACAGATTCATCACAGCTACAGTCCAGAAATCTGATAATCCAGGTAATGTGTTTTTTTTTGTGTCTAAATCGTAAATATGAACCACCTTTATAATGCTTTCAAATGGTTTGTACAAATATTGAGCTGTTGATCAGAGTTTAGCAACAGTGTTCATATTACACCACTATCCCAGAAATGCATCAATTGGTGTATCAGTAATATTAAACTTGTCAGATTCTTCAATAGACATCTACCTATATCAGAAAATGTCAAACAAACTTTGTTGATTGATTATACTTTGGGTTTTTGCAGAATCATCCAGTCAGTATCCACATTGTTTTCTGGCAATAGTACTGGAACAATCTCATAACTGTTGTTTTGAAAATCAATTGAAAACAACATGTAGCCGTCGTCATATAGTGTGGAGGACTTGCAAACCCTCAGGGAACAACTGTGGCGTCTCTGTGTACTTGAATGTCATGTATATTCTCTATAGCCTGCATGTTGTGTTCAAGGTCCTGCAGATGCTGCAGTACGGGTTACTGATCGCTCGATTTTTATTGTTTGTTTGTTTGTTTGATTGTTTTATTGTCAAACTGCGGACCACCAGTGAAGCCCACAACAAATTTCCCTACGGGGACAATTAAAGTATATTGAATTGAATTGAATGTCCTCATCTTGCCCTGACCAAAGAAAACGTAACGTGTGTACTTACGTCCTATAGTTTCTAAGGGTTAGAGGTAAAACATCTTCATCTTATGATGGGAGGTTGATTGAGAAGTTTGACCACAGTGGAAAATGGTTTTGCATTTCCATTCTTGGTTTTATGTTTGATTGATTTAAATTGTAAACCTGAAGTGGAATCATGAATGCTCAAGTTAAAAGTAGTTAGTGAAGAAAGTCTTTTTTTGAATATTATGTCAAAATAATGATGTTTTTACTGTTCCACTTAGTTTGATGGAGTTGAAGAGCCGTCTGTAAACAGTGAATCACCGGTCCACTCTGTCAATGTGGCCCTGTCTTCATATTGATGATCAAAGAGTCCCTGAATGTTTCAGGAACATTTTAAGTCTGACATGAAGCAAGCCACCGTTAATTATTACTGACAGTAAACATGGTCAATTCAAATGTTAATGATGCTCCTGTTTTTTCTCAATCACTCCCCTGTGCCATTGATTTGGCTAAGAAACGATGATCAGCAGTTTTGAACAGAAAATTACCCACACAGGCTACCATTGCTCCTGTAGATGACCCTAAGAAAAACAACCAGACAGCTTGTTTATCTATTGTTTTACTTTTCAATCGCCATTCCGTAGGATTGCTCCGACATTTTTCTCCCTTCATATTCCAGGATAATTGGCAACCTGTTTTTCCATTTGCATCAAGGGCCCCCTCTAAGGAAGAGACAGGCTCTTGGGTTTTGATTTGTTATTTCTTTTCTGACTGCTTGCTCTTTCTAGACAATTTCTTTGAAAAACATTCATTTTAGTGATCTATGTAAAACAATGAAACTACAATTTTTACTTTAAAAGTAGACTAGTGTGAATGTCTGTTTAGAAACATGGCTCCTATATTCAAAAGCAGAGGAAGCTGTTTTCATAATGGTCTTATCAAATTGGGAAACTCAAGTGAAGGCTGGTTGGTTGAATTAGACCCAGTACTCTAACCTATAAAACTGCATGTGACATGTGTGCATGCAGGGGCATATTTTTGTTAAAATCTTATTGAGACGTAAAGACAGTGGCAAAAATTCCATAGTTAACTAATCAAGTGGTCTCACAATCTTGGCTCTGTTTTCAGACTTTAATAAATTGAGATGACTTTGGCCAATCACATGTCCTTACAGAGAGGGAGAGCACACAGTGATTTGATGATAGGGCAGCCATGCAACAGTGTCGGAGCATCTATCAAGGCCTTGAAGATGTAGACTCTTAGCAATTTTGAATTATTTTTGTCATTGTGTGGTTTCTGTGTTTTCCTACCTTAATGTTTCTTTTGTAAATGATAAATACTTTTTGTTCACCCTGCCATCCTTATCTCTGCCTGGTCTACATTTGGGTCCTGTCCATTACACACCCTGACAATTTTGAATTGAATGCAACTTCTTTTCACCATAATTCCACCAAGTCTTTTAGTTTCCAATTCCTCATGAAGATCAGTTGATCAACTCTTGAGAAATTAATAGTAGGTTGTGTTACAAACTAACAATCAGATATTTGACTGGTGCTTGAAGTAATAGAAAACTGGACATAAAACAAAAATGTACATGTGTCCTTATTTCAGCCGTAACTAAATACAAATTTCAGCACACAAACACATCAGTGTACAAAGTGTTCAATGTGTACAAATACATCAGTAAATAACTGTAAAACCCAGACATATGCACACAATAATCCGTCTCATGTGAGCCACTTCAGCCAAACATTTTAATACATTATAATACAAGAACCGCCACCTTACCGTGGTGGAGGGGTTTGAGCACCCGAATGATCCTAGGAGCTATGTTGTCCGGGGCTTAATGCCCCTGGTAGGGTCTCCCAAGGCAAACAGGTCCTAGGTGACGAGTCAGACTAAGAGCGGTTCCAAGCCCCCTATGAAAAAGAAAACATCAAGGAAGTGTACGTCGCCCGGACTGGCGTTACCGGGGCCCCACCCTGGAGCCAGGCCTGGGGTCGGGGCTCGCAGGCGAGCGTCTGGTGGCCGGGTCTTGGCCCACGGGACCCGGCCGGGCGCAGCCCGAAGGAGCGACGTGGGCCCGCCTTTCCGTAGGCTCACCACCCGCGGGAGGGTTCAGAAGGGGCCGGTGCCGTGTGATTTGGGTGGCAGCCGTGGGCGGGGGCCCCGGCGACCCAATCCCCGGACAACGACTCTGGCTTTAGGGACATGGAATGTCACCTCGCTGGGGGGGAAAGAGCCTGAGCTCGTGCGGGAGGCTGAGAGGTATCGGCTAGAGATAGTCGGGCTCACCTCCACGCACAGCCTGGGCTCTGGAACCCAACTCCTTGAGAGAGGTTGGACTCTCTTCCACTCTGGAGTTGCCCATGGTGAGAGGCGGCGAGCTGGTGTGGGCTTGCTCATAGCTCCCCAGCTCAGCCGCCATGTGTTGGAGTTCTCCCCACTTAACGAGAGGGTCGCTTCCCTGCGCCTTCGGGTCGGGGATAGGTCTCTCACTGTCGTTTCGGCCTACGGGCCGAACGGCAGTGC
The DNA here is from genome assembly GCF_905171665.1 of Trachurus trachurus. Lineage (NCBI taxonomy): Eukaryota > Metazoa > Chordata > Actinopteri > Carangiformes > Carangidae > Trachurus > Trachurus trachurus. The sequence continues at coordinate 22,524,191 of NC_139893.1, read as the reverse complement.
AGAGTACCCGGCCTTCCTGGAGGCCCTGGGAGGGGTGCTGGAAAGTGCCCCAACTGGGGACTCCATCGTTCTGTTGGGGGACTTCAACGCTCACGTGGGCAGCGACAGTGTTACCTGGAGAGGTGTGATTGGGAGGAACGGCCTCCCTGATCTGAACCCGAGTGGTGTTTTGTTATTGGACTTCTGTGCTAGCCACAGTCTGTCCATAACGAACACCATGTTCGAGCATAAGGGTGTCCATCAGTGCACGTGGCACCAGGACACCCTAGGACGGAGGTCAATGATCGACTTTGTAGTCGTGTCATCTGACCTCCGGCCGTATGTCTTGGACACTCGGGTGAAGAGAGGGGCTGAGCTGTCAACTGATCACCACCTGGTGGTGAGTTGGATCCGCTGGCAGGGGAGGAAGCTGGTCAGACCTGGAAGACCCAAGCGTATCGTGAGGGTCTGCTGGGAACGTCTGGCAGAATCCCCTGTCAGGGAGGTCTTCAACTCCCACCTCCGGGAGAGCTTTGACCGGATTCCGAGGGAGGCCGGAGACATTGAGTCTGAATGGACCATGTTCTCCACTTCCATTGTTGACGCGGCCGTCCGGAGCTGTGGCCGTAAGGTCTCCGGTGCCTGTCGCGGTGGCAATCCCCGAACCCGGTGGTGGACCCCGGAAGTAAGGGATGCCGTCAAGCTGAAGAAGGAGTCCTACCGAGCCTGGCTAGCTCGGGGGACCCCCGAGGCAGCTGACGGGTACCGGCAGGCCAAGCGGACAGCAGCTCGGGCGGTCACGGAAGCAAAAACTCGGGTCTGGGAAAAGTTCGGGGAGGCCATGGAGGAGGACTACCGGTCAGCCTCGAGGAAATTCTGGCAAACCATCCGGCGCCTCAGGAGGGGAAAGCAGTGCTCCGCCAACACTGTTTACAGTGGAGGAGGGGAGCTGTTGACCTCGACTGGGGATATCGTCGGGCGGTGGAAGGAATACTTCGAGGATCTCCTCAATCCCACTGACACGCCTTCCGTCGAGGAAACAGAGTCTGAGGACTCAGAGGTTGATTCATTCATCACCCAAGCTGAAGTCACTGAGGTAGTCCGGAAGCTCCTCAGTGGCAAGTCACCGGGGGTGGATGAAATCCGCCCTGAGTACCTCAAGTCTCTGGATGTTGCGGGGCTGTCGTGGCTGACACGCCTCTGCAGCATCGCGTGGCAGTCGGGGACAGTGCCTCAGGACTGGCAGACCGGGGTGGTGGTCCCTCTCTTCAAAAAGGGGGACCGGAGGGTGTGTCCCAACTACCGGGGGATCACACTTCTCAGCCTCCCGGGGAAAGTCTATTCCAGGGTGCTGGAGAGGAGAATTCGGCCGATAGTCGAACCTCGGATCCAGGAGGAACAATGCGGTTTTCGTCCTGGCCGTGGAACGCTGGACCAGCTCTACACCCTCCGCAGGGTGCTCGAGGGCGCATGGGAGTTTGCCCAACCAGTCCACATGTGTTTTGTGGACTTGGAGAAGGCTTTCGACCGTGTCCCACGTGGCATCCTGTGGGAGGTGCTCCGAGAGTATGGGGTCGGAGGCCCTCTGCTGAGGGCTGTACGGTCCCTGTATGACCGGAGCAGGAGCTTGGTTCGCATTGCCGGCAGTAAGTCAGACCTGTTCCCGGTGCTGCCCTTTGTCACCGGTTCTGTTCATTATTTTTATGGACAGAATTTCTAGGTGCAGCCAAGGGCCGGAGGGGGTACGGTTCGGGAGCCACTTGATTTCATCTCTGCTTTTTGCAGATGATGTGGTCTTGTTGGCTCCCTCGAGCCAGGACCTTCAGCATGCACTGGGGCGGTTTGCAGCCGAGTGTGAAGCAGCTGGGATGAGAATCAGCACCTCTAAGTCCGAGGCCATGGTTCTCGACCGGAAAAAGGTGGCTTGCACCCTCCAGGCCGGGGGAGAGTTCCTGCCTCAGGTGGAGGAGTTTAAGTATCTTGGGGTCTTGTTCACGAGTGAGGGGAGAATGGAGCGCGAGATCGACAGGGGGATCGGTGCGGCGGCCGCAGTAATGCGGTCTTTGTATCGGTCCGTCGTGGTGAAGAAGGAGCTGAGCCGAAAGGCAAAGCTCTCAATTTACCGGTCGATCTACGTTCCCACCCTCACCTATGGTCATGAACTCTGGGTCATGACCGAAAGAACGGGGTCCCGGATACAAGCGGCCGAAATGAGTTTCCTCCGCAGGGTGGCGGGGCGCTCCCTTAGAGATAGGGTGAGGAGCTCTGTCACCCGGGAGGAGCTCGGAGTAGAGCCGCTGCTCCTCCACATCGAGAGGAGTCAGCTGAGGTGGCTCGGGCACCTGTATAGGATGCCCCCTGGACGCCTCCCTCGTGAGGTGTTCCGGGCATGTCCCACCGGGAGGAGGCCCCGAGGAAGACCCAGGACACGCTGGAGTGACTACGTCACTCGGCTGGCCTGGGAACGCCTTGGGGTCCCCCCGGAAGAGCTGGAGGAAGTGTCCGGGGAGAGGGAAGTCTGGGCATCCCTGCTCCGACTGCTGCCCCCGCGACCCGATTCCGGATAAGCGGCGGACAATGGATGGATGGATGGATGGTTATATTAGGCCCTATGAATAGAGCTTTGTCCTTCGGTCAGATTGGAGGCTACTTGAAAGCAATGAGCAATGACTTAGCCGGTTAGCATGTGTTAATAGTTGGCAACAGTTATTTAGTCATATGTGCTGAAACTATTTGTGACGACCGTCCCGATGGCCACTCCGCCCCTGGTCTGCATTTAGGTTCAGTTTCTGCAACCCTTGACACAAACTCCTGATCTTGAAACCCTAAAACCAGCATCAAAACTCAGTTTAGCATGGGGGTGGTGCTGGTAGTGGTTATGTTGCTTGCCAGTTATATTATGAACATGAACATATGAGTAATGTGTTTTATATAAAGATTTTGCATCTTGTACTAAAAAGTAGCTATCGTGAAATGGCACATAGTGGCACACATTTAGAGAAAAATGAAACATCTCATTCAATTTGCATTATTTTCTTTGAAATTCATTTAGAAAAAAAAGAGTTCTCTTTCACTGTCTCCTCCATTACAAGCTAAGTAACTATTTCCAAATGGCTTCTGGTAAACCAACTACAAGCCATTTAGACGGTAAAGTTTCCAACACACAAAATGTCTGCATTGGTGCTAACTCGATCATATTATCTCATTAATATTGAACTGTAACAGCACCTTGAGGCCTTAAACATCTTCTCATACAACCGGACTGCTTTTTAGCTTCACAAATGACTGTGTGATTAGACAAAACATGCTGATGTGCATTTTTGAGGGGAGTGTGGAATACCATTAGTGGTTTGGTAAAGCCAGGGGGGGAGAGAGATTGGTAATTTGCAATAATTACATTAAGAAAGTGATACTGGCTGACTTAAATGAAATAAACATGAGTGCTTAATGTACCCCTACATTATGCTCCCCCATCCCCCCTGCATTGTTCTTAAGAAATTGGGCTTCTGAGAATTCATAATTACTTGTTTTATTCTTGGCCTAGCTTATGAAAGATTAAAATTACGTTTAAAGACAGGCTTATTCCTGTGTTGTTGCAGGAGTACTATTGTATGCCAATATCTGAGGTACTTATCACAGAAGGGGATATCTTATAAAAGGGTGCTTGTGGATACTCGTGGCTACTCTGCCAAATTTGTCGGCGTCAAATGTAACATCTAAACTCTGTTCAGACATGCTGGGCTAGTGAAACCCAGAGGAGCCTTCTAAAGAGGAGATTGAAGGGACCAAACGGCAGAAAATAAACGGCGTGGAAAAACATGGGCTTATGATAAGTCTACAGAGAAATGGGTTGTTGGCCCTGTGCCTTTTGATATCAGTTTGAATTAGAATGATATTATTGATTTTTCCAAGAGCGGCCTGAAAATGCGCCTGTAGCCAGTCCTCAGAGAGTGGAGAGACAGAGACAGAAAAAGGCGAAGGGACAGAGGGAGGCAGGGAAGGAGATAAAGAGGAACAGGCAGAAGAAGACAGATAGAGCGAGGGAGGGGGGGTAGGGAGATAGAGGGAGGGTTCGGATAAAGGAAGAGCAAAAGGCAGAAGCATGAGTGAGGGTCTGGTTGCAAAAATAGAGCAACTCCCCAATCAATTGTGCGTCGGTGGCCCTGCTGTGAGACTGCAGGGGATCCCTCAGCAGGAACACATAAAGGAGAGGTCATAATAGGCCAATACATTAGATAAATGGCATTTACTGCTATGGAAACGACTCCAACCTGGCTGGAGGTTGCCCACCGTGCTGGCAGCAGGTTTGTATTTATAGCCCTCTCTAGCACCTTGCTGTGCAATTTCTCCAACACTCTACCACCACCATCACACACACATGCAACACCACTGCCTCCTCCTGCTCCTCAACCTTGTCTTTTCCATCCCTCTTCACCTCCCTTGGTCTCAGCAATCCTACATTTGATATCCTGTCACCCAGTGCTGCCCCCTCCTCTGCTGCAAACCAGTTCCTGGCGTCCATTATGTTACCGGGTGTTGCTGCTGGAGACTCACCGCTTCCTGTCAGCTCAAGAACTGACCTGCTGGTGCACAAAGTGTTGCCCACGGAGCACCGGAGGGGAGGAGCAGTCATGGAGGGTGAAGATCAAACAGGTCCCGATTGTGTTTGCTGCTGTGACAAATTTGTGGCTGTGATAGGCATTATCACTGAGCATTTAACGACTGTATGATCAGATTATTATTTAGTGATTAGTTCATTAGATTGTGATCTCAGCATCGATTTCTTGGACAAACATCTTCTTTTAAAGCGGCTATAATCAATGTTTTTATAATTGTAGTGTATCAAATGATAACAATGTGACAGGGTAAAAGGGGTCAGGCCCAGTGCTGAACCTACAGAGAATTATCTGCTGAATCTGCAGCTCCTCTCTGCTATCTTGCCCACAGCTCTACTATTTTGGTTCACTCCCTCTGTTCTACAGTATAGGCCCTGTTTAGACCTTGCATTAAAATGCATCTTCGTTGCCTCCTTCACAAGTGGACAGCTTGTCCACTTGTTGTGTCCAGCATGTCAGTTTAAACCAGCATTAAAATGCACCCCCACATGTATCTCCTGTAACCACTTGTGATCAGAGCTCACTTCCCTGCTTTATATGCAAATAAACAGGTATGTGTTGTTGTTTTTAGCCAATCTGGCGGGTGTGTTGTCAATGTGCCTGTATGTGTGTCAGAGAGAGTGAGAGCGAGAGGCTGTGCTGTGCATAGCCCTACATTGAAATACATTTTTTTATGCCTTTGAAATAATAAAATATTACCTGTTCAACTAAACATATGGCCCATAGTTGGCAGATAAGCTCATATGGAAAGTATTATGCATTTTATGACTGAAGCATGAAACTTACATCTACATACCCCAAGGTTTGATTTCAGACGTGGAACCACTTTCTGTCTGACCTCAGGGGACCTTTAATGGTCATTGACCTCAGCATTGCATTTTTGCACTTTTCATCCCATTATTCTCCATTGGAAACATATGAAAATCTCACCGCACGTCACTGCCTCAGACACATATGTCAAGTTGATATAGAGGGATTATTTGTTCACCAACAGCATGTGTAACCTGACTGCATAAAGAACGGCGCCTTTTATCTGTTTGACCGGTTGTCATGGTTATCTTGAAGTTCACTCAAAGCCATGTTAGCTAGCGATGTTGACATACGCATGGCACGACGTTAACGTTAAGTGACTGTTGTTTACACGCGGTTGCAGAAACGTGATGGAGAACAAACCCGAAGCGCATTCCGTGCTTGTGCACATTCGTGACCAAGCGTACTGTGCTCAAGCACACCTCTTCCAACCGTAGCGGGCCAGGGAAGTGTACCGTACAGTACACTTGCACTAGAATCCGGACTTAAGGGGGCAAACTTGCTTGGGCATGGTACGATTGCCTAGTGTGAGTGCGCCCTTAGTTAGCTTTAAATAAACCAAAATCATACAGTTTTAAAGATTCAACATAATAATAATAACAATAATAATAATAATAATTCATTTAATTTATATAGCACTTTTCAATAACCCAAAGACGCTTACAAGGACACAAAAGAAACAGGGTAGAGACATACAGGGGGAGACGAGGGAGAGACAGTACACAGTGACACATTAATGAGCGAGGTGATGGAGAGACCGGCTATGGGTAGAGGAGGTCATAGGCCTGGGAGAAGAGGTATGTTTTTAACCGGGACTTGAATGTGGGGAGTGAGGGTGAGTCGCGGACAGATGGGGGGAGAGAGTTCCAGAGTCGGGGTGCAGCACGGGAGAAGGCTCGGTCGCCGAAGGATTTGAGTCTGGATGTGGGTGTTGTCAGGGAGAGAGTGGAGGAGGATCGGAGGGCACGGGTGGGGCGGTGGGGAATGAGGAGGTCAGACAGGTAGGGGGGGGCCAGGTGGTGGAGGGCTTTGAAGGTGAGGAGGAGTATCTTGAAGTTGATGCGCTGTTTGATGGGGAGCCAGTGGAGAGAGTGGGGGACGGGAGTGATGTGTTCACGGGACCGGGTGTGGGTGAGGAGGCGGGCAGCAGAGTTCTGGACCATTTGAAGTCTATGGAGGGAGTGGGAAGTGATGCCGGTGAGGAGGGAGTTACAGTAGTCGAGGCGGGAGGAGATGAAGGCGTGGATGAGGGATTCGGCAGCAGGGGGAGAGAGGCAGTGTCGGATTTTGGCGATGCGGCGGAGGTGGAAGTAGGAGGTCTTGATGACGGAGCTGACATGGTGATCGAAGGAGAGGGTGGGGTCCAGGATAACGCCAAGGTTGCGTGCCAGGGGGGAGGGAGTGATGGTCGAGGTGTCAATGGTGAATGAGATGGGTCCGGTTTTGCTGAGGGCGGATTTGGTGCCTATGAGGAGGAGCTCTGTTTTATCACTGTTGAGTTTGAGGAAGTTGTGAGTCAGCCATGTTTTTATTGTGGAGATGCAGGTTTCGATGTGGGTGAGGGGAGGGTTCTGGGTGGATTTGGTGCTGATATAGATCTGGGTGTCGTCGGCGTAGCAGTGATAGTCCAGGTTGAGGTTGCGGATGATGTGACCAAGGGGGAAGAGGTAGCAGATGAAGAGGAGGGGGCCGAGGACTGAGCCTTGGGGGACCCCCTGCGTGACCGGGGAGAGGGTGGATGTGTGGCCGGAGAGGGAGACGAACTGTTGTCTGTTGGTGAGGTAGGAGGTGAGCCAGTCGAGTGCAGTGCCCTCAACACCCTGTTGGCGCAGCCTTTGAAGGAGGATGGAGTGGTTCACAGTGTCAAAGGCTGCGCTGAGCAGTGATGTTTTTGTTAACGATGACGATGAGGCTTCACAAGATTTAGCAACAGCTCCGTCAATAATAGAACGACGCTGCTGAGACGAGCCGCGGTGTGCCCGCCGCCCGGTGCTTGTGATCAGAGTGGCAGAGAGCAGCAGGCAGTGATCAGCTGCTCCGGTGACCGCGGTGCAGCCGCTCCGCGGCGCTGACGGGTGGATGGTCAGACGTTCAAATGCACGACATTTCTGCTTATTGTGCGGTATATAACCTGTCAATTAAAAATCAACAAGTATCTGCAATGCTGCTGCATCCCATCCTTGTGTGGTCACGTCCACCACCTGGCATGCAGCGCACATTCTGCCCAACACACCTGCCGTCACTCAACCAGAAGATATATGGACGTATTATAAATATAATCCAGCAGAAGAAAAAAACTGAATGCACCAGGCTACTGTTACCACTTTATCTGTGTGTAGGCTAATGCATAATCCTTAGACCATAAGCCATTGGGTGGAAACATTATGTGTAAAACCATTCCTTTATTGAATTAATTTGTTAAAATACTTTTTTTTTTTTTTTCTTTTTTTACTAAAACTGACTAAAACTAGACGAAAACCTTGTTGAGTTTTCGTCGACTAAAACTAGACTAAAACTATCACATATAGAAATGACTAAAATTGACTAAAACTAATAAGTATTTTCGTAAAAAAGACTAAGACTAAGACTAAATCTAAAATGCCTGCCAAAAACAACACTGGCGCTGAGGTCTAGTAGTAACAGGATGTTGAGGGCACCGGAGTCTGCAGATGACTTTGACAAGGGCGGTTTCAGTGCTGTGGAGTGGGCGGAATCCAGACTGGAGGGGTTCGAAGAGGTTGTTGGACTGGAGATGGGTGTGGAGTTGAGCGGCGACGGTGAGTTCCAGGGTTTTGGAGAGGAACGGGAGTCCCACCTTTGTGTCCTATAAAGAACTGTATACAATTTATAGGCTATAGGACTGAATAAAAAAGGGACGGCTAATGGCTTCATGGGCATTGAGTGAAATAACTTATGTTGCAAAGAGGCAATAGGTGACAGGAAGACTGATCTGCTATTGATTATCGTTAGGGGAGATTGGGGAAAATGTTGGCATGATTGCTTTCACTTGGCATTTTTAATTTCCATAGCTGGTTTTGATGTGGTTTCTGGAGTCAGTAATACAAGGACATTTTCAAATAGGATAAATATGCTCTACTGTCTGTTTCCACCTTCCCATTTATCCTGATGCCTTAATTTCAGCTTTCCTGACATATTAAAAGATTTCACAATCTATTGTGTACTATAACACCCTCTTTTCTCTCCTCCACACTCTTTATTTCACAGTGGCAGATGAATAATTAATTCTTTATTCAAAGGAAAAGGGCAAGCAGGCTCACAATATTGTCTATGAACGAGTACTTATAACCCACAGACCATTGTCACATTCATGTCTCCCAGGGGAACAATTCCAACACAATTTACTGAGCATGAACATTAGACTGTCAGAACCAGGCCAGAGACCCTGCCTTCCCAACACAACACTGGTCAACTAATGCACAGGGGAGAAGACATTGGGGAAGGCTTTGCTTTCAGGTAATGGCTCTTAGTGACGCTTATTCATTAAACAGAGTGTCTGAACAATAGAGCTCTACGTAATGCATCTGCTTTACACATCCTGCATTATTTATGAGCAGAGAACAGCTTTATATTCAGAATGGGTTAAAAGCTTAAAGGTTGTTCGGGGACTTGTTTTTTATTAGACACCGTGCATTCAGTATAATAGTGAAATTCTAAAGAGATGCTGCTTAAAAGCTACAATAACCAACTTTTCCACAGTAAGCTAACAATAAATAAATAATATGCATCGTTATGCTATGTCAACTCTGTGCCTGTCTGTCACCCACAGTGTATGTGTATACAAGCCTGAATGGTACCATCAGCCTATAAAGATGTCAGGATGTGTGAAATGAACTACCTTGTGTGGCGCATTGTTCAATCATGTCTGAGGGTAAAAGTGTTTACAGCTGTTTCTAAGAGCTGGGAGGTGGGAGTGTTATTTTTCTGTGGTATACGCAGGTCAAGACCTCACATCAGACAGGAGTGCAAGGGCACACTAACATGATACACAAGTGGAAATAAAAAAACCTCCCAAAATATTAAGCTGGTGTCTATTTAGTCAGTAAACTTTGGAACCAATGTTTTGATTGTGTTACTACTGATAGTAGGAAATTAAATTAAAAAAAACTATACAATAAGAGGTCACTGACTGCATGGACACTTTGTCAGTATATTTTTGTTTGTCTTAATTGGTGTTGGCTGCAGCTGTGCAGGTTTAGTCTACTGGTCTCAGCAGGAAGTGTCACTCACGTTTACTCCAAGGGGAAAAACATGTTCAAGTTTGTCACACTATTGAAGCAAGCTTGAAAGACTATTTGACATCTTTATGCTATCACTGGTATGGCTGGAGGTCACAGTAATGAAAACTGAGCAAGTGGGAGTAGGTGAGAGTTTTTGTCATGTTGGACTTTGGAATACCAGCATATGGCTATTTTCTGGAGGCTGTAAACACCAGTACAGACCTGGTACACATTGAACTCAGTGGAGCACTTGATGAAGTGAGCTGTCATAAGTGTTTAAATAAACACCATACTTTTATGTAAATTTTTTTTTTTGAGATTCAAAGTCTACTGCATGAAGCATTTGAGTTTTTTCAGGCTTTGGAAAGTTACTGTTGGAGCAGCCCTATTATTTGAGGATGGTATTCGACCATATGAGAAGCACTAAGGTTATGACACACTGACACAAAAAAAAAGAGCTATTTAGGCTACATGTTTTGCTATTGCTACACAGCCAATGTTAGCATTAGTAGCATTAACTGAAGAAATGTTCCAAGTTGAGCATCTTCATTCCTTTCCTCACCAAGTGGAAAGCAACACCAAAGAGCAACTCTTGTCTCCACTATGTCATTTGTTATAGGCTATTGTAATTACAGTAAAATGATAACCAGCTAGCTTTGGCCTCCTTTGTCATTTTCTGACAGCAACTATAACATTAGCTTAAGCTGCTGTTAAGCAATAATCATCACCACTCCTTCCTAGAAAGAAACCACATTTGACAGCAAAACAGAAAAGCAATTGCCTAGCGATATTCCAGTTTCCAAAACAGAATCTCTAAAACCAAGGTCAAAGACAAAATAAGCTTAAAAAGACACAAGCTCCCTGAAATTTGGTCAAGGTCTCCCTGCATTGTTAAACGCATACGGATAGAGAAAACAAGAATACAATGTTTATAAGATGTAAGCTTTGGGCAAAGTTAGAGGATGGCCTTGAGGGGAAGGTGAACAAGTAGGAAGAAGAGCAACAAAAGTGACACAAGGATTCATTAAAAGACAGAAATAGGACTTGGATAGCTCAAAGTGTTTTTTCCAATCATGTTCTGTACATTATGCTAGAATTAAATCTGAGTTTGCTCAGTTTTGGACAAATAATATTCAGTACAGTGTATGTCACATTTGACATTTTCCATTCTTTCTCCCCCATAGGAACATTAATAACTTACCAAAGTAAATTGTGTTTAACACAGTTAGATGCTGGAAAAATCAAACTAATAAACTAAGCAAGAGTTTAAATTTAGTGCCATATAGCCTATAGTATTACTATGAAATTAAAACTGTGAATGTTTTGGCATCTTAGAAATGGGAAAACTCACAGTCAAAGGCTACCTTTTAAACACTTATGTTCTCTTTGTGCCTCGCTGGTTTGAAACCTGCAATTCACAGTTTTAAGATAAATAAAAGATAAAAAGATAAGATTAAAAAAAAGAAAAGAAAAAAGGTGAGTGATTGTTGCCAGAAAACCCCATCTTTACAGATAAAACTGAATACAGGTGTAAAAGGGGGGCAGCTTGCACAACATTGATTGGTAGTGTATTCAGAGGGAAGTACATCTGTGAACAGATGTTGATTTATTGTGGTTCACTTTGATGCGTAAAAACTTGAACTTTCCCAGATCTAAACATGCACTCCAGTAAAGGCAAAAGCAACAACAAACCAACCAGAAAATAAACATACAGACTGCAGGTTTCAATTATACTACTATTGCTGCTTTAAAAAGTAGTGCAATGGAGGGCAATGATGGGACGTGGTCTTGGTCAGGCATGGGAATCAAACCCACAACCTTAAAGCGGAACTATGCAAGTCTGCTCGCTTTTCCGCTGTTTTGGTTACGCTCTTCTCAACCATGTGCATTTGTTTACAACGAAGCCGGTGAAAAATCAATAAGCGGTGGATAACGTTAGATAACATACAATGTTACAACGTGTGTGTGTGTGTAGTCTTAACCGTCATAAACAAAAGATTACAGCGTGTTTGTGTCGCGGGGTGCAGAGACGAGAGCTGGGACACCGGGGTGGCGACCGAGTAACTACACTGATGTTGCATGGTTGGTTTTCAGCCGTGAGACGCCAGGTGAAGGCAGAGAGCCTCCGTTCTCACTCGTAACAAGTCACAAGTCGTGTAGTTAACTATCACAATTACTCCAGAGCTTTTTAATTAAGGCAAAAATGTAGCATAGCCACGGGAAAATCCTGCTTAGTTCCTCTTTAATGTCAGGAGTCACATATTGAGCTTGGTTATTTCTCTCTCTGAACACTTATGACACTTCCTTCAGTTTTTGCATTTTCAGACACACAGTAAATGATTGTCACAGTCTTTGACAGCAAAGTAGGGGATAAACCATAAAACTTGCAGATGTTACTAATAATAACATTTAAAACAGCTTTATCCTTTACCCTCAGAGGTTATGACAGTGATTTTACCTGCTGAGGTTTTACTGATTACAACTTTTTTGAAATGTACCTCTTAAACTCAGGCTTACAACTTTAATATACTAACTGTTAACACATAGGCTACGTTCAGACCGCAGGTCTTAATGCTCAATTCCGATTTATTGCTCACCCCCCCCCCCCCCACCCGTGTCCGGAGCCCGTTCGGGACCGGACGCGGAGCAGAGACCCAGGTCCAACAGTGCAACTTGTCCCTCTCTGAAGCAGAGGATGAGGTCAGCTTTACTCCAGTCAGTCTTCACATGCAGACAGTCCACAAAGTTGAAAGAGTTTCTGATCATATCGTTGTCAGTTTTTTCCAGGCGACAGAGTTTTTTTTTTTTACCCGGCTTGTATTTAGGGCCGGCCTTTATTTGTTTGTGTAAACAAATTAATACCGGCTATTATTTGAGGTAATCCCGTATCAAATCGGTCATTGATAAGTGTGCGTCTCATCCCCTGACTCTCCCAACAAAAGCGCCTGTGGCACATTTTTTGTTGTTCAATCAACTTTATTTGTCATTCATTTACAAAACAGTGCAGCGCGGGTCAGAATGACGTCAAAGTCGCATTAAATGCGACCTGGCTGTTCAGATTGCGGTCGCATTCAAAAAAATCAGATACGTATCCGATTCAGTACCACATTTAAAAGTGGCCTGAATCTGATTTGAAAAAGTCAGATTCAATGCGACTTGTGCAAAAGCAAATCAGATATGGGTCACATATGAGCGAAAAAATCAGATTCAGGCCATTTGCAACTGCGGTGTGAACATAGTCATAAAGTAGAGATGTAGAGTACTTTATTGAGAAGGCAGTCTGACAAAGAAGACCAAAAATGTGAGGAGCCCTCCTCTGGTTTCACCCAGCTGTAACAACCTTCCCTGTTAAACTCAATATGCATGACATGGGACAAGGGATGACAATGCCGACACCTGGTCACCCTACTGTACCTGTGGCGTTCAGTGGAGCAGTTAGTCTAAGTCTGGCCGATTGGGCTCCTTTGGCAAACCAGACCTGTGTGGGTGAGCCGGAGACATAACATGAGTTTTTACAACTTCCTCCTCTCTGAAACAATGCAGGGGGTCCAACACCACCCTCAGGACTTGGCCGGCTTTCTGTATCAGTTTGTTGAGTCATTCAGTGTCGGCCACCCTCAAGCTACTGTCCAAGCAGACCACAGCGTAAGATAATGGTGCCAGCCAGAGGCATGTTAAGGGTTGACAATGCTTGCAGCAAAGCTCACACTATTTGGGGCTGAGGCTGTGCAAACCAGCAGAGTACACTGAATTTCTTTTTTTTTTTTTTGAAGAGCCTACAGTGCTCCTCTTTAACAAATGGTAATGTGTGGCCTTGAAACCCTGGCATCTTTTCAGCTTTACTTGACTGAGGAATCACCGCTTGTATGCTGCTTGTTTGGCTTTACTATATTAGCCTGTAAGTATCATGCAGATGTTGACCACTTATGTCTAGAAAGCTGTTTGACAAATCAGTGGATTAGAGTTCAGCTACAGAATTACCATTTAAAAAACTCAATGGACGCACTGCGGTTAATTTCAGAATGTGCAGACTTTTTTACTCCACTTTAAGTCTTGTCAAATTTCTCTGAGCCATCTCTATGTTGACATTTAGTTTAAAAGTTTAACACAGAGTTTCAACTTAAACTTGTAGCATCAATCTTCAAGGACAGAAAAAGCTAAAACTGAAGCATGAAGACCATTAACAGCTTAGAATAAGTAATTTAGAGTAAGTTATATAGCAATCAGGGTCTTCACAGTACATATAAATTATAGCAGCTTTATAACGCACTTACCAGCTGAGGAGAAAAATACTTATGCTGCTTTATTCCTACTGTTTGAGTAAGGAAGGAAGAACCCATGACGTGACTCCTGAGTACCAGACTGAGCCATACCACTAATTGTACCATATTTCTAAGAAACGATACAGTGTGTGTGTGTGTCATCATGTCATAGTAGGAAGAAAAGAGGGAGAAAATGTGCTGGATGACTGCTGCCCTTCACCTTATGTCCTGCTTAGACATTATATCATAATTACAATATAATAGTGATATAATCATTTCTGCAATAACTACATTATAGGCTACACATTTAGCCTCAACTTTCTTCTTCTATTACATGCATTTACTGCTATGGTTAATGCAAAAGCAGCTCACCATTATGTCTGAACACGGGTCTGAAGGTGTGTGGTGTGAGACTCAACACCAAAGGGGCATGAACTTGCACAGCAGTCATCTTCTTACCCAGCAGGCCAGGTCTGGAAAAATCAAAGTGTGCAATGGCATCATTCACTCACACATTGGTAGGGTGTCCTGTCCAATGAATGCCCAATGACTGAAGGAAATCCAGCCTCTATGAAGCCTTTAGCCGTGTTTCCACTGCAGGAGTTCCTGGTAAAGGGAGGGGGTAGGAACTTCTATAGGAACCGTCCTTTCACTCGGCCCTCTCAGTGGCCGTGTCTCCACTACAGAGTCGGACCCCGCGGCGACGTCATGAGTTTCGATCGCCGCTTAATCGTTGTGCGACAGTTTCGACCGTGACGTCACACAGGCAGGTCACAAGCACATGCACAAAAATCATAACAACAACGAAGAAGGATGGAAGGAGCCGAGGCGGTAGGCGCGTTTCTGGTTTGTGTGTTTGTGCACATGGCGGTTGATTGTAATCCTGCTTGAGTTTTTTTTTTTTTTTTACTTTTCAAGGCATTGTTTTGCCGCGTGATGGATGCCCAGTGTGTCGAGGTGCGCTGATATTTTCATTTTGCCGCGATGACTCAAACCCCCTCTGAATCTCCTCGGTGCTGTAGACTGCAATCAATGTCTGCACCTCATCGTCGGTCCATTTGTGTACATCTTCCTGCTGTTTTCTTGTTGTTTACAGCTGTGTCTGCTAGGCTAATGCTCCCCTTCTACTCCCCCTTTTAAAAATGCCGGTTGTTTTGGTGCTTTCTGGTGGCGTGAGAGCCTGCTCTAGCTTTAGCCAATCAGTACCGGGTTAACCTCGAGCCCCACCCAGGAGCTTTTCAGGGCCAACGGAGTACCTACCCTGGAGTTGGCCCCCGTAAAAATTCCTGTAAATGGCCCTGTGGGGGAGGTTCCTGCAGTGGAGACACGCACCAACGGGGTTGGCCCCGTAAAATTACCCTGAAGTTCCTGCAATGGAAATGCGCCTTTTGTGATTGATGTAAACACTACCAGGGACCTTCTACAGATGTTAGTAGAGGTGGTTCACAAGTTGGAGATGTTGTTGTTACTATGTCTATACGTGGTGCCAAATATCTGTAAATGAATTCTTGTGCTAATTTGACTCACTAGAGTCACTTCTTTACAATCCCTTGTGGTGGTGCCTGTCGATTGAGTGATGGTAAACTTGCAGTGGAAAAAAAGAAGAAATACAGAGGGACAGCAAGAGAAAAATCCCCACACACACACACACTATGCCGGTACAATCGTGTCATATTACGTGCGCACATATCAACTGGACGTGTCACACCCGCGTGATTTGACGCCTGTGCAGCAGACAGCGCCTGACGTGTAATGTAGTTTCCTCATTGACTTATAATGGCCCCCGTTCACACGCACATTCACGCGTGATGACTGCTGGACGCCGGTAATCACACTACGCGTAGTGACCACGTGTAACATTCATGCGTTTTTAAGCGAACGCACGCATTAACGCTTGCATGAAGATGATTGAACATTTTTGTCAGGCGCTCACGCGTACACGGAAACGACGTGCGCAAACTGTGTCGTGCGTGACAAGAAGCTGCGTACGTATGAAGCAGATTGTGCACGTCTGTCTGTCACTGTTTGACTAATGTTGTTAGGCGTTCACACACGCGTGCGGTCACAGAATCTATTGCTGCGCGGTCGGAAGTTGATCTGCCCGGTACGCACCACTACGTGTAACATGACGTGTAGTGTAGTCGTTCTGTGTTCCATTTTCATCCAGTAGATGGTGCAATCGATCCAATACGAGATACAGATGTATAAGCTGTTGCATTTATTTGTTCAACGAAGACGGAGAAAGAGTTCTGTTTCTGTTTCTTTTACTTTGCTTTCTTACACATACACAGACACAAATGAATCCATGAATCAATGACAAACATTTGTAAGTTAACCACGCCCCCCACACGTAATCAGTTCATTGACAACTGCTGGGACTGCTGGAGAGGTGCGTTAGGTTTGTGCACCTGAATAGACCCTTTCAGAGAGTATAAACAAAGACAGGTGTTACCAAGGATACTAATTAAGGCTCCATTCTATTTAGTGTACCGGAGCGTTTTCTAATGAGCCACACCTGTCTTTGTTTATACTCTCTGAAAGGGTCTATAGCTGCAACACACTCCCGGCCAAGTTTTTTTTTTTTTACTTTATTAATAATTATATACATAACAAAACTGTCGAGCCAGGGGAAGAGAGAATATAAAGTTATAAATATAGGTTGAAATTGAAAAAACAATGCAGAATCAGTGTCAACCATAGAGCATAAAAAGACATGACATCACTGAGCCTTCTCCTGTCTATAATATGATTATCTCATGGGTCCTTTCTTCTTCTTCTTCTTCTTCTTCTTCTTCTTCTTCTTCTTCTTCTTTTGAATTTCCGGTCCGGCAGGCAAAGTATGGCTCACTGCTGCCTCCCCTGGTTGACTAAAATGAAAAGGCCAACTACACTACACGTCATGTTACGCAGAGTGGTGCGCACGGTGCAGATCAACTTCCTGCTGTGCAGCAACAAAATCTGCGACTGCACGTGTGTGTGAACGCATAACATAATTTGTCAAACAGTGACTGACAGACGTGCACACGCTGCTTCATACGTACGCAGTAGGGCTGTTCGATTTTGCCCAAAAATAAAATTTTTGTTTACGGTACTTTTAAAAGGAGTAATAAGTAATTTAAAAGGAAGAGCGAGCCGATCTGAGCCGACACTGTGCAGCCCAGGACAGGTGCTGAAGTGCAGATGAGAGGAGTGGACAGACCGGGCAGGAGCAACCAGCTGAGAAGCGTCTCGTCAGTCCTCGGCCGTCTGTAATGTCTCGAGACACCCTTTTCAATTCGTTAATGTTGCAGAGTGAATGCATATCACTGCTGCATTAGAGGGCTGCGCCCCGGAACCTTTGTCAGCGGGCTCGTGTAACCCCGCCCTGTAAAAGTAGGCACACCTGTTGTGTTGCACATGTAATGTTCCGCCTACTGGCCGATGTATGTATGCTGCTCGGAGTGTGAGTAAACAAAGCAAACACGGTAACCGGCGTCTGCGTGTATTATTGCTAAGAGAGCAACCACTCAGGTTACCACACTGGCGACGAGGATTAAAAACGCAAGTCAAGCCGAGGATTTATGCCGAGTAGGTAAAGTTACCGTATGAGTCGAAGAAGAAGTTGGCGCGCAGTTAACAGTAATGGCTACCGTCGGTTCGCTCACCGAGTTTGTCGAGGAGGACGGCGACTGGGTGGAGTATGTCGAGAGACTGGAGCACTTTTTCCTCGCCAACGACATCAAGGACGAAGGAAAACAGCGGTCGATTCTCCTCAGTGTGTGCGGGGCCAAGACGTACAAGCTCATCCGCAATCTTGCCACGCCGCGGAGACCGGGAGACATCGGCTTCAAAGAACTGGTGACCATGGTGCAGAATCACCACAACCCAAAGCCATCTGTAATTGTTCAGCGCTTCAAGTTTCACACTCATTCACGCAAGCCGGGAGTGACAGTGGCTGCGTTTGTCGCGGAGATGAGACAGTTGTCGGAGCACTGTGAGTTCGGTGCTGTGCTGGAGGACATGCTGCGGGACAGGTTAGTCTGTGGGATTAATGACGACGGCATGCAGCGCCGTTTGTTGGGAGAAGCCACGCTAACTTTCAGAAGAGCGCTTGAGATCGCCCAAGCTATGGAAACAGCAGCTAACAACACTAAAGACATTAAAAATGCTAACGGCGGTGCGCAGCCATGCGCCGTTCATCTGGTGTCAAAAGAAAAAAGAGGCAAGCCATTAAAGTCCGTGGAGTGTTATCGTTGTGGGGGAGCTCACTTCGCAAATGACTGTGGTTTTAAGGACTCGGTTTGCCATAACTGTCAGAAAAAAGGACACATTGCTAAAAAGTGCAGGGGAGCTAAAAATAAACAAAGGAAAGAATGGGGAAAACCAAAGCACAAGATGAACACACATCACCTGCAGAGTGAAGAGCACGAGGAGCAGTGTTCATTCAACATGTTCAATGTCACTGGTCAGCCCCGGGCTGAGCCCATCTATACAGCACTTCAGGTAAACGGCAGTAAACTGAAAATGGAAGTGGACACTGGTGCCTCAGTTTCAGTGATTAGTCAAGGCACTTTCCACAAGTTGTGGAACTCAGATGGTGCACCTGAACTAAAAGAGACTAATATAAGACTGAAAACATATACGGGTGAGTGCATTCCACTTGTGGGCGCTATAGATGTGGACATTGAGTATCATGGGCAAAAAGCTAAGGCTACACTGCTAGTAGTTGAGGGGGAGGGGCCTAGTTTGTTGGGTCGTGATCTCCTGCAGAAAGTTCGCCTAAATTGGGGGGACATTTGGGGGGAAGTCAAAAACATCACAGTAGCACAAGACATTCTAGCTAAATATGCAGATGTTTTTAAAGATGAACTTGGCACCCTCAAGGGCACATCAGTGAAGTTGTGTGTGGACCCCGAAGCACAGCCACGCTTCTTCAAACCACGCACTGTGCCATATGCCATGAGAGCTAAAGTGGAGGCTGAGTTAGAGAGGCTGCAGCAAGCGGGGGTGATTGAACCTGTTGAGTTCTCTGACTGGGCAGCCCCAATTGTGCCAGTTGTGAAAGAAGATGGTGGAATACGCATATGTGGAGACTACAAGTTGACAATTAATCAGGCCTCACAACTCGACACCTACCCCCTGCCTCGTGTGGAGGACCTGTTTACCATGCTAGCAGGCGGAAAAACATTCACAAAGCTGGATATGAGTCACGCGTACCAGCAACTGCTGCTGGACGAAGAATCAAAACAATATGTGACTATCAATACACACAAGGGTCTATTCAAGTACAACCGCTTGGTTTTCGGTGTCGCATCCAGTCCAGCGATTTTCCAGCGTACCATGGACAATTTGCTTCAAAACATTCCCCATGTCGCTGTCTACCTGGACGATATCCTGGTCACTGGCAGGACAGAAGAGGAGCACATGCGAAACCTCGACCAGGTGCTGAAGAGGATGTCAGACGCTGGACTGCGTCTGAAGCGCAGTAAGTGTGTTTTTCAAGCTCCAAGTGTCACATACCTGGGCCACCGGATTTCAGCTCAGGGTCTGTCACCTGTGGAGGAGAAAGTGAGGGCGATAAAGGAGGCTCCAAGTCCAAAGAACGTAGCAGAGCTTAGGTCGTTCCTGGGCTTAGTGAACTACTACGGAAAGTTCTTACCTGACCTCTCTACTGTGCTCGCCCCACTCTACCAGCTCCTGCATAAAGACAGTTCATGGAAGTGGCAGCAGGCTCAGGAGGAAGCTTTTCAGCATGTTAAAGGACTGTTACATTCAGCACGACTGCTGGTGCACTTTGACCCCAGCAAGGATGTTATCCTGTCTTGTGACGCCTCCCCGTACGGCGTGGGGGCGGTGCTTTCTCACCGTATGGAGGACGGAAGTGAGAAGCCCATCAGCTACGTGTCACGTACTCTCACTGCAGCAGAAAAAGGGTACTCACAGTTAGAAAAAGAAGGGCTAGCTATAGTTTTTGCTGTAAAACGCTTCCACCACTACCTGTTTGGTCGCCCCTTTACCATCTTTACAGACCATAAGCCCCTGATGGGTCTGTTTAGTGAGTTAAAAGGCATTCCTGCCATGGCATCAGCAAGAATACAACGCTGGGCGTTAACCCTGTCAGCATATCAGTATCGTATAGAGTACAAGGCAGGTAGTGAAAATGCAAATGCTGACGCTTTCAGCCGCCTGCCTCTCCCTGACACGCCAAGCCACACTGGCCTGCCCCCAGAGACTGTTTTTCTGATGGACAGACTGTCAAATTCCCCAGTGACAGCAAAACAGATCAAACTATGGACTGAGAGAGACCCAGTGTTATCACAGGTTAAGAGATGGATAATGCAAGGATGGCCTGTGACTGTACAGCAGGAGGAATACAAACCTTTTGTCAAGCGCAAACTGGAGTTGAGTGTGCTTGATGGTTGTCTGCTCTGGGGCTCCAGAGTGGTTGTTCCTCCTCCAGGGCGAGCACAAGTGATGGAGGAGCTACATGATGCCCACCCTGGGATATCGCGTATGAAGAGCCTCGCCAGGTCGTTTCTGTGGTGGCCTGGGATGGACTGTGCCTTGGAAGAAAAGGTAAAAGCGTGTTCACAATGTCAGCAGAACCAAAAGATGCCAGCGTCAGCGCCGCTCCACCCATGGCAGTGGCCAGGCCGTCCATGGTCCAGGCTTCATCTGGATTTTGCTGGTCCATTTATGGGTCGGATGTTCTTGGTGCTAGTGGACGCTTATTCTAAGTGGCTCGAAGCCCATGTCATGTCAAGTATTACTGCCCCAGTTACTACAGAGACACTTAGAGGCATATTTGCAACACATGGACTGCCAGACATGATTGTGACAGACAATGGGCCCACATTCACCAGTGAGGTTTTCAAAGAGTTTATGGTGAAAAACGGGATCCGTCATGTCTGTTCTGCTCCATACCACCCCGCCTCTAACGGCTTAGCAGAAAGAGCTGTTGGGACTTTGAAAGAGGGACTAAAGAAGATGTCGGGACACTCTCTGGAAACCAAGCTTTCCCGTTTCCTGTTCCAGTACAGGATTACGCCTCACACTGTGACGGGAGTGCCCCCAGCGGAGATGTTGCTGGGACGGAGACCAAAATCACATCTGGATCTCCTCCGCCCAGACGTCGGAGCAAGAGTCGTCAGGTCGCAGGATGTGCAAAAAGCGCGACGGGACCAACATGCTAAAGAGAGACTTTTTCACCCAGGGGACTGTGTGTATGTCAAAAACTTTGCCACAGGTTCGCCCTGGCTGCCAGGAGTCATTCACCGCCGGACGGGTCCAGTGTCTTTTGTGGTGGACTTGTCTGATGGTCGGCAGGTTCGCAGGCACCAGGATCACCTGCGTATCCGCCATGATGGGGGAGGGAAAGGTCCTCAGTGTGTTTCGCACAAGGACAGTGTGAGCAGCTCTGGAGACTATGTTGTGGTGCCAGTGACACCAGAGCACACTGAGTTGTCACATGAGGGACTGTCAGAGCTCACCAATGTGGCACCTGATGGACTGTCTGTGCAGGCTGCCCCACCTGCCCCTGTTCCCAGGTCTGGAGACCTCACTCCAGAACTAAGGAGATCAAAGAGGCAACACAAGCCTCCAGATAGACTGACGTGTTGAACTGTTAAAAATATGCAAAGAAAAAGAAAAGGGTTCAAAAACGTTTATTAAAACAAGATACAGTGGTTTTGTTGTTGGTTAAGAAAAGGAGTTTCTATCTGCTGCAAATGAAAATGTTTATTGTAACAAAAGGAAAAGTAATGCAGTTAAATGATAACATATGCTTTAATACTTTATAACCACTGAGTTAACAAGTCTATGTTCTAAGTTGTGCTCTTGTAGGTTTGCACTTAAAGGGGGAGAAGTGTTGCAGAGTGAATGCATATCACTGCTGCATTAGAGGGCTGCGCCCCGGAACCTTTGTCAGCGGGCTCGTGTAACCCCGCCCTGTAAAAGTAGGCACACCTGTTGTGTTGCACATGTAATGTTCCGCCTACTGGCCGATGTATGTATGCTGCTCGGAGTGTGAGTAAACAAAGCAAACACGGTAACCGGCGTCTGCGTGTATTATTGCTAAGAGAGCAACCACTCAGGTTACCACAGTTAAGGTTATTTGTTTGTGTTTAGGCAGGCTATATTTGCATAGAATATTATTTGGCAACCAGAAAAACAATGTTTGACCCGGCGTTTATTTGGGATGGGCGTTTAATACAAA
Source organism: Trachurus trachurus (assembly GCF_905171665.1). Classification (NCBI taxonomy): domain Eukaryota; kingdom Metazoa; phylum Chordata; class Actinopteri; order Carangiformes; family Carangidae; genus Trachurus; species Trachurus trachurus. The sequence continues at coordinate 22,502,092 of NC_139893.1, read as the reverse complement.
AAATATATTGCTACACCCGGCAGATAATTGGGACTGCCGGCAAATTGGGAGTCGGACATTATTTTAAGTTTTATGGTAATGAAAAATGCGAAACTAAACTTCAGTTTTCTCCTTAATGTTTACATTTCATGTGTTAGTTTGACCGTTTTTAAGTAAGAATCCATTTAATGAATAATGTTAAGTTTAATGTCTTTTATTTTATATCTTTTTCTTTTTTTTTAAAACAGTGTCAGTGTGAATGTGTGTGTGCGAAAATGACAGTATTATGATTATTGATAGGCTACTACCATCACTTTCGTGGAAAATACATTGCAATTGTATAGTATTACATCCTATCATTGGGAGAGTGTGGTATTAGGTTGCAAGACTAATGTTGCATACAAGACATCACAAAAATGTATAATGTTATAATGGCATAGCACACACACACACACACACACACATGCAGAGAAGGTTTTTAAAGCAACCTGGTAGGAGGAGAGCAGATGGGGGAGGGAGAAGTAGCCTAGTCAGCACGCCCACCAGCGGTTGCGGCCTTTACAGTTTTTTGCAATTGCTAAGACCCTATTTTCAGTTCTGTAGCCACATTCCCAAAACTCTCGGATTGCTTTCACACTGTGAAGGCTTAAGTGAACAGCAGTTCACATTGTCGACTGAAACAAATCTATGCCCTGTATTTGTTTTTTCATTGCTATTGAAAAACAGCTGATTGAAGTTGTGAAAATGGATCGATAACAGCTGATTTCCATCTAGGAAACACACTCAGGTCTTGAGGCTCTTTGAATCACATAATGTATTTGGGCTGATCTCGTGTGGAGAATGTGTGTGTGTATGCATGTGGAATATACAGTTCAACATTTCAGCTTACTGGCTCAATCAGTGTTCCCATCTATCGTTCAGCTCTCTGGAGACTACTGATGGTCATCATAGCTTTCCAATCTCCCTGGTGTCATTCTGCTGTAGCCTCTGCTCCAGCTGCCTCCCATAGGCCTGCTCTTTTTCTCTGACATTCACTGACAGCTGGCTCTGGACCTTCTTTATTGACTCTCTGTCCCCTGACCTGAATGTCCTCTTCTAGTTGCTCAGGAGTGCTTTGATGTCCTTGGTAACCCAATGCTTGTTGTTGGGTAAACAGTGGACAATTTTGACCGGAGCAGAGTTGATGTACTCGGTCAACCAGTCTGTCAGTTTGCCTTTGTCTTTGCCATTTTTCATGAGAAAACGTTCCAGTGGATGCACTGAAAGCAGTCTTATAGAGTATACTTTGTCTTCTCAGACCACCACCACTACACAGTATTGATTGGGGAGGGTGGATGCATGACAAGTGGCCTGTACTTGCACTGTGTGAAGAGAAGGCTGTGGTTTGATCTTCCACGTGGGGGGAGGGTGAATGCACTGAAGGTCTCTTTAACAAAACCTTCAGCAAGCCCAGGGTCCTGTCTCCTCTAGTAAATTTTGGGGAGACTGTAAAGTTTCACGTGTTTGAAGGGCTAGAAGATTATGAAAAAAGCACCAGGGGGCTGTGTGGTTGGGGGGCAGTTGGAATGTAAACACCCAACCAAGATGGCGTTGTGTAAGAACTCCCTGGGGATGCAGCAAAGATGTAGCAGCACAACAAACAGCTCAATATCTGGGGCTGCAGACACTTGATTCCGGTGGAGAAGTCTATTGTTATGGTCACTGTTCCACACCAGGCGGGATCAGCTGTTCCCTGGTGGAAATAATGGAATTACTGCGGAACAGCAGCACTGAAGAATGATAGCATTCAAAAAGGTAGCCAGAAAACCCCCACAGTGAATGAGAAACAGACTTGAACTGTCTCTACCAGTACTGTATATTTAAGAAGGGCAGAAGGGTATAAATAGGTTACTAGTAAAAATATCAAGTCTGGCCAAAAAAAAAAAAGAAGCTTTGGAAATTCGGAAATACTTTTCCATATCACATTTGAACAAAAATAACAACAACTTCCAAACTTCATTTCACAACTGGACAACTACTGCAATTTTATGGTTAAATCAGACAATCATGGGGCTTGTTATTCCCTGGCTATTCTTTAAGTGTCATCATAACGTTAAATTTGTTGTTCTGAGTGAAATGTCTTCACATTTATAAAAGGATTTGCCATTTAGTGTAGACATTCATCTCAGTCTTGGGATGTTTGTTATCACTTAGTTAGTCCTTTAGGAAAAAATCTATAATTGTCCCATATTTTGATTTGTGACAAATATCTGAAAATTGCTAACATTTCAAGGAGCGTTTGCTGCACTTGAGCAAATATTATCATGCTAATGTCAATCAAATACGTATATACATGCACAGCCAGGGCTGGACTGCCAGGAGTCAGTCACGTAACCAGGCCTCCCTGTCCACACATTCATACCCACACCTACAAGCATGGGCACACACACACGCACTGTATAATTCAGTCCGAGAGCATAGTTCCTAATAAGCAATCACATAATATTGATTAATATTTTATATGCTCTAATTATCATACCAGGGAATACTACTGAACCCCAACCTAAATCCAAGGTTGGAATACACGATAGCTTTCATGTTTGGGCTGGGATACATAACAGCAAGTCAGCAACAGACAGCAGAATTCAACGACACTAGCGCTTAATAGAATAATGCTGTAGTGCCAAGACAGCTATTCAGTCCCTCAAAAAATTGTGGTGCATGTTGCGATGTTTTAAGCGCTTTTGTTGCGATTAAATTGCGGGAGACAGTGAAAATTGCCCAAAAAAAGTTGCAGTTTTGTTCTGAATAATTAATTAAAAATCTAAGGAAAATTATGTGAGGTCCTATTATACCAACAATTTTCCACTTGTTAAGAAAGGCACAGGACAATTACAGACAGTTGAAAGTTGTTTTACTTATAATTAAAATGTCTCTTTAAAAATGGTGGTAACAACTGTTTTAAAATGCCAATAAAACAGCCCAGTCTTTTGTAATAAAAAAGAGCTACTCAAGTCCAGGGCCAGGGCCTTAGGATGGGGGGATCCTGTTACCGTCGGCGGCTCCACTCTGGCCCTGTGGTGGCCTACTGGATTCTCCCTCTGCAAAATTGCAAGATTGCACATAATTCACGGGGATTGGTTGAATTTGCGTTAATTGTTGCGATCGCAAATTCCTGGAGGGAATTTATGAAGATGAGGCCTCCAAAAGGCATCATTGTGGTCCTGACATGTAGTTACATTTTTGGGAAGCTGCATGTTAGCTCCAGAGCCCCCACCTGTAGCTTCTACAAACACCATGACGCACATGTATAAATCCGGCCTAACACACAAATACACATTCACATATGGTATGTGCAAAAAATCCGGCACTCTATAGACACACTCAGAGCTGGCATCTAGTCCTGTGTTCTCAGTGCAGATGGGGATGTAGGAGTGATTTAATGAGGTGTGTGTGTGTGTGTGTGTGTGTGTGTGTGTGTGTGTGTGTGTGTGTGTGTGTGTGTGTGTGTGTGTGTGTGTGTGTGTGTGTGTGTGTGTGTGTGTGAGAGGTGATAGTGAAGGTAATTGTCAGCCTGCTGGTAAATCCTGTCCTCTATAACCTCTCACTTCCACCTATATCATCATCTCTCAGCTTCCAGCAGAGTGTGTACATGTATGTGTTTTACAGTGTTAATAACATGTCACACACATGCAGCATATTGCATCTCCAAGAAATAACAAAGACAGGGACAGACTTATTAACAGCATGCACACCATCTGAACGGATTCTGCTAAACAGTGTATTTGTACTCAGTATGGGTGTGTTGCATTGTTTACATCCATCTCCTTAAAACTAAATAGCTAGACCCACTTAAAGATTCATCACTGGCTTGTGTCTGACAGATAGTTAATCACTCAACACAATAACCTACATAAAGAGAGTAAATAAAATGATACTACACACACCATGTAGTGGGGTCCTAGTTGAAATTGGGTCAAATCATTTGATACTGCGCAAGCTCATCAATTTGAGAGGGTTTTTATATCTCAAAGATGAAACTTTTTCTGTAAGTTGCATCTGTAGGGAACGGTCTAGTACAAGTACAAGAAACAATAATTATGTGAATCATAAATAATGTGAGGTAACACTTTACAATAACCATAGTTTATAAATGGTAAATAGACCATTTATAAATGGTAAACAGATAGTTTACTAATGCTTATTCATCATTTATAAACAGCATATAGACCAATTATAAATGGTAAATAGATAGTTTATTAATGTTTAACCATCATTTAAGAATTGGCAAATAGGTAGTTTATTTATGTAAGTTAATAGTTAATTTACCATTAACAAGCAATTATATTATGATTAATAATGTTTATTAATTATTAATGGACTATTTATTAACTGTTTATATAGGGTTTAAATATTGGTTGTAGAACATCTATAAAGATTAAAATGTATATCAGTGGCACTTTGTAAATGGTTAATATTTGGTTTATAAACCATCTATAAACATTACTTAGATGGTTATTGTAAAGTTGCAACATATGTTTGTAATACTTTGTAAACGATTAACAATTGGTTTATAAACCACCTATAAACATTACTTAGATGGTTATTGTAAAGTGGCGACTTATGTTCATAATTATGATTAATACGCTGTTTGTATGTAAATCATCAAGTGACATTTATTTGACTTCTTTTAATGGTGATCTATAACAGAGTGATTATTTTTTGCAAAAGAATAGGGTCTGATCATCGTATTGAACACATTAATGAACAGAGTCAATAACATGCAACACTGTACCACAGATAAACATGGTGGTAGGCAAAAATGGTGGGATTACAACACAACAATGACAACGTAATTTTAAATTTGTTGATTAAATTTGAATTCATGATACAATATTCAGGCACACTGCACTTTAAAATTAAAGGGATAGTTCACCCAAAATTCAAATTTCACTCATTATCTACTCACCCTCATGTGGACTAAGGGCTGGGAGAAGTTTCAGAGTCCTCTGTGCCTTCTCTGAGTTACAGCGGGGCTCCGTGCAGCACTGCATGTCCATATGACGGTTGCGAACGAGGCTCACTTTTCTTCGTACAAAAAGACACACCAAAAAACATCCAAGAACCTCAACACAGCTCGTCTGTAATGTCCCTCTTGTTCTTCTTCCCTTCCGTGCAAATCTCACGCGATTTGCACAGAAACAGGCAGAGCACTGAACTGAGACACTGGGAGCTTCCGCTACAAATAAAGCTTTAAACATACTTATTTGATTTTTTTTTGAACAATTTCTCATGTTGGGGCTTCAATACAAGAGGGACATTACAGACGAGCACTATGGAGGTATTTGGATGTTTTTTGGTGTGTCTTTTTGGACGAAGAAAAGTGAGCCTCGTTCGCAACCGTCATATGGACATGCGCTGCTGCACGGAGCCCCGCTGTAACTCAGAGAAGGCACAGAGGACTCTGAAACTTCTCCCAGCCCTTAGTCCACATGAGGGTGAGTAGATAATGAGTGAAATTTGAATTTTGGGTGAACTATCCCTTTAATTTTAAAGTGCAGTGTGCCTGAATATTGTATCATGAATTCAAATTTAATCAACAAATTTAAAATTACGTTGTCATTGTTGTGTTGTAATCCCACCATTTTTGCCTACCACCATGTTTATCTGTGGTACAGTGTTGCATGTTATTGACTCTGTTCATTAATGTGTTCAATACGATGATCAGACCCTATTCTTTTGCAAAAAATAATCACTCTGTTATAGATCACCATTAAAAGAAGTCAAATAAATGTCACTTGATGATTTACATACAAACAGCGTAATAATCATTTAAATAATTATGAACATAAGTCGCCACTTTACAATAACCATCTAAGTAATGTTTATAGGTGGTTTATAAACCAATTGTTAATCATTTACAAAGTATTACAAACATATGTTGCAACTTTACAATAACCATCTAAGTAATGTTTATAGATGGTTTATAAACCAAATATTAACCATTTACAAAGTGCCACTGATATACATTTTAATCTTTATAGATGTTCTACAACCAATATTTAAACCCTATATAAACAGTTAATAAATAGTCCATTAATAATTAATAAACATTATTAATCATAATATAATTGCTTGTTAATGGTAAATTAACTATTAACTTACATAAATAAACTACCTATTTGCCCATTCTTAAATGATGGTTAAACATTAATAAACTATCTATTTACCATTTATAATTGGTCTATATGCTGTTTATAAATGATGATTAAGCATTAGTAAACTATCTGTTTACCATTTATAAATGGTCTATTAACCATTTATAAATGGTCTATTTACCATTTATAAACTATGGTTATTGTAAAGTGTTACCTAATGTGATTACATATTCTGTAAATTAAATAAAATATATTAAGCCAATGTAAGCCCATTACTGGCATGATCAAAACTAGACTGAAACAGGCCTGTCCACAGAGGTGATAGCCTACATATTTTATCTGCCATATCAGCCATTTAAAGCAGAAGTAAGTGATATATTTGTGTTAATATAAGTCTTAAATAGTTATATCTTCCGACAGCAATCACTTACATAGAGTGTTTGGACCGAAACACGGGTCTGTCAGTCACTCTGCTCTGCTCTGAGCCGAGGAGAAAACATTTATCGTATCCTACAGTTTTTATCCAATGAGGAGAGAGAACGGCATGCAGGGCTGTGTGTGCAGCCAAGGGACGCCGTGAATGTGGCGACGTAGGGACGAGGACTGTTATGGTGCGTTCAAGGAAACTCGTATTTTTCCGACCGTGAAGTCGTACCAGTTTGATCTGGTACGAGTTCACCGGTCGGAAGTTACGAGTGGCCGTTATAGTGACTTTCACCGGTAAAACAGGTCGGAAAAACACGAGTGGGTTGCCTGGAACGCTACAAAGTCGTAAGTTGTGACTTGAAGCTGTAATTTACGATTTCAAAAGCCTGCCTGGAACGCAGCATTAGCGAAAACGACCGGACCACTTACTTCTGCTTTAAGTAAGTATTGGCCATGTTTCCTTTGTTATCTCTGACATATGATACACACGACAGTCTCTGGGTTGAAAGTCATAGCTACACAGCAGCAGTGCTATTTTTCTTGGCCTTTTTCAACTCTGAAAGGAACAGAGAGTTCCTGCTGTAATCATGTTGCATCACGTCTTACTTATAGCATTTTGACAAAGGCATCATTCTATTCATCGTATACAGTATGGGTGTTTTGCAGAATTATAACGCAACCAAATTGGTGCTATTACTCATCAGTACAGTGACAAAAAAAACAAGAAAGTAAAAGACAGTGACTTCAGGTTTGTGATGCATTTGTTGGTCAAAGCTTTTTAAAGCTATAGTGCGAAACTTCTATGTGTCTGTGGGTGAGTTGTTTTCGTCTCTTTTCAATAGAAACCAAAGCTAACAGATGTTTGATGCCTGTATTATGTGCTGGGACCCTGTTTGTACTGTTGATGACGTTTGGTGCTGTTCTGAGCATTATTTGTGGCTATGAGTGGCTTTTTGATTGCAGTTTGCGCGTGGAGAAATAGACTGCGCTGTTTGTTATGGTGCGGCCATTTTTCCTGCATAGATACTGTACTTTGGTGGCGGCCACCACGCTCAATGTCTCACTGCCACCAGCTCACGAGTCAGTGTTTTTTTTTCTTTCTCTCTGGCTTTTTGTGGATTTATTTTGAAAGGACAGCTGGAGTGAGACGGGAAGGAGGAAGAGAGAGCGTTGCTTCAGAGTCGAGGCAGACGCACAGTAATGGCCCTTTCCACTACAAAGTTCCAGCTCTACTGGGCTCTGCTCGACTTGGTTTAGGTCCTTTTCCATAACAGCTGAGTTCCTCCTCAGCGGGGACGGGGTCGTCACATCACGGCTCTTTTTTCTCTCCTACCGTCAGCTCCAAACACACTCGTCTGCAACTCGATCACGGACTACAGCATGGTTTTTCACACAGCATTTCCCCCCCCCCCACAACTCATGTGAAACACTCACCTGTTAACGTACACCGTAACCATATCACGAGCTAACGTGTCCTTTTTAGTTTACAATCTCCTCCCTGCAGTGTTACGTTCTCACTACAGCTGTTCTGCAAACTCACGTGTGGAGTTCTGCTGTTGGCTGTTTGTCTGTCACTCACAGCGTCCAGGGATAATTCATTGTCCCACATCCTTGAGTTTTACACTGCTGACTTAATCACCGGAACAAGTTTTACATGTCCCGCAACCTGTATTAACGTTAATGGTGGTTAGCGGTAGCAACAGAGATAACCCAGTACCACACACGTTAAAATTACGATAAACGATAGTGGGCTATATTGTACGCACTAATATACACACACATTACTGCCGATTAATATTTGTTTTCTATTATGTGCCGTAATTTGTTAACTGCATGTTTATTTATTAATCTATTTTTATCTGTGTTTTGGGATTTCTTTAATTATGATCGTCGTGGTTACTTTCTTTGATTTGAGTTTACATGCATGATTTAGAAACAGCCGATTATGCTTTGAAGCAGTGAACACAACCTCTGACCAGCCAATCGGCTGCTGCAGCAAGCCCACAGACTGATTGATAGGCAGGCCAGGTAGCCGGATGCTTGTGCCGTCCAGTGACTTCAGCAACAGTGTATCGAAGGCGTTTGGACGTGATGTAGCTGTGAGTCCCTGACCGATACAACTGTTACAGCCTGAAGAACTCTGAACACCAGAGAGAGTGCATCGTTTGTAGAATAGACTGCTGGCCATCTCCTGTGTTCTAGGTCCACGGCGTCGCTGGAAGGAGCTTCAGCCAAAGTGGAGGCCGTGAGCGGTGGAAGCAGCACAAACAACAGAGAGATCTTCAGACGGAGGACGGCTCGCAGTGGCTACTCGGCGTGGCGGAAGAGACTATAGGAGGACAAAGACTGGAGCGTGGTCATGAGCTTCGGACTGTCAGGACCACATAATGTGGTCCAGACATAAGACTGTCTTTTTTGTTAAGTTTTAAGTTGAGTTTTCTGTCTGTCTCATTTCCTGTTTTATTTTGAAGTCTGTGTCCTACCCCTGTCTTCCTGTCAAGTTTCCCACTTGTGTGATTGCCTGCCCCGCCCCAATGTGTTTCACCTGTGTCTCGTTGTCTCCCTAGTGTGTGGCTCTTAAGCCGTGCTTCCCATTCCTCCTGTGCCAGATCGTCTCGTCGTGTGGTTGAGAGCTTTCCAGCATTATTCCCCCTGAGTTTTCCTCGTGTGACCAGTTTTGTGTATTTTTGACCTTTGAGCTAGCCCGCCGGATTTGTACCGTTGCCTGATTGATTGACTTCCTGGTTTTGACCCTTTTTTGGAATAAACGACCCTGATTCTGCCTGAACCCTCTGCCTCTGTATTGTGTTGCCTTTGAGTTCCTGACACGGACTGTTGAATTTTAACATTGTTCTTAAACTTACTTTTAAAAAAGAGGCCCTCTCTCCTTAAAAGAAAAGATATTGCCCTGACAGTATTATTCCTATCGTGGTCTCGTAAATAAATCTCTTCTATATAACTTTCTGTGTTCGGGTAATTGAGTACTGCTCACCATCATAAAAAAAAAAAAGAACTTGCATTAGAAGTTGGTGGTTGATATAGAGATTAAAAACTAAAAACCACCATCGTTACATATATCGTAATATCACACAGCACTAAACACGTCTTCACATCGTATACGATAAATAATGTTATCCACCATTGCATTGATTGCTTTCTCGCTGGCTTTGTTGAATGCACATGGGTGGGAAGAGGGTTAACAAAACAGCGGAAAAGCGACTGGACTTGCATCACTCCCCTTTAAAAGAACTAGCCCAGAGTCCAGTTCACAGAGATGGAAATTAACTAGTTATCCTTCTACACATATCACCAGCTCCAAATCACTGCCACTGCCGAACTAAATGAACTATTGAACCACTGAAGCATCACAGACATGTGTTACATAAACAACAGCAACAAAAAAAGCCTATGGTGAGATTGAGAATTTATTTTACCACTTGAACAATGTGTCATATTTTGCTGAAGAACGAGGTGCAGTTTAAGTATACTATATATGGAAATTGTATTCAGACAACATGAATTTGTACAGCAGTTCACAAACACAATGAATTAATTCTGATTAATGGGAAAGAAAAACAAAAAACAGACTCTGCATTGAAAAAAAACCTCCAGTATCCTGCACTGCAGTTACTGTGACAACACCAGGTTTGAGTGTTAGTAGATGTATCTCTACCACTAGCACCACCCATGCTGGGCTGTGTCTCTGAAGACATATTGGAGTGTGCTGTAAAACTGTCGTTAAACGGGAGCAGCATTCAGTTCAGTGCTCCCAAAACATAATGTAGGCCTATTGTATAAAATAAGGTACAAAACTGGAAACAGTTCAGTTGGGCACAAAATTAGGAAACACCTTTGAGTGCAGGATTAGTCATACATTGATTTAGATTGTCTCACATGAAGAAAAACACACTGATTTTGTTTTGTTTTGTTTTTTTGTTGTTTTTCGTCATATTTATGTCATAATTATTAGGAAGATACAGGATTAAGATAGGGAAAATACACTTTTCATTTCATGAAATGTTTAAAATGTAGGCCCTATCTGTGGCCTATAAAAAAGAAAAATTCATCTCAGAGTAGTGATAGTCTCTATTAATTCTGCTGGAAGCATCCCTTGTGTGTGCAACACAAACCTGTTTTCTTACTGGATTGGCTGGAAATGGCACGCATGGACACCTATTAACTATCGTCAAGGTTGCAAGGTCCTAGACCTCCAGCTTCTTCACTTTAGTTGTCAGTGTTTGGAGGTGATTCAGGACTCAGGTGCAAACTGTGGATGATAGAAACTAAATGATTCAGGGGTCCCAGAGCGAGATAAGAGCAGTGGACCAAACATTACACACGCAATATGTAATAAACTTTGCCGCATTTTGTAATAAGTTGTTACATTTTGCGCCACTTATTACAAATTGCGGGTGTTGCACTTTTTTATGAAGAAAATGTAATAATTTGGTGCATTATGTAATAAACCACCAACACCCGCCAATGTGTGGCACAATAACCTACATGAATATCTACATGGACTGGACCATGGACTCCTAATTAGGGATGCACATTTAGAATTTTCTTTCTGACCGATAACCGACGCCCATTAACCGAATAAACCGATGAGATTACAACACTTGCGGGGGCGATCGCTTTATTTTTGCCGTTAAACATACATGTGCTCTGCAACAGCTGATTGCCACATCCACTGAGCTCTGTCTCAGCTGATTGCACTCATATGGAGGTTAGATCATCCAATGTTTAACTGTTTTTATGCTAAGTGCAGCCAAACACCAGGCTAAAGAGAGAGGAACAGCCGCAGGTGAACCATTTAATTTCTTTTTTTTTTTGCGCAGCACTGTCATTACAGGTGATGCACATCTACTGTATGTCTGTGTAGGCTACATTTGTTGTCTGATCTTCCTTCACGGGGACTGCACAGCACATAGGCTACTGTCAGTCCTCCTGTATAACTTTTTGCTGGGAAATATGACTGAAGGCACATGGAAGTCTGCATGTGTTGACACACCCCCATGAGTTGACGATATATAGCCAATTAAAAAAATAAATAAATAACCGGTCAAAGTTCTTGTTATCAGTTAAACTGTTAAACATGTGCATCCCTACTCCCAATTGATTTGATTGTTCCTCTTGTTCCTGCCTGTGGAATTGTGTGTGTGTACCGGTATGTGTGAGTGTGGAGCGCAAGGGGCATCGTTGGTTGACGCACATACAGTATACTTTGGTGTTGTTATGTTTGATGCCCTGCTCTCCTTGTGCTGCAGGTGAGAAAATAATTAGAGAAAAAAGCTTGAATGAGAATGAAAGCAGTACACAGGGGATGTAGCCTCTTATAATGAATAAAGTGCAAAAATGCGGCAAAGTTTATTACATATTGCGTTCAAGATTTTTATTACAAAATGTGGCAGATTACAAAATGCGGCGTTATTACATAATGACGTGAAATTTTATTACATTATTACATAATGCGGCTTTACAAGGTGTTTGAGTGGTAAAGTTGTGAAGAATCAGAAAACAAGGGACTGCAACTCAAACAGGCTTACAGCTCCAACCAATCAATGCTGCATTAGAAACAGGAGAGGTCAGACTAAAAATCAAAAGGGAACGTTCACCTTTGCTACTTCATTTTGATTGGCCACAATATTTAAATATGTTTTTTTTTTTGCATCTTGTCACATTTAGAACTGCAGTGAATTTACAGGATATACATATTGAAGATGCACTCAAGAAAATGTTGACTAACAAAGGTGTATATTTGTCATAGCACATATCAAGGCTAATGCATACCTTTCACAACCATGTGTCCACAAGAGTCTGCATTGGTTGATGTGACATAAATGCTGCCATCCATCAATGTCCATGTGGGTTCACACAGACCCCTATTAAGATGTCCGACTTATGACTGCAGCCCTTAATTTGTGACTTCATGGACTGTACTGTATACATAGCAGGTGCATTGACTCTAGGTTTATTGGATTCCAATTAGAAAGCAGCATTGAATGGGTCCTCCCGCTCCCACGCAATCTTGTCGGCTTGCAGCATGCCTCCCAAAGTGGCCACGTGTGACGTTCAGGCATTAAAGCAACCAGTGGGGATCGTGTGGCGAAGAACGAGGTGTGATGCACTTTAAGTGTGTTCTCTGCTTCGTCAACTAGGCGGAGCAAGAGAACACGCCACCATTGGATGTCTGTTTGTGCGTCAGATCTCAGAAGGAAAATGTCATTGAAATTGTCAGTAAAAAGTTTCTTCCTGTTTTCAGTCAGTGGCGTGTGAGAAGAACTCATGCCTACTCCAAAAAACACCCCTATGTGGACAGGGTTTTAATTATCACGGGGTCACTATTGAGGCATTGACCATGTCAGAGTCTTGTTCCCACCAGGGGGCTCTATAATGTTGAATACTAATGCACTGTTACGTTCTGGGCAGAGCCCTTATCATGTCCAGAAATTTTGATGCTGTTTTGATTAAGTATGTGGGCGAGAAATTTTTTGATGAGTCATTGAAATTTGTAGTGCCATAGCGGCCATGCCTATTGATGTACAGACAAACTTTTAATCACCATGATCTTACAATGACAAATCTAAAGTTGATCATACTAAATCCAGTAGGTGGCTCCTCTAGTAGAAGTTCATTAAAACATGAGGTGTGCAAATAGCCTAGGTGAGGTGTAGTAAGCCACCAAGAATGTGATTACAATAGACCCATGGTGCACTCAGGCCCTAAAGATCCATCCATCCATTGGCTATACCACTTCTGAGGGGGGCTATAGGGTGAAAGCGGTGTCTACCCTGCACACACACGCTCACAGGGCCAACATATAGACAAACAACCTTACATTCATTGAAACAATACAATGAGGGCTAAATGGTGTTGAACTCCTATTCAACCAAAGCCATTGAACATTATATCCTCTGTATTTTCCTTTTTCTTTTTCCCTTCCTCCACTTCTTGATTTTTATAACAGTGGACTAACAATTTGCAGCCAGCAACTGGAGTGGACATTAGTTGTAGTATGAATGTCTGCATCTTTGTTTGGCTATGAGACATTCTGAATACTTATGCTTATGTTTCTCCAGTTTTTTATTCTACCAGCCACATAGTGAGGGGTGGCCATACACAACAGAATATAAGATCCTGAAGAAGAAATGCACCATTTACCGTAATGTAAATTTTACACATCGGTCTTATGTCTGAATGAGTCCCTGAGCTCACTGAGTACCCAATGAAAGATGCTGTCTGACTCTGAACATCTCAAAATGCCCACAGAGATATATTCCAAGTGCATCAAACATCTTGGATGATTTGGTTTGTCTGTAACACGCCAAGGATTAGACACAGTCTGTACTGTTTTGTTTCTTTATTTTCATTTCCAGCAGACTAATCCTGGGAAATGCAATGCAGCTTCTTGCCAGTTAAATATCACAACGCTTTTGGTCTTTGCAAACACAAAAGCTGATCTATGTGTTTAAAGAGCTGGTCAACCGTAGTGCAAGTGGAGATGCACACTATGGCCAGATCTAAACTTGTGATCTGATCACCCAAAACACATGTTGTCATATGAGAGGAGATCCTCTTTTATTAAAAAAAAAAAAAAAGTCCTGTTGGAAGTCTTATTATGTTGGACCTGGTAACAACATAAGTGAAACTGTTGTACAAGTATGAATGATTGAACAAGGTAGAACAAGGTTAAATATGCACAGAGGGAATATAAACACACCTGTTCTTGAACTACTAACAACACTGTAATAAATACATTTCTTGTCAGCTCTTATGTGCACAGAAGAGCAAAATCAGCACCTCAACTTATCACGCAAAAATGTCACAACAAACAGGTTTTGCGCAGTGGTTTGCACAGATAAGTCTTAAAATGTGTGCAACACCTTCTCATCACAATCCATCCACACAGTTATTTAACATTTAACATTTAATCCACACTCAAACTTAAGCAACACAAATGTTAACTGGCTATTATTACAAGGTTTACAACAGATATGACAGACAACCTAGGCTGTGTGTGTGTGTAAAAAAGAGAGGGAGAGAGAGAAGTACGTTAAAACCTGCAAACTGTTAGCTACCATAGCTCAGGTGTTGGTGTCCCGTCAGGTAAAAGCTGCCGTTTATTCTTCAAATGAAGCTCATTAAGTTGTTCAGCCAGTAGCGTTATCCATTAGCTGCAAAAACCAAGGGGGCACATCTGTGTGTTGACAATTCACAAAAGCAACGTGAATGCAAGTCCCGCTCACACTTACTAGAGTTACGTTAAGAGGCAGCGTAGCCTCTGCCTCGTGGCGCAGAGTCTATGTGGGAACAAAGTGCGCATGCGCAAACAGCCACATACACACCGTACAGACAGAAGAGGCAGAGCAGCTCTGTGCCTCTGCTCTGAAATACGACGAGACGGCGAGTGGCTTCTACAGCCGCTGCCTGGCCAGAGGTAAACTCGGTTGAGTTGCCTTTATTAGACTATGAAAATTACCAAATGCTGACACATTTAAACCTGTGGTGAAGTTATCTGAAATAAAAAATTATAATTAAACCTTAGATTAACTAAATAATTTCATTTTTCCTGACAGCCTAGGTGAGACACTGCCTCACCTGACTTCACGTCACTGTTTGAGACCCTGAAGGGAATGGAAAATAACAGTACAATGTCAGAAATCTTTGGTCTGGCTACAAGCCATCCATATTAGATTACAACTTACTTAAATAGTCCCAAATGTATGGATGATCAACAGACAGGTACATTTTTGATGTACTGACAGCCCAGGCCTCCTGGTTCTATCTGCATCCCACCTCTCTTCAGATTTTATCCTCAATAATCTCAGTAATGAAAATGTGTGGAAGAGGTGAAGAAGAACCTATCACTGACTGTGAGTCATGAGCTGATATGTTTTTTTTTTTTTTTTTACAAAGCAGTTACTTGAGAAATAAGAAAAGTGAAAGTGTGGAAAAACAAGTGAACGCTATATTCTCTCTGCCACACAAATCAAAAAACATGAAGAGTGCATTTGCTCCCTTAAAATGTATTTTGTTGCATTGTTTACATCCAAGTCTGCTACCGTCTTTACCTCATGTGCCTTTGTTGGCATGTTTTTACACTTCTCTGCATCTGTTGATCAGTGAAATATTATGAAACTGACGGCAGGATCTTACACCCACGTAAGGAAACATTGCTCTATGGTGCTACTACTCTTCAGAGGCTTCACAGGATACCTTTAACTTCTAGGGGAGATTTTCTTATGTTTTATCACTTGATGTTTTTGAAAATGATTTCTTCTTTTTTTGAAGCAGGTTAAGAGCAAAAAAAACATACAACAATCATTGCCATTGCTTGTGCCCTCTTGGGATGTTACACAGTAAAATAGCAGCAGATAATTTTTTTTTTTAATTACCAGTGAGGCAGGGGCAATAATTAAGGCTTCAATCTCAAAAAATCATCACTAATTCATTGTGCCAGAGCAGTAAGTACTATTCTCTTTCTTAATATAACTTCTTTCTGCTTCATGGCTGTTCTCCAGCAAAGCTACCAGTCCTCACACAACAGATGCCAACCAACAAATGTCTAATGACTAGGGTTGCAAAATTCTGGGAATTTTCAAAGTTGGAAACTTTCCATGGGAATTAACAGGAATATATGGGAATTAACGGGAATAAATCAGAAATTTACAAAATTGAAGGTTGGCCCTTAACAGGGAATTTAAATATAGTTGGAGAAAATATATTGTAGCATAATCTTGGCTAAAACAACCAGATTTAATGCAAGTGCACTTGAATATCTATGCTATTCCATGCACACAGCACACTGCTTACTGCAGGGCTATAGGCCACGCCCCCTACATGCACTGTGCATTCCTCCATCACATGCACAGATGATTTCTTGAACCCTGGACTCCTTTCATTTAAAGGGACAACGAGGAGTTTTTGAAAGTGAAGTGTTTTCACACTACATTTCCCATGAGCCTCCGCGCACGGTGACATTCTTGGACCGGCGCAAGACGGACGAAAGCAAAACATTTGCCAAGAATATTTTCATTGATCAAGAATGAAGTCGGAGGTTGGAAGACGATCAGATACCGTCATAGTTCCAACCATAAACGGCGATTCGGTGACGTTATTCCCATGACCCACAGGGCAGCATCCGCGAAACCAAAACTAGGATATAATATATATAATAAAAACAACAAAATAACGATAAAGACAAAACAATATATTTATCGAAAGTGGACCCATTAACAAGTGGGTAATGTAGTTCATCCACATTAATATGAGGCTTTTTTATAACCAAATAAAAACTCCTCCTTGTCCCTTTAACATTTTGAATGGGATTTTTTTTTTTTTTTGGGGGGGGGGGGGTATTTTACTCAACATTCATGTTTTTGTTGTTCAGTAAAATAATTGATTGTTCAAACAAGAATTAAAACTTGATAAAGTTCTACTCACAAATATCTGTTGAAATGTCATGTTTTTTAATTGTATTATTTTGCATGGATGTCTGCTTATGACAAAACAAAATATATTTATGTTTGGACATGATACAGTTTGTTTAGGCTATATTACCCCCAATTTCTAGTTAAAAATCTCTGTTATGGTGCGTTCAAGGAAACTCGTTTTTTTCCGACCTGTGACGTCGTACCAGTTCGATCTGGTACATAGACTGTACAAAAAGACGTACTGGTACGATTTCACGGGTCGGAAGTTACGAGTGGCCGTTATAGTGACTTTCACCGGTAAAACAGGTCGGAAAAACACGAGTGGGTTGCCTGGAACGCTACAAAGTCGTAAGTTGTGACTTGAAGCTGTAATTTATGATTTCAAAAGCCTGCCTGGAACGCAGCATTAGCGAAAACGACCGGATCACTCACTTCTGCTTTAATTCCCATAAATTCCCAATAATTCCCATAAATTCCCATAATTCCCATAATTCCTGTGGAAAGTTTCCAATTTGGAATATTTCCAAAATTCCCCAGCTTAACTTCCCATGGAAAGTTTCCGGAAATTTACCGGAAATTTTCCGCCCCTTTGCAACCCTACTAATGACTAATAGTCCAGTCAATTTATGAGAAAAGGTTAAACAAATTGCAACAGAAGCAAACTCAACTGATTTTGTATCCTCAGCATGTCCTGATTGAGGGAAAAAAAGCCCCGAAGAATCCCATTAGGGGAAAGTTTTGAAAAACACCCAAACATATCCCATTTATACGCATATAAAAAAATTTTTTCACATGAGTAGGGTAAAATGTTTAACCTTTAGATATCTCCATGAAAATTACTGAGTTGATTACTTACATTAAGACAAACAAAAAATGTATTACAAGTTTTTTGAAATTCTTTGTTAACATGAGCAAATTTGCATAAATCTGCATATATTTGCATAAATCGCACCGTTTTGACGGCACATGTATATATGAAGTTGCTGTGGTGGTACCGGCATGAAAATTGGAGTGAGTTGACTCCATCGGTCAACCGACAAGTTGACCACTTTAAATTTCAAGATGACTGTAAAATCCCCTGATTCGCACAAACTGAAATACGCTGCTATGGCCGGGTTTTGGTTGATTTTTCAAGACAGCCACATCCTTAGTAGAGCAGGTATGACATGAGCCAACAGTGCATAATCCAATTACGTATGGCTAATTTGCATACATACAGCACCTGATCCAAACATTGGGTAGAGCAGGTGAAAATGTCTTGTTCAATCTTGTTAATATTACAGTTAAAAAGCTTAAGGAATGGAACCAATTTAGGCCCATGAGCATTAATAGAGACGGAGCGTGTCATACCTGCTCTACTAAGGATGTGGCTGTCTTGAAAAATTGCAGTCATCTTGAAATTTAAAGTGGTCAACTTGTCGGTTGACTGATGGAGTCAACTCATTCCAATTTTCATGCCGGTACCACCACAGCAACTTCATATATACATGTGCCGTCAAAACGGTGCAATTTATGCAAATTTATGCAGATTTATGCAAATTTGCTCATGTTAACAAAGAATTTCAAAAAACTTGTAATACATTTTTTGTTTGTCTTAATGTAAGTAATCAACCCAGTCATTTTCATGGAGATATCTAAAGGTTAAAAATTTTACCCTATTCATGTGAAAACATTTTTTTATATGCGTATAAATGGGATATGTTTGGGTGTTTTTCAAAACTTTCCCCTAATGGGATTCTTCGGGGCTTTTTTTCCCTCACTCAGGACATGTTGAGGATACAAAATCAGTTGAGTTTGCTTCTGTTGCAATTTGTTTAACGTTGACCCCTTTTTTGGCCTAAAATTACTGGACTATAAATAAAGCAGCCAGAAACATTAGGACACAGACACCTATGTGAATGATAAAGAGCCATCACTTTAACACACAGATGAAGCCAGCAACATGTCAAATTATCAGAAAACTGCCATAGAGAGTGTTTGCATGCCGTTGACAAATGCACGGCACCTTAATGTGGCATATACTATGAATAGCTGAGGCCCTATGTGCCACCAAGGCACGAAGTGGATAAAGAAGAAGAAGACTATGAATAGCAAACACTGACGTGTCTCCATCATTGGCTTTTGGCACTGTGCCTTATAAAGATATTTATGAGATATTACAATTCTGATCTCTCTCAGAGGGTGGAGTTTTAGCAGAGGAATGAAAATCTAGTTTACAGCAATACAAGTAAATGGAGGAACTCCACAGGACTTCTCTATAAAATCAATACACCAATGAAATGTTACCATAGGTTTAAGAGGGATTAGTCTAAGTTCCATAAACCTTGGCTTTGGGCTATAAATAAAACCCAAACTGGACAAGTGCTATAAAACATTCCCATTCCTTTGTGTCTTCATTGGAAAGACACAAGTCATCAGGTTTTATGTCTCTGCGACAGCCAGGAGGCTCCGTGTGTTCAAGTGTCAGTCCATCCCTCTGTCCCACCCCACTGCATGTGATATTTCAGTGACACTGCCAGGGAGTTTCTCAAATATTTGGCACAAGCATCCATGAGGCCTCTAGGGTGACCTGATTAGACTCCGATGGTCAAAGGTCAAAGTCGCTGCAACCTCACAAAACAAGATTTTGGCCTCTTCAGTACAATATATCAAGAGGGCTTTGAGGTACCTACTTCTGACACTCATTCAAACTCAGAGATGAACTGATTAGATTTTCATGCACAAAGGTCAAAGGTCACTGTGATCTCATAAAATATGGTCATGGTTCTTGGCCGAATTCATACTCAGATTGACTAACAGGAAAGAAATTAAAAATGATGATCCATATTCTGCAAAAACACCCCTGCCCATTATTCAACACTGTGTCTCAGGAAGGAGAGACTGTGACCATATTTCTTACATCTTGGCTGGTTGGCGGAGGCACACAAGGGGTGGTAATTCTAGTTTATTATTAATTATAGTGTTTTCTGTGGTAAGATATCACTCATGCTGTTTATATAACTAGATGGTACTTGGACACCTGCCACAGTGCCATAATGGAAAATATACAGTAGTGTAAAATAACAGTGCATGGCAGTGGTAAGAGACTAAGACATTTGAAGGTAGATTTTCAAGCAGTGTGGCAGTTATGCAGGATAACTGTAGGGGTTAAAACATAAAATTGGAGAGATGATGAGTGCTTACAGCAGCTGATGTTCATCCTGTCTCTGTTTGCAAGGTGCTGTAGGCCGATGAATAATTGAGACTGTGGATGTACAGCCACAAAGTGTAGCACTGGGCCGGCTGTGATAGAGCCTGGCTGAACAAACCGAGAACAGCAGGAGTGTTTTAGCAGGCTGGCTGCCACTCTGTGATGCCACCTCTAGTCTGGCAGGGACAGATCGCTGTGTAACGAGCCTCATTAGAACACAACTCCATCGCCACATCAAAGGCTTCCCTTTTTACACCAGGAGTGGGATCATAATCCTTGGGATATTTCAGCACCTACTCCATCCCCCAAAATCTTCACATCTCACGTCTGGAGAGCAGGAGAAGGCAAAGGCAAAGTTTTGGGTCATTTTTTTAAGATCTCTGCTGCTGAGTAGTGGAGGCGGCCCTAATTAATACAGAATTATGATAATGGTTTGGAGGATGGGGAAAGGGCAGATGAAGCCTGTTATTATCTCCCTTGCTCAGGTGATGATGGATCCAGGCTCTGATGTTCTCCCAGACTGTGAATGGACCAAGAAAGACTTTTTCATTGTGTCAAGTCAGCAGCTCCCAAAACAAGATGTTTCTTTAGGGTTTTTTTTTGTTTTTCTCTGGGCGGACACCGCCGTCCATTCTTTGGTCAGGGTATTCATGCTGGGTTGTAAATATCTCAGGGAGGAGACTGTGACCTCGTTTCCACCTGATCTCTCACACACACACACACACACACACACACACACACACACACACACACACACTTCTCTGTTCTGCATTACTCTAATTGGAGCTCAGGGTATGCAGCCTTTGCCAGACACCCTCCTTCTCTCTCTGTCTCTATCACTCTCTCTTTCAGCTTCCTTGTCAAAGTCACATTTCTGTCTCTCTGTCACGTATCCGTCTCTCTGTCTGTCAGTTTTCGGCTGAATTGAATTTCAACTTAAGCAGCAGTTTTATCCAGCAGTTTGTTGTATTTTTTTGTAGGATTTTGAGGGCGTTATTTGTTGTAGTCTCTGGGGGATATTTCCTTGTAGACTCGAGACGGAGCCACTGAGGTACAAAGTCAGAAACTGAAACCTCTGTCAAAAAAAAAGAAAATGGTGCTGGACTCTATTATTATTATTACACACAAGTCCCTCTGTTGAAAATCACCAGATCTATATCCACACTTCAAACTATCAATATATTGTCAGCAACTGCATTTTCTTGTATGTGTCCTTGGTGGTTGATTAATGAAAAGCCAAGGGAAGCAAACAGCTCAGACATTCACACCACACTACAGTACAAACTCTCCTGCCATAGCAGCTCCATACTCCAACTCCCCTCACTGCAGAACGAAAAAAAAAAACTAACACGAAAATATTATCAGCAACATTATTTATGGAAACTACTAAATACTACTTCCACGGTGAGATTCATTAAGCGTGCACCTACTATAAACACACAATTTCACAAGTTCAGTTCTGAATGCTCTTACACATTACTCGTTTCCAGATGGAAAGCCGAAGAGGAGAGTCAAAGGCTTCTTTCATCCAACGCTTAATTATGTGAATTTGTTAAACATTTGTTTGCTTCACATTCTGGCTCAGGACACATCTCGCTGTAGGTTTCAATAGATAGGAGTTAGTCAGTACGACTTTCAGACCTACTGGCCCTAATGCTGCTTTTTTATAGTCATGAGATGGGTTTTGACTGCTCAAGCTAGCGCATTTAAAAATAGTGCTGCAGGAAAATAATTTTTGCAAATGGTTAATGAAACTGGCTTAATATTGCTGTAGCTGGTCAAACACACCAGCTGCCTGACTGCACAATCCAACTCTTTTCAGAGTTCCCCACAATGCACCAGTAGCTCATTAGCCTGAGCAGCAGTTGTGCCTCATAGACCAAGGGACCTAGGACACAGGTACTTCAGCTACAAGAGCACTGGGTAACAAGAAGTGCTGGGGAGTCAGTCTGTGGTGAAAATAAGTGGTTCATGTACATTATCTTATCTGGCCCTGTATCGGAAAATCCCAACTCAGGTGGCCCTTTGCTGCATGTTATTCCCCCTCTCACTGCCTCCCATTTCCTGGATTACAACCTAACTGTTGATGCTGTATTATTTTAAATAAGCCTAATACACAAAAAAATGTAATTGTGTGTGTTGATTCTGAGTGACATTAACAAAATAAATATCCAGGAAACACATTGCTTACGGTCACTAAATGTTGAGACTGAGGACTTTGTTGGGGCATACGGCTAATTCCTGGAAGCAGTGCATATTGACCATGATACTGACCTACTTGAATACTGTGCCTAAGGCTGTCCCGATCGATATTGATATCGGATATCGGTCCGATATCAGCCAAAAAACGGATATCGGATTATATCGGGCTGCATCTAAAATCTCTGATATAAACATATGAATAGGTGACTCCAAGGGCGTAGAATTGGGTAGGGACGCTAGGGACACGTCCCTACCAATATTCAGCCGCTGTGTCTGCTGTCCGTAGTGTTTAATCAAATGATTATGGCACACAAAGGGTTAACAGTCGGTCTCTGTTAGAAGTCCCGCCTCTATCCTGAATATCGCTCTCTGATTGGCTCTGCCGTTTATCGCTAACGTATGTGATTGGCTGTCCCCGCGGTCACTCCGTCTGCTTGTAAAAGTTACCTGCTCGTTGGTCGGACGCAGAGCGATAGATATAGCTCTGGTCGGACGGACAGGAGGTCACAGTGCTTGAATCTGCAACCGCAAATGTAAGTTGTCAACATGTTCGGCATCTGTTCTGCCTGGGTCACGTTAGCTAGACGGATTTTAACATCAGTGTCATTTACATGAACATTTGTGTTTGTGTCTGTCTGTTTGCATGCATGCGTGCGTGCGTGCGCGCTCTGCCTGTGGGTCAGTGCTTGGTAATATGTCAAAGAAAAGGAAAATGGACAAGACACTTAAGTCAAAGTGTAAGTTACTTCAAGGGTATCTAACTGTAGAGCCTCAACAATACAGATAATGAATAAAAGCCAATATTTAATGGCAAACAGTAACACTTTTTTAAAGTAATTTTTTAAGTTACATTTTACTAGCTTATTATTTTCATGTAGGCATATCCTTTGTGTGAAAGGGAGCAACTGTTTAATAAAGAACATTGGTCGGGAAAATAGGCCAAAAAAAACCTCAGATTCCAGATGCTCATGTATACATCCATATTTTGGGGGAATAAATTACACAAATGTGTGAAAGTAAAGGCCTTTTTTCCTCAGGCAATAACTGTACCATCAAGCTCTATGGTCATTGTATCCCTAATGTATCTGTTCATATGTCATGCATCAACATTTTGTCAGGTGACAGACAGTAGAGAGGCTGGAGGAGATGGAGAAGGATGGAGAGACCAGGAGGAGGTAGAGGAGGAGATGCTAGAACAGATGAAGGAGGAGAGGCAGGAAGAGGTAGAGAAGGAGAAGCTGGATGAGGTAGAGAAGGAGGAGATGGAGGAGAGGCTGAAAATTCACAGGTGAGGTTAAATAAGGATGGATGTGTTAGTCATGATGATGCACAGTTGACTTCAGACAGAACTGAGAACTCTTCTAAGTTGCCTTCTTGTCTTTCATTAGTTGCTCATTAGTTACCCCTACATAACATGAAATTATGATTTGCAAATGCAAAAAACATCAACTTTCAGGAGCGATGCCTCGGAGCACTTTTGTGTCCCCACCAATGTCAAACCTACTCCCTTGGGTGACTCTGGTTCACACTCCAACACAGTAGGTGGCGGTAGCCTAATGCATGCCGCCCGCCAAAGAAGAAGAGCGCCCAGCTCCAGCATGCAGAGATCGTGAAAAGAAAAAAGAGAGAAATGAAAAAAGAAAAACCCCGGTGAATATGTTTTTGTTTAGCGGTAGTAATTGTTAAACCTGAGTGCAATCTTACCATGTTTCGCGCTTAGTTGGAGCTCATGGTTTTCTGTAGTGACTGTGAGTAGCCTACCTCTGTGTGTTTGAGAAACCAGCTGACCCAAGCAGCGGATGCCAAACCACTTTTCCCTGTCCTTTTCCCTGTCCGTCCGTCCGTCCGTCCGTCGGGACAGCTCCCCCGTCGGCGACGCTCCTCGGTGATGCTCGTCCGTGAACATATAGAGAGCCTAAGCGGAAGCAGGAAGTAACGGCGCCATGGGACCTCAACTCTGAAAAACTCGCCATTCAAATGAATGAGACTGAAAATTTTATTTCGTGATCCGATTGAATTGTGCCATGAGAAAAAAATATGTCCTCTACCTGTTTAAAACATCACGTTTCATGAAGATAAATCAGCCGTTTATCGTAAAACGGCAACAGAAGAATGTATTTTGTGTAAAGACCGCTCCACGGACTACAGATCTGTGTCCCACAGAAAATACGTCACCAACTGACACGGGAAAGGGCGGCATTTGGTGTGTGACGTCACCTACGCGACTTGTAGTCTTTCTGGTTACGGATTCTTCTGAATTTTATTCTACAATAGCTTTACAACAAACTGCTGATTTCTCGGGATGAAACGTGATGTTTTAAACAGGTAGAGGACATATTTTTTTCTCATGGCACAATTCAAACGGATCACGAAATAAAATTTTCAGTCCCGTTCACTTGAATGGCGAGTTTTTCAGAGTTGAGGTCCCATGGTGACCGTTACTTCCTGCTTCCGCTTAGGCTCTCTATATATGGTCGGTGAAGACCGGCGACACTGCCCCGCGACCCGGCAATCCTCGTTCCGTCCGTGCGAGCGTTTTCTTCTCACCGTCTCCTCCTGTGTAGTTAGCTTAGCACTAGCTCTGACTAGCTAACTCGGCTGAACTTTCTTCGTCTCTAATAAAACACTCAGCTCTGCGCTGGAGAGTTTAACTCACACACTCACAGCGTGATTTCCTACAACAGTTCAGTTCGGTTAAAACATGATACAGAGACGATACACACACACCCGGAGGGGTCCCTTCTTCCTCGCTGACAGGTCTCTTCCCGGAAGTGTAAAACAGTCTAAGGTCATGAACTCACGCAGAGACGTTCCTTTTAAAGGCATTCACGCACCATGAAATTATATTTTTAAAGTCTCTAATTTTAAACAAATTCTATATACATTTTAATACCTCATTTATATCAAATAGTTATTCATATAAATTTTATCTTCACCATGAACTGGCATTTTATAGGCTAAAGGGTTAGGTTTTATTCCCATGAAAATAATAAAATAAATAGGCTACACTGATATTTATCAGAGTAGGCTATTACACAAACAAATCGCATGTGTAACTTAACTTATATAATCAACTCTTAACAGTAACAACAACAAAAACAACAAAAAGTCATTTAAATTTGGCTCAAGCTCATAAATACAGTTGGGCTGCCAGGCTCAGACAGAATATTGGCTTGTTTGATCAACTGACAAAATACTCGTCAACTGCAAAAGTTGCAGCCCTAGTTTTAACCCATAACCATTTGGGTAACAAATTTTAATGCCTGGAATTAGGGATGCACCGATTGTGAAATTCTGGGCCGATGCCGATGCCGATGTTTAAAATAACAATTTGGCCGATGCCGATGTTTTTTCTTTTTGTTATTTATTCCGTCTTTGGTGCCACAGAAACATTAGGCTAACTATTTTAAAAGTCTTTCAGCTCTTCATCATATTATTATTTAATGAGCACAAATTCAGTTAGACAAATTTATGAAACAAAAACAAACTTTAATGTCAATTTTTACTTGACATAACCTTAAAACACTTACAGTGGTTAGAGTTGCTACATGGTAAAAGTAATTAGTTACCAGGAAAAGTAACTAGCATTCCTTTTTTTTTCTAAATAAAATGCTCAAATATGTCAAATTACTTCAACTTCTCTCCCTAACCCCCCAACTGGCTCAGTAGTAACACAGAGACAGAAGGATAAAAGGTTGTTTTTTCCCCCCAAACAGTTGATGAACTAAAAATAATCTGTATAATGTAGGCTACACTGAAAGAGGAACTAAGCAGGATTTCTCCCGTGGCTATGCTACATTTTTACCTCAATTAAAAAGCCCCAGAATAATTGTGAGTTAACTACATGACTTGTGACTGGTTACGAGTGAGAACGGAGGCTATCTGCCTTCACCTGGCGTCTCTCTCGTTGCATTAGTGTAGTAGGCTACCTGGCCACCAGGTCCGAACAGATCACGGATCAATGATGATCCGTTGCACCACTAATATCTCCCCCCCCCAAACAAAGGAAAAAAGAAAGGTTCCTCCCGAGCACAGCTGTTCATGCGGCATTTAAACAGTGCTAGTTACTGAAAAATAGTAACTAGTTACAGTTACTAGTTACTTAATAAAAAAGTAACTCAGTTACTTAAACCAAAAAGTAATGCGTTACTGAGAAAGTAACTTTTTCGTTACTTTAAAAGGTTTTTTTTTTTCCAATGCTCCCATTAACTCTTTCACTGCCAAAGACGAGTTATCTCGTCTTAGCGAATCCAAGCGTAGTCTGCCAAAGACGAGATAACTCGTCTTAGCGTTTTTTTAATGGCAACGCCATGTTGAATGTCTTGCCCTACTCCTCTGTGAAGATCAGACTTGTATCATCAAAATAAAGTGCAGAAAAACACATTTGGATTGAGAGATATAAAAAATATAGCGTGTTTCTCCCCCCTCACGGAGCGGTGCGGGTGTCTGACTGCAGCGGCGCCGCTCCGTGACACTCTGGCCGCCGGTGAGAGCTTCGGGGGCGGCGGCGGGGCTCATGGCGGCTCGGCAGCTCGTCGAAGCTCCGTGCAACTCCGTGATACAAAGCACAAACGTTAGTAACAACAACCCCGTTGATCGCTCGTCGTTAGTCGTCAAGAGCGTTAGGAAAGTCGCCAGATTTTGCGAGAAATCACTCGGATAGCAGCTTGAAAATCCCGCGATCTAGTGTGGATGAGGAGCGGAGCGGACGGCGCCGGCGAACGTGACGAGGAGAGCTAAAAATGGTGTCTGTCTGTTGTGAGCGTCAGCGTACTGTCTGTGGCTGTGGGTTCAGGGGGCACGTCAGCCAGAGCTGTAGGCTGTGTGTAGATGTGTGTGTATGTAGATGTGTGTGTGAGACAGAGAGAGTGAGAGAGACCGCTGCCTGCTGACCAGAGGAAGCTGGATCTGATCTAAAGTGCCGTGTTTCGGCTACAAAAACCTGTCGAACTGATCCGCGCACACACACACACACACACAGACACACACGCACGCACACACACACAGACACACACGCACGCACACACAGACACACAGACACACACGCACGCACACACACACACACGTCACGTAGGCACATACACTAAAAAAAAGGAAAGAAAAAGTTGTAACTCAAAGAAAAGAAAGAAAAAAGGCTGCAGTAGTGTGTGTCAGTAGCTAAATGTTTTGTTTTTTGTCATCAAAAGTCATTTGTCAGTGTTGATTTAGTTGTTGTTTACAAGAGAACAACTGTACAGATGCTGAGGCATCACTAAAGCAAAATATAAAGGAGCCAATTGTACTGGTTCACCTGAAAATGACAGCCGACACAAAAACCTCTTTTTCTCAAGATTTTGGTGCCAGAATGGCATTTTGGGCTAAAGTAACCTATATTCAACCGCCAATTTCACAAGACTGGAACAAGATAGAAACAAACAGGTTTTTTTGCTGGAAAGTAGAGACCCTCATCTTTCCTTTGATGGGTTGAATGTGTATGTAGTAACAGTACATAATATATGGTGGGTCTACGGAAATCAGTCAAAAAGCTGGAAAATGCCTGGCAAGCTGGAGGAAGCTGCTGTGAGAATGGCTGGCAGTCAAAGAGTTAAATAAAGGTTGAATTCCCCTCTAGCCGTCATTTCAGTTCTGTACTGATGCTGATGAAGAAACACGTGTTTTTATCTGTACAATTTTACCATCATCATGCTGCATGATGTCAGCAGCAGCTTGACCTAACTGCAAAAAAATCTCGAGTTACGTTTAAGACTCTTTTCAGTGACGGAAGTAAATTCACTCCACCGGTATTTTTTTATCGATCGATCAGCTGTGTTTACCCAGAGCGATTGCTGTGTTTAGCGTTTCAGGTGTCATAATTCGAGTCCGTCTGTCGGACTCCAACCGCTGCTGCTCGGGTGGAGTGGGTGCTTGTGTGTCTCGCTGTGACTCGAGCTGTGTCCCAGTTCAGGGGCTTCAGCCTGAACTGGGACACAGCTTCGGTCTCGGATGCTGCGTTAGCTAAGTTACCTTAGCTCGCCGTCATACCGTGCCCAGAGAATCGCTCTGGCCCTGCTCTGACCTGTCCAGTCCTCCTCTTCATGTACAGTAGCGTGTTTGATTACGTGTGGGACGCTAGAGGGCGGCCACCATAGACTGTATAAAGAAGTGCTTTAGTGTCTGTGCTCTGTCTTTCTTTCAATTCAATGAAACTTTATTGATCGCTGGAAGTGTGTGCCGCTGTAAAACATCACCAAAAGGAACGGAGTAACGCAGTGTTTGGTAACGGAAACGGAGTTACTGATTTAAAAAAAACAACGCGTTACGTTAGTAGTTACTGAAAAAAGTAACGGCGTTACTAATAACGCGTTACTACCCAACACTGCATTTAAACCAACATAAACATCGGCCACTGCCATCGGTGAATGTCATCTTTTTTTGCCGATGGCCGATGGCAGTTAACGAGCCGAACATCGGCCGATGTCGATGTTAGACCAATGCATCGGTGCATCCCTACCTGGAATCCATTGTGCAGTTGTGCAGTTCCAGTCTGCTAAAATACCCAGAATAAAACATTCAAAGCTTTGTTTAAGGTCACATTTCAGTCTCTGGTTTCAAATTAGCCATCACATTTAAATAAGTCATCAGGTAGAAGTTTAGTCTTGTCCACCTGCACCTACAGTATTAGACTGTTCAAATATGGTCAGGTTTCTAGGAGCATTACTGCCACTGTTTGAAGCCTCTGAGGCCTTGCAGACATATGGGACATGCATTAAGAGCAGTCCAACAACTTTATATCAAAGTCACTTTTCATTCTATTTCGTGATATCAGATAATTACAGTAAAACATGAAAAGGGCTTTAGGGAAAGTGAAAAAAAACCCCACAGTGACAACACATACAAAATACTGCAGGAAGATTATGACCTTCAATCAAAAATAAGTATTAAATACCAAAAACAAAACAAAGTCAACTTTTTTTCTCCTAATGATCAAGAAGATCCTCTTACCTTTGTCCCACTCGTCCTGCCCCCCCCCCCCCCCCCCCCCCCCCCCCCCCATCCCCTCCCACCCCTTCCCAGATCAAAGTAGCTGCTGTAGTCATTCCAGCACTGTTTAATGAACATATTCCAGTCCACCCACATGCTTATTCAGAGCCGCCCACATCAAAGAACTTAGGAGCAACCTTGACTGTTGCTGTGATGAAGACTAGGCTTGCCACCCCGTTATTCCAACTCTGCCTGGGGCTTTGGCTACAGAACCTGGGAGTTCCTCAGCTCGGTGTCCTTCTTCCTGACAGTGCAGAGGTCCTCAGCCCTAGTTTAGATTATCAGCGGCTTAGCAAATAAAAAGTAAAAAAAAGTCAAAGGTCAAGTTGTAAACTTATAGAATTGTTGTGTATGCTGGTTTATGAAAATGTGTCCCTGTGGAAATATTAGTTTTACTTACATCATGGCACTACAGGAAATCTTATGAACTGAGGACACTTGATATCTCCTTTATGTGAACTGACATTAAGGGGATATCAAATATGTTCACACCCACTGAAGTGTCACTGTTTTGATGTCTTACTTATTAAGCCTGGAAAAAGCACTGCCATTTTGTTCTTGACAAGCTTTAAGTTTTAATCTGTGACATTTTCTAAATAATATTATTTATTTATTTATCTACCCCCCAAAAGATTTTCTACTTGTCGTTCCACTCATCTCTACTTAATAACCCAGTCCACATGTAGCTTCATAAAGGAAGGAGAAGTAAGAACTCATTTGACATCTCATAGAAACAGTAATGAATGTGGAGGAAGTCAAGCATGCTAAAAGGGCATGTGACTGTCTCAAAGCCCCAACTGTAACACTGGAATTACGTCTCCATGAAGAAAAGCACTTCAAAAGTGAGAAAGACCTGAAGATGTTGCTCTCACAGAGCTAGGTCTGATACATTCACTCAAAGGTGGCCCTGCTGGTCATGAGCCTGCCTGGACTTACTTTGATTTACCTATAAATTAACATTCAGTACGTTTACATGACACTTGAAAAAAACGAATTATTGCCTTAATCCGACTATAACTGGACAACTGAAGTGCATGTAAACACCTTAGTCCGACTGAAATCGGAGTTGAGAACTCCGATTAAGACAACCAGATAATGCGATTGGAATTCGATTTTCTCCGTCATGTATACACCTTAATCAGAGTATAACTGGACAACGCATGTGCGCATGCTCCACAACAGTAGAGACGGCACCAAGTGGAGCAGAGAAGCCGCCTGAATCCCGCAAAGTAAAGAAAAAAAAAACCAACGTTAGCGCCGATTCAATGCATTTCACACAGCGCGACCAGTGTTTTATTAAAAATGAGAGAGAGAGAGAGAGAGAGAGAGAGAGAGAGAGAGATGAAAAAAGGAAGCCCGTATCCTATTCTCAGCGCGAATCCGGCCCAGACTGACGCGTCTGGTCGGGAACTGCAGTTGAGAATTTATTATTAAGCTTACTAAGTTGTTTATATTCAGTTTTTTACGAGGTGACAGAAAAGTCAACAGGACAGGAGGCGTATTAACCCGCTGAAACAACGGGTGACGCCGCATGAGGGGGCGGACCCCGTCAGTTATTCGATTTTCTCAGTTGCATGTATATTGAGACAAGGACAGAAGTCCGTCTTGAGCCAAAATCGAATTTTGAGCATAGCTCGATTAAGCTCTGCATGTAAACGTACTGACTGAAAATATATTTTTAAACCTGTATGGCATACGTAACGGCGTGCTGGTTTCTGTGTCGGCTTGTGTTTGGATATGACGGCTGTCAGAATTGTCATCAGCAGAGGCTTTATGTGAGGAGGTGGTGGGAAACTCGCATGTTCTCGAGGAATCTGTCATACTTAGTGTTGATTTCAGAAATAGCAATAATGTACCGTCAGACTAAAGCGCTACAGGGGCAGATGGCATTTTCAATGAATCACCTTTCCAGCATGTTTGCGACCAGATGGTCCAGTGGGTCAAAAATATCCACATCAGAAATGTTCTTGTCCTAACCTCGTACAAATCTTATGAATGACTAAATTCTATGTGATGGTTTTGACGTAAATGGAAAATAGATGTTTGAGGCCTTTTGTTGTGCTGTTTGTAACTGATCATGACTTGGCGATTTTGGAGTAACTCACAATTTCATACCGTTACGTTACAGACCACTATGCAAGATCGTACAGTAATGCCAGGATCAGACTACAAGAATTCAGGCCTGTTTTTGCATAATTTTGTCATGGCTGATTATGAACATCAGGGACGTGTAGTGTGACAGAGCTGACAAACAGTGATTTTGCGTCTAGGACACTCTACGATGCCCCAGCGGAATGTCTAGAATGTAGGAAGTTATTGCATCTCACCGCCTAGTCTGACATCTCCTACGACGTAAACCTTGATGTTGACCAATATGGGTGATGGAGCACTCAGATGTGCTTCATTTATAAAATGTTTTTGAGGTGAACACATTCATTAACGTACCTCATGTTCTCTCTGAAGGACAGACGGTCATACTGTCGTCTTCACAAGACCCAGGAATGACTCCACGATCATTTTTTCTTCCTAGACCGCAAGCATCACACACAGTGCTATGGTAGCCATGACTGACAGTTTGTTGTTACGCCTCCCTGATGACCTATGAACTCACACAGGGTCATGGACGATGATTGGTCAGGGCGATACTTGTGTTGCCAGTCTCCCGACCAAGACACTTCAAGAATTTATCCCACTGTGAGTGTTTAATCTGACATGGTGACCATCGTGAAAATAAAAATTGTGTAGTCTGATCCCGGCATAAACAAAGGTCGCACATCTGACGTCGGTACATTTTCTGTTGCACACAGTGACGTTCAGCAGCTGAAAACTCCCTATCTATCTATCTGTGTGTGTGTGTGTGTGTGTGTGTGTGTGTGTGTGTGTGTGTGTGTGTGTGTGTGTGTTTGGCCCAATTTTATGTGATCACATGTGAATTCCCATGTGAACCTATTTTCCACATGTGGTAACATGTTTTACACATATGCTCTACATGGTGATCACATGTAATCACATAAATATCACAAATAGCTATGTTACCACATGTGGAAAATGGGTTCACATGGGAATTCACATGTGATTCACATAAAATTGGGCCAAAATCACATGTGAATCACATGTGAAGTTCGTGTGGTTTTTCGATAAGGGGAGTAGTACACTGTTGACTGGTCCTCTGCTCATCATGTAGCCAATGTGTGTTTATGTCCAGGTGTGTTTCAGTGTGCAACAGTGAAGGAGCTGCTCTCTTCATCAGAGGAAAAAGAGCCTGGCTGTTGACACAGAGCTGAGTAGATAAAGTGTGCAGCTCAACCTGGTCTGGCAGTGTGTGTGTGTGTGTGTGTGTGTGTGTGTGTGTGTGTGTGTGTGTGTGTGTGTGTGTGTGTGTGTGTGTGTGTGTGTGTGTGTGTGTGTGTGTGTGTGTGTGTGTGTGTGTGTGAGAGAGAGCGAGAGAGAGAGAGAGAGAGAGAGAGTTAATGTAGCACAGTCTTCATTGATTTTATTTGTGCCATGGGTGTTGCAAGAGCCAAACTCAGACCAGACTACCTCTGTGTTTTGTTTTCTACTGCTGTCCCACTGTGAGTTTCTTCCTCTTCGCAGCAAGTTTACCATTACTCACTTGACAGGCCCTGCTATGAGGAGTCATTCACCAATGACTCTGGCAAGACATTATAAAAGTATTGATATTTGGCACCAGTATATTGATGACATATTGTGAGAGGAAGATACCCATACTGATGTTTTGTTCCACTTCTGCCTCCAGATAAGATTCAATAAAATCTCAAGGTCAGGTAAAAACAATATCCTCTTGTAAACACAAATGGATACATGTGTCTTTTACAAGTAGACCAGTCCATCCATGTTTCCATTTGCTTCATGGATAGTTACAGTAGCTATGGCTGATAAAGACGAAAAGCTAAATGTTAAATGGGCTGCACTTGCGCAGCACTTTTCTGCTCATATCAAGCGACCGACAACATTCACTGACATATTACAGCTGCA
This sequence comes from Trachurus trachurus, assembly GCF_905171665.1. NCBI lineage: Eukaryota > Metazoa > Chordata > Actinopteri > Carangiformes > Carangidae > Trachurus > Trachurus trachurus. The sequence goes on along the minus strand of NC_139893.1, from coordinate 22,468,709 downwards.
TGGATACTGCATACAACTTACACACATTTACACAGTGATGATACAGCCAGGGTAGCTAGAGGTGCAGTGTCTCGGCCAAGGACACTTCAACATGCAGTGCTGGTAATTAGGGCTGTAGCGATACACTAATCTCACGATACGATACGATATACGATATTCAGCTCACGATATGATATATATCACGATATTCAGTCAACGATATGATTCGATTCGATTCGATATAATTCGATACACTTGCATCGTTTTCTGAAAGATTTAAAAGGTACAGTGTGATTTTGGTGACATCTTGTTGAGTGTTCCATTTACTTGGATTGAATTAATTGAACTGAAAACTAAAAACATCAATTACACTATGTGTCTGACTGGACAGAGAGTCTACAGCTTGCAAATGCTAGACAAAATGAATCAAAGATGTGTTGAGAAAATGAGTTCCATTTATTGAAACAGTGCAAACTGCATTACAAGCCTTTGAAAAGTAAATAAAGTGCAGTAACAACGGAGAGTTAAAAAGTGCAGCAAGTGGCCTGTTCTGAACAGGTTCTTTGACAGCTTTTTTAGCTTTAAACTGAACATGAGGTAACCAGTCTAGCCACCAGGTAAGTAAACATAGTACCATGGCTTCTCTAAAACATCCAATAATTCAAGTCACTAGGAAAAACATTTAACTTAAAATGTACCCAGGCCCGGTTCTACGAGGGTGCATAAGCATGCATTGCACCCTCAGTTTATGTGTTTGCATGCTCCGTTGAAAAGAGGGGAAAAAAGTGCACGCGCGTCAGTGCACGTCACTCATCTGCGTCCAGCGCGCAGTTACCTGCACCAGCAAAACGCTGCTCTCTGCAGCACCGTTAACATAACGTAAACAATGGATATTCGGAAGTGGTTCAAGCAGAACCACGCCAGCAGGTCGGACAACGGTGGTCATGATGAGACAGAGACTCGATCTCAACTTGAAATTCATGAAGCTGCTGCTGCAGCTTCGTCGGGCTGCTCACTCCTGCCCGAGCCGCTGCCGACGCCGTCCCCCCTCCCTTCACCCCATGAGCAGGTGCCCGGCCCACCCGACGACCTAGGTATGGAGGAACCACTTCAAGTGCGTTTACAGAAATATCCGTCATCATTTTTTGGAGGGGTAAAGCGCTCCTTTTGCAGCTCATGGTTTGATAACAGAGAATGGCTAGAATATTCCTGCAAAAATGATGCGGTATTTTGCTACGCGTGTAGGAAGTTTGGATTTGGCCATAGTAAAAGAGATGCCTTTACCACTAGTGGCTACAACAACTGGCGCCATGCTCTTGTGCGCGATAAGGGACTGGCAAGGCATGAAGCAAGCAGAGAACACATGACATCAGTGGCGTTGTGGCAGGAGAGGATCAGAAGAGAAGGGACTAAAACTGAGGTGTCTACGCTTGTGAATGAAGACCAGCTTGAGAGAAACCGCATTTATGTGACATCGATTGTGGACATCATTCAATTCCTGGCTATAAACCAGCTCCCTTTCCGTGGCTCTGTTGAGGCTTTGGATACAAGAGGTGAGACAAGTAGTGGTCTTTTTTTAGCCATGATGGATTACACACTTAAAAAGGACAAGGACTTTAAGAAGATTTTTGATACCATCCCTGCCAATGCTACATACACATCAAATCATATACAAAATGAAATAATTGAACTAATGAGCAAAATCATAACTGAGGAAATTGTGAATGACATTGGAGATGTGTGGTACACATTAAAAGTGGACGGCACCAAAGACCCCACGGGATGTGAAAATATCTCAATAGTGCTTCGCTTTGTGGATAAAACTGACAACAGTGTGAAAGAGAGACTTATTTCAATGCCAACCAGTAAACACTGTGATGCTAAGTCTCTAACTCAACTCGTTTTGTCACAGTTGGAAGATATTGGATTAAATACAGGGAAGATGCTAAGCCAGTGCTATGATGGGGCAAGCGTCATGTCAGGTGTACATGGAGGAATGCAGAAACTCATACAAGAAGAACTACAGAGGGAGGTGCCTTATGTGCACTGTTTTAATCACCAGCTTCACCTAGTGGTAGTGAATGCCATGTCATCTGATAATGCATTGGAGAACTTCTTTGGTGTATGTAACTCTCTCTACAAGTTCTTAAGGAAACCTACAGTAGCTGCAGTCTACACAGGAGAGAAGTTGAAGCGGCTGCTTGAGCAACGGTGGACTGGCCATCTGGCCACAGTGAAAGTGATCATGAACAGCTCTGACGACATTGTCCACCTTCTACAGGAAATTGAAGGCATCCTGACCATTGGAGCAGATGTGCGAATTGAAGCCACGGGGCTTTTGAAGGCCATTACCGAACCCAGTTTTCCATTCATTGCCTGTATGACACATCAGATATTGGCTTTGCTGGATCCCCCCAATACTGCACTCCAAGCAAAATCCACTGACCTCTACACTGGTGTCCGTCTTGTCCAAAGTGCACTTGAATGTGTGGAAGAACTTAGGAGTGACAGTCAGTTTGATGCACTTTGGGAGAAATGCACAAAAGAGAGAGAGATGACAGAACCTTCCACTGCCACGCCCTCACAATCCAAACGACGAAGAGAAAAGATGACCAGTCACTTGAAAGACTTTGTGGTGGAAACACCACTTGGTCACCGTCACAAAGGAGTGGGAGAGAAGACAGAGTGCAAAAGATTGTATTTCAGTACTCTGGATGCAGTAGTGGGAGAAATGACTGCTAGATTTAATGAAAGAAATAGCCAACTAGTACAGGCGCTGTGTGCCGTACACCCAGAGAGTGAACATTTCATGGATGTCAACAAAGTTAAGCCACTGTTGGACTTGACAGGGATAGATGCTAAAGAAGCTGAGTTTACTGTGGCAAAACGCTTTCTGAAAGATGAAATGGCCAAATCTGACAAACACAAAAGCTGGACAGCGCAGGACATTTTGAAAACATACAGCATGTCTCTGGCAGCTATGCCAACTGTCATAGAAACACTGAAGCTCAGCTTAACCTTTGGCGCATCAACTGCAACATGTGAAAATTCATTCTCAATGTTGAAGAATGTGTTCAGTGAACACAGAAGGAGCATGTTGCACAAAAGAAAAGCTCATCTGATTCAGATTGCTGTTGAGAAGGATCTTACCCAAAAGTTCACTGGAGAATGGAGAGAGAAACTGCTGAGAAGATTCAACACATCTTCAAGGAGGCTGCAGCTCTACTAAGTAAAGGTATGCTGTTCCTCTAGGTGGGCCTATATTTTAAATAGAATTCTGTTTTACTGTGTCCTATGTTATTTTTATGAGCTTAGTTTAACCTTTGTCATCTCTCTTTGTCCAATAAAGGTCATGTGCCCCCTGGTGGTGTCAGTGTGCAACTATTCTGGAAGTGCCTACACAGAAGACTGTCTCCACTCCCATAAAACCTGCACCTTATGCTGTGGTATGGCGGTTTCTGCCAGATTAAATGGACATCACAGGTTATATTTATTTTTGTTATTTATTTTTCTATGTTTCATTTTCAGGCTAAGAAATATTGTCTGATGGGCGAGGTAGCCCAGACTAAAGCATTTTCTTTGTTCTGCAGGAATATTGCTGCAAAAATGCACTTGAAATGTTTGACTGGTATCATTCCACTTAAAAAAACTGTTATATTTAGTGGTGGTTTTGAACTGTATGGATAAAATTAGTTAGAATTTCTATGTTTTATTTCCAAGATAAGAAATATCTGTTGCTAGATCATCTGATGGGTGAGGTAGCCAAGACTAAATGTAGCATTTTCGTTGTTCTGCTACAATATTGCTGCAATAAAGCATTTGAAAGACACTTTAAACATCCTTGTTTTGCTAGTATCATTCCGCTTGAAATGATGGGACAATGCATAATTTAGTGTTGTATAACATGCCAGGCATGTGCACCCCCTCTGAGCTGAGATGCACCCTTAGTCATCATTTTCTAGAACCGGCCCTGAATGTACCCGTCTCTTAGCCGAGTAGTTTAAGGCCTGTAGGCCTACAAGTATGTGAGGTAGCCAGTCTGGCCAGCAGAAAAGAAAAATAAACTATGGCAGCCAATAATTCAAGTCCATAGTACCCATCTTAGCTTAAGGCCTTAACACTAAACAGAAACTCTCCTCTACACATAACTGCAGACTAAGTAATCTACATTCTCTTAAGGTTTTTGTTCAGGAATAGAATCTGATCGACGTGCTCTGGGAGAAGTGCACTTCTTTGAGCAGTGATGATATCCCCGGCGGTGGAAAAGACCCTCTCTGAGGAAACACTAGTGCCAGGGACACAGAGGTATCTTTTAGCAAGTTGTGACAAGAGTGGATACTCATACTGGTGGTCTTTCCACCAGACCAGTGGATCTTCTTTCACTTCCAGGAGATCTGCCTCCTTGTAGCGGGTCATCTGCTCCTGGGCCTCGTCCTCTTGGGTAATTGTCTTGGGTTGTGCTGCACCACCACCATATCGTTCACCAAGAAGGGCAGCCAGTGGACAAGACGGCCTTGGATTCCTGGGTGGAGGATGCTGACCTTCAAATAAACAAACAATAAAAACAAAAACACATTACTTATAGTTAAGCACATTCCATAATTCCTACACAGAGGTTCAGACAATACAGTGCGCTTCACTGGATAACAATGAGTGATAATACTGACCTTGACTGCTCTCTCCTTCCATGAATTGCTCTCCTTCATCTACAGCCTCTTCTTTGGATGCCATCCCCTCATCATCAGCATGGGCATTTGCTGTCCCCTCTTCATCCACACTCCAAAGTGACTAAATTAAATAAGTCAACATGAAATGAAATTCATGAGCTTTTACTGTAATAAATATTTTAATTACTATATTTAATATGCCTTTAAACCTGTTAATATTACACTATTTATGCTTTTTAAACTATTTAATATTTATCTATTTTAAACTGTTAACATTGTAGGATTTGCCCTTTAAACTTTGAAAAATTTATTATTTAGGCCTATGCTTACTCACGCCAGGAGATGGCGGATGGGGTACAAGGCCAAAGGTTAAACCTAGCAGTACCATCACTGCCTTACCTCTGATGGCTGCATGCCCAGTCTTGCAGCCTCTGCAATCAGTCCATCATAAACGCCCCGTCTTTCATTCTCAGTCAGGAAGGGAAGACTTTTGAATCGTGGGTCCATCGCTGAACATGCATGGAGAGTTGCCTTGAGGTCAATGTACCTCCTCTGAAGATCCCCAGCCATGGCAGCCTTCATCTCTTTTATGACTGCAGATTCACCTTCGATTGGTTTCAGTCCGTTGATCAGTGTGTCCTGGAGGGGTGCGACGACGGAGAGTGTAGGGGTCTTCTCCTTGGACATGTACAGTGTAGCCTCCTTCATGGGCTTCAACGCGCTGACTACTTCTTCAGCTGTTGTCACATCTGACTCAGTCAGTGTGCACAGATCCTTCTCGGTCTTCCGGACTTCACTGGAGAGCAGGGCTGCACATATGGCCGGTTGTTGCTCGAGGAATCTTTCTAACATGTCATGAGCACTATTCCACCTGTTGTTAAATAAAAGAAATACATTTATTTATGAACCTATAGCGCCCTATACATTTTACAGCATGGATGCACAGAATGCTGCTTCACATAGGCCTAAATGACAAAAAAAAAAAATTAATAAAAAAACAAAATAAACTATTAAAAAGTAACAGCACACTAACCTCGTCACTACATCCGTCATCAGCTTGTGCTCTGGTAGTAGTAGAAGCCTTTGTTTCTCTTTCAGAATGTGGTTGGCTGTGGTGCTCCGTCTGAAGAAGTTCACAATGCGTCTCACCCTTCCCAGCAGCCGTGCGACTGCTGTGATTTTGAGGGCACGTTGTGCAGCCAGATTCAGGGTGTGAGCATAGCATTTTACATGAAGTGTGAATGCTGCCTCCTCAGCTGCTACTGTCATATTTGACGCATTGTCAGTGACAATTACTGGATCCTTCTCTCCGATTCCCCACTCGGTGAGGGCCTTTCTCAGGTGTTCTGCCAGGTTGTGTCCGGTGTGGCTCTCGGGCATGTCCCTGGTTTGCAAAACATTTGTAACGAGCTCCCATTCCTCGCTGATAAAGTGAGCCGTGATGGTGACATAAGCTTCGGTTGTGCGCGAGGTCCAGCCGTCGCACGTTAGGGCAACTCTCTCCGCGCTGGCCAGGGAGGCTTTGACGTGTGCCCTGGTCTGAGCGTACAACCTGGGGATGCAAACCTTGGTGAGGTGTTCGCGGGTTGGAAGAGGGTAGCGGGGCTCCATCGCGTTCACCATGCGCCGAAAGCCGGCGTTTTCCACCACCGAATACGGTCTTAAATCCTGACAAATAAAGTAAGCAATGGACTCGGTAATTTTCTGCGACCTTGGTGAAGCAGAGGGAAATTTGTGTGAACAACCGCCATCCATGCTCAGCATGGTTTGTTTCGGGTCACGCCGCGGCTTCTTGGGGTCCTCCGTTAACATTACCTTGTCCGGGTGGTGACGTTTGAGGTGGGCTCGTAGGTTGGTGGTGTTTCCGGAGTATTTTACGTTTGTGTGACACAGCTTGCAAACCGCGATGCTTTTGTCTAAGTCGTCACTTTCCTTCTTAGTTTTAAAGCCAAAGTGCTCCCACACGTCTGCTTTTAAGCACGAAGGTGCTGGATTTATATTCGCCGCCATTTTCTTGAATCTCCTCGCTCGCTCTGCTCTGACTCCGCTAACAGGTAGAGGTTAGACGTCGGCGTCTATGCAAAGAGAGTATCTAGACGGGTAACTTGCTCTACAGCGACACTAGCGGCCGGCGGACCAAATCGCTCTTCCTGCAGAGCAAACGGGGGGATAAACACGGAGGATATGAAAGGGATTTATGTATCGATACTAGTGGCTTAACAATCGATACTCTATTGGGAAACAAAATATCGATTTATATCGCAGAATCGATAAAATTGCTCAGCCCTACTGGTAATCAAACCACTTCCTATTAGCGGATGACTCATTCTACCTCCTGAGTCACAACTGCCTACAACACATAACTTGTCAAGATTGGCAGTATTGAGTCTATAGCCTTCATATGCGTTCAGAGGTTATGTTTTGCTTAGTTCAAAACTTTTTCAGAAATGTTCGGCCATTCAGGTCAACGCAATAAGCCAATACAACTTAGACAAGTTCTTAGTTAAACCCAAGTTCTTGTGGCACCCATGTTGGCAAACATTCACATCCAGCAGAAAGTTTTGAGTTTATGTTGAACATATGCAGTCCAAAATGCTCTACTTTGAGCTGCTTTACTCTCCACCAACTGCTGAGGGAACTATCTAGCAGCTGAAAGAGCCACTGCTCACTAACTGGTTGTTAACTTTGTCTGCTGTTCATTGCCTGGGCAGATAGTGAATGGTGGTTTGATCAGAGCTGTTTGGCTCTGCTGTGGAGGTGCTGAGGAGGAGCTGAGCCAAAACACTGCGGCTACTCGCTGTACATTTAAAAAAAAAAAATTAAAATAGCAAGAAGTGCAGCTATAGGAAAGAGTATAGTGTTGGGTAGACTTTTTGTTTTCCTGTTACTATCTCCATAATAGCACCAGTACTTGTGCTCCCACTTTTCCTTACCTGCAGAAACACAAATTAAGCCAAGGACAGCTTTGTCTCGCGGTCATTCTCTGGTCTGCTGGCAAAGCATATGTGCTTCAAGTGCCTCAGTATCAAGCCTTTTCTAAAGAGTGGTGCCGGCAATGATACAGATATTTTGGTTACTCCCTGGAGCTGCATTTGGAACACCATGATAGTGGCGACCTTGCACACCACAAAGGGATGCATTCAGGACCAGGGGGAAAACCCCCAGATAATAGAAGATGAGTCCATGCCACCCATTGGATGATTATCCGTCTTTGCTCATGCAAACTTGTTTTACTCTCTCATTCCAGTTTTCCTCCAGTAAAGAAGATTGTTCCTGCTTGAAGCATCCACACAGTGCAGGAGGTACAGACCATAATGAAAACACCCACAGGTTGTTTTCCTGCTACTCTGCAGCTGTTGACGCCATCAGACCTAAAGACAGGTGAGTGGAGTGAAAACTGTCTTTTGTTACCCCCATCATGCCCTGCCCCCTCCTTTCACCCACTACACACATATGGATATGTGCTGCATGGATTTTGATTTACAGTTTCTGTTAATTGATTTAGAGCTCAGAGTGAGATTTACCTCCTTGAATTTCATGTCAAGCTTACGTTCTTTTGATGATTGCAGAGAAAGGGTTTGCAGCAGAAATGGTTTTGCTTGATTATCAGCTAAATACTCAGTGCTATGCAGTTCAAGGAAGTCATAAATGTTGCTATGTTGTGACTATCATGGCCCATGTATAGTGAGTTGCTGGTTGTATTTGTCCACTGCAGGCAAACAATTCATCCTCTCTAAGGATGCTGGTTGTGAAGGGAGGGGAAGGTGACTAGTGAAAGGTGATGACAGTGCATTTCCTAAGAGCCATGAGGTGAGTTTGCTCACTCACTGCCACTTCAAAGGACCACAGCAGGCCACAGCGTTGCTACCTTAAACCTTACCTATTCTTGCACACAAATTAATGAAGATTATCAATCGATCTCATCATAAAGATTTATTGTGGTAGAGAAAGCAGCGCCGCACAGAAATGACACATTTCCTTTGTTTTGTGTAATGAAGCTGATATTAAAGATTTTTATTTCATTGCCATTCTTCTTGTCTAACCAGTAAAAGATTACTCAGTGAGCACTCAGTGGCAGGCCTCTTTTAATTTGTGTATGAGCTCCTTAATGTTTGGATTATTCCTCCCACCTCACATCTCAGAGGAACAGCATAATCAAGCAAGTCACTGCACACAGTACCAGCACAGTGGCACCTTGTACCCATGCAACTGTGTGATCAAATTTTAAAACGTGAAACTTGATACTTGCTTGACACAAATCAGTAACACATGGTAACTCAGATATCATGCTCTATTTAAAGGAGCTATTTGTATGTTTACTGTTACTACATACAGCAGTTTACTTATCAGCGTACCACTTCATTATTTTAGTCACTAACATCTGTATCCAGAGGTGGAAAGAGGTGAAAAGCAAAGCAAGTTCACTTTTGTCTCCATCAAATCTGTTCTCCTGCTGATATTAGCATGCTATCGAGCTAGTCCATCTAATCACTTTCCGATAGCGAGTCATTATCTCCTCTGATTTGCTCTAAAGACATACTGCTGTTCTGAGGGTGTATGTGTGTATTGTAAAAAACTCCTGTCAAGCAATAATCACCAACAAGAGACATGTTCATCTTAAAAATAGCCCCCTTAAAAAAAAACAGCCATTATTTTTCCCATATAAAGAGCCTGCAGTCTTTGTTAATGAGTATGTGGAGTCAGAGACTAACATTGCTTTGACCATGACTTTGTCTGGCATGGGAGGAATAGCTGGATGCAAACTGTCTTCATGTCTATCAAAACTGGAAGCATTCATTTTTATGTTTATTGAAAACATGTTCTGTGAATCAGGTTGTGTGTTTTTTTTGTTTGTTTTTTTGCCGACATTGGAGCAATAACACATCTACCTGAACAACAGTGATGTCAGACCACACTGCAGAAGAAACACTACATCTATCATTTTGTTATTTTAAGACAAAACCGCGATTATACACCAGGTTTCGCTTGTAAAGACTTATTGTTCTCCTATCCTCAGATGTACTGTACATGACGCCTAATCTCTGTTTAAATTCCTTCGAGGGATTACCCCGATCTAACATTGTTGCACTTACAATGAATAGGAAAACAGTGATGCAGCAGTAGCAGCGATTTTCATCCTTTTTATTATCTTCCCGTGTCTCCTTCACATTAAAAGCCAGTTCAAAGCTTTTAATGTGCAGCAGTAGCAAATGTTTGCATTTTGGCATTAGCAGTAACTTAATCCAGCTCTACTATTGATGAGAGAATCTCACAAACCCTGACACTGTGGCTTGTTTTCTGTGAAACCAACCTTGCATTTGAAAGATTTGAAAGCAGTTTGAATACAATAAGGCGATGGCAGACTGTCACAAACAATGAAATCTCCTATATAGAGAGGTACATACAGAATGGAAATACAATGACTATTTCTGAAAAAAGTACTATTCATAAATGGGTATAGTTTCAAAAACCTTTCATGAAAGTAATAAGGACTGCAGTTTAGTCTTTCTATATCCAGCAGTCCATCTCCCCCACTCTACACTTTTAGTTTTATGATTAATTTAGGTCTTAGAAATGTGTTTGAATGTGCACGTATGAGTCAATGCAGGTTGAATTTGGCCTCAAGAAAGAATTTGATTTACATTTTCAGTTACCGTCTGCTGAAATCTGATCATTGCTCGAATCATGTGTCTGTGACCCTATTGCCTAATTTAAGTTCCTCTCCAGACCAGCTTGTACTGGGTTGACAGGTGAAAGAGCTGTGCATCATGATGGTTGGCTGAGTAAGTCGGAGAGATGCTGCCACATGTTAAGCCTCAGTCAGACAGACTCAGGTGTTTGTTGTGTAGACGGGTAATCACAGTTATTTATTTTTGATGTTTCTAAGCTCGTAACTGGCAGTGGCTGTGCCAATATGATCTCTCACTCTCTGTACTAACAAGGTTTCAGTGACTGGAGAAAGAGCATTGTGCATCAAAATGGTTAGTGTTAGAGGAAACATCTGATTCACTCAGCCACACGTTAGAGCCTCAGTCAGACCCAGGCCCAGATGAGCTGTCTGTTGTGCACCAAAATATACATATTGTATCAGTCTGGGTCCATGTATTTTTGTTGAAGCAGTTCAGAGAGCACTGAGAAAAGGAGAGAGGTGCAGCAAAAGTGCTGGGGTTTCCACAGTACTTGTTGTTTATCATCTTGCTACACTTCAACCTTACCATGCCTTACTTGGTTGGCTCTATCTTATCATGCATGGGCTAAACACAAGCCATATGTTCCCTAAACATTACTCTTTTTGAGGAGTGAAAAGAATTAGGAGCTCATTAATAGGCATCCACCTCCTTCAAGGTGTGCTGCTCTACTAAAGGGAAAACAAAAGTGCAGGCTGATAACGCACCCGGCCCCATATCTAGGCAACACAGCATCTAAAGGGCATATTTCACTACTTCCAGTTTTACAATATCACAGTGGTTAGTGTAGTTAGCCTCTTTACGTAATTTGTTTACTTTATTAACTTGCAAATTGGCGATGGAGAGGGGGTCAGTTGGTTGTTCCAGTGACAAGTCTGTCGATGGTGTTTTGAAAGACATTACAGCAGGCAAAATGGTGCAATTGAACGAGTTCATCACTTGGGTGTTGTGTTTACCTCAATGTCGATCAGAGTTGACAATCTCAGTGTCTACTGTAGGGTCATTTGACCGAGATGTGAATGGTGATTGTTCAATTTTGTATTGCTGAAAAAAGGTCAATGTTAGAGGGCCTCGCTTATTTTCAGTGGGAAAAGGCCCTGATAGATTGTGCTAATCCAAACTGTCAACTCTTTAAATTGCCAAGGTTTGGGGTTTATTTTTCCATCCCCCTGTCCCCACAAGTTGACAGTATTGGTCTGTTTTTATGAAACTGTTACTGTGCCAATGCAGTTCCAGATGTCATTATGGCATTGACTGCTTTGCAGCCATGGTATGTCTTGTATTATAAAAAGTTGAACTTGATTTTCATCTTTGGTGTCTTTGATATCTATTTTTACTATTGCCTGGAATTCCAGAACAACTTCTTAAGGATGTCAAACCATTGACACCTTTAGACAGATGGCAGCTGATGGTCCTACAAAATGGGCTACATTTTACATGTTATTAGAAGCAGAGGTGATAACATCCATCAACACAGTCACCATGACCCAAATAGTGACATTCACAAAAAGTCAAGCCCTTTGCACTCTCCACACACTTATCAGACAAGCATTAAAGTAGTTCCAAGTACTTTTCAATGATGGTGCAAATTGGAGTTGCAAGGTCTCTGTGTGTGAGTCAGAATAGCTGCACGCACTTTAGCCCAAGCCAGTCCTACTGAGTTGGCTGCCATACAATCCCCCCTAATATAATAGAAACCAATTAACTGAGTGGGTGGCTTTACCCAAATCTTGATTTAAAATGGAGCTTTATTAAAAAGAGTTACAATGTGGCAGCATGCTTAACCTGACTGGTGGCAGAGATATGATAAGGAATGTAATCCCTCAGGCGAGAGCTGATTAGCTTATCCAGTCAGAGTCACAGCTAGTGCAGAATGAAAATGGCTGCCGTCTGGGAAAAAAAGTCAGTTATTCAGTTATTTAAAGCCTTGACAGACACAAAAAAGTATTTTGTTTTCACAGCTGTGTTGAAAGACTTGCATAGTGAAAGGCAGACATCTATCTATCTATCTATCTATCTATCTATCTATGTTTGTTGCTATGAAACATGCCCTTGCTTCTCACCCGGTGTTGGCTTTTATTTTATCCTTGCCAGAGCCCTTATGTCAATCAACCAGTGAATATAAAATGTAATGTAAATGGGGCTGTAGCAGCCACCTCCAGCTGGCTTGTTTGACTTGGCTGGCCGGCCCTGTGTATTGAAGGTACAACCATCTTTTACTCCTGCAGCCTTCCTGTTTGCCTGCTCCTTGTTAGTGTTTATCTATGGATTACACCTTGTCTGCATGTCGCAGTCCAATTGCTGCTTCGGATTCTTGCTGAACAAGCATCTCTGTTGGATGGGCACTGTGGTGCAAATGAGGAAACAGCATATTTTTTTACACACAACAGGATTTATGCGAAAGGTGTTTTGGATTTTTTTTTTTTTCTAAAAATATAATTGTGTTCTTGCAAATTGGTATTATGTCAAACCCCTTCCTTTAAGATGGAAATTGAAATGTGTGTCATGGAAAAATATATGTTGCTCCTTCTGCAGTGTATAGATTAGGGAGACAGTTTGGCTTGCCACTTATAGTGGCTGTTTTCTAATCTAGAGTATTTCAAGGAATGTCCATTTCCCTTTTTACTAACCATAACTAAATGTTTGAGATGCCTATTCCTAACCATACTTCACCATCGTTCATTTCACATAACCACAATCTTTCTCCAACATTACATACTGCACTTGCCATATTATGGAAATATTGTAGGAAGCATTACTGAAGCTTTATAAAACATTGGCTTTCAAAGTAATCCGGGGTTTTGCTGAATTTTCCAACACTGACATTCTTGTCAGGTGGCAGAGTTGCAACAGCTACAGGTTCACTTCCTGGAACTGTGTCCGAAAAGTGCCCTTTAAGCAGAAAAATCACCTGTACCTCTTCATTCATTATTAATTGCACTAGATTAACTTTTAATTGTAGAATAAACCTTATTTCTCCTTTCCTAAGAGACTGGGTCTGAACCAAGCTGATGACAGAGGGTTGACTTGTTACGGGTCCCAAGGATGAGGACCGTGGTGACAAATATGTTACTTGTAAAAGCAGGTGAAGAGCGGAGTAATGAAGACACCATGCGTCTCTGTTTTCCTCCAGAATGTGTCTGAGGTAGCAGCGGAAGGTGGGGCTCCTTTACCGTACCCCCCGAACGAACACCTGGAGCAACCACAAACGTTCCGCCCCACTGCTTTTCAAAATAAAATGACTCCTTTCATATGGTTCTCTATTTTTTTAAATAAAATAAATGAAAATAAATACATATATTAATGAAAAGTGTCCCATACATACATAGGTTTTATACAAAATAATATTAATGTGACCATTCCCTCATAGGGGTGCCACACTTGCATAAATTAGCACACTAATTTCAAACTGATGGACTAACAGTGATTTTACTTTTGATAAACCTAAACCAACCTCTGTGACTCCAAGTCACCAGTGAGTGACAAAAACTCTAATGATGAGAACACACATTAGATCAGTTTGGGTTTGAATACAAAACCATCAAATACAACTGAAAATATCAATTGACTATAAGGTCACATTTTGAAGCTGCTACTTCTCCTCCTATGTGGTGTAGTATCTTCTCACTGGTTAAGTTACAAACAAACAAAAAGTTACTCTAATTTGAGTTATCTTGTGAGCAGGAGTCACCTCAGACTGAATAAGGTGAGGACATTTTTTCATTTGCAAGCTGTAATTTTGATTTACTCTCCTCATTCCATTTGGTTCTGGTCAGGCTCCTTTTGTGATCATGACTACACACATAGCCTGCCACACAGGATAATTTATCAGTAGCTGATATAGGCCAGGATAATGGTCGACTGTCTGATATGAAATCAGTCTTCTTTGTGAATTATATTTGGTTCTTTCTGATTGGAATCTACAAAGGCTGTCTTCTTCATGAAGATAAAACAGGTAAAACACAATGTTCTTAAAGAAACTCTGGCCTTATAGTCAAATGATAGTTCACAGTTTTAGATTGACAGGGCATTACTTGATGAAACATCTACTTGACATGGGGTGCATATTGCCAACATGCACCTTGCTGCGCAGTGGGCTAATTGCAGGGCAGCATGGTGGGACATTGTGCGACTCTGCTGTAAAATAATTGTACAGAAGTACCGGATACCAGACTACTGAATATACTTACTGAGAGGGAAGCAGGTCACTGCTTTATTTTTTAGTGACATGCAAAGTTCTCCTCCAACACAACCCTACTGTATGTATGCTATCAGATGGATCTTTGACTTGAGGGATAACAAAAACATTTAAGATTAAAATGTACTTTAATTATTCTATCACTATTACAACAGGTTAAGAAGTGCCATAGTAAAAAGATAATAATCATCACTAAAAGAAAACTAACATTATGAGGCTCTGGGGTCACAGGCATGCAGCAGAATCATTTAATGAGATGTAACAAAAGATTCTTTTTTAACTGGTGTAAACACGTTAATCAAAGAGGTGAGACATCTCACATACAAGACCAATAAGATATCCCCACATTAGAACTTCATTTCACCCTCAAGCAAAACAAGCCACAAACCAACACACAAACATAAAGTAAATTAGTGGTAGTTAGTTGCCCGGGGGTTAGAACAGCAGTACTGAGAATGCTGATATGTTATGATGGAGCTACACATAGGCCAAAAAGACTGAATAATATTAAGTAATATTAAAATAATATTGAAATAATATCACTCGTTATTGTTTAAACTTATCCTCAAAATAAATCTTCCTTACTTGCTAAGATTTGAAATCCACTGTTGTTGTGATTTTATTACTACAATTCAGTTCATTTGTTTTAACAGAAAGAACGAGTAGTTGAAGTCTGATGTTATGCTGTATGATCAATCTCACCCTCACCTTTTCCCCATGCAGATGTTGTCACTCTGCAGTAAACTTGCCCTATTTCATTCCTGCTCCTATAACGTAATTGCTCCAGCTACTTATCACAAACATGAGCTATTTGCTGTGATCCTGATTCTGATTGTTTCTCATGGGAAGACAGTCTGATGTCAAGTGTTTGTGTATTCACTGTAACTAAATGTTACAGCTCGTCTGCGCAGGGGGCATTTCAGTCACGTTTCATGGGCGCCTGACAGAACATTCAATATACGCCCTACAGCTGTTTCTTACTCTGTGCAGGTAACAACAGCGATTTTGTGTTGGTGCTGTCGAAACTCAGGTGACCTACATACAGTGCTGTGCCAAACATGCATGCTGTGTTGACATGATCCAAATTTTCAAGCAAATTTAGCTCAAATTTTTAAGTTAATTTGTAGAAAACCTCCAAATTGAAATGAAATGAAATGCAATTGTGTTTCCATCCGTTAGGAGCTGGATGCATGTAATTAAACAGCTTGTGGTGCTAATTAAACCTTTAGCTGGAGAAGAGGGCTCATCAGAATGTGTAATATACATGCTTTATGTTTTTCATAATCTATAAAATGATCGATTACAGTGCACATACAGGAGACGTTGTGACTACTGATATGTTGCATTCACTGCACTGGCTGCACAGAGTTAGAGAATCATCATTCAGGTTCAGTCCCTAACCCTCTTTCATTTCTTTCTTAAGTTCTTTACAGTTTTTGAGGTAATTGTCCCCTGGGTATGTGTGCATTATAATTTGTGGTCAGGTGACTTACAGTACACAGATTCTTTGGATAATTTCCTCTGCCCATATTGCATTATATTAAACTGAGTCAGTCCTGAACATCCTACACAAAACCTGGCAGGATAAACACTCCCTTTGAAAGTATCATCCTGTCCCTTTTTTCTTTCTTGTGACTGATTGTATTCCTTCAGTGTGAGAAGCATTGTTTGCCACTTTAGTTTAATATGTATTTATAGTCATTTCACACAGAGGCTCTGATGTCCCTCTGGCCCTTTTGGCCCTTGAGCCTGTGCCTGTTAGGCCCAATGGGCAAGCTGATAATTTTTCTTTGAAATCAAACCAGGACTGACACTTTGTACTCGGTGGCGCTCAGCTGTTCATAGGCAGGAGGCAGGGGCTTAGCTGTACAATATTTTATTATGTGAGTTACTTTTTATGATTTGAATAATTCTTAAATGCTGAAATCTTAATAATAATTTATTTTTATTACAGCTGTGAGCTCAGATATTACAGCTATTTTATTATCCTCAGTGTGTTCATGATTTTAATTTTTTTGTCTTATTACAAGGCATACAAAATAAACATTTCATTGTATCTTAGGGCTGTCCCCGACTAAGAATATTCATAGTCAAATCTGATTCATCAGATTTTGCCTTTAGTCGAGTAATTGTCAAACCATGTTGTTTTTTCCCTCATTGATTCATGATCATTTGTATCTTTTTATGCTACAGAAAAGAGCTCAAACATGCACATAAACAAATGTAATTCTTCAGTTTTGCACAAGATATCAATAACACAACATTCTCCATCCATCCTTCTCCTTATCTCACTCATTAGGTCTGCGTGCATGGCATGCATCACTGATTCTCTTTTGGGCACGGTGTTGTGATGAGTAGATATGAGTTTCTGCTGTGAATTAATGAGTGTGTATGGCAAATGAAAACTTGTAGGCCAAAGTCCCATTGTTGCCAGGGCATGGTATGTGCAGTGCTTGTAGCCGATTAAAGGTTTGAGTGTCACAGCACCATGGACAGCGCTTCGGAGTGTACTGTATGTGCATTTGTGTGTGTGTGTGTGTGTGTGTGTGTGTGTGTGTGTGTGTGTGTGGTGTGTAGACAGAGAACACCTCACTCATTTTAATCTTGGAAATTAAACTTTCAGCCCAAATTCAAACCCCTTGCAACGAGAATGACATAAAGTGAGGAGAGACACAGAGAAAGAGACAGGTGACTCCTTCCTGACCAAGGACTTTTCCTTTTCCTCTGACCCTCTCAGTGTTCCTTCCTGCACCTCCTCATGGACGGATTAAGCACTGCTTATATTTGTATCAAAATAGACTATATATCATGAATTGGAATTCAATGTAAAACCAGTTGTTCTCAGCAGTGAGCATAGCACCCCCATCTAGTCAGAATGGTACAACCTATATGTTTCATAACCACATTTTACAACGATTCGTTGAATAAGACTTCTCTGAATCAAATCAATGAATTGTCGACTATTCAGGGTCACCCCTAGTATTTACAGTACAATGTTTAAGAAAATATTTCCCTGTTCCAAACAGACCATGTAGAAAGCATGTGTCTTTAAGAAGATGGTTAAAAAAAAAAAAAAAAAAAAATCTTCCATAGATGACAACACTTATTTTCTGAGAGCAGGTATCATATTTCTCAAAATGATGGACATCTCATTTTCGAAAGAGCCTTAAAATTGCAAAGCTGCCTACGCTCACCATTTGTCCTGTCGCTTGCTGTGTTGAAGTGTAGTGAAGGTGACAGAAACCACATTCTTACCTCTACACCTGTCTCCCTAACGACTCAGCAGTCGCCACCTCACAGTCTCGTTCTTCTTTGTGACTCCAGTTGTTCTTCCTGGCTTTGGTTTCCAGGAGTGCATGCCAGTAATCACCGTAGAAGTGCCCCTTTTCACTTGATGTTTGCTGAATTGCTACTTTGCTACACTTTGCCTCCATCCCTTGAGAGAAAGAACAAAATCTAATTTGCTTTTGATTAGAGGGAATTTACACAAAACAGCCATGGGCAACCTGTTGTAGGAGAAATTTAAACATTCAGTGTTTCGAAATCCACTGGAAAATCTCTGCTGTAGTTTAACTATAACGATGAAGGACTAAGACTGCAATATATACCACACCTTTAATTTACTCATTTAATGAATTTCCTTGGTTCCTGAAAAAGAAAGAAGCTGATTGCTGATATCTGGTCATTATAATGCCTCCTCTCTTTTCTGCACAGTTTGTCCCCTCAGCTGCCTCCCTGCCAGCTATAGCGCTGCCTCTTCCACTCCCCTGCCCCTCCTGCTATTCTGGCCAAGCTAAGCCACAACTGTCCCACATGCCATGTCTGCTGGATGTGTGAACAAAGCTCGGAGGGAGCGAGGTGAAAACGGACCTCTTAAGTGAGTCGAGCCCAGTCAGGCGGGACAGCTGGTAATGTCTTCCCCTTTGATTCCCCCGGGAACAGGGACGGAAAACAAATGGAGTCTGACTCCCTTATTCTCTCAAGGTCCTGGAAGTGACCTGCCGCTGCTGCAGAACATGGGCTGGAGTGCTGATGTCCGCCACCTGGCCGCAGAACTGTCCAGTGGTCTGTCAGTCTGATACAATGGAGAACCCCCCCCCCCCTTCCTCCCTCGTTCTCATTCAATCGCAGCCACACACCACAGCACAGCCTGCTCTGTGGCATTGCTGAGGAGTCAGTCGGCCTGCTCACACCACCATGACCCAGTGAGTAATTGGTCAATAGAAGTCGGCAGGCATCGACTTGTGTGGCTGTGCAGGCGGTGATGACTTGTGTGTTTGCCCGCAGTCGCCACGCTGTGGACATAAAGGCCTGCTCCGAGAGAAATACGAGATACTAAAGGATAAAATTCACTGAGAAGTAAAAATAGCCAGTGAATAATTAATGCAACAGTAGCAGCGCACATGGACTCGCATTTATCTAATCATTCCACAGTGGGAATGTGTACATAATAAGAATACTATCTGTCTGCAGTGTGGCTGCCAGCAGCCTCGGCCCATTTGGCTGGGAACTAACAGCGTTTGGCTACCGGTTACCACGTGGCTGCATCTCAGCAACTGATAGCTGATTCTGGCAGATACAGGATTTCCATCTTAACACGTCAGAGCATTGAGTCTGAATTTAGCATTGTATCGATGATCCAGAGGCTAAGAGTGAGAGATGTTTTCTTCATGTTCATGTAAATATTCACATGTATTGTATATAGGTTACACATACTGTACATAGCTACACTCTTGCACGCTTAGGCCTATAACACACACATTTCCTGCAAGGTGATACAGCATATCCTATTCATCTGCTCCTTATGTTTAATACAAACTGGGTTAGAGAGTGAAGCACAATGTTAGAAGCATTGTCACTACTGAGAATACTGACATTGAAGCACACAATGGTGTTTCATCAATCCACTATCTGATTCACAGACAGGGGCCTCAGTGCTCAAGGACACATTGACATGAAACATGGCTGATGGTTGTAGAAAGTACTGAACACATGAGATTACAGGGAAGGAAGTGTTTTGGGGGCAGCTGTGCCACCCACAATGTCCTGAAGAAAGGTGTGTGGGAATGTGTAGATAGAAACCTGCTCTCTAAAATATATGTAGACTGAAATGTTCCCTTACTCCATCCTCTTAGAAACTAAAGCATGATTGATGTTTTTAGGGTTATGGTTAAAGGGAATTATATGGGTTTGGGAAAAGCAAAGATTTTTTCTTAGAACTGGAAATAGGACAAGACAGGGTATGTTGACTTTTTCAATATTTAACAACAACAAAACTAGCCTGTGAGGAGCTATTTGCTCTTGCAATATATCCAACATTAGCCTCACTGTCAAGCCTCAGCCCTTTACTATTGTTTCTTTCATATTTTTCTCCTGCTGAAGTTATACTGCAAGTCAGCTAGCCACGGCCGATATTGCTGGCTCTGTAGCGACTTTCTGTATCCTCAAATCTTGTAAGCACAATGATAACTGGTGCTCTTATCAAGTAACAATCACCACCAACCGCTCTTCAGGTTATACCGATTCCCAGCTGCTGGATGTAATTTCTTGGTTGTCGTTGTTGCCTGAAATGAAGTAAGACCATATTAACGTCAAGTAGCGCTACATCTTCATGGCAGATTGAGGCTGCCTTAAGTTGCTGTATAAAGTGGCTAGCCTGCTGGCATGCTATTGGTAGTGGAAAAGACATGATAGATATCCAGCCATTAAGTTCCACCTCTGGAGACAGCTTTTGACAAATAAAGGGGTTAAGTTTGATGGTAAACCTTTCCGCTGGACTGTTTAGCAAACAGCTGTCAATGCTAACATGGGCTATCTATAGCATAGACTCTAGAGGAACAAACAACTCCTTCAATTGTCCGGCACCATTAGAGCTCTTAGTTCCCAGAATGTAGGTTGTGACTCCTTTGAGTCTCTAGCAGTACAATGAGGCACCGAGTGTTCAGCTGCCAGGTTACTACACTGTGGAACAATCCTCCAGTTTGCATCTGGGAGGCAGACACACTCACCATGTTTAAGAATAGCTCTAAAAACTTTTCTTTTTGATAAAGCGTGTAGTTAGAGCTTGGTTAAAGCTTGCCTGGAACCATTTCCTAGTTATACTGCCATAAGCCTATACTGCCAAGGGGCTTCCCATGCTGCACCAAGCTCCTCTCTCCTCCTCTCCCTCTCACTCTACCTCTCCATCTGTATGAATTCATACCCCATTAATACAAGTAACTAACTTGGCTTCTTCTTCCCGCTTTATTTGAGCGTTTTCTTGTCTCTCTCTCTCAGTTTTCTGCTGGTGTTTCTGCCTCTGGAGATGTAGAGTCTGGATGGACCCGTTGTATTATTGTCTTTTTACTATCATTAGTCGTATCGCTCTTCCCTCTTTCCTCTCTCTCTCTCTCTCTCTCTCTCTCTCTCTCTCTCTCTCTCTCTCTCTCTCTCCCCGTTCTCTCCTCCCTATTCCCCTCTTTCTCTATCTGTCTCTTTCTCTGTTGAGGCAGACGGCCGCCCACCATGAGCACAGTTCTGTTTGAGGTTTCAACATGAAAAAGGGAGTTTTTCCCTTGCTGCTGTCACCAGGTGCTTGCTCATGGGGTAACTTTGGGTCTCTCTAAATTATTGGGAGTATGGTCTAGACCTGCTCTAAGTGTCCCCAGATAACCTCTGTTACGATTTGGCAGTGTGTAAATGAAACTGAATAGAGGTGAATTTAATGTCCAGTGCTTTGTACCCTCCACTCTTCACCCCAACAAGATCCCTCCAATGTGTATGTGGTGCACAGATGTACTAATTAGGGAAAGTATTACCACTGGAAATGATCTAGGGAGTAACTGTATACTCTTCAAAAACAATTTGGCAACCCATTCTGTTCTGTGTGAGCAATATGTTTGGTATCAAACAATAGAATATTTCCTCTCACCAACTTAAGACAATGTGTCATAAGTCACAGAGCTTTTAGTCTCTCACATCTTGCAGGGCTCCTATCTGCAGGAATAGATTGCTTTGAGATTATTTCCCCATCGTGCTCCTGGTGGAGAGTTATAGAAGGAACAACCATTATTGTGACTTTTTCTCTCATTGAAACTAAACATTATTGTAAAGTTTAGAACTCACCACCACAACTGTCACTAGCTGCCTCTGAAATTACTTTTGGACATTGTATTTATGATTTCCTTCTTTTTTATTTTGGAAATATTTTTCTTGTGTCCAATACCATACCTATGTATTTAATGCTGGCCTGACATCAAACACTTTGTGTATCTTTCTAGTCGTGTTCATGCTGGCTATCACTTTTTGCTGTTTGCAATTTGTTGTGTCTTGTTTGGTGCTGGATAAAGAATTACTGAGTGTCACTATTATTTGGTTATGTCAACATATGAAACAGTTTTGATTTTATTGAAATGCCAAGAAGGGGAAAAACCTTCTTTGGTTTAGGACACCAAATGATTGAGCTATGAGAGCTGGCAAAAAATATCATGCATTTTCTTCCCACTCCCATTTGTCTGCTTTACCAATCTTAAGCTTTACCACTGAACAGACTGTTTAATGTTTCTAGGAAACCGTAGACCTTACTTAATGCCAAAGCTACCAGCAAGCTACCAAACCATTTTCCCAGGTTTTTGACTGCTTGCTGCAACCAGAGGCATTTAGATGTCCAACATAAATTATCACTGATTTGAATCCGAACACAACATTATGCTCACAAAACCTCTCCACTCTCCACTCCAATCACACAGGCAGAGATCTAATTTTGAGCCATCTAGAAATCACTTGTTAGTCATTGTTTAATTTTATGTCTTTAAACAGTTGCCTCAAGGAAGCATAAAGGATAGGACAAATATTGCAGAGGAAGGAAGTGAACATAGAGAATTTGACTGAACATTGAGAGTTAAATCTTCGATGGTTTAGTACTTAAAGAATTTGTCAGGTGTATAAGGTAACTCGGCCACTAAAATATCAGAAATCGTGAGAGGATTTCTAAAAAAAAATCCCCAATATTGCTGTGGAAAGAAACTTTCTGTTTCCTAAATTCAACAAAGGCGGAATAATTTGAATGTTCTGAACCTCATTTTCCAAAAGACTTCAAAAGCTCTTGTCTTTATTGCCAATCCAATTTGTAGGCCTGCATGTTTTCACAGCCCTGTTCATGGCCACATTTATAAATCATGCAATTGGTAATCCAAATATAACGGCACCATCAAAATTCAAAATACAGGACTGGAACATGCTGTCTCTTTCAAATGGACTGACAGAAAATAATGTATTAGTAAATATTATTTTATTTATTTCTCTTTTGAAAACCCGTGGAAATCATTTTCATCCCCCTGAGGCTGTCAGGCTGAGGGCCCGGCAGTGACGTAGCTGCTGTCACCATCTTAATCAGAGTGGATGAAGCTGCAGTGTCAGGGCTCTGCTAATTTGAAACATCTAAAAACCTTTGTGCCTTGTTCAAATCTATCAATGCCTGTGATGTAATTACATTTTAAATAGGCTTTGGTGATAAATTGAATCTCTATATTGTTCTGCCCCTAACCAAACTTGATTAATCCATTTTTAATCAGTTGGTGGCAGAGAGTATCCTTGATGTTTCATTTAACCGAGGCTGACGGCTGAGACAGTCATGCCTTTGTCAGATGAGTCCTGCTCAACCTTGAGACCACAGGTTGGAGACAAAGGGAACAGACCATGTTTGACACCAATTGTTGTGGAGTACATCAAATGCTTACAGGTAGCTTCAGAGTAGTGCTGCATTTCTTTCCAGATCTAGGAGGTGGGATGTCCAGCCAGCACTCATTCACTCCCTTTACTCACTGTACAGTAGGTTGGTGAGATAACAGTCAAGCTAAGAAGAAGTGCTTCTAATTATAGATGACAGACACAGAGTCATTCCCCCAGCGTCTTCCTCCTCCCAGTGGCTGTGCAGGGAAGAAAAACACTTTTGAATAAAGGAACCTTTGGCCTCTCATGTTGCAAATTGAGAAGTTAAATGAAATACAAGACTCAAGAAGAGTGATATAGTATGTTCAGAATATTGAGGCAGTTGCTTTGCTACTGTAATCAGTGGTAGAATACAACCAAGTACTTTTAATTATATGTCCAGGTCCCAATGCTTCAGGGTATTCAAAGGGGAGGTATTCTTAAGGTTTATGTCTGTATTTATTTTAGGATTGAAGATTTCCTGTACAATGCAATGGCCTAATTTTATAACAAATGACAAGTAAATCTTAAATTACATTACATCACATTAACATGTGAGCCAGACGAGTAAATGTAAATGTAATGTGATGTAATGTGAAATGATTGTTGAGATGACTCACAAGGCCCTTCTCCGTCATACCTCAAACCTGCCATCTAAGATTTACGGACTGTGTCTAACATGAAGCTACAGGTCATACCCATACATTGTAAATAAAGGAGTTGTAGCCTCCTTAATGTCACCCAGAGTTTCCTGAAGAGGAGATTTGAAGTTCAGAGTGGGCTACACTGTGGCCATCCTGGCAGCCTGATTATGCCTAACTCCCTAGGGTTGCAGAAGGTAAGGTCTGGTAATTTTCCAAACTTTCAATGAGAAGTTAAGCCAAGGAATTTTCCATTGGATATATGGGAATTTATGGGAATTAAATGGAAATTTGAGTAAACTGTATCATATCCAAACATAAATATGATACTTGTTTTGTCATTTGAAAATATCAATGCAAAATAAAACAGTTAAAAAGCATGACATTTCAACAGATTTATCTGTGAGTAGAACTTCGAAAAATTAAAATCTTGTACTGAACAATCAATTCTTTCATTGAACACCAAAAACATGAATGTTAATTAAACTACTCATCCTCCCTTCCCCCAGCCAATCAAAAAGTAGAAATGATAATAGAGTAATACTTGAGCTTTGTTGTTTCATCTATTTGAAGTCAGAGAACTTTAACTTTGTGTTGAACAAAAGTGTTTAGCTCATGTGTTCAGGCAAGTCCTCACTGCAGGTGGCCCCGGTTCGAATCCCGTGTCGAGTGGCTCGATCCTGCGTGTCATTCCCCCCCTCTGCTTCTCATTTCCTGTCTCTCTATCAACTCTCCTGTCCATAGCCCCCAAAAAATATACAAGCCGCACTGCGCGGCGCTCAGAGAAGACATCATCCAGGTCAGAGGTTAGTAGGTCAAACTACAGACCCCGAATGTTGATAACAGGTAACCTCGGACTCAGAGGGGAGTAGCACTAGCCTATCATAACAAAATATTGGTGAAATGAACAATTTCGCGGCAGATAATGTGTTATTTAGATGCTGCATTCCGCTGCCCTGTAGACTCGCATTATATGGATATACGCGGCTCTCGGCTGGATCTAATTTCGTTGGAACAACTTGTAATTACATCAAAGTTATCTGGGTGAGTAAATGATCGTATTTTATGCTATAAGGTCCAGATTGTAAAAAACAGCAATTCCCCTTTAAGGGCCAACCTACAATTTTGTAAATTTCTGGTTTATTCCCATACTGTATATTCCAATTAATTCCCATGGAAAGTTTCTAACTTGGAAAATTCCCAGTATTTTGCAACCCTAATAATCAAAAAATGGGCACTGGGGGGCACTACTGGAGGTGAGGTTTCAGTTTATACTGGTTCATACCAAACACTTGCCCACCCGACTGTCACAGTGGCCATGCCCTCAGCATGAAGTGTAAATAAAAATCGAACAGATGGATCATATAAAAATTCACCCCACCCCACCCCATACAGTTGTCGTGAAGGAAGAAATAAGCTGCACCAAAACTCTTTTTGTTTTTATTGCTGTTCACTGTTGGAGTCAGCCTCAAGTGGTCATTCATGCAGTTTTTTGGCTCTTGTTGGCTTAATTTTTCATGCCAGACCTTGGATAGTCAGTACACAGTGAATGTGTTAAAACCTCAACCTGTTACCTTCCAAAGTAATGCCAATTATTTATGTGCTCCTTAAAAATATAACAAATAACCTAATTAAACTGCAATTGACTGTTTCAGCTGCTGATTATATAAACGTGTCCAAGTGTCTCTGCCTCTGTGACCCTGCCTGGGCAGATGAGTCATGTGTGCTGCTGCTGAGTTCAAGCTGCTCTGTTAGTCCACATATAATAGAATAGTAGTAAATGTAAAACCCCTAAATGTCCATAGAGAAACATGTACTGTCATCATTCTGTAGGTATTGCATTCTTAATCTGTGGCATGACAGAAGCACTGAGGAGTGTAAATCTCAGGTCAGGATGACAATATGTAATGCACCTTGACTAATTGTCTGTACCATTTTCAATGGAAGGAGCTGAATGGATATGAAAACAGAGAAACTATAGGAGCTGTTGTGGAGGGAGGTGGGGTATCTTTAGTGCTTCTGGACTGCTGGGCGTGCTGGCTTCATCCTTGGCAGAGCTGGAGAATCACATCGCTGGATGAGTCGGGGATAAAAAACATCCCTCCCTTCCTGTCACTGTGAAGCCTTTCTTTCCAAATCCTCCTATTTGTCCTGTCTTATTCATCTCCTTTTTCCTCCCACTCTGCTCCTTTTCAATACTCATCTGTCATCCTTATTTTTCCTTTTTGCTTTCATTTTCCTCTAATTTTCACCTTTCCCCCCTTTCTTAAAAATGTGTCATATAGATAAGTACAAGTATACTGTAAAAGCTGTTGTTGTTTTTTGCAGGAGCTTAGAAACCAATTCAGATGCCTGAAACAGTGCATAGGGATCTGACTTTTTAAATGAAAACTGGGCACAATTTGTCCAATAAACAGAACTGTCTTATACAACATACTGTATCTGTTCTACAGTAGCCTATATTATATTTGGACAAGCTTCCTCTTTATATTGTGAATCACAGAGATGACGCATGACAGGACAACAAGAACTGAAGGCGCGACGTCTATGACAGATTACTCAGATGCGAGGCATGAGTGAGAGGTTTCTTGGAATTGAAACATGTAAAACTGAATGCCTCTCCTCCAGGTGCACAGATTAGACTTAGTACTGATTGAATGTGTTGAGTTCCTCCATTAGTCTTGACTTGCACACTGGAAATTGGTTCCTTAATCTCTTTATAGAAATTATGATCTTGATAATGTAATATCTAAAGTGACTATATCTTTGAAGGAAATTTGACCCTGACCAAATGGGACTGTGAGTTACTTCCTGATCAACAGACGTTTGAGTAATGATGCAGGGATACGCCCTCCTGTGCTTTATACTTTGTGTTTGCCTATATGTTTGGAGATGTTTTATGTGATAATCTAATAGAGTCTGAAGCTGAAGACCTTTCAGGCCCATATTTCTTGAGCTGGTGGTCACTGGTACTAAGGTCATATTCTGCTGGTGGCCACAGAGAAGCACTTTAGCTGGAGGTCAAAAATGAGCTGGTTAATGGAAAAGAATCAAACAAATTTGTCCTAAACTTCAACCTACTCTATCGGGATTCTTAGAATTGATATGATAGACATGCAAGACTGCTTGTTCCTTTCATCCTTGCTCCTGGAATAGAGATACCATGTAGTGATTTGACAATTGGTCCCATTATATCCTCTCCAAAGACATCTGCACATTCATCAAACGGAGAAGTACCACGAGTACCTCATGACATCTTTAGTGGATCGTTAGTATGCATAGTAAATGGCAAATGACACTGCGCGGTGTATTCTTAATGAACTAAGTTGCATTCTGTAGTTGAGGAACTGACAAAAAGGGGGGGGGGGGGGAATCATAGAGGATTTTTGATAGCTTGTCCAATATTTAAAGTAAGTTTTTTGAGGGAAGTTTCATAAAGTTGCATGAAAGCTTTTTCCTGACTCCTGTGTCTCCTGTACACTGTACATCAGTGAACTATGAGTCAAGGAGCATTGTATACGAGTAATGCAGAGTTAAGTTTGGTGTTACAATATCATGGAAAATGATGACAGGAGAAGCAAGAGAAAATAAATCACTGAAGAACCAAAGCTAAGAACACCAGCTTTCACATGTTGAATTCATTTTTTATCATGAAAACTCTTTCTGCTTTTCAAGTTGGCCATACATAATTTGACTGCTCGTGCTGCTTTGAAGGATGAGGCAGCATCATTCAACCTGATCACTCTAAAAATTTTGTATAGCTCCTGTTTAAATTGTATTAGAGCTGATGATTTAGGTGAATTAATGCATAATTCCTACAAACCAACATGCACCAAAGTCCTGGCTCTTCATGTGCCTCACCTCTGCACATTTTTGTGACAGCTGGGAGAGTGGTGAAGTCAGGCACTGCCAAGATGGCGGCAGAAGTGCAGCCCACTCTGAGCTTCCAAACGACTCTTTAGAGATTTATGGGTGATGTCATGGAGACTACATCCATCTTTAATTACAGTCTATGAAAAACTACTATATACTTTGTACAAAGGTATTTCCAGTAAAGCTGTGTCCTTCTATTGAAAAAGGCCAATGTCCAAAAAAGAAAAAAGCCACAGCAACAAAAACTCTCCATGTAAGTGATAGAATGGCTTCAGTCCAGCAGTCAGCCACCAGGGTCAGATGCCAAGTCAACTGAGATCTGGGATAAACTAATTTTGAGTCTGTAGTTTATTTTGCTAACAGACAGGCCGAGTCACACAGTTTTCAGGTCTTGATTTTTTGAGAATCCACAGAGATCAGTCCAAGCAGTTTGTTTTTCCTACTCCATAAACACACCACTCAATATTACAACCCACTTCTAAGCAGTGGAAGAGCGATTGCTTTAATTGTTGCACTGCAGGAGAAGAATTTTCAACTTTAGAGCGATATGGGAATTGTTTTGCAGCCAGTTACTAACCAGAATCTTCAAGTCTAGATTAAAAAAACATCACATGTGGAATGCATGCAAATGAAAAAGCCCTGTGCACAACTGTGTTGAATCTACTTTGGTGACCACTTAAAGCCTCACCGAGGCTTCTTTCCTTTCCCCTATTGTAACTACCACATGGCTTACTGTGATTTCAGGGCTCCCTCTAAGAAACACTGGAGGCACTAATTAGCTTCAAGATGTTGTTAGTGAAATGTCAACTCATACCCGGGATCTGGCTGGGCCCTAAATTGCCTATAGGTGTGTGTGTGTGTGTGTGTGTGTGTGTGTGTGTGTGTGCGTGCGTGCGTGCGTGCGTGCGTGCGTGCGTGCGTGCGTGCGTGCGTGTGTGTTGTTTGTCTCTGTATGCCCTGTGATAGACTGGTGAACTGTCCAGGGTGCACCCCACCCTCAATCCCCATGACCCAGCACAGATAAGTGGTATACATATTGGATGAATGGAATAAGAAAACCAGAAAAAAACATACATATTTGCGATTTCTACAAGCCTCTACACCCATATACATAAACCAAATCAAATTATACAGATTTCTGAATATGAATTGACCTCAGATTATTCTGTTAATGCTCTGATCAATTATGGTATCTCAGGTCTTTGAACATAAACTCTGTGCATAAATAAACTTGTTTCTGCAGAAGCAAAATGTTCTGTTAAACATGGGTGCTGCTTCGCTCTGGTTCTGCAACGCCAACTTGCCTATCGCTTCTTTCTTTGGGGTGCAAGAGATCTGAGACTGTGTCGTCTTTTAAGTTGCTCAGTTTGGAGAGATGGCAGAACTCTCCCTCCTCTTAATTAGTCCTCAACAACTTCATGCTCTGCTCATGCAGCTCTTCATCTTCTGCTAGCCCCTTTGAAGGCTGTACAGTTATATTGGGTGTTCCTGATTGATTCTAGCAGACCAGCTAAGCTGCTGAAAAGGTGACGGGAGATGGATGTCACAGCAAACAGACATTTTAAATATGTTCACAGACGGTTGACGATCAACAAAGGATGATAACTGATTAAGTTGGAAGAAGTTATTCAGAGGTTTGGTGTCGGGCTGCAGGTGGCCTGACTTCAGGTTAGCCTTCACACAGACAGGTGCACTGATGGATGACAGCCTCAGTGATGGCAGCCCTATTTGAAGGAAGAGGTGCAGATAGTGTGAGAGATTGTCCGATAGCTTGAGACGTTTAGAAACCCAGTGATGGCTCCTAGAAGTTAAATGGCTCCACTCCGCTCTCATTTGATTTGAGCTAGAACTGTCATGTGCTCGATAAGGTCTTTCATGTGTTTTTCAAACTTCATTAATGGAAATGTTTCACAGACAAATAGAACTTCAGGATGGGATCATGGAACCGTGTGGCATCTGAACCAATCGCATGTTGATAGAACTATGGATGACACTTTCATAGACTCATAGCTCTTTCTGTAGCTTTCATATCTGGTTTTAAAATTAAAGTTCAGGTCAGTCAGTGGTTGTTTCTGTCAGCCAGCCCTCCGTCTAAAACATCTTTCAGAACGAAGACGACACATATTTCATGCGGAACTTTAAAGAGGATTAAATGTGACAAAAAATATTTTAATGCAATATAAATGGTCAGATCTCAACTTCTAGACAGGTGCAGTTGTGGAAGTGTTTGCATCTGCATACACCGTTATACAGTATACATAATATATATGGTGGGTGTATATTAAGGAAATACATAATATTGAATTATACCCATTCCACTGAGCTGCTCTTCAAGTGTTTCATATTTTATTGGCTTTCAGATTTCATCAGCTTTATTTCTATTTTGAGGTTGAATGAATATGCTTGGGGAAATTGTATAATGCCCTGGTTTCAGTAAAGAATATTTGTCATCAAAATTAAAGTTTCTCGCAGTCTATTGAAAGGCAATGGGTATAGAGGCAGTTTGGGATTTGAGAGGAAATAAACAGTGGGATAATGTTTCCCATACATTACTGTAGAATTTTAGAAGATTCAAAGAGGTAGTGCAGAATTTGCCTGATTATTGTGCATAGAGGCAAACACTATCAGTAAATGACCAGGAAATTGATGTAAATATTGTATATTATAGTAATGGAGCAGGTGTTGTTAAAATGAAAATAGGATGTGTTAAACAAACTATATCAGAATATAGAAGCATCAGTGCAATTTTACACCGTGGTGCTTTGCAGGAGCTTTCTCAGATAAACAATGCAGAGCAACATCAGTTTAATTTGATGCCATCTTGTCTCAAAACTACCTTGATAATTACATTTGAACATTAAATTACTTTCATGCAGCCTCCCACTGAAACTGCAGCTTCCATCACCATTAGAACTTTACAGAATCAAATCAAGAGACAACCAAACAGATGTTGATCTCCAGTCTCTGTGGCTTAATCCAGTCTCTAATCAACCCAGGATTATTTTTCATTCACAGATTTGCGATACAGAAATGTTAATTTTGCCACTTGAGATGTTAACAAAGGCAGATATTGATGATTGTGATAGCAGAGTTGCTTATGACTTCAAATCTTAACCAGTGAGTGTAGGGGAGGGTTCTGAAGAAAAACCCATCAATACAAATCATTTTAAGTAATTTTAACGGAGTCATTAAAGCAGAAGTAAGCGATCCGGTTGTTTTGGCTAATGCTGCGTTCCAGGCAGGCTTTTGAAACCGTAAATTACAGCTTCAAGTCGCGACTTACGACTTTGTAGCGTTCCAGGCAACCCACTCGTGTTTTTCCGACCTGTTTTACCTGTGAAAGTCACTATAACGGCCACTCGTAACTTCCGACCCGTGAACTCGTACCAGATCGAACTGGTACGACTTCACAGGTCGGAAAAACATGAGTTACGGGTTGCCTTGAACGCACCATAACGTCTTGTCAGCTGATGGAGTTAGCAGTCCCCGCCCTCGTCCCTACGTCACCACATTCACGCGCATCCCTTGGCTGCACACACAGCCCTTCATGCCGTTCTCTCTCCTCATTGGATAAAACTTGTAGGATACGAGAAAAGTTTTCTCCTCGGCTCAGAGCAGAGCAGAGTGACTGAGAGACCCGTGTTTCAGACCAAACACTCTATGTAAGTGATTGCTGTCGG
Organism: Trachurus trachurus; assembly: GCF_905171665.1. Lineage (NCBI taxonomy): Eukaryota > Metazoa > Chordata > Actinopteri > Carangiformes > Carangidae > Trachurus > Trachurus trachurus. Next base: position 22,437,296 of record NC_139893.1, on the reverse strand, counting down.
AAGATATAACTATTTAAGACTTATATTAACACAAAAATATCGCTTACTTCTGCTTTAAAAATCAACTATCAATACTCAGGCTATATTCAAGCATCTGTTCTGCACACTGCTGTTACAAGAAACTCAGAGATGATTGGTTCCCAAATTGTGGACTGTGTGGGTCAGGAAAGCATCACTAGTGGTCTGACAAATGAAATGACATGGAAAAATGACACGGGGAAAAAAAATAAATTAAATAATAATTAAAAAAACAAAACAAATAAATCCTTGGAAAAAATGCAAAAAAAATGTGGTTGGATGGGGGGCACTAACATGTTTTAGTGGGCCATGCATTGTAAAAGGTGAAGAGACTCTACACATCCACCTGACTTTGCATTTTTCATGTTTTATTGATTTACAGAATTGAATCAAAGTGGATTTAATGCAGCTTCTTTGACACAGACTCTTTCATCAAAGTGAAAACAGATCTCTGGTATCATTTGATGGAAAATGCATGTTGTTGTTCCAGCATTGTTTCTGTCTGTGTCTGTGTGTTTAAATGCTTTCATCCAAACATGTATTTTTATTTCCCCTTTAATCAATATCTTTGTAAAATATTTTTTGACCAATAATAATAATAATAATAAAAATCACAAATGTATGCCGATTTACTAACTAATACTGTAATAACAGTCTTTTTGTATTGATATATTCATTATAATGCAGTCGATGTGCTGCACGCTGTATGAATCATTATATGTCAAGTGTGGCTCTAACCACTGTTGATTGCATGCAGTTTCTGCAGGTAGGAGGGACTTGATGCTCCAACTTCTCGTTTTGTGTCTCTGCTCTCCAACCAGTCGTCCTGGTCCTGCTTGGAAAGAAACGACGACACGGCAGCACGGTATTCCGGGGAAACACCATGTATCTTCAGATGAATAGACGACGGGAGCCTCGCTTTATTTCGCTGTCTTATTTTTAATTCCCGTTTTTTCTCCTTTTTGTTGCGTCTTTTTCTTTCTTCTTTTCCTCCCTTTCACGCAATCTCTGACGCGCAAGGACACCACAGCATCCATCCACGGCAGAAACGCTCACATAGAGCATCCTCTGTACAGACGCACCACCATCCTCCTCCTTCCTTCCTTCCTCCTACTCTCCTCCTCTCCTCTCTCCTGTTCTGTTTCTAACACAGAGGACATCGGGACCTCTTTTTCTCCCCCCGATTTACCCGGAGACATGGATCTATGGTTTCATTCGATCCGGATTTGCTGGTGGAGGGTTTTGTTTCTGATGAGTATTTTCCAGGACTATCTGAGCTCCATGCTGGACTGCCCGCTGACCTGCAGATGCTCTCAAACAGAGATCTATTGCAATAAGTCCGACAACGGCAGGTTTTTCCCTTTACTCGCCCTGCAAGATACCGGGAACAATGGGACCAATGTTGACATAGAAGAGTTATTCAAAAACATCACCTCTATGTAAGTAGATGCGGATTATTCCGTGCGTTTTTGAATCGTTAATTGATCACATCCTCGGTGAGGCGTCTGTGTTCCCGGAGTGTCTGTTGCTTTTTCTTTTGCACCGATCTGACTTGTTGGCTGATTATCTCTTTTAATTCACAGACTTTTTGCACTTCACTCACTGTTTATTGGCCTTTCTTTTATAATAAACCCATCTGTAGCCATCGCTTCTGTCAGTGTGGAAGGGGAAATGCGCTTATTCTGGTACAACAACGCAAATCCTTTAGAGCTATACCAACAAACTATCTTGCAAATCGAGATTTTTTCTTCTTCTTATGCGTGTGTATGTGTGCGTGTGCGTGCGTGTATGTGCCCCCCACCCCCTCCAATAAAGTTGCTCCTCCGCAGCGGCACCGCAGGCCTGCATGGCCAAATGACAGAAGGACGTTGCGGAGAACCTCAGATCACCCATTCACTTGATTCCTCGTCCTCGTGTTACAGCAACTGCTCCGACAGATTGTGCTAAATGAAACAGAAATAAATGGTGCAGTAAGGTCAACCAGTTACATCTCAGCCCGCATCCTCAGAGGCCGATGCGACCCGACAAACTTTATTATGTGCAGATGATGCAGAGGGTCTAGACTGGAGGAGGGGGCAGCGGGGAGCGGAGAGGGGGTGGGGGGCTCACTTGTAGCTTATCCAACCCCCACTACTACCCCAATCCACCCCCGCTTCAGAGATATAAAAACCCAGGATGCTTCACTTTCACGGGATCCACGAAGTGTTTGCTTAAAACAGAGGAAGCGATGATGACGGCAGACAGCCCCCCACCCACCCCCACACCCCTCCCCAACGCTACCCACCCACTCACTCACCCATCCCTCACCCACACACCCCCAGAACTACATTTTCATTCTGCATCCTCTCAACCCTCCCTTCTCTTGCTCCCTCTCTCTCCCCTCCCTTTCTCTCTCTCTCTGGCATCGATCCTTCCTGCCAACATCAAAGCTTCCTTTCTTGAAAAGTCAGTAAAAAAAAAAGAGAGAGGGGGGGGGGGGACCAGAGCTCGGGCCTTAAAATAAGACCTCTGGTGTCGATGGGGGTGATTTGCATATAAAGTGAACATCTCCCTCTCTTTCACGCACTGGAATTCCCCGCACGGCTTCCCCCGCGTCGTCTTCAAGCCACAAAGGACTTTTCCTCCCATCAGTTTTTTGGTGGAGCGATTACCCTTTATCCGTTTGAGGGAGACAACAACTTATTTTGTGACACGGTCCATCGCTTTGCTGTGCCACTAGAGGGTAGCCTGGTACCCTCTATGCACCGGGAATCTCGAGCTCTTTACAACACTGGAGTCATTTACGTGACTGTTTTTTATCACAGACTTCTTTTTTCCCAGGCTAATCAGGTGCAGAATAAGAGTCATTTTAAAGCTCAGCAACATTAAAAGCAAAGAATAGCAAAGAGATGAAGGGTAGAGAGGTCACAGCACACTATTAGTGATTAGTGTGACCCCAGTGTGACCCTGAGATAAAGGTTTCTTCTATCTAAACCTGCTCCTGTTCGCTTAACACTAATTTATCTCTTCTCTTATTCACTGGGATCAACAGTGGGATAATCCGGTTTGTGTATTTTCACTTAAAAATGCCTAAAATCCAGTTTATAATGAGTACAGAGTCCTGCGTTTAATTGCCTTTTTGCCTTTGAGAAACCCTAATGCAATTGACCCAGGACTAATTGTGCATTTCATGGTCCCTGGCCATGCAGCAGGCTGGTTTGTTTTCTTGCTGCTCAGCATGGATGACAACCTCCACCCAGCACCACCGCTCAGTGACAGCTTATCAGAGGCGCTGCCCAAAGTCTCATCAGCTTCCATATCTGATGGGAATTCAAACCACACTGAGATAGTGGTGGGTAGAACTTGTGTAATATCTGACACACTGGACACTCGCCTCTGTATGGTGATGAACTATATATGATACAGTTAATTCTTTGGCTTGAAACGTTAACAGTATATAAATATGTATTGTGCTAACTGAGACATAATAAACAACAGAGGTGAATTGCTTGGTGTTAATTTATTAACTGGACAGAAAAAAACAAGCTCTAAAGATAACCAGCATTAATACAGAGCATGTGTGACTGAGGCTGCAAACAGTGCAAATTGTTGTTGCTCCTGCGTCTCTTTGTGAGGTGTTAAATGAATGCATTTTGCTAACAAGAAGTCTGTTTCATTCATCACGAGGGAAACAAGGAGAGATGAGGAAAATAGAAAGTAAATCGACGGCTCAGAGCAGGAAGTGTAGGAGGATTGGTCAGCCAAAAAAACCTGCCGAGTTAGTTTTCCATTTCTCTCACATTAGAGATTCATCGTCACAAGAGAAATCAGTGTGTGAAGTGCATAAAATAAGGCCTCGCTGTGATACTTGAAGACGGGACTGTTCTCTGAGTGCTGCTGAAGCGTTTGACAGGTCTATGTGTACACGCTCTGACCGCAGGTGCACAGTTGTTTGCAGAATCCAATCAGTGTTTTCACCTCTGGCATTGGCATGATGTTTGGCCTCATTTTGTTTTCCGTCTTTTTTGTGCTGTCGAGTGGCTGGTTTTGAGACAATGGTCTGATGTATCAGACAAATCTATACAGTCATCACCGTGGCGTCAGTTGCTAAGTGCCTGCAAAATGTATTTACAGAAAAATCAGCCCCCTTCATCTCCTCCCCTTCATTCCTTCATCCTTCCATTTGACTATAATTGTGGATGTATTCACCAGCATCCATGCATTTCCTGCTGAAACTGCTGCAGAGCACTGAACTAAATCAATTTGTGAGAGAGTTAGTGAATGTCAACGTGCAAAAGCTGCATTGGTGAATGAGTCATAACTTTTTGGTAACATTACAAAACATTTTTTAATAAAATATAATGTACAGGGACTAATCTCACAATCATGTAATCAATGTATAAACATGTTAAGTACAGAACCTGTAACCTCCTGAAAGATCATATTTTTTCATCATGTGCACAAAAAAGTAACTGTCTATCATCAGTTTGAAACATCACCATCAGCAAAAAGGTTAGGTTTTCTGTACTTGCCCAAAGAATATGGAGATTTTCTTAGAAGTGAAACATTATGTAATTTTCTGTTCCACCTAGAAAATGAGGTTAAGTCCCTCAATTTCCCAGGAAAACTGCACCACTTTTATAGTGAGGACATTATGACATTTAATGGCACCGTACGGTATTCACTGTAGTGTAATGCCTAGCATAATCTCACCGGGATTTATAGTTTGTCAGTTCTATTTAAAGATCCCCTCTGGATAAGTTTGAAGACGTTAAAATACTTTGCTTTGTATTATGGTTTATCCTGAAAGAAAATCAATGACCTTGGTTAAACATTCTCCACTTCATCTAAACATCCAAAATCTATATGTAAAGACTTTTGGTTAAAAAAGCTGAAATATACCATGTGTATGTGAGGTTTCCAGTTTTCCACATTACATTGCATGTTGGGCAATGATTGGCTGTCTAGTTGTGATGTCATAAAATATGAGGGTGGAGAAGCTTTCCTCCTCCAGCAGATGAATGTGAAACATCCCTGCAATTTCTATCTCTGCACAAAAAATTGAGCCATGAAAATAGTGAGAAATAAGATAAACACACTCTTCAGTAGAGGGAGGCTTAAAAGATTTAGTCCATCTATCCGGCATCTATCAATCTATCCATCCATCTTATCATGTACTGTATGGTGTTTGTTATTACTAGGGGAAGTCATTAGGGCAGATGGTTCTCTTTCAAAGATCCTCCATTGGTGTTTGAAATGAACCAACTGCCTAAAGTTGTGTTGTTTTGGCGTCTTTAAAGTAAACCCTTTCTTAAATCAAAGAGATTTATGTGGACTTGTAAAATCACCAGCTGTTTATCTGCAAGCAGAGTCCCACACTCCAAAATGGTTTACTCTTTATCTGCTTTGCCAAACATAGCTTGAAGTTTATCATCTGATAACTTTAAAATCTCAATGATCCAGTCAATAAATGTCTGTTGCTTCTAATATCCTGAGACTTAAGCTATAAACCCTCAACATATTTATCCTCATTAATGTTTAACTATCCTGGAAATGTCACTTTCAATTGTTAGAAGTCAAACATACTGGAAAGAAACCAGAAAGAGGTTCAGGTCATGTGTTGGCACCACTGAGTTCCAGTCAGACATACAGGATAAATTACTAGTATCCTGTATCAGACTTGGTATCTGATCTACAAACAAACAACAACAACAAAAGAAGAAAAATAAAGTAAAAAGCTGTCACAAGAATCAGTTGCATTACCTACTGAAGTGTGTACTTCACCTGCCATCACATTCAACAATTACCTAAAAACTTTGGGTCAATATGATTCCTTCAAGAAATGATTTTCTTTTTTCTCGCTTTCCATTTTTCTCTTTTTTAAATTTTAAAACACCTCGACTCTGCTTGAAACTATCGATCTTTGGACACCCTCAGCTTCAAATTTTATATGAAACCTGCCAGCTATGTGATGCTGCCAAAGAAACCTGTTTCACGTGTTTCCAAGGTCCGCTTAGGTGACTTGTGTGGGCTGAGAGTGTCCCCCAGTTCAGACACTGAGCATTGCTGCGTTACATAAGTCAACGTTTTCTCTCCCTCTTTAAACTCCTGTGCAGCCCACATACTGCATGTGTGTCTGACTGTGGCCAGTAGCAACTACAGCTCTAAATATCTGCTTTATAATTCTTGCATAAGGCTCCTGCATGGGAATAGACAAGTTAATTTTTATAGGATTTCACTGGAACACAAGTGGAATATTTCCTGTTCAACTGAGAGTCTTTACTAAAGTGGAGTAGTTGAACCCACGATCTTGTGCACATTTGGATGTATTTAAAGGGCCACTCCATCTATTTAGTTATGAATTTCTGTAAAGGTAGGAAAATTGCTATAGACACATTTAGAAAACAGATAAGTGAAATAAAGCAGTGCTGGCTGCAATCTTCTAAATTTGACTCCCTTGTACCGGTAAACTAAAGATAATACCAACACCCACAATTTTGCTAATGCAACACTAATGTCTATAACCTCCATGTCAGATTAAGTTCTTGTCTTTGTAATACAGGCTTTATCTAAGGCTCGAGAGAGCCACAGAAGACATTATACAACTATCCCAAATTTGTCTTGCCTTTCACTTGCAGAGTTGTACGGCTCGTCGTGAATAAAATAGTGGAGTGGTCGTTCAACACCTGGAGGCAGCAAAATATGTTCAAATAAAAGCAACGTATTGGACTAATTAATGTTAAAAGCACTGATCCAGTTGTGCAATTTTTTTTTCTTTTGCTAAATGTGCTGTTAAATATATTTATTTCTCAGCCTCAGGGCCCCGTTTAAAGGAACATTCATCATATGCACGGTTAAATTGCTCAGTAGAGGTGCTGGATTTGGCAGCATTAGCAGAGACATAAAGGATGAGAGAGATAGCATGACAGGAGAAAAAAAAAGTAATATACCCTACATCTCCAACATTAGGTATGACAGCAAAGCATAAGACTATTCTTGGACATATTTATAATGAAATCTGGTTTAATTGATAATAACATACTTGCAGCCAGACTGTGTGAATTTCAGATATTCTGAGTAATGATTTGATTAATATCTTTTGGGAGAATAACTGACAACTTCCAGATTTTCCCAGGCCCACTGAGCTGGAACACAGTCAAAGGGTTTTGTACTACCCCCTAATCTGGGATGTCAGATGGATGTACCTCCCCACCGCCAACTCCCCATCCAGATGCACTCACACACCTTCACTCCTGCCTCCCCCTCCTTGCTGCCAGTAAATTTATTTATTTCCCCTCCACCTCCATCCCGCTCTGTATCCATGCATGTCCCTATCTTTATTTCCTTATACGCTGTTGAAGTCTTGATGTCTGGGTGTCTGATGCCCAACTCACCTGAATCTCTTTCTCATCTTGACTTATTTTTCTTTGTAGCATTGATATTTTTCATTATATTGTGTTTTTTTTAGGGGGGAGGATGTTTTTTTCATACTGTCTAGGGTGAGATGTCTTAACAAGCCTTCAGGGGTTACTTTGTGTGATCTGCCGTTTTTGGTGTGTTAGTATCATTAGAAGGCGCAAATACATATAGGAAGAGCCTCACTTACACTCTGTTGACTGCTCTTGAAAAATGAGCTTTACACCTGCTTGACTTCAGCCTCGGATTTCTGCTTTACATTTAAGCAGATATGAAGCAAAAGAGACACAGTCATATTTTCACTGCAAACCTGCTGCACTATAGCTCCCCTTATGGAAAAGGTGCAATATGTAAGAATGTGGCCAAAAACAGTTACTGCAGTCAAATTCAAAACACAGCGATCTCGTTTTTTCTCCCAGTCGTAGCGGCAGCTCAGTGGACCAGTGGAGGCTGAAATGCCACTGACGCCGCCGTGACTGGGAGAGAGCACTAGGTGGCGCAACATGTAAACACGTAAATTCAAAACATAAACATGATTTGCAGTCTGCAAAAAAAGATTTTTAATGCGAATACTCTGGCTGTACTATTGTTGTTGGTGAGTTCAGCTTTATTCCTGAGTCTCTGTGACATAGGCTATTAGGAGGATTTTACGGCCAGTTGCTTTAGATTTCTTACATACTGTACCTTTAAATAGCACTAATCAACACATGATTTTCCTTCATATTTGTGTCAATACATGAGTTCTGGTTCAGATTTTTTTTTTTTAAAAGCACACAAAAAAAATCTTAGATCTAGGAATATGAACAGATTTTTCTCAAGCTTCCTTTCTTTCTTTTTTTATCATTTAACAAAAAGTCAGACTTCTCTAATACAAAATGTCTAACCACAGGAGACAGGAGGCTACATTAAATTAATTTGAATAAAATAGATGGAAACTGACAAAATATGGATTTGAAATGAGAGATGGAATCTGTCAAGACACATCTCCCGGTATATGACGGATTTCTCACAATATTTTTACAGAAAAAAGTTTGATAATAACCCTACGTTTTAAACTTTTAAATTGGTTTGGTGAGAATGAAGCAGCAGGATACTAGATAGACAGCACACAGTGTCACTACTAGCTAAAACAGCTTTTAGAATAACTACAGTGGCTGCAGTACTGTGTAATAAAAGGAACATTTTGTAAGAGTTATTCATTTTAATTAATGAATTAGTGCCCTGTCTTAAGGTATTAAATCGATTAGCAAGGAAGTGATTTACCAGTGGGACTCAGGTGACCATGGTAACCTTCAAACTTCTCGTCAACTTCCTGTCCCGTGCAGTGTCGGTGTCAGTGCTGCAAGTGTCGTTTAACCACCCAGGCTGGAGTTGCTAACACTTGTGCTCCAGGTCGGTTCTCACCACACAGACCCCCTGCTGCTGCCGCAGTGCGAGGCATACCTCAGGCTGTGCACGACGGGCTTCTCTGTTATAAGCATATCATCAAGTTTGCATGAGCCTGTCTTTGTAAAAAGTAGGTCACGGCTGCCATCTGAGAATTAGGAGAGAGCGCCTTTTTTTTCTTCTTCGTTCAGATCCTCTACATGCAGGGATGCAGTGAGAAGTCCCGACCATGTGACTGACCCAGCTTCTCCCACGCCCCCACCACCTCAGCTCCTGCATCTGCAGGCAGCCCTTGCGCCTTAAAAGATGCATACTAATGAGGCACCCCCACCACCGCCACCCTTTAACAATCAAAAGATGCATTGAGGCTCGAGGGGTGAAAAATACTGAAGGCTCTGCTGTTTCAGCCAGGATTAGAAAAACCCTTTAAAGCCCTGCAGCAGCATTCCGGGGGCTTTCTGTTGACATTTAGTTGAGCTTCTGCTTTTATACAGCAGATTATGAGTCAGTGTCGCTACTGTGGGCAACAGTTTATCATGTCAAATTTAGGAGATTGAAGGGGGCTGAAAAAAATCATGTATCTACCTATTTAGACTGCCATTTGTTCCATGGTGGCATGAAAAAACATAAAACAGACCCGACTGAAATGATTCCCTTGTGCATAGTCAATCGATTTCCATCTATTTACATGCATTGCCTTTTGCTGGAATTTTTTATTTATAATGTGCCATGTGATTGCTCAGTAATAGGCAACAATTATCAAGTACCTGCTGCTGTGAGATATCTATGAGGCAGACACTTTTATGTCTAATCAGGTAGCAAGAGCTTTACTGAGGTTTTATTACAGTTAATCATGTTTAAACATGGTATCTCCAGGCTTAGTGAAGCCACACTGAAAGCAGCATTATGGCTAATTCCTTCTTATGCATGATACTGATGGATGATTCATAGTATGAGGCATTGCTGTGATGGTGGTGACTTGGTAACTGTTTTCTCTCTTGAACTCTCCCTCTCCGATTCTCTCTGTTGGTCCGTCTCTGTCACGCAAACACATTGTTAATTTCCTAAGCGATAACCTCTACCCAGGTCAGGATGTATGTTTGACCCTCACAGCGTCCATCACCGTGTGTCAACTTCACCGCCAGACGTCACTGAAAACCTAACCTTCCTCCTTTCTCTCCTGGGCCCACTGATAAAGCTCCTGCTTATTATGCATGTGGGATGTTTTGTGTTTCAAAAAACATCAATCATCATGTATTATCAAGTAGGATGAGTCACCCCCACCGCCCTCCATGTCAGTTATGACTGGCAGGGCTGTGTGAATAATGCAGATCTCTTAGTCCTCACTGAACTTCAGCCATGTTCCTCTACGGGTTCGCTTTGTTGGTGGATGCTATTCAGCTGCATTCAGTGCTCCATTTGGTGAAAAGGGAAACATTTCCACAACAAGTCCAAAGTTCTGCTTCATTGTTCATCTCTGTGCTTTTTCCATTCATCTGCAGCTCTATTGTTGCCTGCAATAAAATCTTGCTTAGCATATCTCAGCGTGACCCCACATGGCTCCTGCTTGGGGTCATTTGTAGCTCCAAGCTTATTCCGGCCTTGCACCAGACCATTAGTATTAATTTTGTTAATTTTACTATTTTTCAGGTCACAGCCATTTCGGAAGCTGTGAACTAGAGGAAGAAAAACATTCACTTTCAAAAGCTGAAAAATAGTTGCTCTGTTTTTTTGGCATTTCTTTGTTCGCAGACAGAATAGCAGCATTACTCATCACAAAGCAGAGAGAAACATATATTGGCCCTGAGTGCTATACCAGCCTCTATTTATTGATTACCTCAGATGGTCTGATATCTGTATTTGCTGTGTTTTGTTGACTATTGGTGCGTATTAACACTACATCAAAACATTATGGACACGACAGGCCATTCAGCCGTGCTCACCGATCATTCTCAGTGAGCCGAGGACCCTGTGGCCATACAGGGGTAGAGAGCACCAGGAGGGTTTTTAAGACCCTGACAGAGCTTTGTGAGGCAGATGAGAACACATTAATAGTAAATGGTCCACTGGGACTCAGCTCTCCTTCCTACTGGCTCCCTGTTGGTGCAATGACCTTGGCACCCCAGTCAGAAACACGGCCACTCTCCATCTTCTGTCATAGGCTAAAAATCTAATCTTTTTAACAAGTAAAGGATATCTCCTCTCATCCTGCTGACCACACTCTCCTCTCTGACATCTGCATTAGCTACATACATTACCCTCTTACATTAAAAAAGTCATTTTTTCCCCCCTCTTTCCAATACTTACAAATTGGATTCTTCTGTTCTCTTTGCCCTTTAGTGTCCATTTTTTGTTGTCCTTATGTCAAGCTCATAGACTGTAAAAAGAATGGACGTAGCGTCCGTGACGTCACCCATTGGTTTTGGGGAGTCGTTTTTGTGACTCAAATATGGCGGCCTGAACAGCGCCATGTTGGATTGGCCGGCCGAGAACCCGCCCACTGGCCTCGAAGCGGCTGTCCACGGAGCTGCTCGGACCTGTCACTCAACGTTTCCGCGCCCTAATTGGCCAGAGTTTTAACCTAATAACAGTAAAACGGCAGAGTTTTAAAAAAAATTCACCGCCCTCAGAGTGTGTGCAGGGGTAGAAACTATTGATTGAGACGAAAAAACGTTCTGACACCAGGCTTTTAACATGTTTACTGAGGATGTAAAGTCGGCGATTTTAACATGGGGGTCGATGGGGAATGCTCCCTTCTGACACCAGCCCCCATAGGAATCCGAGGGGATTGCAGTTTTTTGAACGCGGAAGTGAGCTTCACTTCTCAGACCGACAACTGCCCCCTTGGTCAAGCTAAGCTAACCACCTGCTGCTAGCTTCAAATTAAGCAAATAATTCTAGCCTTGATATTTTTCATTTTATTGTTAAAGCCTTTATTGTTAAAGCCGGAAGGAAGACTGCATTTCCCATGAGCTCAAGCACGTGTTGTCGTAAAGATGCTTATCTGGCTCGGACATCAGGGCTCCAGGCTAACTTTTTTGTGAGCAGTTTTAGGCAAATTACTTTGGAAATGTATTTAAAATCCTCAAGAACAGCCTCTAGCAGGACAGCGGAGTACCGGAGCAGGCTGACTTTATAGCCCTGGATGGGTGCTCAAGTGTGGGAGAGAGGAGAGAGTCAGGGCAGAGGAGGAGAACCGAGTCTCGGTACATGTAAGCCCACCGAGTCTGAGACAGACGTGGAGCACCAGGACCGCTGAGTTTAGTGACACCGAGCTGCTCCGCCTGCCTCAGCTGTCTCCGGTGCAGAGAAGCTTCTCACTCATTCGTTTTCTTTTTCTCTCAATCTCGGTCTCCTGTCAAATTGCTCTGCTAGTCTCTGTTGGCGCATGCGCATAGTCAATTGCAGTAAATCGCTCCGTCTTTCCGAGGAAATGCTGGGTGAGTCGACCACAAAATAATCATATCAAAATAACTACAAAGATAAAACGATATATCTATTGAAAATGGACATAAACAAGCGTGGGTAATGTAGATTCATCCACATTAATGAGACTCTTTTATAACCAAAAGCAACCTTCACTGGGTATCTTTAAGTTGCACACCTAAAATATGAAGTGTATTGGGAGAGTAAGGCACTGCGTTGCTGATGAAGATGAAATGCTTTAAAGGTGAAGAATGTTGTCAAAGCAGAGGCCACACTTGTCAAAAAGTGATATCAAAGAACATGACATTTTGGCTTTAACAGCTGATATTGTTGGTGCATATTAAGTAAAAATTGTAAAACCAAGCAGATGAAAATAAACTAAATCTGTAAACTGTGCAACACATCACTTTCATGTTGTAATAGCTACAACTATTTTAAATTGTATCATCCCTATTAAATAAATACAAAATAAGATAAAATAAATCTATACTAAAAAAACTGAAGTATAATCCCTTGAACCAATTACCCTAGGTCTTTAATTAGGTGCAATCTTAAATGACATGTTTCTAGCATTTATTTACTCCCTTTTTTAATTCCTCTTAAGAATTTACATTGATTATAACACAAAATGGAGTCCGTTTAATATTTTCAGTGCACAGTTATGCATTGCTAAATGACTAACAGACAAACATCGGACAATTTGTGACCTTATTCCGCCGTGATCGGGACACTGGAGATTTCAGTAAATTTCATCATCCAATATTTCGTGCATTTCATGAGGCACAGAGTTTGGTGTATAAGTTATTAATAACACATGGTCCCCACATTATACAAGTCAATGTCAACAGAGTCAACAGGGCTAAACAACAACAAGTATGAGTGCAAACATTACTGGGAGTGGTGGCACCTTTGGGAGTAGAACCAATTAGGTGTCTCGGTAAAATTATACTCCATGAGGAAAATCGGAATCTAAACTTTTGACAGGACTTGATGGAGAAACTGGCTGCCACGTCTGTCAGGATAAGTGACTTGAGGCGGCAGCTGTCTGCATTTGACACTGTGAACTGTAGATGCTTCCTATTTCCAGAGGAAGCCATCACCTGTCAAGCATCACTAATGTGTTTATTGTTACTGGAAAGATCAACTTGTTCCCCTCTGGTTATTTTAGAGAGGAGACAGTTGGAGTGTCAGTGACTGAATGTTTGGTGTTGTGCAGATCACTGCCTTGTTGAAATCTATTGTTTCAGGGCCTTAAGATATTTTTCCTGAATAATTATTCCACTTTTGATACTGTCGGATGTGTTATGCGACTCTATAGATTCCCTTGGGCACAAACATGTGTAAGACTCCCTGCCCGTCCATCCTGAGCATGACATGACTGCTATACTGTATCTTTGTGGTATATTTGTGTCTATTCATAGCCAATGTTGCCTCTTTTGCATCTCTGTGTAGTTGTTTCTCATCAAAATGGGGTTATTTTGTGGCTTGTCCAATTGGCCCATAAGTAATCCATCATAAATGGTGATCACTCATTATATAACATTATTAGCACTTGTAAGGCATGCACAGTAGGGTCACAATCCCCTGCCAAGGCTTGATGTTCTTGTAGACAGATGAGGTGTGTTCTGAGGTGACCCTGTCTAGCTCGGCGGATTAGGAGTGGACTGGCATTTTAATAAAATACCTAGTACGAATGTGTGTAAGACAGATAGACAGAGTGAGAGTGTTATTTAAATGGAAGCTGGAAGAAAGCAAACAAATCAAATATTCAACCTTGACCTCTGTCTCCTCCTTGTTTCATCCTTCCTACTGGAGGTAATTGGTTTACACTATAGAAAACTGTAGTATGTGAGGACGAGATGTTATTACACATCAGTAAACAAGACATATTTTGAAAGTAAGAACCTTCCATAAAATCCCTTTTTGCTTGTACCCACTAAATCTGACAAAGTTGATGTTTATTGATTTGCCTAGAGAGGAGGAAATGTGGAAGCAATTCTTTGTAATGAAAGGGTTCTTCTGCCAAAAACACTGACAGTATCAACTGTATCTATTTTGTAGTCCACCTTTCCAAGTTATTATTAGGACTGCACCAGTACATGTACAAGCCTGAGATTCAAGTGCCTGTGTTTGTTAAGACACTGTCAAGAGATCGCATTCTGGTGGTTTCCTGCACCCCTGCACTAAATCGAGTCTGGTGCATTTTGCTGTAAAGACAAATGGAGAAATCTTAATTATTGTTCTTAATTTGATGGGAAAAACAGATGTAGATTATTTAAATAATAACCAAATGAGTATATAAAGGCAAACCCCAAATGTTTTACCACAGTTAAAGGAAAAGTTCAATATTTCAAAAGAATAAACTTCTAGTTATATAGTCTTACTTATACTATTTAGAAGCCAACTTATTTGCTTTCTTACAGAAACCCATCCAGCTTTACAAATATATCTATTTCACATTATGGCTGTTCCATTACTGTTCCATTGACAGAGTTTCAACCACTGTTGCACTGACAATAGAAGAGGGGATAATGCATATTCACGGGGCAGCACTACTTCTTTAGGGCAGCTTGGATGCTACAGTGACTTGGTATTGGAAACTGAAGAGACAGATACAAGTTACACTGGCTATGGCTTTTCAGTAAGCCAGGCTAGCTGTCTCCTCAGTCATCTCCATCACTCAAACTATTGTATGCATAAAGGCAAGAGAGCATATTTACCAACATACTGAATTATTCCTTAAAACTCATCAACCATTTTGTTTTGTTTTTTGTTAGATATTATGCAATGAATTTGGAAGCAAAGTAGTTACTGCAGGTTGTATTTCATCAGGGTGTTCTTCATAAACAACAACAACAACAACAACAACAACAATAAGACAACATTATTAAACACATATTACATGTTTCTTTCTAACCCTTCTTGTATGATTTGAAAGCAGCAGCAGTCCATGAAATCTGTAATATATAGTTCCAGGACACTGCTAGCGAATGGAATGAAATATTAAGAGGATTTCCACTGATCGATTTGATATCATCTAGTCGAAGAATATGTGTGGTTATATAACCTGTGAATTTACCATATTTGCACAGCCTCTTTTAAAACTCTTACCCCTGTTCAGCCTGGCAAATCTGGTCTGAATGCACTCCTTATAATCAAGGTGAATTTTAAATAAATGAAACCTTTGAACATGCGCAGTCTTTGATCCTTTGTTTTGAGGAGATGATAGTCCTCTTTTGTCTCTTGCACCTCTCCTCCACCACCTCACAGTTTTTTATTCCCTGGAACAGGACACCTTCAGTCACTCTCAACCCTGTTAACAGAAATAGCGCTCTGTTATTTTGACACCTGGCTAAATATCACCTTGGCTGAATCTAAATCCAGCTGCGAGCCTCGTTGTCTTGCTGCAAGTGTAAATTCCTCCTGTCAGAGTCCTTCGTCAACATGGAAATGCTAATTTACCAGGAGCTCTAATTAGCACGAGGACTCAGGTGGAGAAGCATCAGACACACACACGCGTAATTCAGCTTAACCTTTTGCTTTGATTTCCCTCATGGCTGATTTCTGGTATTCAAAGCAAACAGTTCTGTTTGCCCTCGTGGTTCTGAACCCTATGTCGTGTTGCTGTGTATCATTTTGGAACTGTGCTCTCCATTATTCATGCCTTTCAAGTTAATACACTTGCACACACACATACACATGCCAAATTACTGTGTCCCTAAGCATCCTTACACATGTTTCACGGCATTTCTGCCATCTTTAGGACCTTCTGTGCCATGATTAATTGAATGTATATATAAACCTCCCCCTAAACACTCTGAAATCATCTCTTCCTCCACCAGAATTACACCCTTTTCAACTCCAGCCTCCATTTATTTTCAAAATAACAATAATAATAATGACTTATTTTTCTTCTTTTTTTTTGTATTGTAGAGCTCTATAAATAAGGACAGTGGTGGGCTGATGAAGAATTACACCTTAGAAAACTCCACTGAGACTCACAATCATTTTGTGAAAACCTATGAGTGATGCTATACATGTTTAATAGCCTATAAATTGGATTTTTAAGTATGGAGAAATTTTACATATCTGATCATACCAATCGTGGAACACGGAATTACCTCATGACCTAACACTCAGTACTCAATTGACATTTTAAGGAGCTAATTATTCTACTTGGGAATTAAACAACACAACTAACCATTAACATCTGATGGGGAAAAATTATTCTTATTATAATTCACCATAGAGTTGCTGGGATGTCTTATTCTACTATCCTAGTCCTAAGTCAGAGTCATGTATGTTTATGTTTCTCCACGGACATCTAGCCAGTCCTCTGTGCTGAGATAATAACAAGGGGAACGCATTATCTTCCCAATGGCAAATATAAGCTGTTACACAAAGGTCAAAGTTCAGAGCAAAAACAAAATGGATGATAAGGAACTGGCAGATAAAGAAATGAAATATAAACAGAGAAGCGGAGGACCCCTAAATGTCCATTTTCGCTGTAAACTGGAAGAAGACAGAGACAGACTTGTTTCAGACCAGGAAGCTGCGATGGAGTGCAGTGAAGTGTAACCCAAACCAAACCGAGTAATTACCTTTTTTTTTCTCTCTCTCTCAGGTAATGGCACTGCTAGGAAAAGGATGGTAAAGACACTATTTGTGGCTTTTAAGTCCCTCAATTTCCAGGAGTTACATAAAGATGGGCGCACTGAAGTCAAACAAGAATGGTTAAAATGATAGAACCTCAAACAATAACGTTAACTGTGTGTTAAAGCTTTTAGTAGCAGATAATGACAGTGGCATGAATGTTAAAATGTAAGTACATGTTTGACATTAGAGGCTGTGCTACCATTTAAAGGGATAGTTTGGGTTATTTGTTGTGAGGTGTTTTGAGGTTCTAATTACTTGCAGTAGATTCAGATCAATTGCTGCCAATTTAGAGAAGCAGCACACAAGCTGAGTGATGTACTACTGCCAACTGGGTCAGCAAAAAACACAATTCCCGTTTAAAACATGACCAAAGACAAAACATGTATCAGCTCATGTGTACATTTTAATTTGAATATTCACAAAACTTTATTACTCTGTCAAGCAGCCCTTTCCTTTGGAGCTACATTTTTCAAACAATGGACTGACACATTCCTTCCCACAAGAAGATCTGCTGTATTAATCTGCAGATCAGCTTTTGGAGTTAGGTGTGTAATTCCAAAGGTAGGAGCTCTTTGACAGCAAGATAAAGCAGTAAAAATGAACTGAAATTAGTTTTTTTTTTTTTTTTTTTTTTCTGTGGGCATTTTATAACACCTTTTCTGCTGACCCCTTCCACAGCAGCAAATCACTCAGCTTCTCTGCTGGCCCTCACACTTTTAAAGTGTGAGGATGTCCCTGTGTGGGGCCAAAATAGAAACTCTTCAGTGGATCTAATCTGAATGGTTAAACAAGCTGATGTACAGCTGAATGTACTGTATGTAGTAGGACTAAGTGAATGGAGATAAACATCAGAAGTATTAGAGGTAGACATATTTAACCCAGGTAATTTCTGTGTTTCATAATTGGGATAATAGCTGTGCCTTTGTCACGTACCCTTATAATAGAGATGCTTATCAGATGCTATTAAATCTAATTATAGTGTTTATACCGACACGATTAGGTACATCCTTGAGACTCACTTTCAAGGCTGTGAACTGATCTCAACTTTAGATGAAGAACTTGGACATGAGTAGAATGCATATGTTCCTGGGTCATTCCTGTTCGTTACAAGACGCATAATTTTCACTATAGTGTCACTAGACTAATGTCTGTTTAGCTGCAAATAGATGTGTTATGTATTCATGATTAAATTCCATTGACACTGACCCAATTCACAGACATGTCATTCTGAGCTCAATTTACTGCTAATCAGGATGTGAAGTAATTACAGAGCAGAGTCATCGATCAGGGGTGTGGTCCAAGGGATCCACCAGAAGTTTGAGGAGATAACAAAGTTCCTTTTAAGGTTATCTCAGTGTGTGGGCAGGTGTCTGGAGCATGAAGGCACTCCACTCCTCGGCCCTCAATCTTAATCCTCACCCACATTTCACTCCAATTCCAAATTTCAAACTTCTCTCCTCCATTATGACACTCAACCTTTTGAGAGGAACTTTAAGAGGAGGATGAACTCTGAGCACAGCTAGTCAAATCAATCTAGTCATGGTGGAGGAATGGAGCGCTTCATTACTGGGAGGGCTGAGGAGCTCTCCGATCAGCTCTCTAATATCACTGTGATCCTCTTCTCTTTTCTTACCTAATTGAATTCTCCAGGAGAGATGCCCCTCAGCTGCACATTTATCATATCCTGAAATTGGAGGAGACTAGCTCCATGAAGGACGTGCGCAGAACATTTAATCTACCACTCGTTCTGTAAGCCGAGCACTGTGGTCTCTGCCAGAGCCTGAGTTATCCCACTGTAGACCGCTGGCCTTCAGAGAGGTTTTATTTATTTATTTTCATTTCACAGCTACCCGAGATTAACAGGGGCCGCAGCAGAAGGCGCACACGTTCCGTATCAAATGTGCTGCCCGTCATGTACAGGATGACCACTGTTTACACCAGATGGCATCATAATCTATAATCAAAGTCCTGTGAATGCAGCTGAGTGCACAATATGTCTCTCTCCACTTCAGCTCTTTCTTTCCCTCTACCACTAACTCTCTGTCCTCACAGTGGTAGATGTTCCTTTTCCTCTCATTTTCCCTTTTTGTTTACTTGCCTTTTCTTTGCTGTGGCCATATATAGGATCCAATTTACATAAAGATTGAGTGCTGATGAGTAGGCGAGGCATAAAGAAGATATTTTGTGGAGGACAGTTGCACATCCTGCTCCTCTGCAGGGGACACTTTAAATTGTTGAGCATCATGTTACACCAGCAGACCCACGTCATCCCTTGTCAGACTAACACTGTAAGGAACCATCTCTCATTATTTAGCTCAACGGTATTAAAATCATGTCCTGTCCTGCCTTGCCTTATTCTGTCACAATCAAATACATATCTATTTTACTTGCCCTAGTGTTACAGTGTATCACATTGTATCCCATCTTATTCTGTCCCATATCCAATCTTGTGTAACTTCCTTTCTTCACCCATCCGAATCCCATTCTATCTTTTATTCTCATATCAAATCCAACATCCTATAGCCATCTTAGTTTTGCATCTCAGTCTCTTCTACCCTACCCTATTTTATCCTATATCTTATCCTATCTTAGTATAAGATCCCATTTACAAGCCTATCTATCCTATCCTATACTATCTTGTTCTGTCCTGCCCTGCCCTGTTGCACATTTCCTCACAGAACAAGGTCCCTTTATTATAGCCATATGATTGTGTCCAGTGAGTGCAGGGGATTTTGTTCAAACTTTTACATTCCAGTAAATATGAATGTCTCCAGGTGGCACATACTTCTAAGTACACTGCATAGCTTTATGCTAAAGTTCTGCCACATTTGCATGCAGTGTGGTATTTCTGGCAATGGTCCAGTGCTATAAGATCACTTATTTGATTAAACAGTATCATGTTCAGCAGGATAGTGGAGCTAAGAAGAGTTGAGGTATAACTGCTGACAGCAGCAGAAAGCCTTTTGAATTATGCTCATGTTGTGTTATGGTTGTGAATGGGAAGGTCTACCTTCCATTATCTAGTGTCTCGAGGGCAATAGGCTTGAACCTAATAAAGCCAACCCATGATTTCAATCGTTGTGATTTTTTTTCCTGTAAGCAATTTCCTATCCTTCCTTGAATTTAGGTCTGCTCTTCCGTTGTTTTGTTCATTTATTAATGTCATCATTCATTCAAGCTTCTATTCTGTTTCAAATGTAGAAAGAAAGAAAGAAAGAAAGAAAGAAAGAAAGAAAGAAAGAAAGAAAGAAAGAAAGAAAGAAAGAAAGAAAGAAAGAAAGAAAGAAAGAAAGAAAGAAAGAAAGATTTGCTGTGGACTTGTTTCATTTAGGATTCTCCTTGTTCACACAGGTAACAGACAGTCCCTGAAATCGTTTGACTCAAGTTTTGACTGACACGCTACAATGCTCTGTTGTTGAATTTCACTAGTTTCAAAACAAAATGTCCACTGTTTGAAAACTGCAATTGTTTTGTATAGCTACTTTGGTAAGAAATAGATTTCTCTTCAAAGCTGCACACAATGATATTTTTATAATAAAAAAGATTCTGTGAACACATGTTAGGAATAATTTAGAGCATTTTAGCATCATCATTTGGGTTTCAGAGCTGCAGCTCCACTGATCTGAGTCACTCTCTCTATGTTTCCAGATGCAATGGGAAGCTGAATCTAGCGAGATGGCTTTGATTAACCCTCTATGCTACCTGCTCAGCACAAAGTCCAACACATTAACAGCTAGCTGGAGTGTATTGCAAAACTTAGCTGATGAGGAACCGGGGGCGGGGCTTCCAGGGGGACTGGGAGGGCGGTACTCTCCCACCCGGGGTCCACAAGGGCTTGTTACTGTCAGGAGGATTTTTTTTGTTTTTCTTCAGGCTTTTATGCATTTATTTTGACAGAACAGCTGGAGAGAGACAGGGAATCAGGAGAGAGAGAGGGAATGACACGCAGCAAAGGGCCGCTGGGTGGAATCCAACCAAGGTCTGATGCCTGTTTATGGGGCGCCTGCTCTACAAAGTGAGCTACACTACTCAGTATGACAAATTCTGTTTGAGGAAGCACACCCCGCCCCCCATGATATTGAGCAGAACCACTGATCATCAATGTTTTGCTTGTGAGCCCCGCAGCTGTGGGCATGTGTATGCTGTAAAAATATCTAATGCCAAGCTTTATTGGGTTTAAAGTTCTTAACAGGCTTGAAAATTACGTAAAACCCGACGCCGGGCCAACACGCGGGTGTTTAAGACCGGACCCGACGTGGCCTGACTCACCAGTAGTGACGTCATGTGCCCCGCCCCCCAGCCTGGCTTTGATTTGTTTCCATCAGGCATTGGTGGATTGGTGGCTAAAACAGAGCTAAAAGCAGTGTGGATACTGAGCTTTAATTGGCCAGTCAAAAGTAAATGTTGCTCATCGTGTGTATGTAAATCAGTGCTAACATGTTTGCTCCAGCCTTGGATGTGGTCTCCTGTCAAGGTTGTGTTTGCAGCTTGTCCACCTGTAACAAGATGGTGCAAAAATCAGTTATTGCTGCCTTAATGTCTTGCTTTGGTTGCCATGAAAACAAGGTGGCCTTACTCCTGTAAATGTTATACACATTTTTTGAGAATTTGTGAATAAGGCACTTACAGGGCGCCAGCACTCTTTGAAAATATCCCGTATCTAAGATTCAGTGCATTTAATGGTGTAATGGTAACTGTGGTTTGACAGTGTTGATGTACTCAGCTTATTATGTCATGCAGATGGAGGTGTAGGCTACAGTATTGAAAGTGACATCCGCTGATTTGCAGATCCTCTGCCGACTGAGCTAATGCTGAGTAACTCCAGTATATAGTCAGCTGAATCCGGAGAGGATCATAGCTTGATGACACTTGGCAAAATGGCATACTAATTATAGTCATTTTCATTTTGGGCAGAAATGCTGGAGCTCAGTCATGTGCAAAGCGTTGATACCTTTCAGAGCACGGACCAATGCTCCCACGACGTTTAGCCCTGCCAAATCTCTGCTGCGGATTGGCTGAGCCTGTAGCAAGCACTGACACTCAGAGGCTTAGGTAGTTTCCACCCAGGGCTGGATCGGCAAACTGGTGACACAGAACAGTCTGGGGGCAGCCTTGGGACAGCATACTGGCTGGGAATATTAACAGTGTTAAAACACTCTGAGCTGATGGCTCTGGCGCGGCTTCAGAGCAGCACAACTTTCTCTCTCTCTCGCTCTCTCACACACACACACACAAGAATTGAAGTGAATGGTAAAGTGGCTGACGGATAGTTTCTGATGTGTAGGGTTTAGTTTTAGAGCCAGAATAAAATAATTAAATCGCCAGTCTCTCTAATATAAATGATCGAGCATCAGGCTTTTGCAGCTTATTGTTTTCATACAATGCAGCCAAGATACTGTTGTTTAGCTGATGGTGTTTTCTGAAATGTATCTCTTACTTGTCTAGCCACACACACACACACACACACACACACACACACACACACACACACACACACACACACACACACACACACACACACACACACACACACACTACACTAGTCTAATGACTCGACAATTTGCTGTATGAACATTATTATTGTTAGCACTAGGAATAAAATATATGCCTGTCATACTGATTTGAAGAATATGAAAAAGGAGAAAAGATGCTAAATCTGAAGAATGTTGCAGAATAAGAATAAAAGTGTAGACTGATGCTAATGGATGTGAAAATAAAGACCTGTAGTGTCTTGCTAAAGAAAAAAAAGTAGTTCTCAGTGTGATTGTTATTGACAGGTACAGTTTAAAGGGTTTAAGGGCAATTGAGACCATGCAGGTATGATCAATATACATTAACTACCCACACAGTCTTTGTAGCGCTCCTGAAAAAGGTCTGTATAGCATTGTAGCCTAAATAATAGCCAGGTCCACTGAGACCAGCACTTAGTAGGAGCAGCTGCTGGGCTGATTGGTCCATAATTTGGGCCATCTCTCCCCTAGAGGACCAATCCCTGGGAAACCACAGATAACTGAGAAGAAATCAACTGAAATTCATTGGTGCCATTTTTCCATTTTGCGTTGTATTGAACTGAAGTCCTTTTGTTAGGCTACTCTCTCTCTCCCTCCTTCCATTTGTCTGTCCCTATGGATTTTCAGTTGCAGTTGCTGGTAAAATTTGAGCTTTATCCTTAGTGCTGAATCCATTGTTTCTATGCAGGGCAAATCATTTTTAATACAGCTGTAATTTGGTCAATTTTGCCTGTCACTTTTATATCGATATCATATTCTCCAGCTCACGGTCTCTGCTGTTAATGTAATTGAGACAAATTGTGACAATTTGCCCAGTTTTCATATTTTTCCAGTAAATGTGCGGCAGAGAAGAGCGGCAAGCCCATTTGTTTCCATGGTGTTTCTATCTGCCAATATGAACACCGAAGCATTCTTTTTTATTTTAACCTTTATTCATCAAAGGATGACTGGCTGAGCCTACCTGCTCATTTTTATGTCCTATGGTGAAATAGGAGAGAGAGGTAGAGTACAGATTCCTTTTCTCCACTCCAACCTTCCTATTCACAGTACCAGCTGTGAGACAACACTTGTGAGGCACTCCACACCCAGATCCCCACAGTAATGCTTCTGGGTCCATCAGTGTGCATGACTGTGTGGACACGAATCAGGCTGGAGCATCCAACAACACCTTCCCTGGAGAAATGAAGGTGAAAAAGTGTACATTGCACACTGCAGTTGGCTTTGTATATTAATACTGATGTTGGAGGGCATTTTGTAAATCAAATTCTGACCACCAGATGGAAGGCAGATATAATTTCATAGCCTCATACATTAAGAAGGAAGCTGGTACTGTACATCTGTCTCTCGGTGCGTGTGATTGCATTTGCATAGAAGTAACAGGCGTAGGTTTGTTTCAGTGAGCGAAACCGGAGGGATCGTAATACTTGATTCCCATTTACAAGGCTTGAATGCCAACTGTCCCCCATGATTGGTTTGGAGGATGACTTGTTCCAGCCTACCAGTTGCAGTAACGTTGAGCGAAATAGCTTCCTTTCCTCTGTTTTTCATCATTGCTACTTCCTCTGTGTCCTTTTTCATGCATCTCCCGGCCTCATCTTTAACGCAGCCAGCGAACACTTATGAGTCAAGCACAAAAAGTGCACACACACACACACACACACACACACAAAGAAAAACAGGTTATCTGATTGATGTTAGGCGTGCGCTTTAATCTAGAGGAGAGCTACTTCACCACTGTGTCCCCACTCTGAAGTGTTTGGGCTGTGGAAGAGTGCTGCTCTGCCTTTATGAAAACAGAGAGGGAGGCAGGATATAGATCAATATCCCAGGAACACACCAGAGACATTCTATTTTATTAAACATTTTCCCATTAAGGCAGTGGCGTGAGCATTGTAGATCATTCCAACAAAGTCGTAAATCACACACAGACAGCAGTACTGGAAACAATGGGCAGAATTAAAGGAGATTAGCGAGAAACAGGAGAGCCTAATGTATCTTATCCTTATATGAGCTCACATTTCAGCTGTAACACTTCAGTGATAATGTAGGATCAAAATTATATCATGTCCATCACATCTTCATGATAAAAGCGTGACTAATCCTCATTCATATTCATAGACAAAAAATGACTGAAACACCTAAAGAAGCTACATTTTTTATGCTAGTACTTTATTGTTACAGTTCTGTATTTTTTGTGGGGGGAAAAACTGCAAAAACAAGGTTCGTAACAGTTCAAGGAGTAAAAAAAGAGTATGAACAACATTTTAGGTTCCATGCAAAGTAAACAATACTTTAGCGACAAACCTAAATACGGAAGCTCATCCATGTCAAAACTATACTGCACAAAGACAAGGCAGAGTTAAAGAGTTAAAGCTGCACACGCTATTAAAAACAAACAATGGATTAAATTATGTTATGATGTCCACCCAGCTCTACAGAGCATTTTTTGTCATTCAGGTCTGTGTTGTCGTACAAGTAGGCCTATATAAGATCCAGACACTATTTTCAAGAGTTGATGGAGGCTGAAACAGAACCTAAACATGAGTAAATATTGGACTTAAACTCATTGAGTATCCAGAAAAACAGCTTCAGATGAATGCCAATGCTCTCTGTCTACTGGATGTGTAAATAAGCAGCTGTTTGCTAACATGTTACCCATATCAATTTTATAGGGTATTAATATGTCAGTGTGGTGTTTATGGCCTGTAGTGCTGCCCACAAGTGAGAAAGAAATCAATGCTTTTACAGGTCCTGCCCATATACTGATGTTTGGTCTTTTAGACAATGAAACAACTGATAGGTTACATGCAGCCTGGAATTATGTCCTTCAAGTCTTCCAATAAAATTATTTTTTAGAATTCAATTCTTATTTATTTATTCTGAAGTACCAGTCAACACACTGATGACTGCTCATTTTTCTTGTGTTCAATAAATAGTTTTTTTTTTAAATCATTAATTAATAAGCCTCCATACATCATTAATACTTACAAAAGGAGAGCAGTGAGCTTCTGCTATCCCTCTCCACATTAGAATTCTGCCTGTGTGCACTTTATTTTGTCATTAATAATTTATTGTATAAATAAGAAAATTCAAAATTCATTCATTTTTTCTATACCGCTTATCCTGCACTAGGGTCACGGGTGACCTGGAGCCTATCTCAGCTGACTTTGGGCGAGAGGCGGGGTACACCCTGGACAGGTCGCCAGTCTATTGCAGGGCTAACATATAGACAGACAACCATTCACACTCTCATTCACACCTATGGACAATTTAGAGTCGCCAATTAACCTAACCTGCATGTCTTTGGACTGTGGGAGGAAGCCGGAGTACCCGGAGTGAACCCACGCATGCACGGGGAGAACATGCAAACTCAGACACAGAAGGGCCCCAGCCGGACGGCGGGTTCGAACCCAGAACCCTCTTGCTGTGAGGCGACAGTGCTAACCACTGCACCACCGTGCCGCCCACGGATTCAAAATGCAACACAAAATTAAATATGACTGGAGGGACGTGCCATATGCAAAGTATTGTACAAGAAGCATGCTAACAAATCACGAGACCTGCCAGCTCCGCCCACAAACAGACAATGAAGATAGCAAAGAACTAATGTAAATCACAAATTAAACAATAGCAATGGCAGTTATACTGAGAACAAGAAAAAAAAAATGACAAAACATAAACACATAGGTCTAAACAAATAAACACAATGGCATTATCCCCATTCCCCATCCCCTATCAGCATTATCACACAATTACATAAGATCTTGCTTGCAGTTAGAGTTTGAGGAACACATGATGGTAAGAATAGCTCTACCACAAATGCACTTTACATGGATACAACACACAATGATTACACGGATCAGTTACCAGTAATTCATTCAGTCTCAAAGTAGTGACTGATTTTTCCTGCAATTCTGCTGCCTCTGTTTACTTGATAGTGTGTTTGCCAAATAAGAAACTTTTTTTTTCTCTTTTGCAACTAAAGAAAATTGCTCATCATCACAGAAGCTCAGAAGAAGATACAGTAGCAGGTAGGGGTTCAGTGTATATCCCAGGGCCAGCTCCACACAACAGATGGCTGTTGCTGGGATCAAATCTGTCACTGTTTGGTTCCAGGGTGTTCTCCTCGAGCACCAAGCCACCCTGCCACCCAGTTTAGATTGTACTTTGTTGGCGGTCATTTTCGAAAGCAGATGGAAGGTGGCTGTAATTTCATAGGCTTGTATGTTAGAAAGCAAGCTCCTGGATGTGCCTGTACGATTTGTTCTGATTGTATCCCACTCACCTCCTTTGTAGTTACCAGTTATTAATAATAATAATAATAATAATAATAATAATTCTGAGAGCACTTTGGACAGGGATGTAATTAATTCTGTAAAGAGAACAAATAATATTAAAGCAGATTAGAGAGAGGATGCAAGAATAAGGGAGTCAATTTCATGCCAGTCATGCTGTCAAGAGAAAAAAAAACTCACATCCCCTTCTCTTCTGTTGCTCAGATCTCCTTTCTTATGTGTAATATTCATTTTGACAAAGCAGCAATTTAAATTATTGCACTGTCTCACTTATTGTGAGACTAGATGAGAGTGTCAGCTTGAATGCCTGAAATGTAAAATGTTAGCGTCTCCATTAGTTTTCAAATTATGTTGATTTTTACTTTTTATTCATCATTCTCCAAGGATTTGGGAATAACAGGACAGAGATTGAATGCCCCTGTATTATCATAGCACCTTTGTTATTCATATCCATATTTCCATAGCAGTCTAATCCACATGCATATTGAATGCGGCACGGACAATCAGAGGGTCTGAGCAGACAACGTGCTCAAGTCCACAGGGAGGTGTCGCCTGCTTCCTCTGTGCTCTTTGTTGACAGCAGGATGAGAATAAGGATAGTGCTAAATTATATCAGAGAGCATGAAGCATAAATTTTGCACAATTTTTGCTCCACTGATATGAGCCAGTCAAGTTGTCTTGTGTATTTAATCACTGTAAAAGCTGAATACCTGTGAAAACTTTACCACTGCAGATAGCAGTGCATGGGCGGACTGGGACAATAAATCAGGCCAGGAATTTTGATAAGGGTAAAGTGATTCTTACCTGACAGTCGTTTTTGTTGCTGAGGAAAACATTTCAATAAATACACTCCCACCGATTTTCCCTAAACCTCTGCAATCTGCCAAACATCTTGATCCGAACAGTCTTACCGTGTTGCTTTATCATTCAAGTAACAGAGGTTCTGATGTTCCTTTTTAATACTGGAGCTGCAGGGTGTCTGTCAAGCAGCTCCCTACCAAGATACTTTAACTTGTTCAGAATCACATGGTGATAAGACAGACTGCATGTTTTATTTTATTTTCTTTCACACCAAAATCAACAATGTTCTTTTTTCTATGGCAAAAACTTCTCCAAAGCTACAGTAAAACTCTCATTTATTCCTTGCAGTAAATAGGTTCTTTCTGGCGGTTGAGAACGTTAATATCAGAAATAAGAGGGCTGCTTTTAGGTACTGAATGTATCCTCATCCTAGCCTTTAATTTCACTAAAGACATCTATTTTTACATGACACAATACATTGTTTGAGGGACTTTTTTTTCTTAAGGAGGTATCATGAAGAAGGAAAATGTGTGAATGTATTGAAGTTGAAGTTCATTAGTGACTGGGTTTTTCAGAAGGACAACTTTTCCAGGCAGAATTTCAAAGGTGTGGTAAAACAGCATGAAAACAATAAAGTCTGCCTGAGACCTTTGACTCTAGTTCAACAGTTTAAAGACGCCAACAAACTAGGGTGTGTAACAACTCAAATAAATGCTGCCACATAATGTTAAAACAAAATATTGTTAGGCTATATTTCCAAAATGTTATGATGTGACTACAAGTTTGTAGCCTATTTGAACAGTTTTATTTGTAATATTTTCTTTTCTTTCTGATGTCACTTAGTTTTTGATCAAAATATAAAAACAGTTTGGTGTCTGAACTGGTGAAAAGGTTTGATTCATTGGTAGCAATGTTAAAGTGATTGACTGGCTTTGCAGGTTTCAACAGGAGGAGGTCTTGACTGTTTTAGAAGCTTTTGCACAGGTGATTTAGTTTTGAGTAAAATGCATTAAATTACACAAACTGATCTGAGATCTGTGAGAAAGATTTTTCTAGTGTGAGAATTGCATCAAAGTGACTTAGAAAAACTGCTATTGTTTCCAGTCTCAGTTGACATGTTTTAATTTTAAATTGTAAAATAAAAACACTGGTGATCTTGTTGACTGGAGAGCAAGAGAGTTTCAATTCTAAGGCATAAGTCACAACCACAAAATTAAATTGGACAGGAGCCTTGTGTGTTGTATTGTGATTAAGTGATTTACAAAGTGGGCATGTGACAAGTTAAAATAATTATACTGTACAGCAATGGCCTGTAATAAGTTTAAAAATACAGCGAATTCAGATTCAGGCAAGACTTTAACCTCCCCAAGGTTACATGTTCTTGAGAATCAAATCTATGAGCTGTGCTAAAAAAAAACAAAAAAACGTTTGTCACAGTAAGAGGTCATATTCCAAAGCAAAACAAAAACAACAACAAAAACAACAATTTAATTTGATTATGACTGTTAAAAGTTGATCAATAACAATATTATCCTTATCTACAAAGTGGTCTGGATCTGTTATTCCGGAGTCGATTGTTCTTGTCTCCGCCCACTTCCGGTTGCTAATTGGTCACGAAAACCCCGCGAAAACCTCACTCTCCTGTTTGTTTTTTATCACTAACTCGGTCGTTTTCGCTCGGACGTGATGCAAGAACAGCAGTGGGAGCAAGGCTGTGGGCAAGAGGGGGAGCCCGGGGAGGAGGAGAGAAGTAGACAAGCACCAGAGGAGCCTAAAAAAGAAGGTATGTTTGGTATAATACTGTGGGGATGTATGGTTAAATGTGACGTCAGCTAGCCTACATAGATATAAACATGGCCTACAATAAGAACGTCTCTGGCCTAGCACAGGCCACCTGTGGATAAGAGCTAACGTTAGCCCACTTCACCCTCGCCCACTTTTCATCTAGAAGAGTGAAAATACTGCTACAGGTAGCTAGATCTAAGAAATCCTAATTCTCCACAGTTACTTGACGTTTTGTTGTGGCAAAACTGCCATAGGTTTTCAAGTGGGTCTATTGCTGTGGATACTGGTGGATCTCCCCTCTGCAGATATTAGCTAACTTAGCTGTTTCTGCATTATACTGTTGTTTAAATCCCACCTTAGCTAGTTAATCATTACACAGTAACACATTAACCAGTAGCAGACAATGAAATAATAAAAGTAGCCTAACCATGAAGAAGCACCTACTTTTATGTGTTATGCAGAAATATTGTATCCAACAAGAAATTATTTAACAGACATGGTCAAAGTGTGCAACCCATCGAATAAGAGCCAGACTGAGGCTCACCCATAGATGACAAAGGTGGTGGTTGAATAATTGTTATTTCAGAGCACAGTTCCTTAACTACCTATATTTTTAACTTGCACTTATGCTGGCTTAAAAAATGTCTTCAAAACTTTTTACCCTCTTCACCACGAAGAGAGAAAGTTAAAATTAGTGCACTTCAAAGACTGACCCTGACTATTTCTATGGTTTAAAAAAAGTTTCTGGTACTGTATACATGTAAGAATTACTTTGTTATTCATACTTTCTCTTTTTCTTGCAGTTTACATGACGTGCTGTGGTACGATGGATGGATGTTGTTCAAGAAAATTACGGTCATCACATGAATCACTGTCAAAGGGTGAGGAGCCCAGGAGAGAGATTTACCTGTCCCTCAAGTTCCATTAGTAAGTTATGAAATAAGCCCATCACCCCACAGTGACTCACAACAGCAAAGTGGTGTTACACGACAACATACAGTAGGCAGTTCACAGCATCTAGCACTGGTTACGAAATGCACCTGTTAAGGCGAGCTGCAGTCATTTATTTCTGAAAAGACCACCACTGTCACGCTGTAAAGGCATTTCCATTCTATTCACAATGTATGAAAGTTAATAAAGGGTTGATACGTTTTAGCATTTGTAAGTGTCCTTGATTTTTATTTTTAATTCATGTTTATTAGGTACACCTAAATAAAGCCAATGGATTATAATGTAACACCTGCGATAAACTCTACATCATGAGGATTATAATGTTGTTGTTTTTTTACTGCGTTTGTTTGTGAAGTGTTGGTTTGTTTTAAGTGGCCATTGTGGAGACTGTATTTTGGGGCAATGGTGAAGTATACTGAGAAATAATATTTTGCCAAATATAATTGATATAGATGTGACAACATCTCAGTGTTGGGTTTATTATGGTTTATATACAGTGGTGTCCATAAGTCTGAGATCACTGTAACTTGTAGCCTCACATAGCAGCTTTAGTATTGTTTAATTTCATTAACAAATAGGAATAAAAGGAGCTATTATTACCGGGGCTGCTCCATTATAGCAAAAATCACAATCATGATCGTGTTTAGCAATATCCAGATCATAATTCATTCATAATTAACACGATTGCTCATTGACTTTGGAAATGTGACTGATTTATTGTCACATTGTCACTTAAGAAATAGCTCAAGATGAAGCATTTAAATACAGATGTACTCCAAGTTGGTTCAAAAACTACATTTCTGCACCTTTGTGTGACAAACTTTTACCTGATTTTATGTTGCAATATCAAATAGGAAATCTCTTCATTCTCAGCTGAATTTGAGGGGGAAAAAAACTATGAAACAACAGATTGAACAAAACGGAAACTAAAATGAGGCTGTGGCGAGAATCATAATTTTGTCTTCCGAGCTGTGGAATAGTGGGTTTTGAGCAGCAAAATTTTCCTCTGGCTTTGCATCTCTACTCAAAAACTTGACATTATAGCATAAATTATTAACTTTTTTATTTTATTTTTTACTTTTAACTTTGTTATCCGTGTTGTCCTGAAGACCCTAACCTCATAACAAATGACACCTCAGCGTGCAGCCCTGATTTCCTTTGAGCCTGACCTGTTCCTGTCGCTGGGGCGGCACAGCAGCACTGTGAACGAGCGGAGCCTCGCGAGGAGAATCCGTCATGTCTGCTCGTCGTAGGTCACATTAATGACTCAGCTCACTGCCTTCACAATCAGCTGCTTTCAGTTCAACACTAATCTCAACATCAGCAGCGTTGCTCTACCAGTGTGAAGCAGTTACAGCTGCCATGTGTTTTCCGGCAACGCGTTCACATTAGCGCACACAAACATGCATTTAGCTCTGGTGCAGTGGCCAGCTTGAAGTGCTTTCACAGTGATAGAGTGAATGTTGATATGAATGTGTAAATGACTAAGTGGCTGTCCATTATGAGTGAGTTTGTATTACACTGACAATATTGGCCTAATGAAATCCCAAAATTTGACACCATGGATTTTTATGGTGACATTTATTTAATTGTTGGTTGCTGCTCTACTCCTGGATTAGCAAATTTGTTCCCCATTTCCCCCTGCACACTATGTACATCTTGCACCTGCTGTGTGGGCTTTCATGTATCTTGGATTGTCCATTATTGGACAAAGCTAACTATCATCCAGGCACTCCTCTCATATCTGATTAGGTGCATTCACTAAATGGTCAAAATAAATGCATGAACGGAAGCTATACAGGAAAAACTAATTACATTACAAAGATCTCACCGAATGTGGTTTTATTTTAAAATGTAATAGGGTGAGGCACTGAGTAGGTGCTTTCATCTGAACTGAAAGGCCTCTATTAATGTGAAAACGAGTTTATGAAAATAAAACCTTTGTGTCTTATCATAACAATGATTCATCCATGTGTTTGTGGATATTTCTGGAGAACTGGTAATTATTGCATGTAAACTAAACTAAGCTTAAGTGCAGAGGCTATTCATCTCATGGTGTTTTGTCAGTAACAAGTGCAGGTGCATTATCAGGCTGCAATATGATTTGTAATGGAAATTGTGTGTGTACATATTTCATTATATTATTTGTACACACTTGAAGTGACAGTTGTTAATTGGGTGCCAACGTTGTTTCCTAGAAACTGTGGGAAAACAGAAGCTTTCTGTTGACAAGATGACTATGCAAGCAAATGTGTATCAGTGCAGCAGTAAACTAATATGAAAGCAGGCCAGCAGAGGGAGGGAACAATCAAATCTGGTTTGGATTAAAGCAACAAACCCAATGCAAAAACCGGTGTCCCTGCACAAATGTTGTTTGCACTTAGTTTGGATATCACAAACCATTTGGCAGATCCACGCTGAGTTTTCTCTGCCTCAGCTCACATCACAAACAAAACTACTGATGGTATTCTCAATGTAGTCAGAATTTTATAACTCCTTTTTTGGGGAGGCAGGGGTGGGATGGGGGGCTTTCAGAGACAGCGTTATGATGTTCTCCTGCCTGCCAACCTTCATGGAGAAAAGGCAGGCCAGTAGCCACTAATAAAGTCATGCACAGCAGGGATCTGGTTATGCTGGTTACATTTGGCCGACCCGTATCCTCCTCTCCACCAGACACAGGTGATGCGCCCAGAGTGCAGTGCTCAAATAAACCAAATGTCTCAGGTGCTCCTGCTTCATCTCTTTGCACCAGATGCACAAGAGCCAAAGAATAAAAAAACAAAAAAACAATCACAGAAATGTTTTTTCCTGCCGTCATAAATCACACACGGTTATCTGGCCATAGAACTTGTGCTAAGTGATGAAATCTGAGTGCAATTCAAGTATTTGGCTCAGGCTGCAGGACCGGCCTTTATAATAAAATATATATGTGCATGAATCTCTATATACTGTATGTTTTAAAACTGCATGTGCATACAACACCTTTCAAATGAGATGTCTCATGTTTCTCGCCGGTTGTTGTGCATTGATTTGAAATTTGACATTTAGGATGAAATTCCCTTTAGCATTTAATCATATTTAACTTTTCCAAAACAAAGCAATAAAGCCTTTGCCTTGTCCTCTGCTACATCTTCTCATATCCCTGCAGGCTTAATTGAAATGGGTGTGCCTTGTGTGTGCATGTGTGCGTCTTGCCTATTTCATTTCCAAACCAAAACAAACAAATCATTTACAGATGCTCTTTTCCCTAAAGCTAATTTAAAGATGCCAGCTTCACTTCTTTTATCCCATCTCACAGAAAGAGTTTTCCCAGGGAGTCTGATAGTATTAGTCGAAGTAAAGTCATCTGCAGTATTTATTTGGTCCCCTCAAACTTCCCTTCACATAGATTAAGCTTCAGAAGCTGCCTCTTGGCAATTAAATCTATCAGAGGGCAGCAGAGAGCGCTCTGTCAGAACTGTTCCAATAATTGCAGTTTAAATGAATATGGATTCAAAAAGTTTGACAACACACAGCCAGTTATT
Organism: Trachurus trachurus; assembly: GCF_905171665.1. Taxonomy (NCBI): domain Eukaryota; kingdom Metazoa; phylum Chordata; class Actinopteri; order Carangiformes; family Carangidae; genus Trachurus; species Trachurus trachurus. The sequence goes on along the minus strand of NC_139893.1, from coordinate 22,403,549 downwards.
TTCCAATTTGGGATTGGGAAAAAAAAGAGAGTTTTCTTCCGTCATGTCTCCTGGTTTTGTTTTCCTTTCTCCTCAGATGAACAGGAACCTCTTATTTATGATTCTCTTTTCCTCTGTTTACAGACACATAGAGAACTGGACAGAATTGCAGACTCTGAGAGACGTCGATATGGAGCTCTACACTGGACTACAGAGACTGTGAGTGTTGATGCTGTTAACTGGTGGGGAGTTGGGGGAGACAGACGCAGTCACAGACACTTGACTGTTTTTTTAGGCTTTATGTGTTTCAGATCAGGGACAGTGGAACCTGTACCACTGTTAATCCCAGTTTTCCAGTCGCCTCTGCAGAGGCCAATCGGTTTCACGAAGAGACGAGAGCACAAGTGACTGTAGTTGCAGCATTACCAGTATTGTACTGGGATCTAACGTCCACACTCATCTGAATGTGATTAAGTCCAGACAGATTCTCATAAGAGCATAGAGGCGTGAGTAAAGGGTGTGTTTCTGATCCTAAAACAAGCTGATGTTTAAACAAGCTTTTAATTCTTGAAAGTCACACGCCGGTGGAACATCCTCTTTGCTTTGCTTAGCTGCTGATCAAATAACGCTAAAAAAGCAGCAGGGAAAATTGAATTAGGGGCCCCTGCTGTAGCGTTGTGACTTTTTTTCTTCACTTCTTAAAGCAATGTTACGCTCCTTTCCTGCTTTGCTACCCTGCACGATGAGGCCACATCCTTTACATTCCTCTCGCCCCGGCTGCTCCTCCCTCAGGCACTGCCTGTGACCTCCTCTTCCTCCTCACTTTTTTTCTCCTCCCTCCGCAGACAACCATATTCTCCTCTGCCCTCCAAAGTCAGAGCTGGCCTCTCCCCTGATCCCCTTGATCCCTCATCAGGGAGGCCAAGTGCAATATCTCCACCACTAAATTAGCATTTTTCTCATTACCACCACCTCTTCCCAGGAAAGGCTGTTACCTTGTGTGATGCTGTCTTGTGGGGCTGTTAGCAGTATGGAGGGATGAGTGAGAAAAAGTTACTCTAGGATGCCTTGCATAACCCTATTTCACAGTTTACCCCCCTGTCTGAATTTGAATGAAATGAAAAAAACAAAACGGACATATTAAATATGTTATATAACTGTACATCTCCAGAATAAGAAGCTGACTGCATGCCTCACCTGGCTTTTGTTAGATTCTTTTAATATGCGGCACCCATCCATCCATCCATTAGCTGCAATGGTTTTCCTTAGAGAGGCATAGGGAAGGTCGAACCAATCCTAGCTGACATCAAATGCGGGCAGGGTACAACGTAGGCAGGTTGCCAGTCTGTCACAGGGCCGACAGACAAAAAACCTCACATACTCATATTTACACTGATGGGGAATGAAGAGTCATCTGCACATTTTTGGACTGTTGGTGAAAACAACATGCAAAATCCACACAGAAAAGTTCAGACCAGAACTGTTTCGCTGTGAGGCGACAGTCACTGCATCACCTCACTCGTTGTGGTGCTTTCATGAGGTTTACTATATCTAGTTCCTTTAAAGGTAAAACTAATGATGAGACAGATAAAGCAAGGCAGAAATAATATGCAATAATAAGTGTATAATAAAAATCACTACAGATATTATAAAAGTATAACTATACACACCAATATACGACGTGCAATAAAAATATGATATTAAAGGTACAATTTTTGTGACTCCAATATTACTGGTTCATACTGAGAACATTAATAATTACCTTTAAAAGCAAGTCACATATATGATCTTATTATGATTTATTATGATCATAATTCTACTCTGGAGCATTAATTGCAGCCTGTTTTCAGCTGCAGATTAACACATTAAGTGCTCGAGTGAGATTTTACAGCAGCAGGATGCTGTGTGTGGGAATAAATCACAATCAGTTATGAGATGTGTGGTCATGGTAACAAGGGAATAGTATTTGGTCACTTTGTGGGATTTATTGAAAATGCAGACTGTAACCAGACATATCCCATTATTTTGGTGCATCACTGTGCTAACATAGTATTTAATCAAATTTTAACTGCTATTTTCTAACTAAAATCTACATATTCTAGTAAGTGGTACATGTTTTTATGTGGTGGACGTGTGGTGGTAATGATGAAATGCTGTAGCCTGCCCCTGTTTGGCAAATTCAGTGAAACAAAGATGACAAAATAATGATTGCTCTTTCTCCTTTTGCCAAATGTATTTTGATTCGTCCTCACAATAAACGCAGCAACAATTAAATCACTGCTGTTTGCAGAGATGATTGTGTGGATAATTGTCATTACTGTTGTAGAAGCACTGCTGGGAGGAGTATAACCAAAGCTCAACACACATCCTTGAATGTTGTTGTGATCATTTCTGGGGAGTGAAATTATTGTTGTTAATTTTTCTGAGGAAGCCATTAGAGGGTTTCCCAAGGACCCCCCCAAACCTTCTTGAGGACCCTTGGAGGTCCCAGACCCCCACTATGGGAACTTTTGGGAACATCCCAGTCAAACACCACAGTAGTGTGATCCGACATCTAGAAGGTAATTGGCACCAACAGCTGGGTATAATCAGCACGCTGCGTTATGAGGCGCTCGCTGATGATGTCAATGACTTCTTTGGAGAGAGACATCTGTGATTACAAGATTAGAAGTCATTACTGTTGTCGCCCAGAACAGAGGTTTCCAAACTGGGGCACTGGGATTTCCAGGAGTCCCTCTGTGGATTCCATGGGGTCTCCAGCAAAATGTGGATTAAGTTAATTTCATAGTTATTTCACCCTGTACAAGTTAATACAGAAAGGGAACGCCCAGATTTCACACGCTCTACAGACATGCAAGTTCACAAATGTTTTATCAAATTTTGAGGTTGAAGGACTGAGCGGGCAGATAATTGCGACTCATTGTATAAGAGCCATTTTTATTATTTTATCAGCAGTTAAATGGTAAAACATTTTCAAAGGAGCAGAGAAGAACAAGCAGAATAAAATGCGTCAAGAAAAAGGAAATGACAGAGAATATATTCAAAATGTCCTTGATGTTGTTACGTAATCATTTCAATGTGATACTGTGGACACGTATTTGTAGGTGCCTGTGCTATGAAGAAAAGAAATGTTTTTGTTTTGCTGGTTTCTTCACTATTTCATCTTTATTTTATCATTCCTGGTTTCAGAACTATCATGAATTGCAGCCTGCGGGTGATCCAGGCTCGAGCTTTCGCTCAGAACCCACACCTACGCTACATGTGAGTAAATATTCTATCTTTGACAACCATGTTTCCTGCACCCTCAAAAGATTTATTATAATCTGTGATGCTTGACAGCCTGTAGTATATGGCTAAAGGTAAGTTAGTGTTGAATAGAAGTTGATGCAGTTGATAGAGGCTGACTACTGGGAAATTGTGGCGTTGCTATTACTGTCGCAACAGCCACACATCTTAAATGAGACATCCATTATTTGCCTTGGATAATTGGATTCCTATCTGCCCCGCTTCTTTGTGCTTCAGTAGAGCAACATGCAGAAGACGCACTTCCATTTACTGTGCACTCGCCAAATGGACAATTTGTGCAGGAGGCCGAGCATCAGAGAGCTGGGCGAAGACCAAAGTAATTTCTTTAACAAAGGCTGATGTGTCACTGTATGACAGCCTGTTATTCCCCAATTTTCCAGCAGTAAACATGGCGAGGAACTCAGTGACAGTCTTTTACCTGAACACAGTGCCATTTGCAATTTCCAGTTGTCGACTGAAAGGCAGCTTGGTCTCTCTTTTCTCTTGCGGGTGACTGCTGTTGTGCAGCCTGCACCGTGTGTGTGCGTGTGCTTGTATGTGTGTGCATGAGAGAGAGAGAGAATAAGAAGTATGATACACTAACACAGGGTATTTGTCATCTTAGAACTTAATCATGCTTTATGGGCTAATTTATGTTGTGCCTTTCTGGTGTCTGAATTTTTGTGCACATCCCTGGGTGCACACACTTTTGTATGATGTTTGTTTGTTCCTTTAATTTTCTGTCCTAGAGGTGGGTTTGCTTTCAAAGGACTGAAAACAAATAAGTGATTGTAACCCTCTCACCTCTTCCTCCCATCTTCTTGAACATAATTGCTGTGCAGATGTACTGTGCTTTATATGGTACAAAACACGTAAAGATATTTGAATCGGATGAATGGGTGTAAAGGGTGCCCTGTTTTCAGTTTTTTTTCCCCCACTTGCTTCCTCTCAACACACAGCATTTACTTAGGATTTGTGCAAAAGCTGCTGCTGTACAAATAGAAAAGGTCCACTGGGTGAGTTTCAGTGGATCTCACTACTCAGCGGCCCCCACCGCAGACGTTCCATGACAGGCCCCTTTTTTAAGGTTGCGTTAATGTAAGTGGACGGTTGCTAGGTGACGCTGAGGATAATGATATCAAAGAAGATTAATTATTATGCCTAAGCTTAGCCTCACAAGGCTGACCTCATTGATGGCTATGTCAGCCAGGTCTGGTTAAAGCCGGGCCCATCAGTCGCTCAACTGGTTGTTCCTTTGTGAGGAGAAATGAAGCTGTTCTCCTCATCAAATGTTCAGTCCATTATAGACTCAGTCCCACAGTATAAATATATCACTGATCCCAAGTGCTGCAAACCTGATGACTGTAATTAACACCAACCCCCCTTTTCAATTAATGTTCTTCTGCCGTTTGTTAATTACATGTCATAGGCAATGCTACTCTATGTATTTCATTACGTATTGTGTTTCATAACTTGACATCACATTCACTTAACCCCTCCCCAGTGATTGTCCAATCTTAGGTTAGCAACTGGAGCTATGCACAGCTGGCTCGTGCATTGTGTGACCTGTGTGCATGAGACTTAAGTGAAAGTGATACTATGTAAAGAAAGATAGAGTAACCATTTTTTAAACCCCCCCCCCAAAAAAAAAATATGACTTCTTGTTGCTCAACATGCATGAGCATATGCGCTAATAATAACAAAAACTATTTTCTCCCTAACTCTACTACTGTTGCTATCTTCATATAGCAACAACTGATAAAATCTTGTGACAGTTGTCATTTCAGCTTCCAAAATCCATATTTGCAGGCTTGAAATGAGGAGCCTACTATTTCCTATGTCTGTTTGACAGCACCCACAGTAAATCAAAAGTTCATACTGTGGCTCCACTGGCTGGATTTTGATGGAAACATCAATCTGGTTCATGAGAAGTGAAGACAGCTATATATATATATATATATATATATATATATATATATATCCCTTTTTGTGGTCGTCTGTATTTTCCTAGCAACTCTTATCAAAGCATCAGTCCTATAATCTTTAGGTGCCCTCTCGCTGCACCCACTACATAATATTAGAGGCTAGAATAAACCTAATTGCAGTGTACAATAAAGGATGTTGCATTCTGATCAGAATGATATTGATAAATAAAGGAGATGGAGAGATTTATACCCTTAAAGCCTGAACTATCAAATTATTGACAGAAAATCCTAGTTCTTTGAAAGTCTTCATTTGAGTCTTTATTGGACCTTCTGACAAACAATTTGAAAAAAAAAGAAGAAAAGGTAGGACACTGATGATAGAAGTCACAACAACTGAACTGTATTTATCAAATAGCAGCCAATGTATTTAACAAAACAGAACATTGCATTTTCTGACAATCAAGATAAATGAATATCAGCTGAAATATTATGACAGGAGATCATCAAACTGCTATAATATTTACATTAGACATTTTGCTGATGCCGAGTGGTTTTCAGTTAGTGTGACAGTAAAGCCACACTCAATGAATGACGGAGCAGTAGACAGTGGCCAGAGTCAGAGGTCACTGCACAAAGCCAGTTGACATATAAGGTCAAAATGGATGATGGATGGTCGCGATGTGACTGAGGAGGGAATACAAGTTTATAAGGAAAATAACTGGAAAGAAGAGGCTGGCTGGCTGGCTTTAATTATTTCTCTGGCATCGTATATTATCTTTCTGCTTCATCTCAACCACTGTGTATTGCTGTTAGGCAGTGCATGTTAATTTGCTCAAACATTAGAAGAACTTTCAAATTTTCTATATAATGTGTTTTGTCACTTTAACCTTTAAGTGTCAATTACTGGTCCAAGTTTGCAACTAAGTTATCAAATTTATGATTTTTTTTTTTCCAGCTGAGCAATTTAAGATCTCTGTGGGATATCTGGCTTAAAAAAGACCACTCATCAAGTAAACATATTACCATGTTTGTCTCAGTGGCACCTAAGACTCTGTAGCAATTCCCATCTCACCAGTTGTTGTGGCTGCATGGACGAACTGATGAAACAGCCTTGAACCTCTTAAGAACCATTAGGAGACATTAAAAGAACAAACTGTCACTGCAGAGAATGACCATATAGTAAATTTACAGTTGCATCAACGACTTCTGTGTAAATGGCCTTGTCTTTTCTTGTAGCTCATGTTTTATTTCATTCATGTCCAACCTCTGCTCAACAAGGACAAATCGTTCCCTTGGACTTCTAGATTTTAGTTTTAGAGCACAAAATGAAATGAAATAATTTACTTTTAGTTTTCCAGTATTTTCTGCTGCATTATGGGATCATGGAGGAGAAGTAGTTTGGCCAGACAAATTAGGCTCGAGTAGGAGCCATGTTTGCCAGGTTTTTTTTCCCCATTACATGACACTTAAGTCATATTACAGATTACTTGTGGGCACAAGTGCTTAAGTATATTAAGCTGCATGCTGTATTTGAGCATCAAAGAACCAATAAAGGAAGTATGAGGGTAGACGGTAACATCTGTGATAGGGGCTGCATGACAAGTCGACTCTAATGTTATGAAAGTTGAGTCAACGTCGACTAGTCGCTGATGATGTCATTCATATTTTTCCCATCATAACTAAAATCACAGGAGGAGGGAAATGCTTTGCAATTCACTGACAGACAGCTCATGCACAGAAATTCGTGCACAGAACAGCAGGTATATAAACAACAAGCTGTAAATCATGTTTTTTTTGTAACATACACTCCTATACAGTATAAGTGCCAAAGAAAATACTGTAGCCCACTGTCTGTTAAACAATTAGGGAGGAAAACGACACACAGGCCTCCTCACCATCACAGTCCTGCTCAGTCACAGTTTTTGTTTTTCGATCCTGGTTGGTTGGTTGTTGTTAGTTGTTGTGCGCGGCATAAAGCTGCCTATAAGAGCCGAGTTTTTTTTGTTTGTTTAATTGTTAAATTGTTGCGGTGGTGCACGAATGTTTTTTTTTTTTCAGTGAAAAGCGGGGCGCTAGTGTTACCACACTACATGCACAACTTTTTTTGTTCATCAAAGATCTGCGGAACACTCGCGTGCCGATTCGTGGAGATCGATCATGGATTGACTGATCCATTGCACCACTACTGGCTCTCCCTCAGGATCATCCACGTCCTCACTTTGGACACCCTCACCTAGAATAAAATTTATAACCAAGTTTACCAAGGCCATGCATTCAGCAATAGAAGACAATTTAAATCAATTAGGGTGACAGATTAGTTTCATTCAGCGAACTCAGCTGTTGTTTCAAGCAGCTCTTCTCTTGTACTGCCAAAATCATGTGGACAGCGACTAGTCGACGTCATGCTCAAAACATTATTGTGGAGCAGTAAAGTCGACTAGTCTGTGCAACCCCTAATCTGCAATAAAATGAACGAGTTTATGAAGACTACAACATCACTGGCAACTGAACTAACTAAGAGTCTGGAGTGGATACACTGTAAACAGTAGAGATGCTGATTGATTGGCTGATAATCAAAAAAGAGTCAATTTCTTTTCTTTAACATAAAATGGAGTTGTTCATTAAATAAAAGCTACAAAATGATTGTGTCTCTGTCAGTTATAGATTTTAGAAAGAAAACAGGAATTGGTCAAGAAAATTGCAGCCAGTGTGTCTGTAATGAAAAGTAATAGTTTTATTTTCCCCTTTGTAACATGGGAACATGATGTAAAATGTTGTTCAATGAAGCAATAAAAAGTGCTGAAATAGGTTTAGGCTTTTAGTCACATAAAAAAATACTTACTGTATTATATTCAGTTATGAACAGAAAAACTGATCATTCTGTGAACGTGTGAACTACGCACCTCTTGCTCTTTTCATTCCAAGAAATAAAAAGGTAAAACAACCAGACCAAATACTGTGTTAAACCATAAAAGTCTCCTTCAGTAGCTGTTATGGCAGAGTACTTTTGAAGATCTTTAGTTGCTTGGGCTCAACTGTCTGTGTGTTAGAAATCGAATATTTTACATTGTTTGTTACGTACTATACTGTAGTTCTTTCTAAATTGTTGGTGTGTAACAGTTTCCGTTATACAGGTGACCTTGTTGTATTTAGGCAGAGAAGGACATTTGGCCACACTGGACTGGATTGTGTCCCAGCAGGTTAAAATGCACCACCTTCATTTTCAGTGGCGTGACAACATCCACATACATTTTCCCGATGCTAACCATATGTGCACTTGATCTTTCACCCTTGATGTATCCAGACCCACTTCACTGGAAACCGGCAGTCTGTGTGTGTGGCTTAGCCCTGAAAGGCAGACCATATTGGCCTGAATAAGACAATAAGGAAATAAGGCTCATATAGAACACGAGGAAAGAATCTGTATAGTGCAGGTAAATGGACTCCATTTATATACAGTGTTTCTAGTCAATCAACCACACAAAGCATTGTACATGTATATCTCATGTACATACTAATGGTGCAGCAGATTGGCGTTTACTTTCTTGCTATCAACACACACTCCAGAGGCTCTGGGGTCCAACTAGGAATCTAACTATTACAGACAAGACAACCACTCCATCTTTTGAGACTCCAGTGTTATCTTTAGAAAATGGGTGTGGCCTCTAAATGTATTGAGTATTTCTACATTTTTAAATTTTTTTAAGTACTTGGTAGAAGTTGTGGACGTGGAGCAGTGTGTTTCATCCTCCTCCTCCTTTATTGTGACATTCTGACATCGGTAATTAGATTAGCATTGCATAAAGATGAGAGGAAGGGGTGAAATAATTAGCCTGTCTCTCTAAAGGTTAAAGACCTGCCTGCCATAGACTGTAAATAAAGATGCTGTTAAGTTGAACATTTTAACATGGGAGTCCATGGGGATTGACTTCAGTGTAGGTTTAATTTTTGTAGTGGATCTTGCCTGCTGTCATGCAGCAACTTTAAAGGTCTCTGACAAAGATGTATTTAGTTTCTTTCTTCTTTTCTTCACGAATAAATTGTAAAATGTCTATGAGTAAGCTTAGAGTTGTAGACCAAATTTTTTTTCTACTTATCTATTTCCCCCAGTTTCTCATCTTTGTTTTAAGCTAAGTTAACTGGCTGATGTTTTTTACGTAACAACAACGTAGAAGAGGTATCAATCTTGTCATTTAATCTTGGAGAGATACCAAGGAACGTATTTAGCCAAAATACAGAACTCAAGTGTGACAAACACTCACAAAAATAGCTGACTGCTAACTAGGTTGACACCTACCAGTTTCATTTCAGCAATCACTTCCTGTTCTGCTACTCCCTTTGATCCCTCAAAATGTCTGGGTACGAATACCCTGAGTTCACCTCACACACATTTAACTGGCACACAAAGCTCCATATGCAAATTAAGTCTATCCACAAAGGCTCCGCTACAAGGTCTTCAGCTTTCAACTCGTTCCTGCCACCGCCGGGTCCAGTTTTCTATTTGATGCTGCTGGTTGGCCTGGCGTTGTGCGCCATGCTTGTCCCCGCCTGTGTCAAATTAAAGGTCAGCGTCTGGATAGTGAGGCAACTCTCCTCTTCATTCCAGTGCAGCCGAGGGAGAAGCCCAATAAATCTGGAGGGAGCGTTGTCACCGGGGAGTCTGAAAGGTCACTCCCCACAGGGAGAGGGAAGTGGAGAGAGTCTCTCTCATTAAATCTTCCCAGCTACGTGTTTTTTCTTTCTTTTTTTCTTAAATGTCATTTTTATACTCGGGTCAGTTGGCCAGCTAGCCTGAGACCACCTTTAATTAGAAGTTTGATTATTCTCTGTTTACCTTGTCAAGGTTTAAACTCCCTACTTTTTCTTCCTTTATAAAACAGTCTTCCTTTTTCCCGCCATTTTTTAAAAAGTTACTCTCTCCGGTTTTCAGGTAGCCTATTCACTTCTGGCAGTGGCCACTGCCAGAAGTGAATAGGCTGACTACAAGAGGAAGCATTTACCTAGATGACACCTGGAGCCTCTGTAATGTTTTACCTGGCTCTTCCACGGGCATATGAAAAAATAGAGCAATGATCTTTGAGGTGTAAATGAATGCTAAACCCTGATATACTGTCTGTGTCAAGCATCAAACCTTCTCACTCAAGGCGGTTAGCTGTTGCTTTTATGCAGAGAAAGCAGGCAGGGTGCAGAGTAAAGCTGGAGGTCATCTCATCCACGCACAGTGCTGTCTTGACTCATCTGCCTCTGGCAGGGCTGAACTTTTAACCTTTTTTTCAATGACACAAGATCTGCAATTTAGATGTTAGCCCAACTAATATAGACAGGTGAATTTCTAAGTGTGTATGAAATGTTTCCTTTTACCTAATCTCAAAGAAAAGAAAGATGAGTTAACCCCTGTCAAAGTGATGTTAAAAATAGCCTGATAATAGCATAAAACATAATGGCTGTATGAAACAAGATGACTGTGGTAGTGGACGGTCTGGAGAGTTGCCATATTCAAACCCAGACAGACTGGTAAAATTAAGGAGGAAGGAAATGCTCAGCTGTGCTGAGAAGCTCTTAGGGTGAATATATTTAACAGTATATGAAGTACTCTGCTGCTGTTAATCATGATCATATTTTCTAAAAATAAATAAATAACAACTAACACACCTACATTTACTGGAGCTCTTTTAGGCTGTCTCTGTGCATGTTTATAATATTGATGTTCATTCACCATGTGTGACTAAAGATGTGAACAAAGCCTTGTCATGCCATTTTATGATAAAGCAGCTTTTGAGGTACAGTACACAGTGTCACTACCTACCTAAGTCTAGTTTTGATAGTTTAAAGTTTTTTTATGCATATAAAAAAAAAAAGATAATTGCATTTGCTGAAATTAAAACCTTAATTAATGCCCACAGAGTAAATGTTGGGGAATAGAAAACACTGAAAAACGTCATTAAAACATATCCACTACGATGGCTACTGTTCTGTAAAATCTATGACTAATCTCTCCCAAGAGGAAAACATTTTTATCTGTGCATTTGGATGTCTAAAATTATAGCAGCACAGAGTACATTAAAATAGCTGTTCAGCTGTTTGTAGAAGCGTAATAATGAAGCCATTAATGTTGGCTTCCGTCAGTGTTTCACTTCTGTGGGAGACATTGCAGGACTTTTGATCTCTAAGAAATGCACATGCTGTTTGTTTCTCCCTTTCCTGTCCTTTCTCAATTTAGCATTGCTCTGGAGGAGGACCTCCTCCTAGAATTCATCATTGAATCAACAGTAATTCAGCCGAGATGCCTCTCTAACGGTTCCTGCCCACTGTGCTCTGTGTGGGCGCTTTCCTGCTTTCTGAGTGTGTTAAATTGGAAGTTGGCGTTGCTCTGTGGCTCAAGGTTGTGTGGACCTGATTCCCTCCCACAGACTGGCCTGCCGCTCCGCTCTGCCGGGGCTGAAGCCCTGTGACTGTGGGAGATAGCTGATGGGGAGGTGAAGTGTACTTCAGGATCTCCCTCTAACATTAGATTTAGTAGTAGACCGCCCCCGCCATTTTTTTTAAAACCTCGCCACCCACAATGCACCACATGAAATCACTCCTTAGTGTGGGAAACCAACCATGGGCTTTTGTTGCTGTGCCAGCTGCTGTGCTGCTGCAGTAGTTCTGATGTTTGATAATGCACATTGCTTGGTCCTACATCCTGGGAGAAGAGGGGGTTACAGAAGGACTTTTTCATGAAGAGAAAAAAAAACACCACCAGTTTAACGGGGCATATAGTAAGGCTTATTTTCCAGATGTGGTGGTTTGGGAGAGCAAACAAGCAGTTCAAATTGAATCAGCACATTCATAAATTCATAGTGAGCTCAAATTTACATTCGGTCCTCATGCTCGGTTGCTTGGATGTGCATGTGGCTAATCTCACTGTAAACATAAACGGGGAGGCTTGCCACCCTCTGATAGTGGTGTCATGGAGCATGGTATCTGCTGGCTGTGTGGACCAAAGGGAAAAACGCTCCACTGCTCACCGGCCGACTATCTGCCACAGCACAACCACTGGGACCCGCGCCGCCTGTGAATGGAGTGCATAAGTCCACGTTCTCGTCTATACTGGCTGTGGTCATGCAGAGATTAGATTGGCTGATGATACAACATATAGAAAAGCAACAATGGTGCTCTGTCAAACAGACGAGCCAAAGGGCCTGCCTACAGGCTGTTGACTCACTAAAAGACATGTCCAATCCAATACATAAAGCTCAAATTCTGCGTTGTGTCTGCATAGCCAGGAGGGTCAGCATGACGAATTTCTGATGTCTGCTCTGCTGTTTGTGCTGTCTGAATCCATTTTGGTGTATATCAGGCCCTTAGAGGAAAAGTCTGATAATATTCTATCTTTTGCAAGTTGTCCAAAAACTATATTAAAGTGGCATGAGAGAGCCACACGTTGTACGGAGTGACATGTTTGCTCATACAGACAAAATATGGAAATTTTATGTCTTTGTTGTAGCTGATCCTGGCTGATAATGATAATGTTAGGCGTGAATTGCTCATGCCCTATATAATATCAGTCTCACACATTTTGTTAAAGTTTCAGTAGGCCGTTACAGACACTAGAGTATTGACCACAAGTAATTGGTGACTAGAGGCATTAATAAGATCTACCGATCACATATTTTTAATGAAAATGAGCGGGTCAACTGGGATATCCCCATTTATAGAATAATTAAACATGAAATTATTTACTTCTATTTTAGTATGCTTAGAGAAAATAGTTATTTCCTCTAAAGATGTTTATTAATACTTACATTTTTATGTGGATGTGACCATCCATCACCAAGACTGTAATGGTTAAAGTAAAGGCTAAAATCGGGGAAAAATATATTGCTTAAATTTTTTAAATATTGCTTACAATTACTTAGTTTTGAATTATTGAAAGTATTTAGCATGCTCTTTGCTTTTGACATTTTCTACCTGAATTTGGCCCCAGAATCATTTAATACATCTTTAGGGCTGAATTAATAGATGAAAGTAAACTGACAGGATTTGTGTGTGTGTGTGTGTGTGTGTGTGGGTGTGGGTGTTTCTCAGTGTTTCTTAAGTCTTAATTATGTTTCTTGCTTTACTCAGTCAGTGTCCTAACTAATTGGTGTGAGAGTGATGCCTGGCTCCATAGTACACTGACATCCTTTGCATCAACATTGTATAATAATGCATTTGACATGAAGCTCTGTCCTGTGATTTGAGAGATCTGTCTTTGACTAAGGATACATGATTGTAAGAGTGAGTGAGTGAGAGAAATGAGGATGAAAAAAGACATTGGGTCAAATGAGTGGCAGAGATAAAGAAAGTGGCTCAAACCAAGCCTGGAAACTGAGTGGAAAAGAGAGAAATTGGCTGTGAAGGAAGACAGACAGAATGAGGAATTCAGAAATAGAAACTGTGAGACATAGGCTACAGTAGATAACGATGGGGGAAGAGGGAGGATGAGAGAGATGAGAAATTAGGCATGAAAGCTGTACTAAGGGAGAAGCGGGCCTTCACCTCGAGGCCCGTTCAGACGAGTGGCCGGGCTATGCAAGGGATCTTTACGTCTGTGGTGGGTGGCTGTGGGTCGTGGTGAGCCACAGGAATAATGGCCTCAGTTAATCTGCTGTACAGGACATTCAGTCTCAAGAGAGTCCATGTCAACCGGCGTGACTGGATCGATAGCGTCTGCAACACCGAGCTCTCTCCTGCTGCCTCAAGTTCAAACCTCCCACCGACAGTTCACTGCATTCTCACCTTGCTGCCTTTGCTTTTCTGACGTTGCTTTTGATCTCTTGAGTGTTGTACTACCAAAGGGGGGAAAAAATGATCAAGGCGAGACAACATTTTCTTTACCTTAGCTGACAGAGCAGCTAAAAATAGTTGCTTTCATCTTGGTGAAGGATTGGTTTTAGGCGGTGTGGGGGAGCTCGTCTGTGGCGCTCCGTCCTCATAGCCAAGATGCTGGAGAGCTTTCAAGTTGCGGTGTAGGGGTTGAACATGCAGTGTCATCATGCTCCTCTCTCACAGTGGTAGCTAGCTGTGTGTCTGACAGTGCCTGAGAGCGCTGCAGCAGCAGCAGCACTTCTCCGAGGCAGCCAAATCCCGTAGGCCAGATGAGGTTCTCTGATTCCTGAGGCAGCACTTTGTCTCGGTCCCTCCTCCCCTCCACCCACTTCTACCCTCTTCCATCCTCCCACATCACTCGCCACTCATTCTACAACCTGTGCACTGACAGTTGTCTGGCTGAGGCCTGACATTCGGTGTACACAGCGCCAAGCCCTCTGACACAGGCACTGTCAATCACACAACACTGGCAAGAAACCCTCAAATGTGTTTGGACAAGAGGATGAGGATTTCGGCGGACCGGATTGCTATTTACTATGTCATGGGGGGGGCTAGGGGATCGTGTCTTTTCTCCCCAGTCCTGTGGCTCCGCTGCCTGGCCTCTGGATGGAGCCTACGGCCTCTCGTACACTGATGCTGTGTGGTGCCGTGAGAGTGTGGCAGTGAGCTGATTTCCCTGTGACAGAGACAGATAGAGGAGACTGACTTTGATAATGTGAAAAAGGAAATAAGCTTTTTTCCCCATGTGTATCCAGAAAGGCTGATAAGATGGCACTGGGGTTTGAGTCTGTTTCCATCACCACAGTTCTCAGTGGAAGAAAATTCATGTAGGTCCCAGCTTTAATATGAAATTGTTGGGGGAAAGAAATTCTACAATAAAACCCTAAACAACATGACATAACAATACACAAAATTTAGAGTCTGGCTTAAAACAAGCCATTCGGACTTTTGTCATTTTGTCATGTCAACACAAAGCAGTCAGCGTTTATAGCCATGCCCCATGGCTCACCTGGACCCACCATCCAGTCTTGTAGGATTTGGTTTCTCTGGCTCTCTGGTTTCTCTGCCTGAAAATTGCTACATTTCTTTTATTTGATCACCTGAAAAAAGTGTCAGCCAATCAGAAGAGATGCCAAAATACAAAAGAAAAATACTCTTGACTGTTTATGGTGGATATGAAGTCTGCTTCTGTCAGTACATGAATTGTTTACACTGGGCCAAAAAGGTTTATACAAAGAACACAGAAAATGCTTTCATTGGTGACAAACGGAATGACAAGTCATTTTCTACAGAAACCATTTAGCATGTCCTAAGTTAGCAGGTAGCAAATGTATAAACTGAGTAAACAAAATCTTCACTTTCAAGATTTGTATGTCATTTAAAGCTTATCTTCTGTAAAAGCTCCCAATGAAGACCTCACAGAGTCAGAGCTGTGATGCTGCATCCTTTGAGTCTCTGAAGCCAACATTAACGTTAGCTTCAACAGCTGCAGCACAGAGCTGTCAGCTGTATCATTATGGGTTGTCATGCAGAACATTGTATGACGTGACCCACCAACATCAAAAATAGTAAACGGTGTAGGTCTTGTCAGTAATTATGGCAGCATTTAATAGTCCTGTGATTATGCTGAGATAGTATTTATTGATGTCAACAGTGTAATATGTCATTACATGTGGGCTAAATTAGTCTGTTAGACTAATTAGGCTGTTTTTGTAAAAGAAAAATAATAAAATAGGTAAGAAAGATTACATGGATTTTCACATTTCCCTACCCACTGTTTGAAAAAAAGTACAACCCCAATTTGTGCCATGTAACATGTAATTTCATAGATGCACTTTAATGGTCAGAAATTGATGAGAAACCTGCGTGTATGTTATTATTGCGACAAAATCCAAAATGCGATCAATGAAGTGTACCATGAAAGAGCCAGCACAGAGTGTATACGGTATGTATTATTGAGACTCGACATTTAATGGTTTTTACAGTCCAGATGGCTATTGATCTTAAAAATAGCTTTTTACATTGCACAGGGAAAAAAAGTGTATTTGAGCCTCATCTCCCAGTCACTGAGATGAGACAGCTCGAGTGAGTGATAATTTTCAGAGGTGCTAACTCCTTGCCTCTCTCCAAATGTCTAAAAGACTCTGAAGTGATGTTAGCAATCACAGCTTAGGACTCACTGAACCCTTTGATAATCAGTAGAACCTTCTCTCATAAATGTCACCAAGACTGTGTCGCGCAACACTTACACATGCACACACAAACACACACTTTTCTGTCATTATCACTGTCCACATCAGGGTTTAATTTTAATTTTTTTTATGTTGTTTGCTTTACTTTGTTTTGTTTTTTCTTTTCTTTGTTTTTTTTTAACACCTTTTTTCACAGTTAAATACAAAAACGATACTGGTAAAAATCTACGATTCAAAGCTGATTCAGTACAATTCTATTCAGTCCCCATTTCTTTTTAGTATTTTTACTTATTGAATAAATACCTTCAGGGCCACTAACATGAAGCAATTGTTTTCTCTTACACAAACAAAAGGCCTATACATGGTCAGTGATACAGCAGATAACCTTTTAGCTAATCCCTGGGGAGGAGGGCTTTTTCATTGAAATGCTGTGTTAGCTTAACTTGCCTTGCTTCGACGACAATAGAATTTGTATTTGTGCACAGCATATTGTGAAGATTCAAGACAGTGGTGTAGTATTTTTATTTAATTTTATATTGTTATTTATTGCAACTCCAATAAACTCACCTTTCCATCACCTCCACCTGCCCCTGACAAACTACTCTGTCTTTGTTTAGCTTTTGAGGTGTGACCAAGTTTTCCAGGTGCAAATTTAATGCAACACATTTGGCCATGGCTGTAATTAAATCTGTTCTGCTAATGATTCAATTAAATCTGAAAAAGTTAAAGAAAGGCTATGGCACTTTAATTAAGTCGTGTCAGCAGAGAGCAAAACATTGGCATAGCCTTTTTTGGCTTCACAGTTGATTACTGGCTAACTCAGACTGGAGAGGACTCCTCTGGCCTCTGGTTTGAATCCTGTGTGATAATACAAACCAGCTTCACACTTCTTCCTACACAGCTTGAGGCCGCTTGCTTTCCTGCTCTTTTCCACTAATCCTATATAGATGCTGAATTCATTAATCCGTTAAATTTTTTCTCTCACCCATCCTCTGTTTGACGCCATGAAGACTCTGCTGTGGCTCACATTCCACCTCAAAAAAATAGACAGAATGAAAAGGAGACAACACAGCTTGATATGAATAGAGCTGTAGGTCACTGTGAGGCCACCGTGTGGGAATACATCTGGTACAGTTGACATACTAAAACACTGTTTGATGGATCGCCGTGAAATTTAGCAGTGCGGTTCATGATGCAAAATTATTTAGTGATCCCCTGTATACCTTTTTACATAACACAAATGGCAATGTGAACATTTTGTTTATTTATTTTTTATCTAGCCATTTTTATAGATGCGGTATTGAACATGGTAAACATTACACCTAGCTTACATAAATAGATATTAAGCATTGTCATTGCATGTTGCCACTTTCTATTTGGCTCAAGGCACAATAGAGATTCTCATAGAGAATTGGTGGACCATAGACCATTGTACTCATTTTCCAGATTTATGTAACACCATCATTTCAATACAAATACTAATTTTCTTTTTTTTCCCTCTAAAGTTGCCGTTCCCTCTCCCTCCCTCTTCTCACTCAGCGTCCTCTTCATCAAAAATCGCATTAGTATTCTCACAGACATCAGGCTGTTGAATTTAGATGCACAGAAACTGGACTTAGCCAAGACGTATAAAATTATCCCTAATAGGGTGGCAGAGTGCTAGCCAATGACCTAGGGGCTGCTGGGAGGCCGGGCTGTCTGAGCTGTCTTCACCGGGCCCGGATCTACATGGCCTGCAGCCCTGTGTCTCCAGTGGGTTGATGGGAATTACGATCTGGCAGCCCCGGCTGGGTTAAGGTGGCTTCCCGCTGTCTGACACTCACAGGGATGCCCGGCTCAATGCCAACCACGTCACCCCTGCCAGTTTAACTGTACCATCTGCCCCTGCTCCTCCTTCTGCTCAGCCAGCCTCGTCAAAACAAGTCAAGATGGCAGCCCCAGGTGGCTGTGTATGACAGCGTTGGTAGAGAGGATGCTGGGACATGCTGAGAGCTGCTGTGCGGTAGTGGCAATCATCCAAGTAAGCCTGGGCTGGTGTTATAGCGTATAACCACCTCAACACCTTCTCAGCTGTGAGACGGCAATGTAGCAACCTGCTGCCCCCTCCACCACGCAGACCCCTGGTCGGGGATTACAAGTTAGCTCTGGATCAGCTCAAAGGACTGGCAGACTGCCTGCACTCTGCAACATGAGGCCTTCTGCAGGTTGAGTTCTAAGCTTCAGTTTTACTGTTTCTGTGTGCTTTTCTTTAGTATGAAGTTCTGATGAAACTTCAGTAGTCTTGGCAGCTTTCATGGTTCTGGAGATCTACCGTACTGTAACAAAGCCTGGCGATGTCTGAAATGCTCTTATAGCACTGAGTTTGCAATGTACGCCATTAGTTTGTTGTTCTTAAGACTCATTTTTATAGCATCATATAGCTCTAAAAAACAACAACACTGCTATAAACTGGTTCTTCTCCATATGCAGCTGTTAAATAGCTGATTGCTCCCAATGGAGAATCTTTAATAAGAAGAAAGCTAAACATTTATCATGTGCTAAACTTTCAGCAGCACAGCTGGCTCCAGTTGAGCGACTGATTTACTAAGACGCTACATTTAAATTACATTACACATAATTGTCTAGAGTGAGAATAGACTTGCGGCAGTGTTTCTTCGCTTGTACTGTGTGTTGAGGCCACGTTGACCACTGTGAGCCATTGAGGCAGACAAATGAAATTAAGAGGAAGAGGTAAATTAAATCAGTTAGTAATTTATGATATAAGTTTTAACTCGCACAAATTAAATAAGTAATAGAAACTTAATTAAATGATTCAAAACAATATAAACGAGGTGAGAAAAACGAATATGTAATGTGCCGTAAAGTTTAGGTAATGTTCTGCCACAGTGCATGTGTTTGTTTTCTGTCTCTGCACAATTTCAACAGGTACAATTGTGTGGTCCACACAAATATTACTTGACAGCACCAATTTAACTAACGGAACATGTTCATTTATGTACAGTGGAACATAAGCAATCTGTGCAATTGCATGCTCTACATAATAATCTAATGAAATGTAATTGTTTGCCTGTAACACCTGCATGATGTTTTTAAATTAAAAAAAGGAGATCCTGTTTTATTATGCAAAGGTTTAAAAAAAAAACCAGCACCTTCACTTTCACCAATGCATCACACACAAAGGAGTAAATCAATTTCACTGATGTGATTTTTTTTGGTTTTTACCCAAATATTAATTTGCCAGCAGTGTTGTGTGGTAGATTACTCTTACATGAGCAAAGAAACACCCTCTTCATTTGAATTGGACTGTGTTTTTATACTGTTCAAGCACTGTAGTAAAGATTTACCTAAGACTTAATCAAGTGACTATCTCTTAATTATAGAAGAGAAAGTGAAAATTAGATGTAGCTACAACTTGCTTCCTTTTTTTTATTTATTTATTTTTTTTATTGGTGAAGTGATAGACAAGGTGACGTGAGGGACAAAAACGTTATAAGCACATATAACCACATAGACAAACATACAAACAATAGAGACAACAACAGGAAAAGACATGCCACGTTGATACTGTACATGAATGTAGTGTTAGGTGTATGTGTGTGTGTATGCGTGTGCGTGGATGAGAGGTAAGTGGAGTGCTATTACTTATATACAATATGGTATATGATACGGTAATAGTGACAGTAATAATAATAAAGAAAATAAAATAAACAAATAATGATAATATTAGGGATAATGAATAGATAATAAGAGAAAGGAGCAATACATGTATATAATAATGAAATAAGACTTTGAGAATAAAGGGACAAAAACAAAAAAGATGCATGTAATCATTTTCCTTTGTGTAGAATAATTTTCATGATAGTGATAAGTTGCAATGAGAGGTGAGGTCAGGTCGTGCCGCCGGAAGGAGGGCAAGCAGGGGCCCCCCTACAACTTGCTTCCTAATGGCCATTTTCGTGTGCATCACAGTTTAACAATTCAGTTTGCAGTTTCACTGGCCAGTCTTTTGCATATTGTTCATGGTCGTTTCTCAGCCTTTACCCGTTTGCAGAAGAAAGGCATTTTTAAGAAGGAAGACAATAAATAGATAATTAAAATGGTCAGTGCTGAAGGCATTAAGTTTTAAATTGTACTTGTTGCTTATTAAAAAGATTAATAAAACAGCTTGCTGGTTTTCATCTCCTAGCCATCACTAAACACACTGTAGTTTAAAAGATTATTGGAAAAATAACTTGAACGAGAGACTTGGTATGACAGTTTGCTACAGTACTCCACAGCTTTAGATGGGGTGGGGAGTTGACAGTTGCAGGTGAGAGATAAAAAGGTTGAGCTGCTGCCCTAAATGCAGGTGATTTGATCATTGGCTAGTCTTTTCATCTCAGATCCCTCAACTGTCTTTGCTCACGTCGTGCTCAGGAGGAGTTTAAATCGTTCGCACCTGAGTCAATGTGATTAGCTCTCCTTCCCTTCTTCTTTAAACCATTGCTCATTACTGGGAACACTGAGGGGACTACACTTGGCCAAAGCCACCCCGATGTGCGATGCGTGGCAAGGTGATGGTGGTATTGTTGAAGGAGTGCAGTGTGATGAAAAGATAAATGGATCCTCCAGGCTAATGGAGGAAGGCGGCCCAACCGGCAGCCTACTGAGTGGAGCCAGCTGTAACCAAGCTGAGAGGAATCTCTCCGGCTGGGCGGCAGAGCTGTTTTTCATGTTCTGAATGTCGCCGTGCTCATTTCTGCCAGCGAGAGCGGGAATGATTTGGATGTCACCTGCTAGGGTTATGTTTCTATGTCCAACCATCTGAATTTATCATTGTCATTCAGCTCACAGCCTCTGTGCTTCGCTCCCTCTGCAGAGAGGCTGCAGATGTTAGACATGACAACTTGGGTTGCACTGACAAACAGCTGCTATTTACAAAACCTCTGCCCATATTTACTGACCATTAAGAAGGAAAGTCTTTTTTTATTTGACTGATAAATTGACTTGCTGCACTGTGGTGACACTTGATGTTAGTATTACCTGCCATCCTTCAAATAATCAGTATTATTGTTTGCTACTGAAGTCATTTAAACACCTCTTATTTAAGTTTCTATTGGCATCGGGCAAGCTGCAACTTGACATGAATGCAAAGTTATTTCCACCACTTTAATCTGCTCTTATTATGCTTTTATGAGCAATTCTCAGCATTATTGTGTGAGTTGGTCGAGTAATTACTTCCAATTGACTGCCTCTGGAATATTATTCATTTTGATGCAGTTCCTTGGTGAATTTTACGAAACACCTCCTGTTGGATTAATATGATTATTTCTGTTAAATGGAATTCTAGTAGTGCTGCCTTGCTAGAAATAATTTACAGTATCTCATTTGCAGCCCGGTGTTTTATATTGCAGTATGGTCTGATAACTGGCTATCTGTCACTACAGCTCCCCATTGTACTTTGTAAAGCTTCATTTTAAAGATGAAAATTGTACATCGGAAAATCTTCTGGGTAGGCAAAAGGAGAATACTTAGTGCTTATTATCAAAATGTGTTTTTTTGGTAGATATTTTCCATTATAAATGACTTTGTCTGCACAGATGTGCAGTGGTTAGCACTGTTGCCTCACAGAAAGAAAGTTCTGGGTTTGGACATGCCTTCCGCCAGGGGCCTGCGTTGAGTTTGCATGTTCTGCCTTTGTCGTGGTTTGCTTTGAATACCCCTGCTTCCTCCTACAATTGAAAGACATGCAGATTAGGATAATTGGCGGGTCTAAATTACCCGTGAATATAAGCACGAGTGGTTGTTTTGTCTCTATACTGTATGTCAGCCCTGTGATAGACAGGATGTACTCCCCCCTTGCCCAATGTCAGGTGGAATTGGTTCCAGCCTTCCTGCTAGCCCTAAAGTATATGCAGTATGGCTAATGAATGAATGACTGGCTACTATTGGTATGAACACTAGAATTTGTATAGCCTTGAAAATTAATTCAGGATTTAATAGGTTACACCTGAGTGTGTGATTTAAATGTGATTGAAACACCACATCACCAAAGTCAAACAAGGGGGCAGCTTTTGTGAAGCTAGCTGCTACTGTAGTTACAGTACATGCCAAGCTAGCTACCTTTAGCTGCTTTTTCTCTATCATGATGGGATTTAGCAGAATCATCAATCTCTTAACCAAAATTGATATTTTTCAGTTACAGATAAACAGCTTTATTTCGTTCTGTTGCAAACCGTAAATGTACAAAACATAAATCACTTTTTTTCTGTTGTGTAACACACTCTTAGGGTAAAACCATTTGTTTCAGGTCTTAACTCCCCGTGGACAAAAGAGTGATTTCTGTCGTGTGTGACCTTTAACCTCACCGCTTCTGAAAATGAGGTCTCCTCACAAATCTCCATGTTCCGCAAATGCAGCCGCTGTCAAGGTGTGGGTGGCAGGCCATCACTTAAAGATAACAATACATTATGTGAAGATGCTTAGACAGTAAATCTTCTTCCCCCCCCACACCTGCACTTGCATTTCCATAAATTTGCATTGTTGTTGCGCTAGTAAATGGGGCATCAGAAAGTTGAACGTCCTTGAGGACACTGTTTTTGAGCTGTCAAGGAGAAACTTGCTCTTCAGATTTTTTTTCTTCCCTTTTTTAATGAAACAGGGAGAAGCAGAGACAGTCCTCATTTCATGCATCAGATTGTTAAAATACTCGAAGGCAGTAAAGCGTACTCACTTGACACCCCAGGTCAGTGTTTTCCTAGCTGTCTTGTATGCAGTTAACAAGCTGTTTGCTTCATATAGGAAGACTGCAATGACACAAGCTTTCTGGCTCCACTGTATGAACAGTCTAATACAGACAGGCACACAAGCCTACAAAGCGTGCTTGGTGACTTAGCCCTTTATGTGATGAGTAACATGTCATTTTTGTTTTGGATATTTGTTTCTCTCACGCAGCGTTGGTGTTCATCCACTTAGAACTACATAAACAAATTTAATGTTTCACTATTCGCTGCAGTTGGTCTCTTGGTTACCACAGTAACCAATGCTCTCACAGTGTCTTGAGATACACAGGGAGAGGCTATGCTACTCTACAGCCACAGAACGCAGCTTTCCTTTGAAATTAATGAAAGCTTCTCCATTACTACAGAGTGCTGGCAGTATATTATATTGGCAATGAGTTATGCTTTTGTGGCACTGGCATTACATTCCTGATAGAGGCGACCAAACGCAGGCTGCAGCGGTTGATGCATGCATTCATCTTTATGTAGTGCATTAAAATTACCAGAGATAAAGTTGCTGTTAGTGTATTGATAATGTAAACAAATCATGAAATGAAAAGCAATCCTCACTGGCTTTGATGTCCCATTTACAAAAGATGGAACATTTTTCATCGTGACAGACTCCGGAAAAGTGGATAATTTGTAACCTGCTGCAGGTTATTAGTGTCTGGCTGTTATTTGTGGAGATGTGGAGTACGCTCACTGCTACAGAAGAAAAACATGTAGAAAAGTTGTACTTCAGGATGGTACACAGCAGTGATGGAAACTAAGTGAGTCCATTTTCTTCCATTTATGTCTCAACTCCACCACAGTTATTTGACAGCCCCAGTTACGTGTTATTTTGTGGACTCAGTTTTTACAAAAAAATCACAAAGTCAATGTGTAAAATATGATGCGATCTTGTAGATTGAAATATGACTTAAAACAGGCTCAACCATAATTAAATACTTTCACATTAATACAGTTATGATTGACAGGAGTAATTTTCTTCCTGAAGTAATTTTATATTTGTTGTTTAAGTTTGATGTTTATGTTTACAAACTATAAATTGTGTTTAGAAGGTGGAACAGACACAATTTCCACAGCGCTACCAGTAACCCTTAAAGCAGATATCAGCTTCACGGCCGTTTCGGCTAATGCTGCGTTCAAGGCAGGCTTTTGAAACCGTAAGTTACAGCTTCAAGTCACAACTACGACTTGGTAGCGTTCCAGGTAACCCGTAGCTCGTGTTTTTACCATCCTGTGTGAAAGTTCCCTATAACGGCCACTCGTAACTTCCGACCCGTGAACTCGTACCAGATCGAACTGGTATGACTTCACAGGAAGGAAAAACACAAAGTACGAGTTTCTTTGAACGCACCATGAGTTAGCAGCCCCCGCCCTTGTCAGGCATCAATTGGTCCTCGTGCTACGTCACCACATTCACGCGCATCCCTTGGCTGCACACACAGCCCTTCATGCCGTTCTCTCTCCTCATTGGATAACACTTGTATCCCACAAGGAAAATTTTCTCCTCGGGTTACAGCAGAGCAGAGTGACGGAGAGACTCGTGTTTAGGCTGAAATACTTCATGTAAGTGATTGCTGACGGAAAATAGGACTATTTAGGACTTATATTAACAAAAACATTCCACTGATATCTGCTTTAAGGCAAAAGTGAAGAAAATTAGATTTTTCTAAGCCATTTCTCTCAGGGAAGTGTATTAGGACATCACCAAGTCTGCAGTAAAAAGTGGGATTTCTATATGATAGTTCCCCCTGTAGCTTCTGGCAGTGGCACAGGATTCCCCTGCCACATCTAGATGATAGGAGCTTTGATTGCACAAGCCTTCAGTGCTCTGAAGAGTTGTGTTCATTTTCTTGCAGCTCCCATGGCTTTTGTCTCTGTTATTGGTGGGGGGAACATTCATTGTGGCAGAAACAGAAACTAGACCTTGGCCTGTGGCTTAGTAGAAATGTTTTAATTGACTGAAACAATGTTTAATCCAGTCCTTGGGACAGAGGAAGAACAAATGGGCACAGCAGAAGCCCAGTGTTGCACTCTGGTCTGGCTGCCTGCTGCAGGCTGTAGTGGATTCGGATGCAGGTCTGTCTCATATGAATGCCTTGATCACTTCTCTGTAACCTCTGGATTATGACTAAAAACCACTCAGCTGGTCAGGCTCACAGCGTGGGATTTATGGAGTCCTGTTTTTGGGGAAAGGCGCCAAAGACACACAGTCATCTTCAATTCCTTCCCCTTGACTTCCCTTCATGTCTTTATTTTTTCCCTCAGAAATGGAAAACCGAGACTGCCTGACCAAGAACCAAAATTACCATGTCAGAGTCTGAAGGTTCATTATTACCTCTGACTGATGGTAATTTTCTATTATAGAATATAAGAAGCAAATTCAAACAGAATTTTTTACACCGTCATCGTGCTTTGTTGAGCTGCATCAGAGTGTGATTAATTTAATGACGACTGACAGACTCAACTTTATCTCCAGGGCGAGAGGGAACCCAGTACAGTGCAGGTGTGCGGTTAAAGCTTGGTTGAGTAAACTCAAGTGTCCTTAAAGTACCTACCTGTTTAACTAGAGCTGTCAAAAAGGCAGGCAGACAATAAGCTAACATCAAGGTTAAGAAATGGGGTTTATGGGTAATGGGAAGTATATGATACGTTTTAACCTCCCCAAACTGTTGTGTTTGCCTTTTTTGGGGTGGGTGAGGGGAGGGGTCAGACCCACCACAGTCCTGCCCATAATTTTAACCCTGAGTTGCTTGTCAGCTGGAAAAGCACTCTGAGAAATACGGCTGGAGGAGCGGCTGACATGTTTCTTGCAGTGTCTGGAAGAGAAATACTCCCAGGTGTCTTTATTGGTGTTTTAATCAAGTCTAACATTTTATCGATTTCAACAAGAGGCATTTCATAAAGCAGCAGGCCAGAACAGGTTGGCAGTGTGTACCTTCAGCTGAACAAGCAGCAAACTTTTGTCCCTGGGAACTACGATGATATGAGCCACCGGTCCACTGACCCTACTGCTTCTCTCCTCTCCTCGCTGTTGTCTTCTCCAACAAAGTCGCTCTTTGCAATGCAGTTCTAAGGCTCACTGCATATTTCATCTCCATAATTAACAAACACAATCAGAATTATGGCTAAAAGGTTCGAGTCTGCCTGTGGCAATACTGTCAGCCCAGTGGCAGTTCTGTCTGTGCTTGTCTCATTAGATTGATGACAACTTCCATTACATTACTCAGTCTATATTAACATCTCCATCCCTATCTGGGAAAATAATCAGAATCATGGCTTAAAGGCTTCGTTCTCTTGTGTCTTGGAACATTGACTCACATCTCTCCCTTGCAATCAGCGGTGTAGACAGATGACTGTGCACAATATTGTCTTGCATTAATTACACTGACAAACTGAAATCTCAAATGATATTGCAGGGCTGTATTCCAGTTACTAATGTCTTTACCATAATAGTACTAACCTGACTTAATGGCTCAGTGAGCTGGGGTATAAGGTGTCATGCCTTTCAAACTGGCTCACAGCCCTCTTTTGTGTCATCTTTTTCATTCATCTCTCTCCTCTTTCCTATCAGCTAATGCTGAAACCACACAAAAATGCTCTTCAGTGATTAAAATCAATCAAACAATGCAGCTATACAGAGACTAATTTCGTTGGTGTTATTATACTGATAGCCGGATGAAAAGATACTGAAAAGCCAGTATTAAGCCCTTATTCAAAGCAATCATTCATCGTCATCCGCAGCTTTTGCTGGAATGACAGTAACAGATATTACAGGTTGTCGATAATGTTATGAGTCGCCATAGAGCCTTTGTTTACACAACAGTAAGTGGGCTGAAGATAAAGTCGTCTCCACCGCAATACTAAATGATTCAGGTAGCAATGAATGGGTAGTTCATCAGTTTTTAAATGAAGGAATTAATTTGTATCAAGGTCTTTGGGTGCATTTAATGTCATGCTACATGCTGCGGCAGTCAGTCTGCCTTTTTAGGCTCTCAGACACTTCATCATTGATTGGCACGTAATCATGTAAAGATACTGATCTGGTCTCAAGAGGATGAAGCCTACTGAATTGGCTGTCCCTCAATTTTTCAGCCACTGCCACCAAGAGGTTGACATTTATAAAGCCTAGTGGGACGTGTCAGCAGCTTTTGGACGGTCTGCCATGAAATCCGAGACAGACATCTCACAGAATCCTAAAATGACAAAGTAGCGTGCAGATGTTAACCACAGAACAAATTGTAATGGCTTCCCCAAATTTTCGTCTAACACCATCATCAAGCTGCAGTTTCAATTTGTCCAATCTAGATGTAAGTCAAGAAAAATCCATAAGCCTCAGCTGTACATCATGTCTGGTGCTAATTAGCAAATGCTTGAACGCTCACACCCAAAATGACGATTAACATATAACTATAATCTCCTATTAATTAGCATGTAAATACATTCTGCTGAATGTTAGCTTTCAGCAGAAAACACTGAAGTACAGCGTCATTGAGCTGCTGGTGTGCAAACTGAAGCAGAGATGAGTCATAAACTATACAGAGATGATTGCTCTCTGTCTGAACACACCTAAACACCAGTATTGCCCCTCTGAGCTCCATGTGTGTTTTTTGCAACACTCTACTTCACACAATGTAGTGAACATGACCTGAAGAAGCTGCCCAGCACTCACCACAGCACAGCCACACTGCTAATGCTGTACAGTAGCTGCTGTAATGCTTTTGACAAGCAGTTGGTCTCATTAAAACAGCCGAGGGGTATGTAGCTTGCTCAAGGGTACTTTGATAGTGCTTCCAGTTCCATGTTATTTAACCTCGTTGGATGTGGAAGAATAAACAGGTTTAAAAGCAGATGAGAGGAATTCTGCTGTGAGATTAGGACGACACATGCACACACATACCACAACTGCAGGATTTCTCTGAGATTAAAGAATCGACTATTTTTATCCCTCTTCCCCAGAGCCAACCTTACCTATGCGTGATGCAGATTTAGGCAGAATAATATTCTCTATTATAATGAAGTGGTGGCTGTTTGAAGTTTCTCCTTGGCTGTTTTGATTAAATGAATTCCATACGGTACCTCCAACACAATTTAAGCAACTGCAGTGATTGAACTGCCTAAGGAGGGAGTTTTTAAGCACATTCATCCCTATGCTTTTACCAATAATACTATACAAGCACTGTCTCACTAAAGCACGTCCCTCAGCACATCCCATAGTGTATTTGACTCTTTGTCAGAAATGATTTACAGGTTGTCTTCATGCTGGATTGTGACTTGATGTTTTGGGGATATTTAAAACTGTTCATACTGCCTCCTAAATTTATGAGCTTCCCCAAAGGGCGAGCAAACCTTAAGACGACAGCCACCAACTGATGGTTTTCCAACTCTGTCAGGTGATTGTTTTCCACCTATGAACTAGCCTCAAAAATGAAATCTTCTGTTGAGGATCTGCTCTATGGCTTACAATGTACTTGCTTCTTGTGTAGGGACAGTACTGATTACACAACTATGCTTGGATATGTGAAGAGACACATTTCATTGGCAAATTATTCTATTTTTAATTATTGCTCAGTTTCTGTCATTAATAGATCATCAGCTCATTGATTCTGTGACATTTTAGGTAATTACAGTAAACAAATGAGACAGCCACTGAGTCGCTCGAGCTCCTTATAATGAACCATTTTCAAGTAAGGCTGAACCAAGCTCATCAGGATTTCTATAAAGCACACACACACACACTTAATGTTTAATGACACATGACAAGTGAGAAGTTGAAGAAACTCCTCTCCTGTAAGGAAAAACATGATTTGGTGAAACCTGAGGAGAATTTTCCATCACATCCATGCCATTGTTTATGATAATTATAACAGAATTACAATTTCAAAGTGCACTGACTGTACATTAGAAGTCAACTATTAAAGCACTATATGAATACATACATTTGAAATTTTTAAGTGTTTTAGAAAATCCCACTGGAGTGATTATGTACAAGCATAATGTAATTTACACAAAATGGTGAAATAATCATTGAAAACAAAATTTATTAAGTCAATGGGATTAAAGATAAACAGCAGTTTAAACTAAATGTATCTGGTCAAGGTCAAGTGATTTTCACCAACAGCAACCCCTCCTCTTTTCCTTTGGTTTCTGTTTTTATGCCACTTGGAGGCAGCGCAACAAGCTGCAACCAACACATGTTAGCAAATACAGTTGCCCTCATACTGAAGCAGTAGATCAGTATTTGGCATAATTTGACTTGCAATTCAAAAATTCACATTTCGCCTTGTCACTAATAAATACTTTGATGATGATCCTCATGATCCTCTAAATCAGGACTGAAGTTTGTTCTTTGTAATTTCTGGTCAGCCGCTGAATACGTAAATTAATTTCCCTGTTTGCTCTGTTAAGTTTTTTTTTTGTTTACACCAGCTCTGCTACTCTGCTGTTGTGCTGGTGAGCAGTTGGTTAATGACAACTTTTTTGGCAACAGTTTTGTGGTGTTAGAGAGCGATGCGTGAGCCACAGTGGGGTAAAACTTTGTTACAGTTGTGCAACATTACAGCTTGTTATATGGCTTATTATCTGGAGTGTGTGTAAGGTCAGAGTGGAAGGTGAGCATTAAAACCAGACATCAGGGTTGGTTCAGTGCTGGACTGACTTGTTTTTGTGGAGGAAGTCCTGAAAATAGATCCCTTTGTCAGCAGCTCTGAAGCGATGCAGGAGTGTGGATGTTGAGATGTAAAGCTGACAAGATGTTGAGATTAGATGAGGTCAATTTTACAGTTTATGTGGTATGTATTAAACGGTATGGATTCGGAGGAGTACTGCCTCTTCAGATGGTGGTTATTTACAACCCAATTTAAATTAAGGTCCACTGTGAAAGTTCATTCACCCCAGATGATAACACCAAATCATTAAGAAGATGAACTATTCAAATGTGATTAACAAAATATGGGAGGTAGGAAATAAAGTATTGTCTGTGCTCCTCTATGATTGACTCATCATTCCAGATGACATTTCAACCATCTCAATCACATCTCAATCACATAAACATGGACATTCCACAGGATAGTGCTCAAAGAGAAGGCCAAGGAAGCACAAGAGATATATGACATCGAAGATAATATTATTATTATCTTCAATGTCCAGTGAGAATGAAAAAAGCTCATAGCTAATTCAGTATACTTTTAACGGTGACAGAGTGTAAATAAATATAGGCCAGAAACAAAAAAAAAGTGCTAGAGAGAATCTAAATTACAGGAGGACCTGGGGCTGTAATTATCACTGTGGGGGGAGGGAAAATTTACTCGTACATGCTCTGGATGTGATTAAAATCTCTGACCAGTGCAGGTAATGTTAAAATCACCACTCCTGGAGAAATAAATTCTGTCCGACTGTGGTTTAAGAGGCCTGGGTTATTTGAAATATACATTTTCAGCCTGTGACAGAGGCATTGGTGGTCTGGCTGTGCATGCATATCCATATACATTCAGTACTCTTATCACTGTGTGCATTCAGGCAGGATGCATGCAGCTTCAGCTGTAGGAGGGGGATGGACCGATGGATTTTCCAGTGCATAGTTACACTGGTCGGGATAAAAAGCATGAAATACATCGTGAGCATGCAGAAGGCTGCAGTGGCGTAGACTCATGCACATGCAGACATCATTAGCAGCTTAAACCTTAATTCTTCACTGTGCAGTTTACTTTTTATTTGCCACCTTCCAGCTAAAGGACAGTTGTTGGGGTTATAGGAAGTTCAACCTTGGCAAATGAGGGGGAACAATTTATTTTGGGAATACCTTTGGTGATAAGGGGTTATGGCTTTGATGTTTTAGGCACTGCATCAACATAATAAATACAGAACCTGCACAATAATACCTGGCATGGCACATTTTATCTTTGGAACTGCATACTGACATGCACTCAGGCTTCATGGAGAGGATGTTTTCCTTGGTGTTGGGATGAACATGAGCTTGAATGAGACCTTGACTGCAGGCTGTGTTGCCACAGTCAGTGATAGAGAGAAGCAGAATGAAGTTGCAGTATTTTCATTATACAGTTTTGCATTTTATGCATTTTACATTTTCATTACATTTGATTACATTTTATGTAGCCTTCAGTATTACTCTCTTAGTTGTATTGCTGGCTTCCTGTTCCAATTACTTTTACCCTTAAATTCGTAATGCAACATTATTTCATAAACTGCAAATGGCTGCTGTGCAGGAAAAACCTCCCTCCTCTGAAATGTCAGCTTTGCAGGACTGAGGAAAAAAACAACTTTCTTTTAAGATTGACGTCTCTGATATTTTAAAGTTAGACATTCCGTTTTCGAGAGGTCTGTTTTTGCAGCTCACAGTCATTGACGTTACTCATAATAAAGGGCTCCGAGACATTTCAAGGAAACAAAAATCTGTTTACAAATAACACAATGCAGCAAAAATGAACACAATAAAATAAGTAATTAATTTGTGGCTCCCACGTAGCCTGACAGATGACGGCTAGATTGCACAACGGCCAAGCCGCTGATCGGTTGTGACATCTCGCTCAGTGGCTGTCTGGTTCTCCTCTGCGTGGTCCTGAATGTCAATGTGCATAGCTCCCCCACACTCAGACAGTAGATGCTGCACTAATTAACCAACCCTCTTGAGTAGCCGAGCCCTCCCAATGGCATCTGTGCCAAACAGAATTATTAAAGAAGGAGGGAGGAGGAGTTGCACCTCCTCTGCAGAGGAGCAAATACCCAGGTTGAGTTTAGCATCCACTTCGTCGCCCTCTGGCTTGGGAGCCAGTGCTGTCATCAATATTAACACCCTAGATACATCCGTCGCTGTAAAGCTTTTTTTTAAAAAACGAACCTGATGAAAATTTCATGTGAATCACATAATTATAATTCTATATTCAAATGAGTGTCGTCTGAGGAGCAGAGATTTGTGGCTGGTGAGGATGCTGAGGCTGTTTCCATTTTACAGTTTAGTCAAAGTATAGGAGGTCTGACTGTATACATCTGTGTGTGTGTGTGTGTGTGCTTGCTTCTCATGTGGCAGTATACAGTATGTCCTTCCAGTTCTCGAAACTGAGCTGCCTAGCTTATAAATAGATTAATTTTCTACTCTGCTAATTTTTTAATTTAATAATCATTGAGCCCCCCTCCTCACCTCCTGTCTTTTGGCATCCCGTCAGCTTTGATGGCTTATTTGTTGATTTGTTTATTTATTTATTTATTAATTAATTCATTTACCACCTCCTCCCTTCCCCTCCCACCAAAATCCAATTTTAGCTGACATTTCTTGTCGAGATGCAAAGGATGACCTTTGAAAACAGAACACTTCCTGCCAGAGACGTGAAGGAGGTCTCACTCTGTGCTTGGAAAACACTCCTCTCCTCCTCCTCTCCTCTCCTCTCCTCTCCTCTCCTCTCCTCTCCTCTCCTCTCCTCTCCTCTCCTCTCCTCTCCTCCCTAACATTATTAGTGTTCTCTGTTGTTGTCTTCCTACTGTTGAGTGTAGTTTGTAGGTGACTGGGTAGCAAACACACAACAAACATAGTGAATAAAGAGTATTACGTTTCTCTTTTTCTTTTTTTTTTCTTATGATATATTAAACACATATTTTGTATGATATACATATGGTTTGAACATGCAAAACACAACAAAATGACAGTAGATCTATGCCTATAAACTGCTGTTTGGGCCCTTGCTATTGGTCCATAGTTCAGGGACCCTGAAGGCAGCTCTGCAAAGTCTCCATGGTGGGTCCAGGGGTCCATAAGAGCTTCAGCATTTAATTTTTGTGATTCCCTCAACATAAATTATTCCATCATTTCTGAGGACCTCTGTACAATTAAAGGTGTACAGAAATAGCCGTTTGTCCTGTTTGTCGCGCCGAGTTGTTACGAGCTGCAACACGAGTTTACCCGAGTAAGGAAAACGAATTTGATTGGTCGTTATCGAGCGGGCGGGATATTCAAAGCTTGGGGCGAGACCGAGCTCCGTGTGTGTGTGCGTGTCTCAGACGTTTGAATGACGGATGACGGATCCAATATCAGTGGCTGGTGAATCGTGTGCAGGCTGACGTATAATCCGTGCGCCTGCATTATCCAATGCGAGAAAAAAAAATGCACACTTTCATCCTGGATTTACTCAAAAATAGAATTTTGCACAAAGTTTGGCCTACATCATCTGAAATATGAGTTATAACATTCATTTTATGATCCAGAGTGGGCTCAAATTCAATTTTCTTTTCTGTACACCTTTAACTCATTGAGTGCCAAAAACGAGATTTCTCGTCTACGACGAGTAGAACTGAAATAGATGACGATCAAAAACTCATGATCTGAAAGTTTTTATCATAACTCGGCTTTTGCAAACGGAGTTCTGCATGTGGATGCAGCGCAGCTGCGCCGCTCTCACCCGCGAGGCTCCAGCAGCTCGGAGCCGAAACAGGAAGCTCTCAGCCGACAGTCCCACCCGGTCTTCATCTCGAGCAACACCGTGTCCTCCCCAAGGTCCTCCCGCGGTAAAATGTGATGATCCCTCGGTCAAAGCAGACCGGCATCACCGACCCGTACCACAGACGGACCACGACCACCGGTGGGGCCGGTGTTCCCTACCTGCTGTGGCCGACAGACCATCACATTCCGCGGCGAGAGGCTGTGACACGGCACGGTGCGTCTGTGTTATTGTTGTTTAGTGGCGCCCCCCCCCGCCCCCGATGGTGGTTTTGTGAATAGAACATTTGTTGTATATATTTATCTTACACGAGCCCTTTGATCCAGAAATGCGAGTGTCAGGAGAGCGACAGGCACAAACAGAGCACCTTTCATAAAAGACGCTCTATCTCCTTTTCTAGAAAAAAAGGAGGGATTTTGGTGAAACCCAGCCATGTTTAGCTTGACTTTTCTCAGGGACAGAGGCACGTAGAAACAAACAGTTTGTGGCCATTTGAAGCATAAAGTTTCACCTGTCAAATGAGCCACAGTATGTGTTGGTGGCAATAATATAGAATACACCGTGGCTCTACAAAAATCGCCAAAAATGGTCCAAATTGCCGTACACTTGACTAAAACTTTGGAAAGGAGCGTGGCACTCAATGAATTGGGAAATATGGTGTTTTTGTACTGAAATCTAAAATGCCCCCTAAATCGGGGCATTTTGCCCCTAAAATCTGAGACAGCGCAAGCAAATTTTTCACCTACTTGCAAATGTGCAACCAATACGTTGGCTGAGACAACAATGGATGCATACTTTCTCCCTGGTGTACCAGAGGCAAATCCTGATTTAGAGGATCATGAGGATCATCATCAAAGTATTTATCAGTAACAGTAACCAGGCGAAATGTGAATATTTGCTTTGCAAGTCAAATTACGGTGTGCACCCCTAAAATTTCTGCTTGCACTCTACTGTGCTCCTAAGTAAAAAAGGTTAGTCAAGTCACTTTTTCTTCATTACAGTAATTCATGTCTATTTGAATGTCTGACATCTCTGTGCATCTTTTCGGAGTTGTGTGATCTAACGTATGTGTATTTGGAGATCTTTGGTCTTAACGTTTGTCTATTTTAGGGTCCTATCGTTTGACGTGTGTCTATTTGGAGATCTGTGCTTCGTGTGATCTGTGTCTCTATTTTCGGGGTTGTGTGATTTGACGTAAATGTTGAGCAGACCTGCTCTACATCACCTAATGAGCTGCTGTTTGCTCGCCCACCTTTTCGCTCCCTCTCCCTCTCTCTCCCTGTAATGCATTCTTTCAGTGTATAATACGGGCCCTGTGGGACCACAGCTTTTCACTGGGAGGGGAAATTTCATGCAGCATCTTTACATAATTCTCACACACATTCCCTGTATTCAGAGCAGCGCATTCACGCTAGTACACATTTCAAGGTGATGGTATTTAACCACAGTGTGAGTGACTCGATGCAAATGTTGTAAAACTGTGGCTTCTAGCTGTGTGTGTGTGGGTGTGCATGTGCGTGTGAGTTCACACATGGTGCGCGAGTGTGTGTATGTGTGATTGTACGTGAGCATGAGTGATAGAAAGTCCTGCAACATTCATAGCTCCCTGTTGCCATAGCGACACTTCTGGTTACAGGAGTATCTATTAGGTCTCCCATACAGATTAACCTACTATGAAGTATTTGTGTGTGCATATATGTGAATATGTGTGTACCCTGTGATATTTCTATTGATCCATGTGTCTTTATTAAAATTCAGTCTTTTTCTTCTGTACATACATTATGGCAAATCCTCTGTCGCTGGCTGCAAACACACTGTGAGCTGTGTTGTGTTCAAACAGACAATAACATGAGAAGTGTGTGAGTCATTAAGCAACTGTTCACATCAAAGAAAACATCAGATCAGATTGAATGCCGCTTGTTCATTTCCCTCTCATGATGTAATGCCGCACATCGATGGAGCAGAGGCTGATAATTGGATTTGATAGCACACTTTATGACAAACTGCTGTGTTAATGCCCTCAACAGAGATGCTGTATTTCTTAATAACTGTATAGACAGATGCCTGTTGTTCATGTTTAAACTGATTAAAGGTTCTGGTCAAATCACTTGTAAGTCTCTGGATATTTGCTATTGAATTTGGTGGCTTCCTGAGCTGCAGGGGTTCCTTAAGTCAACTGAATTATTTGGCGATCAACTTTCTTTTATCGAGTTGGCTGAGCCCTGAAGCTTCACACACACAGGCCTGTGTCCCTGTCCACGTCAATAGCACTTTGCCTTGCCTGCATATCTAGTTGGCTATTCATGTTCTTTTTTGTTTTATTAAAATTTACTTAACTCATTGAACTACTTCACAATAGTGTAGATAAAACAAAACAAAACCTAAAGAGACTGAAAAATTAATTTCACCTCAAAGGGAAGAGAAAAGAAAAGCCATCAGAATGACCCCCAAAGAAAGATTTGGTAATTGTGTCTCTAAAACCATACATCAAAACTAAAAGTGAAAAAATGGTACACAGACGTACAATCATTATATTTAACTTTCTCTTTGTTTCTTTTTTTCCTCTGCAGAAACTTGTCAAAGAATCCTCTCACCACCCTGTCATGGCAGCTTTTCCAGCACCTCCAACTCTCCGAGCTGTAAGTCTTCTTCCCTCGTCTGATCTCTCTCATTGGCTTTTGTTGTATTTTATTAGAGCAATTTATCACCGCTCCCTGCGCTCTATCTGCCTCCATACAAATTGTCTTCACTGCATACTATCATAATTCCTGTCTTTGTTGTACAAAACCTCTAATTTGTCTGAGCACATGCTGAAGACTGAATCTATAGGCGATGCAGTGGCACTATGATCTTATAAGTCATTTGTTGACTTAATTAACACACACAAAGGAAATGTAATGGCCTGGTAGGAGGAGGGAGTCTGACCCCATTTTCTTGTTTGTTATGAATATTTTAGCGATCATTGTGTTTATGAAATGAGTTTGCTCTTTCACCACCAGGGAAAACATTGCAGTGTCGACCTGCTTGTAATTTACACATCATTACCCCTGTCAGCACTGTCCATCATTTGAACCTGTGCTGTGCTCCGAACACTGGCGCTGCTTTCTGCGCCTTCTGGCACATAAGGCTGAGGTATAGCAGGATGTGATACAAGACTATTTCAATCAGGTCTCCTTATTGTGCTATTTTCAGAGGTAGAAACAGGGCAGCTCCTCTGAGAGCACGGCACAATGCTGATCTGGGGTAGTCCTGCTGCTGCTGCTGCTGCTGCGGCATGGGCAGCAGAGTGGAGGGAAAATCCCGTTTACATTGACTCTATAGTTTTGTGCCTAGCCTGCTATCCTGAGCAACAACTTATCCCTCTACCGCGTAGGACCCACTGATATTACAGAGCACTTTTTCTTATCCATCTTGTGTAGGAAGCAATTGACACCACCAGACCCCATACCAGTGCTACAGAAGTGTCATCTCACTGTGGGTCCTCACCAGAGGCAGATGGGCCACTGAATCCCTCAAAATGCCTTTTATTGGGTTGTGAATTTCATTTTTCACTGGATTGTAGAGGTTCTGTATAGTTGTATTACCAGCTGTCCAATTCGACTCATGCGTGAGCTCTTCTGGCTGCTGCTTCAATGCCTCAGTTTTAAAACCCATACTTTTATATTCATATATAAAGTTATCTAAATTAAACATAAATCCCCTGAAAAAAAAACCCCAAAAAACAAAAACATTTTTTATGCATCAGCTTGTTAGAATAAATGATGGATTTCTGATGACCATATGACCAGCGTTAGAAGAATTTTGGTAATTTTTCTTGAGACAGTTCTATATTCCTGTTTTGCCCTGAACTAAGAAATTGGTTCAGTCTTGATTTTCAACTCAGTCATGCCTTTATCTCTTCTCGTCTGGATTATTGTAACTCCCTATTTTCTCGTTGAAGTGAGTCTGCAATTTCACTACTGCAATTGGCTCAAAACGCAGCAGCCAGACTCTTGACAAACATTAAACGAAGACAGCATGTCATCCTCATTTCTGGCCCAGCCACAGTGGCTTCATTGCACAATTCAGTCTAAGGTCCAGTTCAGTCCAGGGTAATGAAGATTGTTTAACCAGTTGCTCTTAAATGTCCCAGAGTTCACGCTCGAAACAAAGGATGACAGGTTTTGCTGTGTTACATCTGAATTTCCCCCCCTTATCCCCGCTTCACTGTCTGGTCAGCTGAGGAAATTATTATGTTAAATTAATGATAATGATAATAATAATAATTGTAATAATAATAATAGTAGTCCATTTTATTCATGAATCCTACATACAATCCTGTATCTAGATTTAAAGAGAGGCTTTAAATGACAGAAAGAGAAAAAAATAACATAACTACCTAGAGAACTAAATCATGCAGAACAGTTAGATTAAAAAGCTTATTTCTTTTTTAAATAATGAAGTATCGTGAAATAGAAATACTCAAAGTACAAGAACCTCAAATAAGTAGTGGAGCCCATTATTACACGTTCACCACGTTCTACAGAGCAGCCTGAATTTTACACTTGTATGAAATAGAAATAAGATCAGGGCCATTTTGTCTACAGAGACACTGAAGTATTAATGTAGTTCAGTAAAATCACCTTAAATTCTGAGACAAACCACATCGCCTGCAGCCAAGCAAAATAACTAGTGCAGACCCTTTCATAACCAAATCACCATTACATCTCCCAGAGCATGATTTGCTCCAATGTGCAAATCCTATTTCTTCCTAAGCAACCATTTTAGCTGCGTACAAATGGTGTCTTTGTTGTTCTACATGAAAAGCAGGGCAGGGTGATGCCCGTGTTTCCTGGTGAATGCTGATGAGGAGTGAGGGTTTATGTCTATTCCATTTGGTGTGTTTAGTTAAGAGGTGTCAGTTGGAGTGGCGTGGCGGCACAGACGTGGGCTGTGGCGTTATGCAAGAAAGAAGCCATGTGGAATCAGGCCTCGCTAATAGGAAATGAGTCACTCTATCATGGGCAGAGTCTGCGACGTGGCCCTGACATCATTACTCTCTTCGCTGTGTCTATGTGCTCACCCAAACCATATTAGCTTGGTAAGTGCCAATCATTCAATCATGCCAAATGAAGCGTGCTCACCGGGCAGCTATTTCCTTTAATTATTAGTATAATACACAATGCAG
Source organism: Trachurus trachurus (assembly GCF_905171665.1). NCBI lineage: Eukaryota > Metazoa > Chordata > Actinopteri > Carangiformes > Carangidae > Trachurus > Trachurus trachurus. The sequence continues at coordinate 22,364,936 of NC_139893.1, read as the reverse complement.
TATCAATGATAAGTGCCCACCCGTGCTGCTGAACCACACTGATATTATGTAAATAGAGGAAGATCAAACCAGCTGAAATAATTTCCGTTTTATGTGAGGAAAGGAGAGCATGGCCCTTTGCCATGATGCTGTTGCTACACCGTGTTATCTCAGTCACTCTAGGCATTGCTATTGTTATTGTATTTCTTTTCTTTTTTTTTGTTTTGTTTTGTTTTTTCAATGAAACACCACCAATTTCAAAGCTGCAACACATCGGTGACGCTGAATACAATTTGTACAAACATTTTATTTTTAAACCTGGAAATTCACTGTGCAAAATTCTTGTTTGAGTATATCATTCTATTGTTTATTTTATTAGAGAAGACTCCTGCACACTGTCTTCACTTACAGTACATCTGGTTTATTGGGGTTACACCGTTTTTGGTCTCGAAGACCTTCATCAGGTAGGATACGAGGTATTTATACCTGAAGATTTTCTCTCAGATTGCTAATTGTAACATTTCCCTCTTGTTGTTGCTCCTGCACATCTAATTAATTAAGTGTAAAGCATGTTAAAGGAGCTGAATAAACAGCTAACCTCAACTTGAAAGAAGGACCTCTCCGTTAACCTCAAACAAGTGCTGAGCCTGTCATCCAGTGGCCAGTCCTCCTGTTTCATGAAGCAGTAAAGGTGAAGAGGAAACAATAGTTCCCTGCAGAGAATGTACATCAAGTCTGTTTTTCACTTATCAGACCCTCCTGATCAAGGCTAGTAAAGTGTAACAGCAAAACAGTTGCTTTGTTTTGCAGGTTGATTGCACAGATATTTCACCCTGCCTGTAATATCTTTATCAGTAACAAAAGCAATACTATCAGTGAAATCTCAATAATCTCAAGTCTTTTGTGGATCCTGTGAAAAGGCCCCAACATCACATTGGAGCCTTACAATGGGCGTCTGCTGTGTGCTGCCTCTGGATGAGACTCGGATAATCGGCTCTGCCTCTTTGTCTGTGTGCCCTTTAGCCAAAGGACCAGAGCTACTGCAGTGTGCTGCGCAGGCCAGCCAATCAAAAGCCTGAGAACAGCAGCAGGGTGAATGGGGTGGCTAAATGCTAAATCTTCTGCTGTGGCTTCCAGGGTGATATTATTGGAGATTATTTGAAGCTAGCAGTCGCCAGCACCGCTGTCTTCGAGGAAGCTCTTTCTGTCTGGTCCACAAAAAAGAGGAAAATATTCTCCTTCTTTAGAAACTGAAGCGATCTGCCTGAGGCAATGTGCATCCCGAATCCCTTTATTCTGTTAGCGCTTCTTTAATCCCGGCTCTCTTGGAAGCAGGGGCCGACGCAAAGTCAAACATTTACGCCTCTCACTGCAAAATGGATTTTTCTTTGAATATGGATGAAATATGAATAGATCAAACCTGTAATCTTCTGAAATGACTGCTAGTGGATTAGGATGAATTAAACATTACATTTTCAAGGGCTCTATGAACAGGTAAATTACTACATTTTAACCTTCATTTCATTAGACTCCAATTGCACTCAGGGCAAAGTCTCCCTGAAATACATTCAGACTGACTCTTCAGAATCATCAAAGACTGACTTATGAGAAGGAAAAGAGAGTTCCTATTCAAAATGGTGGAAAAGACCAGACTGAGACTTGGAGCAGCAATGGCCTTAAAGAGGTCACAGGCTCAAACACAGACTGCTGAGCAGAATCCATGGGTGTAAATGAAACCTTCACCTGTCAAGTATAAAGGCTTACAGTATACATGTAAAAACTATAATAATGGAGTGGGTGGAGACACTTGGATGACCACTGCCCAGAAAAATCTATCTTTGGAAGTCCGACCCAACACCCAGTTAAATAACACACCAAAGACGTTCCATCTTTAAAACAGAGGTTTCCATATGTGTAGACACAAAGTAAGTCAGTGTTTTTTATTGTGAAGGTATCAAATGCGCAATCCGCAGTCAAAATGACACAGACTGTATTTGGAAGCTGAGCCTTAAAGCAGAAGTAAGCGATCCGGTCGTTTTGGCTAACTTCTTGTCAGCCGATGGAGTTAGCAGTCCCCGCCCTCGTCATGGATCTATTGGTCCTCGTCCCTACGTCACCACATTCACGCGCATCCCTTGGCTGCACACACAGAGAGGACCGCCCCTTTATGCCGTTCTCTCTCCTCATTGGATAAAGGTTGTAGGATACAAGGAAAGTTTTCTCCTCTGCTTATAGCAGAGCAGAGTGACTGACAGACCCGTGTTTCAGACCAAACACTCTATATAAATGATTGCTGTCGGAAGATATAACTATTTAAGACTTATATTAACGCAAACATTCCGCTTACTTCTGCCTTAAAATGAGCTGTCAGTGCTTCTGTAATTTTGTCAGAAAAAAACTACCCTCAGCCATGCCCACCAGGACTAGCGTTACAGTTTCTCGGAGTGTTTAATTGAAATCTACTATATTTTTTCTCAGTCAGAGCAGTCAAACAGTCGGAAGAGAAGCTCAGATGCTTCTTTCTTTGGCTAACCAACATATTAGAGGGAAGAGTGAGTGATCAAAAACTGTATCTTCTCATAAAACCTTGGATAATACACCAGCAAAGTGTAAAATATATAGGACTTTCAAGCTGAACTGTGGTTGAAGTCAGTCTGTCAAGACTGTATCTCCATGTAAATACAAAGAAACAATGAGCATGTATTCAAGATAGGGACAAGAGATCAAATGTGTATGTGTAGAATAAGCAAAGTACTTCAGATACTGTGCAGAAGAAAACAATAGTTTACAGGGCACATGACAGCTCACTATATCAGCTCATTTCACTTGCCAAACATGAGCAGATTATCCAACGAAAAAAGGTATTTAGAGTAAATGTTCAGGGCTCAGGTAAAGACTACAGAGCCAACACTTTGTGTTACAACATAATGGCAAACAGATTTATAAAGTAGGGACCAGGGATGTTGTCAGCATGAGCAAATAAAATAAAAAAAAGTAAGGGACCCGCCTACAATAAAGTCAAATGGCAAAGTCAGTATAATGTACATTTCCATTCATTCCAACTAATTTGCCATTGGTCTGACTGGTGTTAAGATATCATCCACACTGAAGCCAGCCTAATGTGTTTGTGACGTCAAAGCCAGCTTATGACAGAAAGGCTGAAAAACGCTGAGAGTGTTGGGTTGCATTTCATTCATGGTATCTTAACGTCATTAGTGGAAACAATTCAAGTGAACGCCTGAGATGAATCTTGCCTACTGATGAATCAGTGCTGTGGAAATCGGATTATACCGAATTAATGAGGACAACAAGTGAATATTGAAGAGGATTTGACATGATAAATAAGAAATAAACCTATGTCTAACATAAGCCTCGCCTAGATAAAAGGCCACTAAGGTAAATAAAGGGCCTGTCTTCGATCGTCACCGGTTGTGACAAGGTTGTCGTCCAAATTGAGGGGGAAAAACAAAACAAAACAGGCAAACAGTAATGGAACAAAAAAGTGGATACCCAAGGTTCACTTTCTCTCCAGGAGTGTAACATCCACTGGTGAACGTCACACTCTTCTACTCAAGCAAGCTTTGATTGAAGCCATGAAATTACCAAGCACTTCCGACTTGCACCTGACTGTGTCTGTGCCTCCGCCAGATTTGAACTGGCATGTAACTAGAGCCCTGAGTATCAAAGTGCCTTGGATTTAGGCACTTTGTCCATTACTTAACTGCAAGTTTGGTTAGAAGGCTGTGGCTGCACTGGGCAGCTCCAGGGGCTGGATGTGTGTCGACATGATTTTGCTGAGTCAGATGCCTTTGGAGAATAACAGTGGAAGTGAAGGCAGACAAAGATAAACAGTGTGTACCTTCCATCTGTATTGGATCTGTTGTAAAATAACCAGTCAGCAGTCAGTAAGAGCAGGATTTTTCCTCAATACTGAGGGCACAACATTGACATGATCAGGAGATGCAATTGCTGTCAACTAGTAAAAGGCATCGAGTAACACGTAGTATGTATTTGGTACCATGTTTCATATGACATGATGAGAGTCCTTTTAGCTCTGTCTTGGTCACCAACACAAAGTTCTTAACTCCTCTGATACCCAGTGCTCCAATAGCTTTTTGTCTGCTATTCCTCTCACCTGTTACTGTATATACTGTATATAGTCTAGATACATGTTTAAAATGAACAAATGCACACGAAAAAACATTTAATCTAGAATCCACATCCATCCAGAATGTATGTATGTTTTAATAGACCTGTACTGCCAACGTACTGTATATGCTGACATGTTATACAAAATGTAATCATATAAATTGTATGTTGTATTACATTTCTGTATTGGTGCAATCACACAATGGTTCACCATCCACAATGGACCATTGGACATGGGAAGCTGTTCTATCTCAGCTAGATGATGTAGTTAGTACTTTCAGTTTTTGTGAAAATGATTCTAAATGCATGACACAATATACACTAAAATGACATGATTCGATCATTATAAAGAATAGCACTGATATGCTATACATCAGTCCAGAGATACTGTACTGTAGATAGGACAAATATCACTTCATCATCCATCCTGAATACACTATGAATACATAGATAAAGCATCTTTCGAAGCACCTGTCTGCTAAAAATAACTGCCAACGTATCTGAAGAGCCCCTGCTTCAGTCTTTGAAGAGGAATTCGCCTTAAGCTACTGCTCACTTTGTCATTTTTTGCTACCTGGAGCCTTCCCTGACCTGACTATGGTGCCCCCACTCCTCTACATGATTGCAGCACAGGTGGTGTTGTCGATAAGCCAAAGTCAGGTCTGGCTCCTCAGACAAATTATGCCGTAGTGGTTAAAAAGGAAAAAGAGTCAGCCAGTGAGTGAGGCTGCCGGGACAGTAACTGGCCCAGTGGCTGCAACCTTACAGAAAAGCAATGATGGGACAAAATGGTGATTTATTTATTCACAGTGTGCCACTTTATTCATGACATAAGCAGAAGATAGAGCGTGACAATGATGGAAGCAGTCCAGCAGCAACCAGGAGTGTGGTAAAGCAATGATACAGAGTTTATGCAGTGTGGTAAAAGCAACTATTTAGCAAATTTAGCAGGATCAGAGGAAAAGGCTTATGTTGTAAAAGCTCTCGGTGGCGAGAAGAGAATTGAATTTGACATTGGTTGAGTCAACTCTCGGTTTTTTTCCTGCACTTATTCCCCCTGATTGATTTATAATATTCTTTCTTAACGTTCTAATCTCTCAACTCCTGCCGATGATGAAAAGTGAGCGTACTTTGTTCGTGACAGCAACAGAGCACCGGGTGCAGCAGTGTTGTACAGTAGCAGCCCAAGCAGGATAAAATGAGACCAGTTCATGTCTGCTTCTCATTATTCAACCTGACAATCAGTCAATCAGCTGATTCAAGACTCTGGAAGAGCATCTAAGGACGCGACAACCACAGTATCTTCAATATAATGAGAGCACTGGCCACACTGTTTGATTGACAAGTGATCTATGGGAGGTGCACAGCAGCCATAAGATGGAAACAAAAATAGACGGAGAGCATAATAATAATGGCGGCAGATATGCCACTCAAAATTCAAAATAATGATTGGAAGATTCCCATTTTCTCTCATTAATATGCACTAACATCTGGAGGCACTGGATTGTTGCAGAGGTGACGTGACAAGCAAAGCAACTAGAGCAACTCCTCGTTTCTGATGAATTACCACAAAGCCAGGCATCACAGGGAATACAACCCGCAGTCACACCCAAGATCAATGCAAAAAAAAAAAAAGCCAAATAAGGCGATTTATTAAACACACAGGATTTAAAAACCGAAAATAATTCCTGACAACGGTATAAGTAGAGGAAGCAGTGCATTCAAGCTGAGATCAAAGCGTGCCAGCAACAATGCCGTATATACAGTAGCTTATCGTTGCCTGTGATCCATGTCTCCTGAGCCAAAGCACCTGTGTGTACATTTCCCAGAAAAACAGCCTCCGGTGGTGATCATTACCTCTCCTCTGGAGTAGTGGGGTGGATCGTTAGCCAGCTTCAAGGAAACATCACGCTGTTAGCTCTCCGTATCTAGGGTCACACTGCTGTTTACTTTTGTTCTTTTTTTTTTTTTAAGTCTAATCTGCTCTCCTCCAGACATTTATCAACTTCCAGCTGTCAGTTTGCTGTACTTTTTTTTTCTCTTACGCCTTGTGTAGATGGTAGAGCTTTAAAATCATTATGTTATTGTGCCATACAGACTGGGCTTTGAAACACAGGGTTGCAGCTCTCTTGTTCAAGTGCAATCTCCTCTTCTTCTTTTTCTTTTTCAACTTTTGTCTGTATCAATACGGCAGCATGTTGCCCCTGATGAGCTCTGCCCATAGGAACACTGAGTAATGTATGGAGGTTGTGCCTCTTAACAATTACCATAATTACAATACAAATGGGAGAAAGCCAGAGCTGCCTCCTCTGGTGAGCTTTAATCCCTTGTGGTTTAACTTGCTCAGCATTAAATGAAAACCTTAAACAGTGAAACCCTTCTCCACACAGGCATGTAGGGAACAACCTGCCTCTGGAGTGAGCTCCCCTGTGCCATGTTCAGTGAAGTTTCAATTTTCTCTAAACATTCATGTTAAATTTATATATCCATCTAACTTGTAAGGACACATATGATTGCTATTTTCTAACTTTAGCCTTAAGCGACAGTTTAAGTATCCAGCTAATAGCATACCCTTTCATTTCCACTGTTGGCTTGTCATTTGATGGCCATTATAAAAACTGAACAATATTAAAATCCATGCTTGCTGAAACCCAAGTAATTGAATTAGAGGTTGTGGAAAGTACATTTAGAGTACAATAGACTACAATTTTCAGGTACTTGTATTTCCATTTCTTGCTATTTTTTACTCCCACTACAATTCAGTTGAGAGGGAAAAGGTACACTTTCTGCTCCACTGCAATGCTACAACTTCAGTTAAACCAGCAAATCGGAAAATCAAATGATTTTCATTAAAAAGGAAAAATGGTTGTGTTGCTATAACACATATTGGTGCAACAGTGCAACACACAATGAATTTGTTCCCTTTTACATTTTACCCTAGCTGGTTGTTTTTCCTGGCTCAATACACTGATAAAAACAGTCCACCTTAAAGTTCAAGTAAAGAGTTGATGTCACTTGGATTAGATTCTGTCGTCCAATAGAAGTAAAGATGTCACAATATACGACAACATGTGTCTCGTCCTGTCTGCAGCATTCAATCTCCTCGCTGCATCTGTTTCAAGGTATTTATACCCCTCAAACCTGCTATATTTGTTCTGTCTAACAGACGGAGATACTGACTCAGAGCCAGTATCTAGTTTTTACATTCTGTCCTTGAACGCCAAGTCTCTTTTAAAATAAGACAAGACACTCCTGCAGTTTTCCCAGGGATGATTAAAAAGCTTGAGAAACAAACTTAGTACACATAAAGCTCACACAGAGTTTTATATAAATGATAATGCACAAAGTAGTTAAAGAAATCATTACACCATTTAAAAATTAGCTGAACGGTGCAATTTTTCTGAACCAGAGGAAATGAAAGCAGAACATTGAATTTCACTAGAAGGGAAAATGGATTTATTTTGTTTGTAAGTTAAAGATTTTGATTTTGATACTTGGGTGGGTGGAGGTATAAGAGCTAAGAAATTGTACAACCACTGACAACTGTACAACAATGAGCACGTATCTGCATAGAATAATTGTGGATCATCATAACTAAAACAAACAGGTTTTCTGCAGTAATTAAAGAAGAAATGATTTTATAATGGATCAGTATGCTGTTTTGTCCTTTCCTTGTAGCAGTGTGAGTTAGCTCAGTGAGTAAGCTGTCATGTAGTGAATGGAACAGGCCCTGCTCTAACTACAGTATCAGATCCAGAGAGCACCTGATAATAAGTGCGATCCACCTGCGGGAATCTATTCTCATTACTTCATACAGCACAGTGGACGTGCCCCATACATTATTCATGCTGTCTGCAATATCTTATTGACCTCTGTCAAGGACATTTGGACAGGCATTCATCTTAACAAAATTGGTCAATCACAGCCTCCAAATTGGACATATGCAAAATGCAGAGGTGGCGTACCACATTGAATAATGTGACTCTGTGGTGCACACTACTGTGAGAAGGAAATGTATGCACAGAGAGGCCTAATGATACCTTCCTGCTGCTAATATAGCCTGAGACTGATAGCCTGAGCGCTGCTTTGGCCTCTGACCTCCTCACATTTGAATGCCACAGTACAGGCGTTCATTTCCCCCCCGTATGTTGATTTGAATGGATTTAATTATTACAAAACTATTATAAAACACACATCCATGGTGACCGTCATACAGGTTATACAACGTTCAACATAGGGAGTCACTGCCATTGAATTGCAGATTTTTGTGAAGACAGTGTTAATAATATTGTCGTTACTGATGCTGTACAGGAACGTTGCTAATTAGTTTGAAAGTGTTGTCAGATGCCTCCTATGTGTCTGTTGCTAATGAAGAGGGTCGACCGCATTAACAGCTTGGAGGAAGCAGCTGACTGAAGTTCATTTTACAACCAGAGAGGAAGGTTTTCCTGGAAAAGCATCACTCTTTTGTGCCATTCCTGTGTTTCCCTCCATGGGGTTTGATTTTAAATTGCACAATGTTTTTCCATCTCAGTGTGTGCCACAATTCTTTGTCTTATGCTGTTAGGGACCTATCAATAAGTCCTCTCAGAAGCATTATCTATGTTTGAAGCAGAAAATGAAGAACATGTATAGTATGAATAAGATTTTTAGAGTTTTATCTCAGTTATTACAAGTTTTATTATGTGTAGTTACAATTATGGAGACAATTTTCAGCGTATTGTGGAGCTCAGCTGAGGACAATGATTGGATGATGATGCTTGCGTTGCTCAAAAAAAATATTTTTACCAAACAGCTGAGAGGCATACTGCCATTCGTGAGTCGTAACTGAAATAAACTAAAAGGGAATAGAGTTGTTGTACTGTAACAAAGGCGTTTGAATGGCAAACTCTAGGTGTTCATTTCATGAAGTGTCTCATTATGTGTTGGGTAGAAACCTTCCAGACCTTGGCAGGAGACACTGAAACATGTATTGACAAGAACTCTCAGGAATCAGTCAGATCTAAGTATTCAAGTATTTAATAGTATTAAAAGCCTGTTGACTCTGTGAATATGGAGGGTAAGTCTGTTTACATGTCTTGAGAGTTCCAAATGAAACATATTAGATTATGTCTTTTTGTGGCTCCAGAGGGAGCTGCACAGAGGTCAAAGGAGTGCAAAGTTACACCAATGCAGGAGCCTCTTAATTGTGTTGGTGTTACTTATATGCCCTCGACTGATATAATGGTTGTTTCCTTCATTAGGCTGCTGCTGTTTTCAGTGTTGTTGTTGTTGAGGATGTTTATGTACCGTATATATGAAAGTAACAGTGTCACTGCCTGCGCTGTTTGTGTTTTTTAACATCTTGCTGCACAGTCTGATTGTTGTTGTTGTTGTTGTTATTGCTCTTGACTCTGTTATTTCTCTCTTGTGTTTTAAGGCGTCTGGATAGTGTGGTGTTCGAGTGTGGTTGTGATATCCGCTGGATCCAGCTATGGCAGCAGAGAGGAGAAGCTGGACTCCACACACAGCATCTCTACTGCAGGAACGGAGCCTCCAAAATAAGACTGCACAACATGTACATCCCCAGTTGTGGTAAGAGGAGGGGGAGGGGGATGAGGATGTGATGTGGGTTTTAAAGAAGAGGAAGAGAATACAGTAAAGGAAGAGGAAACAGAGTGGAAGGGAAGGGGTGGAGAGAAGGAGAGGGGGGGGGGGGGAGTGAAAGGTGTAGCCGGGAACAGCTGACAGATGGAGACGGGAAAAACAGGAGGAAGACGGAAAGGGTTAAAGGTGAAATAGAAGGAAGAGGGGAGGAGCAGAGAGAGGAATTGAGGCGGAAAGAGGAGGAGGTGTGACAGAGTTCAGTGGGTGAATCTGATGTGAGGAGCCATGTGTTAATTCTGACAGAGGCTGTAGACTGCAGTATTATCTCCTGTTGGTGACTCATCCCTGTGACATCTAATGTGTGTGTGTGTGTGTGTGTGTGTGTGTGTGTGTGTGTGTGTGTGTGTGTGTGTGTGTGTGTTTGCAGCGTGTGTGTGTGTCTGTCTCTCCCACTGGTTCCTTTGTACCAATTTTATTGCAGTAATGAAAAGTGATTAATTGATTTAGTGTGAAAATATGTAGACACAAGCAGTGGCAGGCGTTTATTAATATGAACATACACCGTGTATGTGTTTGCGTGTGTGTTTTCAGACTTACCAGAGATCAGTGTGAGCCACAGCAGTGTGTTGGTGATGGAAGGCGACAATGTGACAGTGAGCTGCAACGGATCTGGAGCGCCCCTTCCTGAAGTGGACTGGACAGTCAGCGGCCTGCACTCCATCAACACACACCTGGTCAGACACACAAACACAACCCTGCCCTTACAATCGTGTTCAGCTACCTAAACCAATAGTTGTCAGTGCTGTAATAAACAAGGTTTTGCTATATTCATAATTTCAAGTTTAAGTATTCAAATATGTTTCAATGTTCTAATGATAAATTAAAGTGAAATTACCTGAATTCTCATAATTAATCATGATTATATAAACATTTAGTCATCATGCCTTTATGTAAACCCTCCATTTGTATCAAAAAGATGTGCTCACATATGGGCGATGCAGAACAAATCTCGATAATAATACGAATAATGGTCAATAGACTCAATAGAGTCATTCATCAACACTGACTGTGAATTTACTATTATTTTTGCCAGTTTGGGACATGTTGCTATGACATAGTCTCCACATCTAATCTAAGCTTTAAAGAATTAAAAGAATATGAAAATAATTAACAATTGTTAGGCTAAATCACAATTTGCATACAAACAAAGCGATTTGCCGAGTAGCTTTGCTGCATAGGTTACCATGGTGACCTGCCCCTTTTCAAAATAGGCCGGTTTTGTGAGAGTGAGAGGCATGGGTTGAACCTACACTGAGCCAGCTAAGACACTAATCTCACTCCCCGGGTCAGGCCCCGGGGACGTCACAGCAATAACAAGAGCAGAGATAAACAGAAAGAAGAGGAGAACAGCAGTTTCTGAAATTGCCATGTGGCTGTGTTTGGCATCTGTGTCTTTAATGCTTGCAGTGACTTTACAGATGAAAGTTACCTCGGCCTCAGGCTGAATGATTTCGAGTAGACGGATACTGTGCACATTGAGATGAGTGAAGTGTTGGGGAGCCTGGCCAACTGAAGGCAAATGCATTGTTTTTGGCTTCCTAAAGGTGTCAGTCTGAATCAGTTTACAACATATCACAGTTTACATTCCTGCTGCCTTTCCTGCCCTATGGACGGAGGAGTGTGTAGCCTATGTTCTCACTGTATTCTGCGTCTTCCCTTCCCTCTGCGAATTTAACAAATGAATAATTAACTTGTATTTAACTTGTAATTCAGTAATTAAATATTTAAACCCTGTGATATAATTGTTTGTGGTGCAAAGTATATCCTTCACATACCTAAACATCATTCTCTCTCTCTCTCTCTCTCTCTCTCTCTCTGTTTTCATTCTCTACCCATAGTCCAATGTGTACTTGCCAAATATACACTCTATCAACCTGACTCTTTTCAACATCAGCCGAGATGACAACAACTTCCAGCTGACGTGCATTGCGGAAAATGTGGTCGGGATGACTAACTCCTCCATCCAGCTCAACGTGCAGTGTGAGTGCATTGTTCTATTAAACTCTGGCCAGTCACTGTAGAGGTGAGGGGGGCTAAAACACCCATAATAATAATGCATTGTATTTATAGGCGCCTTTCAGGACTCTCAATGTTGCCTTACAATAAAACAATTAAATACAAATAGTAAAACAATAAAACAATAAAACAATAACAAAACATCAGTAATAATAAAGAACAATAAAACAATACAGCAACAGTGAACAACAATAATGAAATTACAATATGTTAGGGGGGGTGGGCCAGTCAGAACAGGTGTGTTTTGAGATGTGACTCGAGTGTTGTTAGAGTTCAGATGTGCTTTGTGCCTATTGCCTATAGCGATATGTTTACTCATAACCAGAGACAGACATTTCAAAAAGCACACTAGAGGCTCTCCTTCATTAGCAGCTTAAATTTACATATAAATAAGGAAATATTATTCAAATAAAATGAGACAAACTGGATTCAAGATTCAGAGTTCATAATAATGCTGCCAGTATTATGGGATGTGAGTGTGTTTACATAAAATACAGTATTTGCTAATTTTGACTAATTGGTTTAAGGAATCTCCTAATTAGCAAAGCTGTTTATGTTTAATACTGTATCATAAAGGTCAATTTGACCAGACAAAAAATAAATAAAAAATGGTTTGCTTGACAACATGGTAGAATATTGGATATGCTTTTTATACCTGTTGGTCAAATGCTACACTTCAAAGAAGGTGTATTTAAATAGATCGCATTAATAAGGTCATTAGAATATTTTCGTATGGGAATGGACTGTGACATTTTATAACCTCAGTATTTAACACTATTACTTTTAATGCCAGGACGAGGCTGTGTGAAGGCGCAGTAGTGCTTTGAGCTAAACACTTAACTTCTGCGTCATCAGCTTACAGTACTGTAGGCTGTACACCAAAACACTGGATAGATTCAGATTTTGAACTGAAGATGGCACTTGGGGCCGGATTTACTAAGATCCCAGATAGCGGGCGCTATATTGTTTGCGCCCGCTAAAATATTGCGTGTTTGGTTAGTGCACGCAAAACAGCTGATCTACTAAGAGTAACCCGCTAAATGAAAACACGTGCAAACCGCAATATGTAAATGAGGGTTTTGCGTGTGGTAATCGTTTCCGCCATGGAGAGAGTGGACAGAGAGCTGGACGGACGAAGGGACAGAATGACATTTGATCCGATGCATACAATGACAGCATGTGTGTTCATCTCTCTCGCGCTCTGTTTAGATAAATAAACACAAATCGCTACAGGGCCCAACTCGTCATATAGTGACGGACAGGCAGCAGCTGCAGCGACAATCACACACCTATAACGTGTGTGTGTATGCCGCGCATGATCCAGTGGATTAATAGAGAGCTCAGGTGGGACACACGCATCTAAACGCTCTGACCACTGACCAGAGCGATCAAAGATGGGTGAAGGCAGCGGTGACGTCTCTCAGTCCGGGACCGGGACTGAGAGACGGAGCTGAGCAGCCAGGTACTGGAGAGGGAGGAGAGGAGAGGAGAGGAGCGCATTGCAGGACAGACGTGTGCTGTGCGTAACGGCGCGTAAAAGACTTTTAACACGGCTGAAAAACTGTTACAGAATTACTCAGACGTGAGGAAATGCAGAGATGTAAGATCACGGGGCTCTGACAGGTATCAAACCAATAAACGCATAAGTTTTGGCAAAGTTGTATCAGTTAGTACATGGTTTTCAGACGTGGTAAATAAAGACGCAAAAACAGCCACCGCAATCTCTTCCTGGTTTGGTAAATCACATTGCCCTCGCTAAATAAATCGATTTGCATCTACTCCTCCCAGTATTTTGCACGTTCTGGCTGAAACGCCAATATTTACATATTCATCAAGGCAAACACGCTAAATGGATTGCACGTGCTATTTTGCCCATTTGAGAGACCCAATCCTCGGTGCGTCCGGTTAGTAGATCAGGTTCCACGTGTGTTTGCGCGTGCAATCACGTTTGCACACGTTTTAATACACGCAAACCTTTAGTAAATCCGGCCCTTGGTTGGGACAGTTTGAGAAGGGAATAATTCATGGCAACCCATATGGTGAGTTAGATATTTCAATGTGGATGGGACTTTTACTAGTACTTGCCTCACCTACAGCCATGCTACTAATATCCTACTGATGTTAGTTTTATATTTAGTGCTCAGAATTAAGTGCAAGGTCAATAAAGGTTATTCCAGGGTTCAATGTAGCATATTCTGTCCATTAACAATTCTCAACAATTCCTTTGGGGACTTTTTTTGGATGCTAAGAATTCATTTGAAGACTTAAAATGTAAAATTATGCTGCTCTGTTGTTGAAGACATTAATCAGTGAGCCCTTCTGGTGAAGTGATTGCTTGAAATGAAATCTTGTGGCTAACCGCTGAGGCAGTAGCTTATCCACATTAGAGGCCATCAACTTATCTGGGGTTGACCGTGGTTTAGTTAAATCTTGCAAACCTCGAGTCAGGTGTCGCCATTAAATAACCATTACACCGAGAAGGACAGGCCAATTTGATATTGGCCTTAGACATCAGTGCTGAAGTGACATTCGCACACTTGACAGCTTCATTGTCAGTCATCTGTCAGTCAATTGTTTTGTGAGTCGTATATCAATGAGCTAATGCCACTGCAACTATTTCTTCAGAGCTGAGACAGGCTGGGCTTAAACACAGTTCTGCTGTGTGTGAATTTGATGGCCATAGTGTGTAGACCTAACAGTCACAATAGTCCATGCCAGCTAATTATCCTTTAGATTAACATCCCTATAGCCTTTATTTGCATTAGTGAATGAAGGAACAGAAGGAAACAAGAAAGCAGAAAGAATAAACGAAATGTAGTAACGTAATTAACAAAGTATATTATAAGGATTAATTAAGATTGAATTCAAATACAGTATTTTCACTGTTAAGGGCACATAACTACAGTTGTTCTTCCCTCTTACCACTCTCATCCCATTGTTTTTGGAACAAAGACTCTGACTGTAGTTGACTGTCTAATGCTGGACTGTGGTACAATGAATTCTGGGCAAATTAAGACTTTTTTTTTTTTAATCATAAAAAATGGCCAACTGAAGAAATACACGCAACTGCTTAGCTTACCTCAGCAAAAAATATTCTTTCCTGTCGCATTGCTCTCTCTCTGCAACAATGTTTGCAAAACATAAATTATGAGTCGTGTTTTCCTGTTTTTTGTTGCTGGGTGCTACTGGGCAGCACAAGTCTCATTGATTGTTACCATGGTAACATTGGTTCTGGGCCTAAGTTAGCCTGAGGGTAAGGTGTCAGTCAGTCTTCATTGGTCAGTCTGACTTACATTAGAGCAAAATTGAGACTGACCCAACACCACAGAGCAGTCTGAAATATTTACATTAGACTTGGTTTATATGGTTTTCTGATGTTTTCTGTTTCTTCTTTAGTGTTGTAGCATGATTCGTGTCAGTCACAACGTGAATGTTTGCCGCTGACTGGCAGGCAGACAGTAAAAAATCTCCATGATCTTTCAGTTCTCCATGAAGGAGAGAGAGATCATATATTATGATTTCAAGAGCATTTGGTGAATTCATTTTGCATAGGGTGGCTTTCCTGGATGCTTTGATAGACATATGTTGAAGACTGAAATATATCTTGTATTAATGACACTGACAGTCTAAGAGAATAATTTACGACAGGAAAAAAATCTCCTTTATCAAGCAGAGCAGCCAAATTATGCAGGTACATTTAGAATGCAATGAGGTGTTGCACAGTTACAAACCAAGTGAAATTGATGCAGCCAATTAGCAAGAATATACCCTGCAGCCCACATCAAAGCCCAGCCTTGATCGGAAAGAGAAAAGGAAAAAATATATAACCCTCGGCAATGATAAAGCAATGATTTGGTAAGCATCTTAGGTATCGAGACCATGAATTACAGCATCAGCTCTTACATAACTCTACCCAATGGATTGGCCCGGGTCAGATTTGGGACAGACTGTATTCAAAGCCGATATTTATCAAAGGTAGTTGACATTTTTCTCTTTGTAGCAAGCTTGCTGCTGTAGAACACAATCTATTGTGGCTGTTTGCAATGTATCAAACTACAGGACAGGGAAGATTTGTCACCAATTCAGACACTCCACAACTGGAGCAGGGCTGCTAAGGACCATGCTAGAATGACAGATAGACATTGCAACATCTAGTCTTCAGGGCTTCCTCCACATGGACACTCTATGGGTGTACATCTCCAGGCACTTTTTTTTCCTGTTGACACTCTGCTGGTGCTGCAAATTGACTTATTAATTTTTCACCACATGCTCTGATGGTAATTACATTTCCTCCCCTGTGCAGCCTATTGTCTCTGGAAATGTCAGAAAATAGCTTAAACTGCTGCTCTGATTAGGGAGTAATCTGATTGACAGAAAAATTACCAGCCGTCAAGTAACATTTGCTGCATTCAAAGATGAGTTCCCTATTTTAGTGAAACTGTAATTAGCCACAATGCAAATTTTGCAGACCCATTGTTCTACTGCTTCGTCGAACAATAGCAGCTCTACAGCATCGAGGACTCACATACGTTGCCATGTTTTGTTTTGTTTTCTATTACTCCTATAGGCAGAGTTGCTCTGCCTTAGGAACATGGTTCTAACACTTGGGTTAGTAGTTCTGTTCCTTGAGTAGCACTGAGCAAGGCATTAATGCTAATTAAAGAGGAAATTAGATGACTGGAATCCCCTCCTGAGACTCTGGATGTAAGTGTGCTGCTTTGTAGGTTAAAGTCTTAATCACAAAGTGGCCCAGCCCAGAGGGAATACGTGACAATACATGTCTCATGAAGCTGTTGCTTCCCCTGTCACCGGCAGCCATAATGGCCTATCTGTAGTCTGGCTGGAACATGGTATTTGAAATATGCCACCAGTGTTACCACTAGATAACATTGCACATGTATTCAGTGTTCTCACTGATCAAAGGCATGTAGTTATCAAAGCTTGTCATCTGTATGAGCTCCACGAGGACACCATGTTGTTATAGACCAGTATGGAGCGCTGTAATGACTTGCATTGTATTGACTGAGACTGGGCTGACAGCCTTGCTAAGGGGAAAATGGATCGGTCCCTAACTGTCCATCAATGGGAGAATTTTTGTTTTTCCTCTTTTTTTTTCACTCTGTCTGTCTTCAGGCTGCAGAGCTACAGTATATACCGCCTTCACTTCTTCCTCCCTCCCCCTTCTTTCTTCTCCCTCAACTCTATCCTTTCTCTTTTTTCCTTTCAAAATCATAGCTCTGCACACGCCTCCACACCAACATGTCCACACATACACATGCCTTAGCCTTTAGTTCAGTTGAATGACTTTATTGTTACTATTGTCTGGCAGAAACAATATCACCAAAGCAATTTATGAAATGACAGCTTTCAAGTTTATTCATGTCCTTACTGCTTGATTATTTGCTTTGAAAACATAAGCATCCATTTTCACACAGTTGATGACAGGTATGCGTAAAGGTAGCTAATGTTTGAAATCACTTTATCTAACATCATTTTAAAGTACTCAATCATGGTCTATTACTGTCTGCTAATGATAAAACACAATTTCAGCATTTGCAACCATTGTTATGATAGAGACAAGCAGGTTCGAACCACCTGTCGTCCAATTACAGTAAATCTAGTGTTTATATAAAATCCAATCATCCATACTGAAAGACAAAGTGGTTGTCATAGAGATGAGGGACACACAGTAATCACTTAAATGCGGGGATGAACATTCACATTTTCAGACAGTCTGTCTTGGATGTTAATCAAAGTGCAGCCCCTTGTTTTAACACATGAAAGTGATAGATGTACTAGATGTGTGAAGAATTTTTAAAAAGACCTTGAGAGAGACGGTCAAGCCTCGCTTACTGTCTCACCTCTATAACTGGCTATTGGGTGTGAATGTGAATGTCAGGTTGTTGTTTAGAAAAGTTGTCAATTTAATTCTGATGTCAGAAAGCTGAGAGGGATCACACCTGCCCCATGGGCCGGAAAAGTTACACTGTGTGTTAATAGATGTGATTAAACAGCTAATTTTAATTCCAGGACTTTGCACAAAACAGTATAGGATAAACCCTGCAGTACAAGTTGTTATCCAGGGTCTGTGACATTATATCTTACAGCCTTATCTTGACCCTGCCTTGTGAATAGTGTTTTTAGCAATAGTGGTGGTAGGACAGTGTTGGTGTGTCAGTTCACTTGTAGTCCAGAATAGAATAACTGTTAATCGGTATTCAGCTTTGTTATCCAGTGAAACACTACCAGAAGAGTTGGAAACAGACTGACTCCTTATTTGACAGCATGGGGTTCACATTTGTGTTTTCTAGAGATAAATATTTATCTTGATGGGCATTAGTGTACTGCTGCAGTGAACCAGGTGGGAGACACAACTACACTACACTGCACAAAGCGCTTCTCCCAGCTGTAGACGGGTATTAATCACAGCTGATA
This sequence comes from Trachurus trachurus, assembly GCF_905171665.1. Classification (NCBI taxonomy): domain Eukaryota; kingdom Metazoa; phylum Chordata; class Actinopteri; order Carangiformes; family Carangidae; genus Trachurus; species Trachurus trachurus. The sequence continues at coordinate 22,346,711 of NC_139893.1, read as the reverse complement.
AGTTGTGACTAGAAGTGTTTATTCTAATCTACAGATCACATATTTATTATGAAAACTGACTGATTATCTTTGGCTGAACAATCATGACTGTCCTACTTCTAACCTCTTCAGGATGAATGGTAAAGACACCAACTTTCATATCAGTGCCATCAACAGATCAAATTTCTAACATGTCCATTAGCCACTACTTTTTACAGGATTTTGAACCAGATACAGTACTTAACATTCCCATCATCCTCCCCTATAATGTTAAACTAAGAAGGTAAATGTCACACCTCCAAACGTGAGCCTCTCAACTTGTTCACCATTAGCATGTTGCAGTGTTGATGCAAACATGAAGATCCAAGCACTAAACATAATTACAGCCTGGCAGAACTGCTAACATGGCTGTGCAGATATTGAACATTTTCTAAGATAAAGCTGTTTAATCAAATCCCTCAAACAAACTAACCTACAGAAACCCTGGGCTGAGAATGGGAGTACTGGTGGGAGGCAAACAATAAAGCTTCCATATAGCCTGCTTTGTTTATTGTTCTTGCACTAATGGGAACTTGGAGGCGATAGGGTACAAATACAATCCACAGATAACGGATGGAGATAGTGGGCACCCAACAACAGATTTGTTGCCGCGGGGCTCCCAAACAAATTAATCTGACTATGCAAATCCCTCATTCAGTGATTGTAATCATCAAGTACTTTATATTTTTAATTAATAAATGACCATTAAGCAGCACACTGCATGCAACTAAAGGTGGGGAATTCATCGGGACAGCTGCAGGGCTGTCTGAATGACAACATAACCACACAAATACATCTCTGATCTAGTTATATAAATAGGATTTCTCACACATGCCTATAGAAAATGCCAGCTCCATTGAGACCCAGCAAGAGACAAAGCACTGGTGTATCATGAGTGTGTGTGTGTGTGTGTGTGCACTGTGGAGGTGGGTGGGTAGGTTTGGATGGGGGGGTGGCTGGTATGTAGAACAGACAGAGAGAGAAGGAGAGAGACTGCCAGGTAATACCATCTGCCAAATATTTCCTTTTGATGATGTAGCTGCAAGAGTGACTCATTGCAGAGACAAATCAGTGGATGAATTGTTTATGAAATGTATCTGATGTTATTAAAGTGATAAATTGCCTCTCAGCTTGGCGGTTTTGTGGATTCAGAGGTGTGTTTGCTGCATGTCAGGAAAGAGATTCTCTGCGTTTGTTTATGCAGAGGAGATTCCTCTGTCTATTTCCAGCAAAAGGAGTCCCTATCTGTTTGTTTTCCTCACCGTCCCGTGCACTGCTGCAATACATAACGGTGAGAGACTGATTGCCACGCCAAAGCGAAAAACCTAACTCCCAAATGTCATCAACTCACAGTTTAGTCAGCTGCAGCCTTTTTGAGATTATTCAGATAATTAGGAAAGGTTTTTAGTAGCCCAAGGAACCTTCTAGACACATAAAGGTCTTCAGCTTCAAATTGAGACAAATAAAAGGTTTTAAGATGATAGAGGAAAGGAAGGTGGTCAAAGAATGACTCGCCTGCATTCCCTCATGTTCTGAATACTTTAAAATTCATGCTCCGGTGTCTTTTAAATTATAACGTTTCTTTCAATCTCTCACTGCAGTTCCTCCAGTCATCCTGAGACTGGCTGAGCCTGAGCAGCGCCTCCACACCTGCATTGAGTTCACGGTTCGGGGTTACCCTCACCCAAAGCTCCGTTGGTTCTACAAGCAGAAGGAGATTCTCCAGAACGACTACATCCGAACTGAGATGGACTTCTACCAGGACTATCTGGAGGGCTGTCTGACTTTCCACAACCCCACACACATCAACAACGGCAACTACACTCTGGAGGCCAGCAACCCCCTGGGAACGGTCACCAAGACAGTGTATGGTCACTTCCTCATGGAACCAGGCATCATTGACGAAGGTGAGGGGAGCATTTCTGCTTGCCAGTTAGTCCCCAGCGTCAGATATAATGTACATCGGGGTAAAAGGTGATTTATACAAGGGGTTACTAAAACACTTATATTACCTGGATATCCCATTACTCACTGATTTCCACAGGAGGGCCAATTTTAACCAGCTGGAGTTCTTGTTTTCACTACCTGTTGTATGAATCAGGTTCTGCTCTAGTGGGAGCTTTTAGTTCTTATTAAAATCTCGCTTCACAGGTTGCAGGTTGTGGAGCTGATCCCTGTTGGCTGGATAACAGCCAGGGTTCATCCGCAGTTCAGTCAGGTAGATTGTTCGCCTGCAGTTCATCCTGAGTTCACAGGGAGGGGGGAATAAACCCACAAAGCTGGCAAATTCCTCCCTATGGTCAATATTCCAAGGTTAATACCTTATGTCAATTTATTGACATAGTGTGACTTTCTCTATCTTCTCTTTTGCAGACATAATGGTACTAGGTGAGTTACAAATTTTCAAATTCAAACTGATATGTTTTTTCTTTTTTTGGCTTGGTTTTTTAACTGCTTGTTGTTTGGTGTAATCCCACACACACAGACAAACACGTCACTAAATGGTCCATTATGGCTGTTAAAACAGTAATCATGGAGACAATGAACAGCAGTTAGCACAAAGCTTTGCTAAACATCCCGCGTGTAACTCTGTGCTTTCCTCAGGCCGTTGAGAGAGAGGGGACAGTATTCACCCTCCTGACTTGGATTACACCCCATAATCCAAGAGTTTCAAAATAACAACCTGGAGTCACTACCTGCTTTTTATGAGCTTGTTGGGGTGATGCTGAGTCTCTATGCTTTAATTCCTCACACAGGCTGGTCTGTGTCCATACTCATTTGAAAGCAGGGCAGCAGCCACTTATACTGGCTCATGGTTTTGTTCTCTTATACTTCAGATGATGCTTTGGTGATGCCCTGTTTTACCTACAGACCATACACTTGCATTGTGAGGCACTCTGAGAGCAGCAACATCCACAGAGGTTGACTCTGATAAAAGCTGCGAGTGGAAACCTGTTGGTCTGACAATAATGTTTGTGTTACTGCTATTTCTTGTTTTCAGATGTGCTTCTCTCGCCATGAAATGAAAAAAGTACCATGAAATAACTCTGTTTGCGCTTGTTGTCTCAGCCCTGTCCTTCAGTAGATGTTTTTCTACCTGTTGATTTTGTCAGCAGACTTACTAGTCAGCATGCTTAGTAACTTTTGAAACTATGACTCCCTAATTTCTGAAAGAAAGATGAAAGATAGACAAAAAAGAAGAAAACATGTATCCCTTTATAACATGCAGCCATCAATTTGGCAGCTGAAACGACAGAAGATAGTATCAGTTGAAGCTAATAAGGTAATATTAGCAAGCCATTACAGCTAACAGTATCTCCAAGAGTTGATTAAAAACGTCGACTTCAGCTGACCTTCGTAATGTTTCAAGCCAACACTTCAATATCTACCGGTACATACATGATGGCTTTACATGACATGACTCAAAACACAAAGTATAGTAGCCGGGAGGAAAAATATATGGATGCGTCTGTTATTTCTCTGTAGCATAAGCCTATTTCACCTCCCAGCTTACACACTCAGACAAGACAGACAGAGGTATTATGCTTTAATGTGGATGCTGGTGTTATATTTCAAAAATGACACATTTTTATTTTAACAAGAAAAAATGAGGATGAGGACAAAGCTCCTCAACTTTCCCCAAATGTGTTAAAAAGAAGACAGAGCTGCTAATAAAACGGCACCAAAAACCAGCTCCCACACAGCGCAGCAAATACACTGTTGCCCACTGTTTTTGTGACACATAGTTACCAAGGTGAAACCAATTAATGCTTGTGGACAGTATGCCATGGTGTCTTAACCCAGTGATCTCTGTCAGGGGTGGCCATACTCAATATTAATAATAATAACATTTATATAGCGCTTTTCTATTGAAACCCGATACCCAAAACGCATACAGAAACCATTATTCATTCATACCTCAAATACAAATACAGTCTTGTCTTGGTACTGGAGACACATTCGAAGAAACATCAAGCTCAGATCCATAATAAGAGCAAAATTTCGGAGGATATTTAGATGGATGACATGCGTACCAGCATGCGGTAAGGAATATTTTTCTAATATAAACCGTTTTCCAACTGCACACTGTTCCGAAGTCACGTTGCTGCTTTGACATTTTATTTACAGTTGCCATGACGACTGCTTAGCACATGGATGTGGCGGCAGTGGATGTTAGGACGTGCAAAAAATAAATACAAAATAAAAATGTTACGATGTGCACAGCTTTGATGTCATATCCGGGCCTTAATGTCAGTAAATGTGAGTAAAATACAGACTTCACTTATCCCGTGCAAATGCACTGCAAGAAACACAGACGTCCCCAGGTACTACTAATCCTGTGCGAATAGGGCTTAAGTGAGCACTTTTCCTTTGCCGAGAAAATCCATCCACCTCACAGGTATCAAGATGCTGATTAGACAGCATGAGTATTGCACAGGTGTGCCTTGGGCTTATGTGCAGTTTTACTGTATTGTATTGCAGGGTCAGAAAACCAGTCAGTATCTGGTGTGTCCACCATTTGCCTCACGCAGTGCAACACATCTCCTTCGCATAGAGTTGATCAGGTTGTTGATTGTGGCCTGTGGAGTGTTGGCCCACTCCTCTTCAATGGCTGTGCGAAGTTGCTGGATATTGGCAGGAACTGGAACATGCTGTCGCCGATCCAGAGCATCCCAAACACGCTCAATGGGTGACCTGTTCGGTGAGTACTGTATGCTGGCCATGCAAGAACTGGGATGTTTTCAGCTTCCAGGAATTGTGTACAGATCCTTGAGACATGGGCCCGGGCATGCAGTATCATGCTGCAACATGAGGTGATGGTCGTGGATGAATGGCACAACAAAGGGCCTCAGAATCTCATCACAGTAACCCTAACTCAACCCTAACCCCCCCACCACCACCAGCAAATGACATCAGCAAACCACTCACCCACATGACGCCATACGCGCTGTCTGCCATCTGCCCTATACAGTGAAGAGAACACCTCTCCAAAGTGCCAGGCGCCATCGAATGTGAGCATTTGCCCACTCAAGTCGGTTACAACGACGAACTGCAGTCAGGTTGAGACCCCGATGAGGACGACGAGCATGCAGATGAGCCTCCCTGATACATTATCTGACAGTTTGTGCAGAAATTCTTAGGTTATGCAAACCGATTGTTGCAGCAGCTGTCTGGGTCTCAGACGATCTTAGAGGTGAACATGCTGGATGTGGAGGTCCTGGGCTGGCGTGGTTACACGTGGTCTGATTGCATGTACTGCCAAATTCTCTGAAACGCCTTTGGAGATGCTTATGGTAGAAATATTAACATTCAATTCACGAGCAACAGCTCTGGTGGACATTCCTGCAGTCAGCACGCCAATTGCACACTCCCTCAAAACTTGTGACATGTGGCATTGTGCTGTGTGATAAAACTGCACATTTTAGAGTGGTCTTTTATTGTGGCCAGCCTAATGCACACCTGTGCAATAATCATGCTGTCTAATCATCTTATCTTGATATCTTGATATGCCACACCGACACCTGTGAGGTGGATGGATAATCTTGGCAAAGGAGAAGCGCTCACTAACACAGATCTAGACAGATTTGTGCAACAAAAAACAATATTTGAGAGAAATAGGTATTTTGTGTACATACTGTAGAAAACGTTTTAAACCTTTGAGTTCAGGTCATGAAAAATGGGATTCATATTTTTGTTCAGTGTTTATTCCAACTTTATAGGCAACAGTGTATTACACAGTGCATGTGTTTTTTTTGTAATTAACCTTTGAATGTAATCACACAAAAGAAAAAAGTATGAAATGCTTCTTGGAATTAATAATTATGAGTTACTACTGATACGATCACATATCAGACTTGTTGCACTGTAACTATAATTACCATTCAGGGTTCAAGAAACATGGAGCACATTTTTATTTTTGGATTGTAGTGTTTTTATTTGGGGAGTACAACGTGCAACAAAGACCCCTGGCATGGACGATGAACACAGCAGTCAAGTGCTGTGAGTCATAACATTCAGCTATTAGGACATGCCAGATATTTCTCATCCTGTTTATCGACAATTGTATCAGCAACTCAGGCAGCATACTGTAGGTGTGTTGTTTCTCTAACCTTTAACTAACCACTCTCATTGTAAACAAGCTAGTTCCCTTTTAGCTAGTGATGTGTGAATGTTTGTGAAGTGGTAAGTGCTGTCGTCTTGCAGCAGCCATGCTTTGGCCCACTCTCACACTGCATCGTAAATCTCCTGTGTGCAATGTGTGGCTCGGCCTCAGGCTGTTGTGACAGACTCACTGTTGACAGCTTAAACAAAGTGGGCTGGTCTGATCTTTGACCGTCATCACAGTCTTCTTCCATCTCCATATGAGGCCGTTCTTTCTAATAAGCCATGGATTATAAAGCTGCAGCACAGCCAGGCATAGAGATGAATGGATACTGACTGTGTTGGCGAGCTGCATCAGGCAGGCAACGACTTTATGTTGCCACACGTACACACATGCACACACTTAACAGAGTCGCGCAGTTTCTGGGAGCAAGGCAGGTAAGGGAGAGGTGTTGAAGTGATGAAAGTGTGAAACATGATCGCGGTGGTGTGTTACGGAGTCCAGCAGTCGAAGGGAGACTGACGGGTTGACTGATATCAATGCTGCTGAGGAGAGAGGAGGGTAGAGGGAGGAGAGGAAAGAAGGATGTGGGCAGGCATGTGTGTGTGTATGTGGGGGGGGGGGGGGGGGGGGGGGGGGGGGGTAGTTAGGACACACACTCTCACACACAGAGCGATTCACTTTAGTGTACTGTGTGAGTCTGAGCCAGTGGCAGCCAGTCTACCATGTGGCCATTAATTTGCCAACAATTAGTCTCTGATGTCCTGGCTGGAGGCCGTAGAGTGGAGTTTCCCTCACACCAGTTCGTTTCGTTCCATGGCCCTCGCTCTGTCCTCTTCTCCTTAAACTTCTCACACCTCTGCTCTGCCAAAACCTCTTGTTTGGAGAGGTGCATTTTAATATCAAGAAATTAGTCAGATTGGATTTTAAGACATTAACAGGGCTACTAGTGATGGTAGAGCTCTTCTACCCGACTTCAGTCAAAAATCTGTGTGAGATTTTTTCAGATGAAGATGTCAAGTTTGATTTGGTTCAGTGCCTTTTTCAGCTGATTTAATTTTACCTAATTTAGCATTTGGTGCTCAGGGCTGTATGATTTCTTTTCTGTTTTTTTTCTGATTGTGTTTAGCTCTCAAACGGCTTGTTTTCATTATTATGTGTTGTCGTGTGTGAACAAGCACGAGCATGCCTTTGTGCAATTATGATAAAATATATTTTCTGTCACTTACCTGAGTCTGGCAGAAACTCTGGATGGAGAATGTCAGGCCTTGGTAGGAACATTGTGACAGGTGCCAGACTGTATAGACCAAAAGCCTTTTATCTGCCTCTAACATTACAGTGCATATTATATTGTGTCAAGCTGCACAAAGTAGCAAGAAGGTATCATCTTTAATCTAATTTTAATACAATACAGAAAAACATGTGTATATTAAATACTCCAGAGTTTACCTAAGGGGGGAGACATGCAAGTAGCAGGAAAAAACAACAAAACCTATGTTAGAAAAACATGAATACACCCATTTGGGGTTTTTTCTTGAGATACTGAAAATAGGCTTTCAATTATATAGACTAAAGAGCACATCAGGTCACCTTATGCTAGCCTTTTAAGCTGTGCATTAACCCGTGTAAGTGTTATACTCATTTTGCATAAACAGGCTCATACCATAATGGCCTGAAAATATACCCCATATCAGTGTATCCACTGCGTTCTGTTCGTATACTGTATATTTTCCATAGCACAGTGGCACAGCACTCATTATCATAAGAAATCAGACAAAAATAAAGTATGAAACATTTTCAGTTTATTCCATAATTACTGTAATTTCATGTGAGAGGAAACCATTATGGGTTTATTCCTATTCACAATAACTGATGCCTGCTTTGTGTTTTGTTCTTGTTTTTTTATGTTGCAGTTACTTCAACGCCATCAGATGGTGAATCGGGCCGGCCAGATGAAGATACATTCGGGGTAAGTTTTTTCCTTAATGATGTTGATGAAACAGATGCTAAACATGTTGCCCCTGGACTCTGCAAAGAGCTGCTTTGTGTTTCAACGCAAAGCTTTAGTTGTCAAAGCCCCTTGTAGGGATTTGTACTGCACTGACATGCAGTGTGGAGGCACAAAGACTACAACACTCTAAACAATGTTCAAGTCATTTTTCAAAGCTGTATGTCTGGACACTAATAGTGTTGGTGATGGTAACACATTCATGCAGTGGCTGATGCTGTTTAGAAGCATTATGCAATATGCCCACTCTGTACACTCTTTGAAACCGCTGCTGGTGACTTAGACAGAGATGCTCACTACTGCAGTTAATGTTTTTTTTTTGTTTTGTTTTTTTGATGGTACGCATTTAACTGTGTCATAACAGGAGCAGCAAAGTGTAATTAGTAAGATTAATAATGGCTGCGGTCATTGAGGTGTGACAGTTCCAGTTCACTGACTACATGCAAGGTCCATCGGAAGCAATGGCTTACTGGGACAACCTAAAAGGGACTCAACCATTGTTAGTGACATCGATTACACCTGCGTGATTTTCCTGTTCTGACAAGTTAAAAAAACATGTTTAGCAGTAGCTTATGTTGTGCAGCAGCAGCCATATTGAATATTTAAAGATCCGTCAGTCGAGCTTACATGAGCTCAGTGAATCGGGTATACTGTAGGTCACTGTTTTTGGCTGTCCTTATGTTTACAAATGAGTTGTTTTAAAATGGGACTTTTGCAAAAGATGTTTGATATATATATGCACATGATGGCTAAAAACATGACATTGTCTGATAGCGCCCGGCGCCAGCTTACACACTGTGGGGAAACACTATACAACAGATGTGTTAATTATGAGAGTTTGTTCCTTTCTTTTTTTGACATAAATGCTCTATTTCTGTAGCATGTTTAGCTTAGCATGTGAAGAAGCAGTGTTAGAAAGAATTAACTCAGTTAAGAGCTTACACTTTTGCCTTTGTGGTGGTTGAAAAGGTAAAATAGAACATTTTCCTTTTTAGGATGCAAATGACCTCTGCCTGTTGCATGTCATTACAATTTGAGGAGAAATCAGAATTATTTGCTCTGCCTATAAACATTTTGACTTGTCACAGAAGGAAAGTCATGGCTCATTTTTCAAATGTCCCTGAAAGCCATGACAATGAAACACCATAACATTATGCTGCCACCAGATCACTTAAATGGAACTCAGTCATTTCTAAAGGTGCTTTAGGTTGTCTTTTTTGTTGTTGTTGCTATAACCAGGTAAGCATTAACAGTCCAGAAGAAAAGTTTGCATTAAATTTGATGCCTTTCCTCACCAAGAGCCGTCACCTGTGGTGGAAAGCAACACCACTGTTTTGCCTCTATTTCTATCTCTTACTGTATCAATAGCATGCTACTGACCCCAGTCTGAATGAACATACAGTCTGCCTTAAAGATGTAACACTTCTCTGAATTTTTAACCTTTTGTATTGCTAATAATGGCTGGAGGTCTAGGCAGTGACCATCACCACCACTCACTCCCTGTAAAATAAACACATTAAAAGAAATCATAGCCCCTTTAATGTTAACCTTTACGCCCGCACTGTTCCTGCCATAATAAGTTAAAAATGTTGTCTGTAAAAAATGAAGCTCTGTAGGGTTGCTGGGTGACCTTTCAGTGTCAATTTGATAAGTAAACAGTAACTTATTGGTTTATTAAATGTGGCTTAAAACATGAGAGCATCACATCCTGTTGGTGATGATGAGAAGCAAACTGTGCAGTATAAGCTAAAAATAAAACCATCTGTTAATATTTTTATTACTTACAGTAATTATTCTTACATGTCCAGATTAATACACTTTGGATCAGAAACACCTGTTTAACAATCAGCCTGATGAGCCTTTCAGATAAAGCCGCTTTTTCAGTATCACATCATACACGAGACTTTAAAGTAGCTACTGCACTTTTCCCCCAAACTGCACTGAGAGTAAATCTGGCTTTAGATGAGGATCACGTATAAATTACATTCTGTCATCTAGAATACATCACAACCAGACAGCTGTTAAACTATTTCCAGACTCCTGTAATCTATGAGAAAGCAGTAGTCACAGTACAGTGGATTAAAGTCTGATATGCAATATTTAAGGTGATCAAAATTTGGATGGAAAAAAAAAAAAAAGATGTGAACACACTTTGATTGCTGCTAGAGTCTGACACAGCATTTTGTTTCTCCCAGGTTTCCATCGCCGTTGGATTGGCAGGCTTCGCTTGCGTCCTCCTCCTTGTCCTTTTTGTTCTCATCAACAAATATGGCCGACGCTCTAAATTCGGTATGAAAGGTAAGATTACACAGATTATCTGACAGCAGCTAGGAAGACAGACAGCTTTGTTTTTTTTCCCTTTCTGCCAGTTGCGTCATTGTGCAGATTCCATTCCCCCCAGTTAATCTTCTCTTTTCTTAACCTTTGTTCACTAAAAAATGTACATATGCAGCTACTTGAGTAGTCCTACTTTTTTACTGCATGCTTACTGAACCACTGCTTTAGTCTTATTCTCAAGAGATTCGTCTCCCTTTTTTTCTCACATATCTTGCACGTGGTTGAATCCTGCCAAAGGCCATATACTTGCAGTCATGCATACACATGCATGCACATACAGTATATAGACACTTAGATCAATACTCAAGGACAGCATGCATGCAAACGAAGTCTGTGCACTGTACACACACCTCATGAGTAGTCTGCTGTGTAGAGCGATTGCAGAGGGGATCCTGAATTAATTAGTGGACTAGGCACTGTCGATCATGCTGAGGAATTCAATAGGATTAATATGGCTTTTGTGCATGCTGAGCTTTCATTTTGGGTCAGCTCCAGGTTTTGCTTATATTTGTTGCGTCGGCGTTGTGGAAGAGAAAAAAGCGGTTGAAGCACTGATCTAGGAACAGAGAGCTGAGCAAAGAGGAGAGGACAGTGAGTGGCTCACTTCCTGTGGCTCAGGTTCAAGTGTGGGTGGCAAACAGGCACAAAACATATATCCTCTGTTTGTTTCTCTCAGCTTCTAGCTCATTGTTCTCTTTAATAAAATATGTTTTAATATTATGTCTCTGTGACCAATCACCTCTGACCATGTTGCATGGTATAAAGTAGCATTAGCTCCTGCCACCTCTTAATTAGCTACTTTACAGGATTAGACTTTGATACTTACCTCAGCAGAGAACTCTTATTTAGGGGTTGGCAATTAACCTATTGCACTGGTCTAAAGCTGGCTCTAATCAACAATGAGTCTAATAGTTAATGAGGCTGTACAGACAGGTTTGTAGTGTCATGAGGAGTCATATGAATTTAAGCTTTACTAACAAACTGATGCACAAACAAAATCCTGATTTAAAAAAAAGAAAGATGATTAAAAGCAAGATGTTGCAAACAGGAGATCACATGCAGAACAGAAGGCAGATTAACCCTGTGTGTTTATATATGAGAGGATTTAATTGGTGTCACAGCTGTTTGCTAATGATACTTCTTTACTGTATCATACATAGTGATGTATGAGCACCATTATCAGGAAGATGCCAGAGCACAAGTTTTTCACCCAAGTATTTTAATATCTACATCACCCTGCCGAAACAGTGAGTTGTTTTTGTTATTTTTATGTAGTTCACAGTCCAGTAAATGGAGCAGCAGAAAATCAATATGATTCTGGGTGTAAAACTCAGGAACCAGGAATCTGTGTTAGAGCACTGCCTTAATTTTACACTCCCTATCATATAAAGGAGGCGCTGCTTCATAGTGCTGGCAGCAGTGAGAGCTTAGCATGTTTTAATGCTCACAGCACTGGCTGTTACTGTAGGAGTCAACCCTCAGCAGAAGGGTGCTTCAAATGCAGTTTCAGTGCTCTCCAAGTAGGAGCAGTGAAGAAGGTAATTTATCTCCGTGATGGCAAGGTCCAAAGTTCTCTTGGACACTGTAGGCCGTTTTTTAAAAATTGCATTGCAGGGCTATCTCAGCGAAGAGGGTGCGGTTCTCCAGCAACACTCACTGCTCCATACAATACATTAAGATTACCTGCTTGGCTCAAGGACACCTCAGCGTTTGAATGAGTCAGAGACTGAAAAAGCATTTTTCATACAGTCTGCTCAGAGTGGTTCAAGATTAGCCGCTTGTCATGGTAACTAGTTGTTGTATGAATTACTGTAATAACACAGGAAAAAGAAGCATGCAGGAGGTTGAGGAAATCCTCAGGTTGAGCTGTTATCAGTGCTGGTAATTCTAGCTTTTTCCCCCGTTTTTACATAAAGGTCAGTCTTGTGTGGAGGATTTACTGCAGCTTATAGTGTGCAGGATGAAAATCCAATACCGTATCTGGCATGTTCCACCTCATTGCTGCCCTAATGCTTAGCTCTATATCTTCATGTGGTGATTAACAAATAAGAGGGATCAGAAATTGTGCTTCAATGTTTGCTCATCTTGTTTTCCATCCAGCCTTAGTTTGGATCGCCAGACTGTAGGTGTACGTGATCCAGACACCTCCTTCTCCACTGTTAGTCACTGAGTGATTGAAAGGATAGAAGAAAGGTGATGTCAGTGTGGACTCTTTGAAGACCCCCTGCTGTTCTGGATAGAGGGCTGATTTGTCCCCTTATATGTGTGTGTGTGAGAGAGAGAGGGAGTAAGTGTGTGTGTTTTCTCCTCCCACTCTTGGAGAATCAGCTGGAAGGCCTGAAGAAGTCATTACCTTTGGATGGAGCCATAATGGATTTTCGCTCCACTAAATCACTGTGGCTCTTTTGGTTGTTGGAGTTTGATCACCGACCGTTTCTGGGCATCCAATAAAAAATTCTGTTTTTATTTTTTTCAGTTTTGTGGCTGGAGTGTGTGTGTGTGTGTGTGTGTGTGTGTGTGTGTGTGTGTGTGTGTGTGTGTGTGTGTGTGTGTGTGTGTGTGTGTGTGTGTGTGTGTGTGTGTGTGTGTGTGTGTGTGTGTGAGAGAGCTATATTCAATTGATTTGCTAGCATTTCAAGATCTGCTGCCAGTGCCGTCCGCAGACTGCCTTGCATTTACAAATCTGACTGATACACTGCTACTCGTTTTATGGGGTTGTAATTGTGTTTTTATGGAAGATACTTTTACCTATCTGCGTGTGTGTAGGTGTGTTTCCATGGAAATTGATCCATACTGTAGATAACCTGTTGATCAATATGTTTCCAACTTACCTCCCAGCTAAAGCATCTTGCAGTAAGCAGCTTTCACATTGTGATTCACACCAGTGGGTTTTTAAAGTATCTTTCTCAAAGATCTTTGTCAGCAGGGAATCAATAATGTTTCTTTAGAAAAAGACACTCAGCATGTCAGTAATAAGTATTACTGTATGCTCTGTAGGGCTTTGACAACGAACTTCGATATTCGAATATAATTCGAATATTAAAAAAATAACCATATTCGAACGAATATTAGGGCAGCTCTAAATATTCGAACCTGTAATAAGTATTATTTTTGGTAAATGTGTTTGCCTGAAAAGATAGTTTTCAATCCAGATTCAAGACTTTTTTCAGCCTGTTGAAGTTGTGAAACGCAAGCTCATTAGCCTTGATCACCTGGGGCTCCTGTACTTACAGTATGACGTTATCACGTCGTTAGCGCCTGACGCCTGTTCACACTTCTTCACTGATAAACAATGGCGGAGCAAAAGGCTGCGAGTGCGACTCATGGATCTATTATAATACATCCATGGTGTGACCGGACCATAGATACTCTACAAACCACGGAGGGAGAAGTTGAAATACACAGTGTTTCCTCTACATTCATTTAGGAGTGGCGGGCCGTTTTTTTTTTTTTTCTTAATTGTCGCAAATAGGCTACACCACCGCCGCATGTCATCCGTCCATTCATCTCCGCATAGCGCTGTTTCTTTTTGGCATGCGCGCGCACGCACGCACACACACACACACACACACACAGAGAAGCGCGCATGCATGAAAGCAGTGAAAGCGAAACTCGCCCCCCCCGTTGGACAATCCGGTCCCACGGGCGGGGGGGGTCCAGCAGTCTGGGACCACGACTTTGTGGTTTCAGAGCAAAATGATTTGGACCATCATCATTTTTCAACCTTTCCTACCTTCTCAATAAAACCTCTACACATGATGTTGCCATATATTTTGGGTTTAAACCTATTGGTTGCCCCATTTGTTTCCAACTTTTAAACATACCCAACTGTAACTGAGTGTAAATGTGAAGTCACAAACACCTGGAGGGTTTTCAGAAATAATTTCATCACCACAATTCAGTACAGTAACCTACCCAGATCTGAAGTTTGGAAATAAATAATTTTGAACTAATTCTGAATCCCAATAGGGCTTGGGAATCATTGCCACTCTCTGTTGCATTCTGGGTATTTTTGGGGCTCATCCATAATAGTTGTTGGCAGTTGCTGTCTGTTTTCCTAAGAAACAGATGACACAGGCACTATTTGCAGCTACATTTCAGCGTAGAGTTTTGACTGAACATATACAGTGAAGTGACAAATGATGGAAGGAACAGGAGTGAACAGTGTGGAAGGCAAGATTGTGATGATTATTAATCAGCAGCTCAAAGACAGATATTGAAACTTAGTTCTTCTGTATCTTCCTCAGTCTCTTTGTTTCAGTTTATGACCTGAGTTCATCAGCAGAGCTTTCGGAGTTGTCACCGAGATTTCTGGAGAAAACTGTAAAAAAGTTTCTCTTCCATGCCAAAACCATCCTTTAATTTTCAGATATGCAAAAGTCAGTGTTACTGATATGAGTTTCTGTGAGTGGGAAAGAATGCTTTGGGCTGTGTGAATAAAGTGTGAGCTGTAACCAAGGTCCAATGTGCTCCATCTGTAACAAGCATCCAATCACTTATCTCGAAATTCTGTCACATGACCAAAAAACAGTGGGCGAGAGCTAAGGATTACAGGACTGAGAAAACTGGAAACACAATCTGCAGCTAAAATCAGATCGCTCTTAAATTCTGGGTGCGTTTTTACTCAGCAGCTACGGTGCCAAATTTCTTTGATAACTCCAAAAACAAAGTGACTTGAATGCCAAACCTTTCTGATTCGTGCCTCTGACTGATTCTTCTCCATACAAATGCTGCCTGAGGCTCATGGGAATTGTATTTTTAGACTTGGCTGGCACATGAGAGCGATGGACAAAACATGATTACTTGAAAACACAAATACTATACACTATAATATACCATGAATTTTTAAAATTATTTTATTTGCTTTTAAATCCCTCAATGGTCTTGCCCCGCCGTACCTCTCTGAGCTTCTACACTTTTACACCCCTTCCCGGTCTCTCAGGTCAGCTGACCAGCTGGTGCTGAGAGAGCCTAAAACAAAGCGGAAGCTCAGAGGGGATCGTGCCTTCGCTGTGGCAGCTCCAAAACTTTGGAACAATCTGCCTCAGCACATCAGACAGGCCTCCTCTCTGTCTGTTTTTAAATCCCACCTTAAGACCCACCTATTCTCCCTGGCTTTTAACACCCAGTAGGCAGTTGACTTCATTTATTTTATTTTAATGATTTTATTTATTTATTTTTATTTGTTGATTTTAATTCTGTTTTATCATATTTTATTTTATCTTATTGTGTCCATTGTTTTATTGTGCTTCTGTCGTGGTACTTATTGTATTTTATCTTGCTGTGCCGCACTTTGGAAACCTTTGCGTTTGTTTAAATCGTGCTATATAAATAAAATTGGATTGGATTGGATGAAATTATCAGACAGTTAACTTGCAAGAAGAATTTTGGACTGTGTGGCCATATTTCACAATCTACTGAACCTGTGAAGACAAAAAATTAATATTGAATCAACATAAACAAACAAAAAATGAAAAATTGTACAATCATCCTTACTTAGCTTGATCCCCTTTTTAAATACATAATTCCTGTTTTGGCATTCGCAACAGCCTCATAAGATAGACAAAGTTTCAGGGTTTTCCATTGTGCCTGTTGGATAAATGACACAAAAGTCAGTGGGTGCAGACTGTATCTGAAACAAATCTGGCCCTGAGTCTTCAACACTATTAATGCTATGAGATTGGAAATGCTGAACGAAGCAAATGACTGACCGATAAGTGCTGAGACACCACAAAGTCAGGGTCAGATGAAGTGGAGTTGGAGGGATTGGTACCTGTGAGTCAAGGTGAGCACTGGCGATTTTTACATTAAATCTCATTTAGACGTGCAGCCCCTTCGTTAACACCGGAGCTCAGAGTGCACAGGTTGGAGTCTTTCTCAGTGATCAGTACCACGTGTGGTGAGAAGTCAACTTGTGACATTTTTTAAGATGGTGGCCAGTTCACCCAATTGTGAGTTTTTGACTTAATCGGCATGGACAGTTGTCAGGTTTTTAGACCCAGATAGATATGTTGGTAAATCACAGAGATGCCCACCAACATAGTGATTTACACAGTGACATACCTACACTGACACACACACACACACAAACCATACCCTGCGGCTGCCTGCTAGCTTCTGTGATCCAGGCGTGTGTGTCAGGGAAGCTTAGCCTCCTCTCCGCTACATTACCTGAACCAGGCCTGGGGATGATCAGCCCACACACACACACACTTACTCACACCGCAGCATTTACTGCATCACTGCCTTACTTGGCCTCCAGTGGCCAGAGTGAGCTGTGCTGCCAAGCAGTGAGACATGTCCATCTACAGGCAGACAGGCAGATACTCTTGCTGAGTGTCTGTACAAATGTCAAGTAAATGTTCTGCAAAAAACCTCTCAATTAAATGTGATATAGTATATGGCTTTATGAACTTCAACCAGCTGCTAAAGAAACATATAACAACAAATTATCAAAGTTTCCCAATTAAAGTTTTACACTGACAATCTATTATGATTATTATTGTTATGTTTATAAAGTAAAATGATTTGAAGATTATCTTCCAACAGTTAGCTTTTCAGTGATTCCAACTTGTATTTTAACCATGTAAAAATAGAAAACAAGACACATATCCTCTCACTCTAAAGAACATCAACACAATCTCCCTGTTAAACAGCAAATGAGAAGGCCCTAATATGATGAGGTAACCAAGCTTTGCTAGGATTAGTAGCTGTGATATAATTTCTTTAATTGTAATCCTTTCATGAAATAGCACACACCAATTTTCCAGATATACTTAATCATCTTCAAGGCAGTGCAGATATTTAAAGGTTCCATATTGTGTGAAGTGAGATTGTCATTTTGTTACTTATTATAAAGCAGTTCTATGTTCTCTATATTAAGACTGTGAAAATATTGAAGCCTTAGTCCACAGAGAAACACATACAGCCTGTATTCAGAGACTGGGCTTTAAAATAGGCCATCAGGACTTAACTTTGTGATGTCACAATCAAGCGGTCACAGCTGTGAGCCACACCACCCACCATCTAACGCTTCAGGATTCGGCTTCTCAGAGTGTTAACCTAAAATTTGCTATATTTTATCTTGTCATTCAGAAAATAGTCAATAAAACAGTGAGCCAATCAGGAGAGAGGCTCAGAGCCTCCTCTCTTCTGATTTGCTCATTGACCTGTTATTGCTAGAGCTCCAGAGAGAAGAGAGAGAGGAGATGTAAAACTACTCTGAGATTTTTTTGTACCTTCTTAAAACCACACATATCTCTTGTTATGAAGCAATACCTCGAATAAAAGACAGGAAACGTGATGTTAGCACTGACCACATCTCACAGGATTCTTAGTGAATTTAAATCTAATCTAAGATATAATCTAAATCACAGAGGGCCGAAAAATGTAACACATTCACAGTTCCACTGATTGTGTACAGATGGAGACGTTTTAGTGGGCAGATGTTTTATGGACATTTTCAGGAGCCTCGATTGAACTATGGCGTATGAGACTGACAGCGTTTGTGCTGCTACATAACTGATGAAAATAACAGTTCTCTAAAGTTTCCCCTTTGTTGCTGAAAACATAATTACCTTTTTTTCTCTCCATAAAAGCCTTCCAAGCAAACACAAATATTTAAAACAGCTTCATTCAGTTTTTCACATATTCACATATAAACATGCTCTGCGTCATCAACAGAGGCACAGAGATACGGATCACAAGCCTCTTGTCTTTCCTGCACAAATGGTGTTTACCCTTTGCTCAGTTGCCACAGCACCAGCCATCTTAATTGGCTGTAATTCATTCCTCTGAACGCATGCGACAGATGGGGACTGCCAAGAAAACAGCAACAGGCAGGGGAAGGCACAACGGGAAGAGCTTCTTCCTTTTTTTTTCTCTTTTTTTAAATGTTTCTTGTTATATGTCTTCCCAGAAAAGGAGGCAGTAGGAAATAAAGTTCATCTTCCATCATCTGCCATCATATTATGTTGTTTTCCGGACTATCTCCGAGCTTTTAGTTAAAAAGGATGTTGCCAGCAAGCTCTCAGCAGCAGCACAATCTCACGTGTTTTCCCTTAGTTCTTTTTGCACCTTGTGTAGAAAACGAAAATACAAAAAAGGTATGTTTACTTATTTATCTCGCTTCAAAGTTGCATGAGAGTCTTCCCTTGGAGTTTGGTTGTGGTGCTGCGTGTCCCTGGATGCAGCTAGAGTGCATGGTGACCTGGGGCTGCTTCTGTGGACATGATGTTCCCAGTACAAATAGGATTCCTATTTTCTGTTTTATTTTATTTTGGACTTCGGACTATGAGCACTAGACTGCTAATAGCTAAGTGCCTTCTGTCCTCTCTGTCTTTTCTGCAGAGCTTTACACTGCTCTGCCCGGCTGCGCATTGTAAAGTAACACCCAGTAAAAGGCCTGGCTTGCCAAGTGGTCTTGTCGAATGCACTTTGACTGTGTGTTTGGAAGCGTCTTCCCTTTTAAGTCTCTGCTATCAATAGTTCAGGAGGTTATCCTCAGTCTTCTGAGTTTAACAATAGCTTAATATAGCATCTTTAAAATGTCAGAATACGGCAGGATACAGATGTAGGAGGAGAAGAAGAAGCCACACTGCAGCCTTTCTGAGAGGTTGCAGCAATTTGGCTCCATCCCCGGGGGAAAATGTTCAGAAAATATCATGTTTGCTCCTCTCTACAGCCATGGAAAGTTACAAGAGCTAGCTGTGTTAGAGACACGGGCATTTTGTTTTATAATGAATACAGATGTAGTTACACTGTAAACCATTTAAGAGGAGGGACTGACTTCAGTGCAGCTGAACAATAGGTCCATGAAAATGCATCAGGGACCACTTCTACATTTCCGTGTTTCAATTAGTATTGATTTGGAAATTTCCTCAACTCCTGCTCTGTTGCTGCTGTTTTGATGTTGAGCTGTATCTTAAATTGAGAAATATGGCCATGTGAATTGAAACAGTGCATGTCAGTTTTTTTTTGTTCTGATGCCAGTCCAGTCAAGTATATTGACAGCAGCTGAAATGAGCAGAAATCTGTCTTTTCTCCCGTTTTTCACATCATTTTTTTTAAGCCCATGGTAGCATCACATTTTTTTCATTTTTATCCTGCACAGTACACCCACAGACCTGGGATTTGTTTAAATTCACATTGGCTATGGTTGTAGGTAGCTATATTTTGCAAGGGGCAAGAGAATCAGCTTGGTAAGTGATCATAGGCACATTTATCTGTGCGTTGAAGCTGAATTTAAACTGCCAACCATACAGTATATACCCTGTCCTGGAGGACTTTGCTAATGATTATTTGTGCTCATATTTTCTGCAATTTACATGAGGTCTTGAAATAGACCCGCTGTGCTGCGTAGTGCTGATGAGTTTCCTCCAAGTTAATGAACATTAGGGGACTGAGTCTCACTGGACAACTCTGCTGGGGAGCGGTAAAGTCTGCTTGGATAGCACTCTTCAGATCTCATAACACAAAACTGCTTGTTCCCTGTTAGCTGCACAGTGTCAGCAGGAGGTGTTTGTAAGTGCTGCCCTTGTTTCAACCATTAAACAAGTTGTATTATAGGCTGGTCGTGGCTAAAAAGACTTATGGAAACCTTGTAGGAGCAGAGAAACTTTGCTTCCTCAGCCTCTGCAGGCTATAACAGCAACTCAGCAACTGTACCAGCCAGCTGACCGAAGAGACCGTAACCTGCACTGCAAAACTACCCGTATAGAAAGATGTTGAATGAGGAGGTGTAGCTCAGTCGTAAACCTCCAGTCTGGGCAGCTCAACATTTCAGCCCTTTGTGCCCCTCCAGACACCTTTTGGCATGACTCCAGTTTGGATTTTATACTTGTGGAGGATGATGCTATGCTTATGATACCACACCAAGGGGTATCCACTGAGAGGTGGGAAGGCGATTTTCAGGGTCTAACATGATATTTATCTATTTGTTTTTTTTTTGTGAGGGGGGTTTATAAGATGGAGAAAGAGAAGCATGCTGTGCAGGTTTTAACCCCCACTTGAACCACTGGTTAATTCAGTGTGAATTTTAGCCACTGGCCCTGGAAACAGATCATATTATGTAACAGCCAAATGCCAGGTTCTGCAGGCTCACGCCTACACTGATAAGAACTGTGATTCTTTTACAGATGAAGTGCAGAAGATATATTATACAGAAATGAATTTCCTTGCTAAATCAAAATAAAACAATTTATAATACATTTCATTATAAAAAATGAAATGTCCACCAAAAGTTGCACTATAGGTTGATACAATGTGACTTTTTTTTTTACTGTTATAAAGACACCACTAATTGTAATAACATTTTGTATAATAGTGGCTGACAGTGACGACTACATAACGTTTAATCATATAGAACTATACAGTTAAGTATAGATATTGCTGTATTATGTTCTGTTTTCTGTTTTGTCTGATGAAGTCTAGCACCAAATGTTGCAAATTAATTGTTTATTGCAAGTTTGACAGTGGGTGGGATTGGGAACATAAGTGACACACTATGCTACAGTGGCAGGTTTCTTTTATAATGACAGTTTTACATAATATGCTTGTTATGTCAAACATTTCTCACTTTTAGACTAGCGCTGCCTTCATAATTAAAAGTATCACTCACTTTATATTAATGTGTAAAACAATATACATACATACTTATGTGTGTAAGTATTAAAAGTTAACAGTACTCCATTATACTCTAATTGGACTTAACACTGTGATACTTTATATTTAAATGCCAAGACTGAGTTGTAATGACAATTTTCATTTAAACACTATGTATTACTTAATTAAGATTGTATCAGCTGCGACAGCACTTAGCTACATGTGTTGCATGTATTGTAATGAAAATATCATAGCAGCCAATATTGTTTTAAACAATATTCTGGAAAATTGATGTATATATTCACATCAACATAACTTTGATGTGAAGCATATTTGAAATCTAGAAGATATTAAAAAATATTATGATTTTATGTTTATTTTTTTGTAAACACAATTGTAAACACTTACGTATGTTAATTGTTGTCATCAACAATAACACATTGTTTATTAACTTTAAGCTAATGTATTTTTAACTATGACAATACTAAACTGAATATTTAACATGACATTTTTGTGTATCTGATTATTGCTTATGTGTTTATTTGTGATATAGAATTATTGTGCACATACAGTGTAAGTAAGACTAAAGGTTTAGTAGTAATACACTGTAGTTTTAAAAGTGACAGCAACGGCTGTGTTTTTTATCATGACTAAAAGCTTCTAATGTACACACGGATATCTACACTATGCTTCATATTAATTTATGTACAACATTCTGTGTATAGCTTTTGTTAAATCATGCTAGTCACTGTAATGGGTAAAAAAAAGCATACTAGTCACTTAAAGTAAAAAGTATATTTTTGCAGTAGCACTATATTTGATATCATCATTTGATCAGTAACCATATTCTACAATTTGTTTAATAATAACTACTACAACAGTGGTTAGCAACCTGAAGGGCACGTAGAAAGTGTAAGGGTTCATAAAATATTAAAGGATGAGAAGAAAAAATACAAACATACTGTACTGTATGTATTTCTGTTGCACTTTTCCCCATCTTTCGGGGTTTTGCCTTTTTCTTGTATCATGCTGCAAACTACTGCCTACCGGGTCTTCTATAAACTCCTCAAATCTGGAAAGTAAACCACCACGCTTTTGTTGAAAATATTGCTTCATTGTATGGGTTCATAGCCGAAACGTTTGGGAAACACTGTTCTGAAATAGTCTTCAGCACAAATTGTAGTTATATGAACACACACAAAGCACCCCTCTAGTAGTCTCATCCAGCAGACCAGTCATCCAAAATTCATCAGGCAGCTTTCCCTCTGATAAATATGGAGCTGTCCTTCCATCAGCCGCACTTCCCATCCCTCCGTATTCCCATCGGGCTATGTTCCCATCAGCATCTCTCCAGTTTGCATTAACACACCTCTGGGACTAGCAGACCACAGCCTCAGTGATATAGATAGAGAACAAGCCTCCATCTTTCATAAAGGTGGTTAAAGTTTTATCTGTACAGTAGAGAGTAATTGTTGTGTAATCACAACTAGGGGATTAATTATTCATAGAAGCACACACACACATACACACAAAGCAAATCTCCTGGAATCTCTTCATCTCACAGTGTCTCCCTGCACTCGTCTGCTCTTTGCATCACTCTCCCTGAACCTTTCTCTTCATATGTCTCTCCATCATCTCACCTCCTCTCTCTGTCTCCATCTCTCTTTCCACACTAATGAAGTTGGTGAGCACCGAGGATAAAACAATTAAAACAAAATTCATTTGAATGAATTAAAGAGCAGGGAGCTGCAGTAGCTGACACTTCTGAGGCAAAACAAATTATTCTGCATGGCTGGTTTACTAGCATTTTACAGCGGCCCTGCATTATCTCATTAACCTGGGTAGTAACCCATTGATGGGTATTGTTAGTACACAACAATGGAAAATACATGTTGAGATAAATACAGTATGAAAGGAATCAAACAGTTAATGGACAGTTTTGAATTTGGTCAGGTTGCTCACAAGCAATATAGTAAAAAAAAAAAAGGTAACCTGCCAGTCACATCCAGGCATTTTCCAATATTTTCCAGTGAGCAGCAACACGAGACGCACAAGATTTGCAGCCCGGCCTATGAAAAGACTTTGGAGGTTGTTAGGGAAATGCCAATGCCATCTGTGCTGCTCTAAGAGGGTGTGAAATGAAGATGGAGGGTATGTCACAGTGCGATGAGAGGTCATTACTGGCTCCTCAAAGGCAGAAGATTATGTCAGTTTTACAGGTCACAGTCTTGTGGGTCATTACATTTTTTACCCCGCCTTCCTCCTCTGTGACACCTCAACACTTGGTAATGAGTCCACAAGTATCTTGGGTTCAAATGTGCATTAAGAGCTTTGATGCTGGGAAGCAGCAACAAAGCCAGAGTTGCTGGCTGATGATTAGATGCAGCCAGATGGCATCAAGATGTTTGTTTCTTGTGCTCAGAGTCACTGCAACAATTCAAGCCTGTCTCCCCTGGCAGATTGTCACCTTATGTGTTTATGTGTTTATATGTGGCGTAATGACTGAATATACAGCACAGGTTGTACATCTTGCTAGCACAACAGAGCCATTTCCATTTGACTAGATCGAGCATGTGATCCAGAGCAGTGACATAGTTGAGGACTTCTACTTTATGTTGTCCGGCTGAAGTGTTCTTAAGAATGACACTAAAACCATACTTGGCTTGTGGCACATTTTATTGCTGAGCCTGACCTCCGACGTCTCTGTTGAGATAACAGGATTTCCCTGCAGGGAGCCGTATAATAATAGTGAGTTAGTCGGTAAGCGCTCAGGCCCTTGACAGACCTGTCAGTGGCCAGACTGAACTGTGATTACTCGATGCAAGCGCAAAGGCAGGAGAATTTTTTTATAAACTATTCTAATTTGTTTCTGCAGGAATTTAACTTTGGAATGAAACTATGTGTGCCTTTGGTTCTGTGTCAGAGCACCTTCTGTTGTGTGTAAAGCTTTATATTGGTGAAAATGTGCACAGAATTTACATATAGGTTTAATTATACCTTACTTACTTCTATTGCTGTATGTGTGAAGCATATCAAACACTTATTTTTCTACTGTGAGTATAAAGAAACTGTTGTGGATTAGTGGGTCATTTTATCTGCAATGTCATCCACAACTACATTGCACAAAAGATGTTTTCCTCTTATTTCCTATTCAGGTGATAACAAATCGTCCCTGCAGCCACCAGGGACATTTTCTGTCTGCTGTTGCTGGTTTACAGTTTTGGGATTCAGTGTTTATACGATGAGTAATTTGGGTTATTGGTGGCATCCTCTAACTTGTTTTCGTGTCTTTGTATTTGTTTTTGATTTGATTTCACTCTTTCAGAATTCTCTGGAAATGAATCTTGAATCACAAGGTGAACACTGTTTCAGACAAAACAAATGACATTCAGTCAGACAACACAACAAACATACATCACATCAAATAGTGTTTAGATTTAAAGGCCTGGGTGCCTCAGAAAGTAATACAGCATGTTCTAAAGGCCTCCCAATCAACCTCTGTTTCAAACGCTTTACCAAAGCTGTGTACCACCTCTGGTCAGAAGACTTGACAGTAAGCAAACATGTATTGCACATGCATCCATTTTCATGCACTGCACAGAAACCTCGGCCTTTCTCTTGGATAGATATATTTCTCTTAGCAGCCATCATTAAAAACACCAACAAAAATGTTCGCAGAGTTTGTTTTTTATCTTTCTGTTCCATTTACATTGCTTTTGAAAACTTTCTAAACATCCAATATTGTGTCGTAGCTGTAATATTGCGTTTCAGCTGCTTGGCAAATTGGCTTTATTCTGCGTCTGGGCTTCATGGCAGCTAACTGGCAGGAAGATAAACTCCATGTAGCCCAGGGGAGCGTGGTGATGATGAGCTAAACAAACAGGCTAACGGTGCTACAGCACCACAGCACATCAGAGTCTGCTGAACACAGCATGTTCTTTACACATGGAGGGGGAGGAGAGAGGAGGAGGTATGAGGTAGGAAGGGACGATTGGAGAAAAATGCATAGAAAATGAAGAGAAGAGAAGGAGGCGTTCAGGGAGCTCGGACAGGCTGGCTCAGCTGTGCTGACTTTCCTCTGTGACCGTGGGAATGAGCTTTTCACCATTGTAGCTTCAATTGCTTTTGCCCAGAGGCAGCTGAGGGGCTCTATAACAAACCTCTCCTATCCTGAGAAATGTAAAGTCAGCTATAGGTTTATATAGAGCAGCTAAGGCCATTATAATTACGAGATTATTACAGCAAAGAAATACACACACCTGGCTGAAGTTGAAAAAGATGCCATGTTGAC
Organism: Trachurus trachurus; assembly: GCF_905171665.1. Lineage (NCBI taxonomy): Eukaryota > Metazoa > Chordata > Actinopteri > Carangiformes > Carangidae > Trachurus > Trachurus trachurus. The sequence continues at coordinate 22,321,352 of NC_139893.1, read as the reverse complement.
GATGTCATTAACATGCAACAATGTGACACACCACATCAGGCAATAAACTGAAAATGACCTCATATCATATGCATGATGTACAAAGTGCAGTTTTATTTACATCATGTCTACAGCATATTACACATGTATACTGTAGGGCTAGGGATGTGCTGTGCTGCATTTGTGTGTGTGTGTGTTTGTATTATGTACATGTGTGTGAGAGCACTTGATTTAATACCGTCTCAAGGGACTGAACCCTGATTTAAGAGCGTCTTCATGGCTACCACGGCAATAGGCACTTTCTGGGTCATGTGAGAGATGGCATCCTTTAGATTTATATATCAACCCAGACCACTCCCTACACACACACACACACTCTCTCTCTCTCTCTCTCTCTCTCTCTCTCTCTCTCTCTCTCTCTCTCTCTCTCTCTCTCTCTCACTCACTCACACACACACACACACACACACACACACACACACACACACACACACACACACACACACACACACACACACACACACACACACACACTGCGATGTACACACATTTTAATGTGAATGGGTTCACATGAAAGAGAGACATGAAAAAAGACAGATATAGTTTGTATGTATGTGTGCGTGTGTGCCTGTGTGTATGTCTGTGTGTGTCCGCTACCTTTGCTCTGCCAACAGTAAAACACAGTTGAAGCCTATTTCCACTGAGAGAGGAGCAGCAATATGTTTTGGACCAATGCTGTAGCTAAGATAAAATCCACGCTCCTGCAGCACACAATCTGATCCTGCCGCTGTGTCACAGGGTAAAATCCAATTTCCTCCACACTGTGAAAAAAAATGCAAAACAAGAAAAGCAAAACATTTTTTAATCAATGATTAATGCTTTGCAGGGGATGGCTATTTATCTTTTGGATATTCCAGTAGGCCAAAGTGTTGCAGCTAATATATTGTGTGTACTTGCAGTAGGTTTTTGGCAGAATAATTGTATGATAAGGCCTGGCACGTCTTTAACCTGAGCTTTTGTGTCTCCCTGGCCTTCCTCCACCAGACCATGTTTGCCTTCTCACAACATGACATTTGGAGCGCAAATTGTCTGGCCTTTTAGAAGGCTGGACTGTCTAGCTCATACTGACAAGACAGACAAAACAGTTTCTGAGATAACTGCTCCATCCTCAATTATTAGTCTTCTTTGAACTGAATGTTCCCTACTCTGTGCATGTCTGTCATCTCCCAGCGATAAGCAGGGCCCACAGCGCTGCAACAGCTCTGGTGTTGCTACTGGACTTTGTCAGTGTGCCACTCAGGGTGCCGAGAAGCACTTACTCATAGGTCAGCGTGAGACTATCAAACCAAAACATCAGGACGTACGGACAAGAAGAACTGACCGTTTGCTAATGTCTTCCCTGAACAGTGTTTGTCCAGTCACAGCTCAGGCACTGTAACTAGGCACAGCAAGCCAAGTCAGTCCGTCGATTCTGGATTTCACATTGTGCCTAGGTTGTAGTGAGAATGATACTCTGTAGATAGGTTTATCCAAAACAAAACAAAAAACACAAAACTGATTTAACAACAGATTAAACTGTTTGTACATTTTGTGCTACAAATGTTACTATCTCACTGTCTATGGATGTTTTATTTAAAAGGTTATGTTAAAAAAAGACATTGTTATTTTCCACATCTCCTTTGCTGTATCTAGGTATTAAGTGTGAGCCACAGCTGTGGATGCTACTGAATCAGAGATCAGGGTAATCTTAGTAACTCTGTCTTGAGGGAGGTAAACCCAAGATAAAATTGCATCTCATCTCTTTTCTTTTGTAACATCAAAAGTAAATTATGCTGCTTGAATCTCGAATCTCAACTTTAACTTCTGTAATGCACATCCAAGTGTAAGATAAGCAGCAAAACCGGGTTATATAACCTTCTGATCTCATACTTTTCTTATATTTGGGGCTCTAACTAAATAAAAGAACACTTCTTTTGATTTATTTCGGCACCTTCTATAGATCATCATCAGGTGAGGATTCTTACTTTATAATGGGGACGTGCAACATTAGCCTCAATCTTTTAACATGAGATCAGTAGCCATCAAGTGGATAGAAGGCCATTCTCCAAGGTGATTGATTTAAACCAAGTCAGATGGAAACTCAGCCAGAGATGGCATTTTAAGCTAACATTAGCTTAATTAGCTGGCTAACTATGATAAATTCTTCTGGCGATAGTCGTCATTTTAGTTGACAAACTCAACACAAGCCGACCAAAAAATGTTGCTAATTCTCTCTCTCTCTCTCTCTCTCTCTCTCTCTCTCTCTCTCTCTCTCTCTCTCTCTCTCTCTCTCTCTCTCTCTCTCTCACACACACACAATGTTTCATGAATTTTAACTGAACTACTGTCTGATGTAAGCATAGTGTTGGCTTAATTCTCTGTCAGAGAGTGCCATTTGTGTTTTAACCAAAACGCACAATCAGAGTTCGAAGATATTAACAGTTTGGTTTGCTGGTTTTAATGCTGGCTTTATGTAACTTTTGAGTTTTCTGTTTGGGTTTGGATTTTTATGAGCTATTAAAATAGCAGGTGGGCCAACAATCACATCAAACCACATCAGTCCTTTATCCATTAACTAAGTGGTTCAGCATATAGGTCAATAGTTGTCCATATTTGTGTAGGAGATTAGGTGGTTAGAGCTGTAATTTGGGATAAACTCCATTATGTGCTTTGATTTTCTCTTATGAGCAGCAGTTGTCACATATATGTTGCATAAAAACCTCTTTCAGCTTTTCAACAAATAATTCCGTCTAACTTACAAATGAGAGTCAACAGTCATGCCGATGCATTTTGGCTGCATCTCTCTTGCGGATGCAGCCATCAGTAATTTAAGCATGCAGCAGGGAGAGGCAGTGCTACAGTTGCACCATCTGTATGTAATCCTCTGCTGATTAGCATGTAGCACTACTGTATTGCTCAGATAGCCAGCTCGTCTTGTTGCCCCCAGAGTCTTAATCCTTTCTCCTCCTGTTGTGTTTCTGCTCCACTGGGGACCAATCGCGCCAATTCCACTCATCTAGCTTGATAATTAGTGACAATTGTAAAAGTAATTTACAAACTCAAGCGAGGCCATTGAGCAAATGGTGCCAATTAACTAGAGATGCTAATGTGGGCAGAAACGCGGAAAAGCAACATCCGACCTCCATTACAGTGAGAGGAGGAAGGCCAGGAAGCTGTCGTCCTCGTGTCACTGGGAATTGTCCAGGGAGGAGAGGAGAGGCGATGCTCATTGTTGGACTGGGCATGTCACCATGCTGCAGATTATTCTCACAATACAAGTCCAAGTCCCAAGAAAAGGGCAACAACATTTCAGTTTACATTTAACACTATTTGATGATGCCCTTATTTTCTGTCACATCTTTCAACTCCTGTACATCATCAACATAGCACACAGCTCAATGTTGTTTTTGTTTTTTTGAAAAGTGCATCATGCTCAAAACACAAATCATCACTTTTATTGCACTGAGATGTTGCACAAATTGTTGTTAGTGTCAGATGTGGTTCCTGTTTGAAAATATTCCCCTCTTCACATGAGATGATTTATTGAATTTGAAAATGTGCTTTTTTATCATGATACTTGCAGCCTCCAGTTTCCCTCCTTGAATTCATCAAGTGAAATAGCACGGAAAGATAGATAAGTAGTTTAGCTCAATAGTACTGTTTGACCATTAGAAGTGTTCTAAGAGTCCAGTGGAAAGCTAATTTAACAGAATAAGTTACAGCCATGCTGTGCTTAGAGAATCTCGATTAGGGTAGCACCTTTGCTTTGCTGTTTACCAAGGTTGTTGTTTTGTTTTTTTTAATCAAGCTCGCAAAGTGGATCTAGTGATGGTGTTTCAGGTCTGTTGGTTTTTTGATCTAGCACATTTTGGTCCTGACTGAAATATCGCAGCTCTTTGATGGATTAGCAATGTGGAAAAGACAACAAGTTTAACAGACATTTTTACTCCTGTCCTCCTCATGTTTGGTTGTAATCTGGACATTGTTTCTGTGTGTCTTATACTTTGCTTCATGACCTGTAGAGTAGCATTCCCATCAGCCACTCTAACCTACTTTTTCTTTATACTGTTAATTAGCGAATGTTAGCATGCTAATGGTTCAAATGAAGATGGAGAACATGGTTAACAAATATACCATCTACACATTAGCATGCTAGAGTAGTATTGTCACCTGGAGCTTGTTAAATTGCTGTCATAGGCATTTAGCTCATAAGACTGCAGCTTCATAACGCTGCATGACTGGCATCTTGTATAATGCTAGCCTACCCCATAACAAAATACTAACATTCTGCACCCAGTAGCTCTATGTCATTACAACTACTGTTTTTATTATTTTCAAAGTTCTGTGCTCCGTTTTATTGCCAAACAAAATACAAAATTACAGCCTGACCAATTCAGACTGAGGTTGATCATGACACATGACCATGATCAGGTATTAAACACAGGTAGCCTATAAGCTGTGGTGGACAGACTATATACAGTATGGTGACATATCTAGTATTGTAATATGTTTTTTTTGTCATTCATTGGCTCACACCAATAGTGATATACTTGCAATGAGGTAATATTGTCTGATATATCAGCCTGAATGATGTTATGGTGAGGCTCTATACACTCTACAGCAGAGTTGATCACAATATTAGCTCTCGAGAACAACAGCGCAAGTTACTGTAACTGCTTTGTCCACCGACCCTTTGCAGTATTTTCTGAGAAATGGGTGAATGATTTCCATTTTTTCCCCCCAATACAAACATTCCCTGCCACTGCCTCTCTTGTTTGTCTGGAATTTAAACTGACAGCCATGCAGTCACAAGCTCGCCTGTGTACCGTTGAGGCCCTTCGGTTTTCAGAATAACCCTCTCTTCTCGCCATAAATCAAGGAAGTCTACAAAGCTGCTGGCATGTTGGAACATATACTGTAGATGCCATGAACAGGTCAGATGTTGGTGTGTTTGTGTTTAAGCAAACAGAATGTCTCAACAAAGCTCGTTATTTGAAGTCAAGGCCCCACTGTCTCATTATGACGACGAGTGCAATTGTTGCTCAGTTCAGTCTGCTTTTCGTTTCCTCAAAGTGATGTTATATGATAGTCTACCATTTCTTGACACAGGTCTTTGCATGTGTTGTGTCTTTCTGGCCAGTCTTGTCCCCCCAGTCCCCAATTATTCAGAGCAACCCTAGATTGTCCTGTTCTTGTTCTCAGGTGGTTCAGGCCTTTTCCACTGGGTCCATGGTGCGTCTAAGCCAGGAGGTAGTTCTTCTGCAGTTGGTATGTGCATGTCAACTGGTGGGGGTTCCTTTTGGAGCTTTTCCATCCAGAGCTGGAGTCAGCTTTCTTCCCGGGATGTTGTTAGGGGTTGGACATGGCTGAGAAAGCTTCTTCTTGACTTGAGTCATTGTGTCGGAGTTTGACGTCCATGGAGATTGTGGTGTTCATCTATTGTGGCTTTCGTCATCTCGACTTTGCTTGTAACTTCCCGCCTGATCTTGGGATGGGCAATATTGGCAGGGAGATATAGGTTGTTTGTGTTGGTGGGTTTCAGGCATCCAATGATCAGGTGGCAGGTCTAGGTTCTTTGCACGGGGTGATCCCTCCCAGACAGGGCAGGCGTATTCTACAGATGAGTAGCACAGGGCTAGGGCCGTGGTTCTTAGGGTGGATGCTGTTGCTGAGTTGGTTTAGTGCTTCCAGCTTTATCAGACCTGAAAAAGAATCAGTAATGTGACTGATCCACTGCATGCAGATGGGAACCTTGTGGTTAATTGTGTAGTTTGGCCTTTTTAAAATCCTCTCCTCTCCTCTCCTCTCCTCTCCTCTCCTCTCCTCTCCTCCTTTGTCTTCTCTGGGATTAAAGACAGGAGGTGTATTCCCATTCTGTCAGTCACTTTTCACTCTGCCTCCCAGGCTTCAGCCTCTATCAGTGTAAACAGAAGAAGGGAAGCAGTGTTTGGTGTTTTCCCCTGTCTAAAAACCTCCTTTTGGTGTCTTTGATCCCAGGCACTGGAATAGTAATTGCTATCACTTAGGAAACAAAATGACAAGCCCTGCCAACAGCTTAGCAATGCAAATACAAAAGAGGAGAGAGCAGAGTAGTGGGGATAAAGGTCTATGAAGAAGAGTTGACACAGTGAGCATTGGTTGCGTGGAGGTCCTGAAAGTGCAGCTGAGATGTTTTTGATTGATGTTGAGATGTGAGAGAAATCCTTTCATTTTACTACATATATTTTCAATGTTGTAATCCACAAGACCATGCTTTTCTTGGCACCATCTGGTCATTTCTATTTTTTCCTGCACTCTCAAAGTACACCCATAGGGAATTAATATGCACATCTCCACACATTCTGCATTTAAGGGCACATACTCAAGCCCTCCCTCCCTTTTGTGTCCATATTTTGGAAATAACAATTAACCAAGAGCCAAGCATGGCACCCAGCCTGCGAGTGAACATTGAAAAAAGTTTGGTTATTATAAGAAACCCTTCCAGAAGAGCAGAGAGCTGGTCCTACTGGGAGCTGAAGTCTGGCCTTTCTGGCTTTCATAAAGTGGACGCAGCCAAAGCAGTGATGGCTGTATGCTGGTGATTCAAACAGCATACAGAAAGAGAGAAATGAAGGAACTGGATGGCTCCTCTTCCCTCTTTAAAGCTGTAGAAGTGGATAAGCCTCTGGTGTTATTCACAAGCTCCCTCTGACATCCTCTGTTGATGTTTATTTAAATGGCACTCAGATCGGTGTGGAAATCATCCCGTTGCGAATGCCCAGCAGGACACAAAACAGCTGGGCTCTGGAAGGGGAACAGATAAAGAGAGCTAGATAGGAATATTTTCTAAAAAAGGACACAAGAAGAAAAAGAAGGGAGAGAAAACTTGAGGGTTTTATGTAAAGGAAAGGATTTGTGTGAAATGTATTTTGTGTAATGAGACGCCCCAATTCTGCTCTTTGAAACAGCGTTACCTGGAGCTGGAAAATAAAAATCTCTCATTTTGCCTGTCCCCTATTGAACCAGCTGTTCTTGGCTTACACTGGGCATATCCACCATTTCACAAAAACACTCCAGCGCTGTATTTTCTCAGATTTAGTCGTCAGGATGCTCATCAGAGGAGGGTGTCATTTCTGAGCTCCTGCTGGGAGATTGCTCTTTCTGCTAGGACATTCTGACACACAGCGTTAATAATGTAGCTTTCTTTTCATAGCACTCACAAACACAGCCAGCGACCCTATTGGCCGCCAATAGAAATGTCCATTCACTGAATAAGCTGCTGCTCTTTGCTCTATTTGTTGATGCATTTCTGCCGACTTAGTAGGGTTTGTTGCCTCGGCATGAAGTGTGTTGGACACCCATTTTGTTCTTGCAACATGGGAACGCTTTTCTCAGTGTGACAAGCATCATTTGACAGTCCCCTGTCTCAGCATCCTCAGCATCCAAGCCCATTTACAGCCAGCTCATTCACTTTATTGCTGTTCGCTGATGGCAGCACTTTGAAGTGTTTGCTAAGGGATGGAGGGGGAGGTTGTGTGTGGGGGTAGGGGAAGTTTAATTGGCTGCATTAGCTGGTTTGCTTCTCTTCCTCTTTCATGATGCCCCCTAGTCACATAGAGTCGGATTAGGCGACCTACATTTTAGTTTTGCCACCCCCCCCAATCTTGAATCTTGAGTCTTCCTCATGTCTTATTTAGGTTTCTTTGAAGGATCCCAGTTCATCTCCAGCAGCCCGTCACTAAATGAGTCTTGGTTGTTTGATTTGTAGAAAAAAAGAAGGGACAATAAGACATCCTCCAGCTCCAGTCCATGGTCCTCTGTGTTTACATTGACATGCATTTGCTCACACAGACTACAGGGAAAGTTAAATTTTGCAACTTCATCCCTATTCACATGACGCTGATTGACAGCCCACTGTGGGTAATGATGTGTTTTGTTTTACAACGTGTCACCCACAGCAGTCGCCCTTGGAAAAGTTTTGATGTTTGCTTTGTTTGAAATGCTCATAATATACATCCTGCATGCCATCTCTTGAATTATGTTTGGGCTGGTGACGCTTCCATACACTGTAGAGGACGACAGTCAAATCAATCATTTTAAAGAACTTGAAATCTTTGGGGAACAAATTGTTGAATCACCCCAAAATTACCTCAATCTGCATTTTGTTTCGGTCTACTTCCTTTGTTTCTGTACTGAGCCTTTGCACAACATGGGCTTTACTGTGAATGAACTACACGGACAAATATAGAAGCTTTTTGGTGCTATTAAAAACATTTTTGAAAGGTACCACATTATGAACAGTCCACTGAGAGGAAATAAGTATTGAGCCAATTACAAAAGAGGTAACACTTAAATTAATACTTTCTGTAATCCTCTTAATTGCACTTTGTCACACATACTATAGCACTAAGCTGCTACATATAACCCTCATGGTGCCATTAAGACCCATTTAACAGCTTAGGAAACATTTTCTAAGAAGTTTGCTCAGAACCACACAGACTACTTTTTTTCTTTTATTATTCATATTCTGCCAGTCATGTATTGAAGTTTTATGCTGTGAAACTCTTACACAGACTATAAACCTGTGAAGACGTGAAGTCCATTCTCTGGGTCTAGTACATGGTACAGTGTTCAGGTTCAAATGAAGGGGGGTTGATGTTACACCTAACCTTGGCTGTGTGCCCTGCATGACTGCCCCTGTAAGCCATCAGTCTGCTGGGAGTCTGACTGAAATATTAAAGAGCCTGTTTGCCTGCCTGCTGTAGCACCTCACTAGTGAGCAGCCTGTGTATAGTATATGCCAAAGCTACTGCACTGTAGATGTGTAAGAGATAAAGAACAAGGTGAAATAAAGGCCTCACAGTAGCTAAGACAGGATTGAAGTTTACCTGTTACATGAGGTTTTCCAGCACATCAGACACCATACTGCATTTGCATATACTCACAAAACTATACCTTAACCACAGATCCATGATTTATCCCTTACCTTAGTCACAATCCATGATTTATCCCTTACCTTAGTCACAATGTTGTCAATATAACTGTTGACATTGGACATAAACATGACCTGGATGTAATATGTAATGTTGAGAACAGTACTTCCATGCCTCAATTATCTTCCTTGGTGAGATTCTAAAAATAAAAAAATGATACATGTACTGCACCAAATTCATAAGGAGGTTAAAAGTGGGTAAACAGCAACAGTAGTTGGAATTCACATCCCAAGACACACCTGTGTAGACTTGTTCAGATTTAACTGGAATTAAACCGGATGAAGAGCTTCAGAAAGTATGCAATGAAATACTGTAAATATACCATTTATGTTACAAGGTAATTTAAAACGTGTCATCAAGTTAAACAATTTTGTCAGCATTATTCTCTGGAGTTCTCTGCAGTGGCGCCCCAATTGTGTGGGCTTAGTGGCCTCACTGAGACTAATGAGTAAATAGCAAGTACATTAATTAACAATGTTTCCTCATTATGTTGTTGGAAAACACAAGTTGGGCTATGTCATACAGTACACTACACTTTCTTGTGCCTATGTCTGTTAGTAAGTCCATCCTAGACATAATGGTTTGCAGGTTAAGGTCAGTGTGACATCACAAAACGTTTTAGCCATTTCACACAGCAATTAAGACATCATTTCACACAAATCGCTCATATTTTATAAGACTCTAAACAAGGATCTGAAACAAGTCAGAGTGGCAGACAAGCGCGGGGCACTAGTTGTAGTTAATCTCATAACGGATAAATATTAATCTGTTTGTACAAAAGGTCGCGGTCAGTTTTTAGGATCAGTCTCCAGTGGTCTTGCACAGCTGTATCACAGCTCAGTCCCTTTGAGCTCTCTCTACCACAGTAGCCACCACAGTGCAGTGCAATGCAGGAGCCTCGTTTTTAAAACTGTGCATAGGATCCTCCCTTTAGTGAGTGCCTATAGTGTGCACACCTGAATCGGCGTCATGTCCCGCCCTGTGCACGCCCTTTTTTAAACCATAAATGGTCAATGCAAACCACCTCATAAATGCAGTCTGCATAAAATCAGCCAGGCATGCTATTGTTCTGTCGTTGTTGTGAATAATGGAAAGAACAGTAAAAGAAATTCCTCAGATGCAGATATAGGCAAGGCAAGGCAAGGCAATTTTATTTGTATAGCCTGTTTTTAAACAAAAGTTTGTCTCATGGCATCGTAACAACATCCTCTGTCCTTAGACCCTCACATCGACTGAGGAAAAACTCCATGGAAAACCCTTTTAACAGGGAAAAATCGGGAGAAACCTCAGGGTGAGCAACAGAGGAGGGATCCCTCACCCAGGACGGACAGACGTGCAATAGATGTTGTTACATACCCAGATAGAACCCCTTATAACAGAAAACAAAAAAGCATGCTGTTTTGAGGCCACAGCAGTGGAATCACTAACAACAGGAGGCAGAGTGAGTGGCAACACGTTGCTGCCACTGTCAACAGGGTCAGTGGCACAGAGCGCACGGTGGTAGAACTTTTTTAAAAAGTAGTCTGAGGTGCCATGCCATGGTGCAGCATTGTGCACAGGGCTCGCTGCATGATTTATACATTTACAACAATTATTTACTACCGATTGATAACACCTTAAATCCCCCATCACACTTTTCTTTATGCTGGTTTTGTTATGGGCAGCATTATAAGTAGGACTGACAACAAGAAGATAGAGTGTAATGATTGTGCAAAAGATTTTGGGTTTATTTCCAGACTTTGAGATTTAATTGACATTTGATTATATTCTGAAAATATTTAGTTACTTTCACCATGTTAGGCGTACTGGATGCTTTATTCCATGCAGCTGCACCGTCCTCTCCTACTGGACAAAAAACTGGTGACAATTTAATGGTGAGACAGTAGTGATTAAATATATAGAAAGAATTTTGATTCCAGATATCAGTTAGATTTTACAAGAAGGTGTTTATTAAACAATTACTCACTCCTAGTGAAATGTAACGCTGTTGAATTTAATCATCGTGACATGGATATAACGTATGATACAGGTTGAAATTAAATGTGTGAAGGACCAGTCAGTAATTATAATCGTTCTTCTCACACTACATTTCTATAATCTGACCTCAGTTCACCACCACACTGTCTGTGTTGCCAGTTGCCCCTTTTCTCCAGAATATGTGTACACAACATGGTTCAGAGTTTACGTACTGTATGGGGAAACACATTCTCCCGTCAAGTTTGTTTTTTATAGATCACAACCTTTGCGTGGAAAATGTTGTACGCCACTTTCAGGCCCTGTTTTGCACATGCCACTCCAATAAATGAGGCCCCAGATATGTAGCTCAGTATCTATGCAATATTAGGCAGTGAAGTGTGAAGGTTGATTTTTACTAACGTGTCTCAGTTAAATATGTAATTAGATAACTTCCCCCTCCTGTGCACACACACACACACACAGTCAGCTTCCTGTCACCTCCCTCTCTCTCACTCCTCCACCTCCCGGGTGAACAAATCTGTTTGGTCCTGAACCCTCCAATGAAGGGAGGCAGTTGTGAAAGAACTGAGGCAGGAACCAAGACCCCTGGGAGTAGAAACAAGAAATAGGCAGGGGCAGAAAGAGACAATAAAGAGAGATAAAATGAATGATGGGAGTCTTCTTTTAAAAAACGCTTTTAAGTCGAGATGAAACGAGATCATAGAGGAATATAGGTTTTGATCAGTTGCTGTCACTGTCATTCAGAGAGAATTATGTATTCCTCTAATTATTAGTATGATTGCTGGTATCTTGACTTGCTCGTGCAACATTCTGATAACAAAGACCACTGGAGTGAGATAAAGTGGTTTTGTGAAATGGTGGAGAGAAAACAAATGAGACTGAGTGGATGAAAGAGAGAAAAGGAGAGAACTATAAGGAGGGAGGAGGAGAACATTTACAATGATACCTGTTAAACTGTGGCTCTGAGTTTAATTGTGCACGTGTGTACTGTATGTAACTAGTCCTGAATGAATGCTTAGGCAATGGGACCTGAATGCACCCAAGTGCTGAGAATGTGTTTAACAATAACCTTAATGTGCTTCCTCAATTTCATTTTAATCCCAGAGTATGAGCACAAAGCACCAAGAGCTCTTTGCTCTTTTACCTTAACCAGCTGAGAAACTTCTGCAAGACGTCTGAAAGCCTCCCACTGGTTTGTTCTAATCCCTTATTTATTTTACCATAGGTCTAATGTTTGTTCCAAACTAAAATATGACAAAAAGGATCTGATGGATTGTCATTGGCAACACGTTTGTGTTTTGGCTGATGTCTGAATCCTAATGGCTTTCTTTGACTTTTCCTCTTGTGCTACAATGAGGTTGACATTTGTTGAATCAAATTTCCTTTAAGGATCATTACTTTACATCTAGCACATCATGCCAAAATTTGTTCACTTCTTTTTGCAAAACTAAAGGTATAACCCTAGTGCTAATTAGCAAACTTTAGCATGCTGATTTGTTCAACTAAGACAGTGTGATGGTAAATGTTGTACCTGCAAAACATCACCATGTTGCCCTCATTGGGTGAAGCCTTTGTAGTGCCCCTGATTTTCTTTTAGAGCCTCTGCGAGTTTTATAGTCTGGAATTTGAGCTGGACAACTATTGGATGGATTGCTGTGAAATTTGGGTTACATCAAGGTCCCTAGCAAATTAATTTAATCACTAATTAGCAAGTTGTAGCATGCTAAACTTAGATGGAGAGCAAGCTTTGATGTCTGCATTTAAGCTTGAAGCTCTTTTGTACAGTCTCAGAGAGTTGCCATGACTGTAGTCCGGGTTTTAACTCAAGTCTATAATGCAATTATAATAACAGAAACAGTGGTGATTCTCTGAGTGATAGTGACACACAGAGATAATCAGAATACATCAGAATTTCAGGGTGTCGAAGAAAACAAAATTCTAATGGACTCGGGAATATGAAGGTGAGAGTGGATCAGTACAACATTCTTTGAACACATTTTCTATCAAAAAAAAAGAAAAAATCTAAATTGAAACCAGCATCTCTCAGTCTCTCATTGCCTGCGTCGCACTGGAAGACACGCAATCATGTCTGTGTGCCGACTACTTTTCTACTAATTTCTTATTCTTATTAATCATCTTCTTATTAAAGAGTATAATGATAATTAAGCTAAATTACGTGTTTTATCAGTGTTGTATATGACATTTCTGCTCCGTCTTTTATGTGAGCCAATTGATGGTATAGGAACCACTTTTAGCTGCTGTGTAACAATCATCAATATCCATTGTGGGGATCTGACACAGCTGGAGCGCAGCATGTGCTTGCTGCTGCTGTTTTAGGAATGTTATCATTCATCACTGTGGATGCTCACATCATTATCGTTACAGTTATCTTTCTTGGCGTATGTGGCCCTTAAGTCTTGCATGGTAGCAATGCACATACAGGAATGGCTACACTGCTCCTCCTGTCCAAATCAGAGCAATCAGAAGAACACACTGATTTGTGTCCTTGGCTTCTCATCTACCGGTACCTTTTTGGGCCACACACATCTGTACTGTGAGTCTGTGAGCAGTCAACTGTTCATGTTCATGTGCAGACTGTGAAAACATTGTTTTCTCCTGGGAGCACAATGAAGTAGCTGTCTGTCGAGCTACCCAGCCAGCTATAAATATTTATAAATAGGGAATTATTCAGGTTCGGTGCTGCCATTGAGCTGATTCGTTTTGCTGATATATGTCTGTTAAATTAACATCTGTGCACGTTTTGCCTGAATTTATCACAACCAGCTCCTATGACTAATAATTAAATAATCTTCATGCACCCCCACCACCACTGAAACACTTGTTGCCTCTCAAAAGAATGGTGCAAAGTATTAGCATGCTGAGGATTCACCCACAGCAGGGGGGCAGAGATGGTACAGATAACCCAAGACCCAGGGGGGAGGGTCAATGCAAAGGTTTATGCTTTGCCCATATGTGAGATAAATTACAATAATTTATTCACTGACTTATATCCCTAACAATACAGTGTGTACAGTATGTATTTATGTATAAATATGTCCCAAAACTACATTTCATCTTGTCATCTGATATCCCAACCCCCGCTGTTATTGTGAAAATGGTGCAGTCGAAACACTTGGCCAGTCAGATGTCGCTCGCTCTCGGCCTCTCTCCCTCTCCCTCTCCCTCTCCTCACAAACACATTGACAACAGGCACGTCCGTCACAGCCCCTCCTCTCCGTGCACATCGAATCAAAACATGATCATGAGAGGGAGGAAGGATTGTTGTTGTCTTTTCCCCTCAGAGAAGATGGCTATACATACCTGCGAGTCAATATGGACCGCTTGGGCAAGTGGAGAAGTGGTGTTAATTCTCCAACGCTCCCTCAGTCCACATGAATATTGAGAAATATTTTCAGACTCTAAAGGGTTTGTCATGAGGAGGCACAGCGACAGTCTGGATCAGAGGTTTTAACAAATCACAGTACCTTAAGACTTTAGAAAACACATGGAAGAAAGCAGAACAGTCAGACCAGTGTGATTATTAGCTATCCAATTTATTTGTTCCAGCCTTCAGCCAATGCCCCCACCCACTCGCTCTCTCTCTCACACACACCACTGTGTTGGGGATTCTGAAGTGTGTGTGTGTGGATGATTTTGTGGGCTGCCGTGGCTGAATGTGACTCTCAGTCTCGTTTTTGATTTAACATGCAAACCCTGCCAGATGCTTGATGCTGGGGAATCGTTTCATATTCTAATGCCCTGACAAGAAATATAGCCACTGAGTGTGCAGTTGCTAGCGTGCATATGTTTGTACTGCGTGCGCTGCTGCCTTTACTGCTGTGTTTATGATGCAAACTAGCTTCTGTAACAATGCCACTGTGAGCTTTTCATTTCGCCCCGTTCTGATTATATTGCCATGAGAGAGGAATGAAACCACCAACAGAGTGAAGAGTTGCGTTGTTCTAAATATCATCTCAGATTGCTGCATGTTTTCTTTGGGCACATAACAGGTAATAAAATATAGGTCCTGGTTTTGGTAAAGATCCCTTGTCTGTCAGAGTCATAAATCAAGGAACAGCCTTAGGAAAGCTCAGCTGGTGGATGATGTCATTTTCCATCACTTTTCAGACTTGTGTAAAATTGCTTCGTCTGTCTTCAGGGAGCTTAAAGGGTAATGTGTTGTCAAAGATATAAAAGCTGATAGGGCACTGTGGGAACCGAGTCAGAATAACAATCTCAGTGTTTTGTTTTATTATCGTCGTGAGCATCAATGCCACAGATATACAGCAACACGAACTGTAATTGGCTCAGTGCTGTGTCATGATTGTAGAGGACATACAAGTGGCTTCAGATACAATGACTGATAGGTTTACTACAATTTCAAATGCATGTGTATTTCCTGGCTCGACTCTGCCAGCCTTCCCTCAGCCTTCACCATTGTTTATACCGCAATAAGAACAGACATGCTGAGCTCTATGTGGCAACTGTAAATTGTCGGTAGCCTATCGCAGAGGACCGTAAATATAAGCTGTCCTAGCGCTCAGTTGAACTTGGTCACCACTAACGGGACAGGCAACAGCTTGCTGTCCAGAGGTGTTTGACTGTGTAAGAGGCTGCTGTTTGGATCGGGTGAGAAATGCGACGAGCGTGGGTTCGCTGCCGGCCTGCGCAGCTGTTACTTGCTCGCCATCCTCGTCTGTGAGTGGGAGGTTGAGTGAGCAGGTTGAGGCCATTTGTCAGAGGAGCTATTTACATGTCTTCGTCAGTGCAGCGAGGGGAGTTGTCATCTGAGCTTCGCACATAACCTCAAGGCTTCTTCACACAACAGTGGCATTTGGCAATTAACTGGCCTTTTTATAGCACTAATGCTGCACTCACTGTGCAGATTTACACGGTGGCTGCCACCAAGTTGGCAGCCTCAATCTCAATGATTTTCTGTTGTTATTTGGGGTCACTCAATGGTTTATTACAGTAGGTGTCAAAAATGCCGGAGAAGTGGCTGGGCTTAAGGTTACTGTTGAGAAATGCTGCCATAGTGAGTCTCAGGAAATCAGGAGCTACAGTACAACTGCAACAGTATCAGCAGATGAAGCTGCTGTACTGAATAACAGATGACTGATAGATTTATTTATTTTTTAAATGCTTGAAGCAGTGTGACAGTTGAGTCCTATTAACCCATTGTCTTTGCCTTGCCACAACCACAATATTAACTGTTTTTAACTCTTCCCACGACTGGATTTAATTCAGTTTAAATCCATTCTTAACTAGAAGAGGGGACTTGCCTTAGTAAGTTATGCTTCCTGTGTTCTCTTTTTCATTTTACATGTCCTCAAGTTAATTCCAGTTCTAATTAACTACCTTTGAAAGAAATCTGTGCGATAATTACCACAAGGAGGTGGAACGGAAGCAATCACACTTTGCACAATTTATTCTCCACCACAGGGAAAACCCTGCCGAGTCACCCCCTGCTGCCTTTTCCGTTTTTCTTTTTTTTTTTCTTTGTCCGAAAATTCACCTTCAGCACTCACTTGAGTTTGTAGAGACATGGAGACGCAGAGAATCACACAGCTCCATAGACTAATACTCCTGCTGGTTTTTAGTCAGGTCAAGTATATTTGCATAATTAATACTAATAATAAGAGAGAATGTCATGCTTATAATACATAATGTTTCTGTTCGGATTATTAAAACATGAACAAGGACATGTGTCACTCATGCACAGCTTCCTCAAATAGACCCTGGTTCAATATGATCCACTTCCAGAGGCACGAGCAGTTTCAGTCCAACCTGTGCCAACCTACCAGTACAGTTGAATTAAAAAGAAGCACGAAAGACACTGAAACTTTAAGATAAAACTATTTGGTGAACTATTTGTTTGGGACTATTTTCAGTTAGGAATTGATGCATTATTGGGACCCTGGTAAGCATTTCCAGACACAGCTCAGTGTGTGTGGGATTGACTCAAAACAATCTACAGCGTGTGTTCATGGTGATGAACAGAGTTCTGCAGCAGACAGAAAAAAGCTATATTAAGTTTTGGCTACAATATAATATGAGAAATACTTGCTAGTGGAATAAACTTATTGTTGGTTTTGGTCATTTCTCGGGATTTGTGGATTTATAGAATAATGTGCACCATCTACAGACAAAGAAAGAAATGGTTTCTTTAATGTTGAAACATGAGTATTTTATTCTAGTGTGTAGCTGCTGTTTGTGAACTGTGGGTCTGTTTAATGTTTTATACTGTATTATACATTTTAAATGTAGAAGTTTTGTTAACTGAAGCATATTTTCTGCTGAATAAGCTGAAGAGTACAGAGTTCACACTGCTGCGCCAGTACAAGAACTTTCTCCAGCCCAGAGTCATGTCTGCAGGTATTTAATTCCTTTCACGCTGAAAACAGTAAAAGCTTAACAACTTTCAACATTAAACTGCTGTGTGTAGCCTGAGAGGCAAAACTCAGGGTAATAAAAGTAAACAAAGGACTCACTTGCTGCTCGAGTCCACTAACTGCTGAGTGCACAGTAATACCTGAAGCATATCAACATTTTTGGGGAACTAAGCTCAGAGAGACTTACTGTATAGCAAAATTATTAGGGAACAATATAAAGAACTGGGACGTTTCCCTCCCATCCACTGATTAAAGCTTCAGTTGTGAGTAGTGGGAAATTAGAGACAAAGAAAAAAACTAATTAAGGTCAAGTTTCTGAACAAATAGTCAAAGGGAAATCCAACATGTGTTTGATTTGGGAAAACAAGTGTACACACACAAAAATATCTTTTGTTGAATCCCTAGCTAAATTGAAGCTGCTACTACTTTCCTTCTCTGTAGGTGTTGCAGGTTAGCTAACATCTTATTTTTTGTTTTTAGTTCACTGTGATTATGCTTACACAGTGACAACGCCTGGAGATAAAAACGTTGACTTGTGACAGACAGGTGGCTGGTTCAAAGGTTGAAGCTTTGTTTTAATTCATCATTGAGTCCTGGTTCACAAATGGACTGTCTGGCCCGGCACCTGAACAATACCATAATGAACAGGTCCATTTTAAAACCCAGGAGGGGTAGGCCACACTGTCTCTGCTCCTGTTGAGTAAATTAGATTGACTTCTAAACTCTGTGAAACAGATGATGCAAATGTCACACTTGATCAATTGATTTGGCTGAATTAGCTAATGCACCTGCAAACTGCACCATACATAAACATAAAACATTTCCTCTACCACCACGAGCCACGGTTGACGAAGGTTACGGTGTAGGAATATTGAATAATGTCGTCCGGAGTGACATTTCTCCTGGAAAATGATGGAGAAAGCTTTGCTATAGTGACATACAGTAAGAAAAAAATAATTGAAAGATGTTGGCGAGAAAAACAGGTTTTCAGGCAAAACACTGAAGGATGTTAGCAATTCAACTAATGTTCAAACAGCACACCATCGCGACCTAAACCATCTCCAAAAAGATGCCCCGTCTTTTAGATTTAACATGTTAAGTGAATAATTTTGTTTTTCAGACAGACAGTACATGAGGGTATTTCTTGAATAACATGACTTGATAATTTCTCTGATTAAATATGATTGTTTTGAGTCATGTCAACAATTTTGTTTGTGTTGTATGTTTTCTCAAAGGTTTGACCTTTTGGTTTATGTTCTTAGTTGCTTTTTTTTTTTTTTTTTCGAATTAGCATTTCAAGCATCTCTCCAGTCTATATTAGCAGTTTTATTTTGATAAGCCTCATTCCTTCCTGACAGACAGTCCCAGAACACAGCAGACCCTCAAAACCAGGAATCCTACTCTGTCAAGCTGTAGCTACTCCAGACATGACTTGCTATAACTGTCAGAGACAAACTGTGAGTATTAGAGTTAGGCTCAGAGTATTAGAGCCAGGCTGGCTGGGGGTCCTTTGGGGATCTGTGTTTTTGTTATATCATTTTGCCATATGTATTGCCAGCCATGACGTCTGTTCGACTGACTGAAATAGTGATAGTGATGATGCTAATTTCAACCAATGGAGAGAAAAAACAAACAAACAAACACTGGCCTTGTGCCTTTAGGAAGGCTTACGGCAGTGAGATTTTGCCCCACCCACTAAAAAATCTAAATGGAATTGGTTGATTCATCAGTCACTTTCTCGACAAACGCATGCAGCTAAGCTGGCAGACTTCAGTCAGAACAAAAATGAGGCTAAAATTACAATTTTAGGCCAAAAAATATGTTAATGATTAAATGAAATAGATTAAAAGATATCATTTAAAATGCTGATATATTTGGCCTTCTATGAAGGCCTAGAAGGCCCTCGGGGTTTCCCACTGCTGACCATCTACTACAACTAATACTTAGAAGCTAGTCAAGCTACTGAAGTGCAGCAAGTGAATGGATGTTGAGTTGTAACATTCAGTGAAAGAAAGACGACATTTTATGTGACTGAGAAAGAGGAAACTTGCTGCATCTAGATTACCCTCATTTTATTCTGCCTCACAGGTCAAGTCTGCATTTGAAAGGTAGGCAGTGCTTGTGGCTAATACGAGCTGTGGTCCACCACTGTTATATTCCATAAACTCCTACAGTTCTTATTTTAAGACCCAGTAGCAATTATTAACACTCAAGAGATACTGTAGATATTAGAACATATGATAACACATGAATCAGTGCCGAAACTCTAAAAGACACAGGCAGAAGGTTGCATCACAAATAATTGTTTGGTCCAGTAAAACTGCTTTGTACACTTCAGGGTTCAGTTTGTTACTTATCTTGTTGCAAAGTACTTCTACTACAGTAGAAATAAAAGCAGTTATTCCCTCAAACATAGTATCATTCATCACTTCACTATAAATCCCCAAATGTTGACACTAATCCTTAAATGTACACATTTTGTGCTTTGTGGACAAGTCAAGTGAATTATAGGGTTCGGATGCTTCAAGACCAGTAAACTAAATTGAGTGTCAGAAGTGTATATGTACATGTTATTCAGGGGTAGACATGTATTTATCATCACACCTCTCATATCATAGACCTAAGTAATAGAAAAATGAAAAAAAAATGAGAGCAGAAAAAACATCTGAAGCTTTTAGTCAAGGTGTCACTGAATGCACCCTCTGTATGAACTATAAAAGCTCTAATAAAAGTTGTGAGAGGAAGGAGACATGAAAAGAATGGAAAATAGTCAAAAGTTTGCACATTTCATTTTCCCTTCCTCCTGAATAAATCAAAGTTGGTTTAATAGAGAGGAACTTTACTCTCAGATATATGTTTGGAGGGGAACTGTCCGGTGCTGAAACTCCATTCTGTGCACAGGCAACATCTCAGATGATAAAAAACCCTCTCAGAGACCATTGGGCCTTTTCATCACGGAGGAAACATAAAGCAATTTTTAGGATGTTCTCAAGTCAAGAAGTATAGTTTCCCCTTCACTCCTCGGAAAACCTTCATCTCAGAAGGAATCAAGTGAGAGGTTTTTGTGTAGTTTCAAGTGCTGCTGTTTGGAGTGAGGCCAGGCATTCCCTGAGGCCTCATCCATCTGGCGCTGCAGTGTGATCAGATTGGTTTTCATTCCATTTCATATTGTATTAAAAAGAAGAACATATTACCTGGATCCTTTTCAAAGCATCTTTTCACATATTTTAAAGACTTTGACCTATGACTCATGCAACGTTGTGAATTCATTTCAATTTGTAGCTACACTGTATGTTTGAAACAATGCAGTGCATGCAGTATATCTCTCTGCCTGTGCAGTGCAGTGGAGGGTCAGAGGCACGAGCAGAGATTTAGTGCTGTAGCGTGCAACTTGTCCCTAGTGGTTGGGCAGGTAGTCACCCGATAAGGACCTGTGCCCCGCTGTGCCCTAGCTCTGCACATCTCTCCAATAAAGTGGATGCTCAGGTATGAAAACCCTGCATAAGAGGGAATGTTGTAAATAAATCACTGCTTTACATGTGTCACTTGATCACACCCCACCTTCACCCCACCCCGCTGCAGCTGAGGGTCTATAATTTTACATGACTGAGTCTTGATTACTATTTACTGTGTTGTCAAGGTGTGTGTGTGTGTGTGTGGGGGGGGGGGGGGGGGGGGGCATAACTTTGTGGTTAAACAGACTTACTGTCACCACACCACTGAATCAGCCAGTGTTGACTTTACATTCACTCGCTGTTTCCCATCTTCTCCCTCCTTCTTTCCATCCCTGCTCCTCCCTGAAGATTGCAGCTGTCACAGCTCGGTGTTGCTTTTGACACAGCAGTGATACAAGAGCAAACAGGATCACATTGGCTGACAACAGAACTTGACTTTTTGAATTTTGATTAAAGGCAGGAAATCATGACTGAGAGGCATGTGTTGTATGAAAGAAGCCTTGCTGCTCTGTGCTGATAATGATTCAAATGTTTATTCGTATGTTGAGGCGGAGGTAACTTATTTTACAGATTTTGTCAGATGAATGGTTGTATTCAAAGCTGTGTGAATGCACATTAATGCATACAAGCCCCTTTGATATCACTTTAATTTACATGCACACTAAGGACACTTACATTTGGTGCGTGTCTGTGTTGGTTTCATTGGTTTGGCTAATAAAACCAACACAGTTTCTGTATGTCATGATCACACTGATCAGCTGTATTATAATTAACTGACTTCAGCTCAACATTTACACTTTCTTCTGCTCTTCTTCCAGGTCCAGTAGCTGTGATCAGTGGTGAAGAGGACTCTGCCAGCCCTCTTCATCATGTCAACCATGGGATTATTACCCCCTGCACTCTGGATGCGGGTCCTGATGCGGTTGTCATAGGGATGACTCGAATTCCCGTGGTGGAGAATCCTCAATACTTCAGACATGGACACAACTGCAACAAGCCAACCACCCGTGAGTCTCCTTAAAGTTTCTCTCTGTTGGCCCTGCTTTATCACAGCAGTGTGTTCCTCAAAGGAAGCTCCATATAATGGGCTTGTGCGGCATTTCACAAACACAAGCCTCCACACAACATAAAGAAACGCACAACATCTGATCAGAGAGGCAGATACCAGTCACTACATTTTTATGAGGCTCATTCCAACCATTGCATCTCCATGTGTAATTTGCTGTTTATCTTTACAATTAGATGTGCTCAGGCCCTTGGGGCAAAAGCATGATTTAGTGTCATCTACAGTCATTGTGATTGTGTGGTTAGTATAGGGTGGCACAGTTCCAGGCCCTTCATATAGGATCTGTTTAGACAAAAAGCAGCCTCTCTATACTAGATACTGGTGTTCAAACAGCCCAGAACCCTCCCTCTCACTCTCCCTCGGGACTCATGTTCCAGGTTGGGGAAAGACAAGACCACTTTAAGGCCTAATTACTCACAATTACATCAACTGCTCAAGAGAATCAGCAGAAAACAACTGTGCCAGCAGCCAGCCGCAGCCTGGCGCCTGCTGCTTCCCTTCCAGAGGATACTAACCAAACCAACTGGATTTAGTCAGGGTAGCATCTCTCCTGCTCTCAGAACAACAGATCAGCTTTTCGGTTCCTGTTCAACTTCAAATTGCATTGTTTACATCTTGGTTCACTCTCAAAATAGCCATTGGTCAGACTAGGATAAGTTGACTTCTGAGTTGGAGCCAATGAGAAGGAAGAAAATTCCATTTAGAGGTGATAAATAAATGACGAATCTTATGTATTATGAATTGCATGAATTGTTAATGGCCAGCCGGTGACTGATTTATAACATCTCATGCCTTGCACAGGAGATCTGATTGCGAGCTAATGAATAAATGACAGTGCGCACAAATGAAACTTTCTCCAGATTACTGTGCACCTGGACTTGAAAGTCAGCCCATGCATGTGCATGATGGCAGCTTCGACGTAGGCTTTTAGCAAATGTTCCTTCTCTCAGAATACAGCATCCTTTGTCTTTTTTCTCTAATTTCATTCTTTGTACATGCATGACAAAGGAAACTGTGGGAAATGAACCCTGAATTCATCACAAGGTCATAATGGCCACTGCTTTCTGCCATCGGCTGGAAAAACAAAATGGCTCTGAATGGCTTCTGCCTCTGCTGCAGCTCATTCCCTGAATATGAATGTAGTCTTTACCCTCAGGATACACACAGGGAAAGGAAAAGTCTGTGTATCCATGTGTATCTCTGTATGTGTGTAGGTGTACAAGAGTGGAAATGAGTCTCTGCATGTATGTGGATGTAGGCGTTTTGATAGCATGGCTCATAGGTAGAACAAATTCGCAGATGTGTCACCTCACTTTCCGCCAACTCCTCTGTGGTTTGATAAGTGTCTTCAGCCAGGGTCCCCTCGGGTCCCCACTGTCCTCGTAGCCTTGCTCAGTCTGATTGTGTTGCAGCTTCACGTGT
Source organism: Trachurus trachurus (assembly GCF_905171665.1). Lineage (NCBI taxonomy): Eukaryota > Metazoa > Chordata > Actinopteri > Carangiformes > Carangidae > Trachurus > Trachurus trachurus. Next base: position 22,298,050 of record NC_139893.1, on the reverse strand, counting down.
CAAACAAAGAGCTTCCGTCAGCTCACACACGGTATGGCTGCTTTATTGATGGTCGACCACCAATCCATAATGTATTCATTCATTTACTTGAAAGCTTCTTATCCAGGAAAATAGCTTGCTGCCAGGGTGTCTCTCTTTCCTTCTCTTTCTCTCTCACTCTCTCTCTCTCTCTGTTTCACTCATTCCAGCAAGTCACAAACTAACACACAGATACATAAATTTCAACACACCCACGCGTCTTACCTATGTCAATCAAGAGTTCAGGTCAGTCCCAGCTTCCTACACCAGTCCTCTGGATAATTTATAGAGTTTCTCACTGCTGGGCTGAGTGCCAGCTATACATACATACACACACACTCTCTCTATCCCTCTCTCTCGCTCTCTCTCTCTCTCTCTCTCTCTCTCTCTCTCTCTCTCTCTCTCTATATATATATATATATATATATATATATACAGTATAGTATATCCCTAACCTAGCCCAAGAGAGAGAGTGGTTATGTAAGGTATATCTGTTCCATTGGTTGAATACATCTAGTCAAACAAAATAAAACACTCAGTATCTTTGGATGTCAGGCTGAGACACCTGGAAATGGTAGAAGAGCTGCTGTCACTTCCTCACTGCCAGAAGGAACGTATAAAAAAGGACAATCATCCAATTGTAGTTGTCCCTTAGTTGAACCACCAACCTGTACACGTGCTGCTGTAAAAAAGCTTGAGAGATAGAGGGCATTACAAAAAAATAGTGTTACCAAATGTGTTGTCTTTCGGATACCAATAAACATGAAGCACTGACATGCAATTGATTCATCTTCCGCATGAACCAGTGGCCTCGGATTTTTGATGCAGTAAACAGGCGAGCCGTGACTGATTAGGACGTTTGTTGAGATCAGCCGTTTTTTTCCAGCTGGAAAAGGCCAATCCTGGGGAAACGCAGCCGCATTAGGGAGATAAAGGCAGAAAAGGCAGAGGACAATTCTTTAGTCTAATGACAGATCCATATCTAGCAGGATCCGCTGTCTCCCAGCAAGTGGCTTTGTTTTATCACTCAACTTGCTATTTTAATTACGGATTTGTCACATCCCGCTGGCCAAAATTAGACAATGGCTTTTGATGTTGGAGTATAGCGCTTAGCCTTTCATTATATCCATGTTATTAGGGATATCACATGTGGGCACAGCTCGGACAACCCCTTTCTCTGTCCCCTCTGCTTTTGGAGTAACAGAGACATAATTATGCTCAAGGTGATGTTTTTGAAGATTAAAATGTTTCCAGCAGAGACAAGGAGTGACTAATTTAGTGGCTTAAAAGCTCAGCAAATTAATGGAAATGCAGAGAAGATTGATTGAAAGGTAGTTACGTTCCAAGACTATTATTCCATGAATTAGTCTGAAACAGAACATCCCCACAGGCTGGCCAGCTGTGGATTCAAACAACTTTATTTTGTTTGTACTGTAGAATGATGTAGAAAGATGTTTTCCCTTAGCTCAGCCTAAAGAGGAGCAAAACAGAAACTGCGTGAAGATGCCAGGTGGAGTCCTGTGGAAGCTATATTCAAGTTAAAATCACATTGAAATTCACACCAGACAAACTTTCAGGAATGCCTTTAGTCTACACAGATCACAGCTACACGGTCTAAGCAGTAATAAAAAATAAATCATTAAAGAGTAAATTGAAAATTTTAGCCTCTGCAAACACATTTAATGGGTCTGCAAACCTTTGCAGAGCAGGCACAAAAAGCTCATTGAGTCAATGAAAATTTCAAAGAATCTCTCCACACTTGCAGCACTGTAAAATAAGAAAATATACCACTTAAAACAACACAACTAATTTAATTACATATATTAGGTCTCTATTATGGTTGCATATAGGTTACGACAACAACCAATTTGGTCATTAACAGGGGAGCAAATATTTGCACATTAAAGTGGGGTGTTAAAATAACACAACCTCCTGAGTGTTGACAGGTCAGCGCCATAATGAACAGTTCATTCCCGTCACTGCGGATGGAGCCTCCAGTTTTCCAGCAGCTAAATAAAACTAACCCAAACATAGTTTATACTGTATCTGTGGGGACTAACAGCTCAGGGTGGATATCATGCGTCTCCTCTCAGACGTCAAATACAACAATTCTGTGCAGGCAGTCAAGACATTTAAAGAACTTCCCCTGAGCAGCAAGTGTAAAGTACTTAGTGCTTAAGTGTGCTTAATGCTTAAACTTTAATCCAGCAATAACACTGAGGCTGTGCCCAGGGAGAAGCTATTGTTAAAAGGAAATCAATCAGAATTTTATCTGTATATACATATGCTATGGAGCCACAAGTGTTCAATTTTAAATATGAGACCTTGTAAAATAAATACCCACTTGAATCTATTATGTAAATATTTAGATAAAAATAAAAGAATGAACTTCAGTAAGAAACTTTTTTCTTCCTTCATAATAATCTTAATAAAACAGCATGCACAGAAAGGGACAGAAACTAACATTTCTTCATATTTTGCTTAACAAGGACACAGTTGCTGTGTGCTGCTCATCTTACTGGCTCAAGGTGAAGAGTCATTTATACCATCAGCAACAGCTACTAGGTTAATTAATAACCTTTGCTGTGTTTTGATTCTGAACACGGCTCTATGGACAATCTTCTTTTGTGACTTATGTCACAACATGATCTAGCTGCCTATGCTACAGCAGTGAAAGGGGCTTGTGGCTGTTATATGGTCAAAAACTAATCTCTGTGACTTTCCAAAGCCAACAGTTCTACATTCACGGTTATTTCACACAGCGATTGTTCCAGTTGTGAGGAGGTAACAAAGACAGGAGTTTAAACTTTTATTTTTTCATTCTTGACACAACTATTTGTAGTTCTTTCTGAGCAAACCCCACAGTCCCTCTATAGGTGGTTTGTCTGCGCTGCTGACAGTATGTGTTTGCCTGAAAGGTGAGGGGGTGGTGGTGATTGGTGACAACTCCACTGTCATCAAAGTAACTTTATGAAAGATTCTCTGTCATTATGAAATTAAAGTGTAATTAAGAAAGATATCATTATAAGATAGAAAAGAATAGAATAAAAATAAGAGTGATGTGACATTTCATGATAAAGTTGTGGCGTTTATTTTTTACGTTAAACTATTTCACTATTCATTAGTTAAAGCAGAAGTAAGTGATATATTTGTGTTAATATAAGTCTTAAATAGTTATATCTTCCGACAGCAATCACTTACATAGAGTGTTTGGACTGAAACACGGGTCTGTCAGTCCCTCTGCTCTGCTCTGCTCTGAGCCAAGGAGAAAACATTTATCGTATCCTACAGTTTTTATCCAATGAGGAGAGAGAACGGCATGCAGGGCTGTGTGTGCAGCCAAGGGACGCCGTGAATGTGGTGACGTAGGGACGAGGACTGTTATGGTGCGTTCAAGGAAACTCGTATTTTTCCGACCGTGAAGTCGTACCAGTTCGATCTGGTACGAGTTCACCGGTCGGAAGTTACGAGTGGCCGTTATAGTGACTTTCACCGGTAAAACAGGTCGGAAAAACACGAGTGGGTTGCCTGAAACGCTACAAAGTCGTAAGTTGTGACTTGAAGCTGTAATTTACGATTTCAAAAGCCTGCCTGGAACGCAGCATTAGCGAAAACGACCGGACCACTTACTTCTGCTTTAATTTATTTATTCCATTGTTCCATATTGCAGGAGTCAGGACTCAGTATTTCTTTGTACTTGCCATAAAATGCTATCAAAAGGGTTCAATCCATTTTACCAGGGCAGCCAGCGTTTTGCTTGTCTTTATTTCCAGACATTTCTGACCATGAAATGTCATCAGGATGATTTCTGGGGAGCATGTTATATCTTAGCCAGGTTCAGGGGTAAGTCACACAGGCTGGAGTGCTCACTGAGGCCAAGCAGCAGCAGAGGCGCAGCCCGGCAGTCAGCCAGCCGCCGCAGGTTAGGAGGAGATTCCCACCGAGAGTCAACAGTAAATGCTGGTGTTCATGTCACTGTTGCCCAATGTTGCCAACTGACACAGAGCCCCTGCACTGCAGTGAATTTAATGGTGGAGAACATTTTGTATGCTATTAGCTGTTGGATGAGTACCTCTCACCTAACCATTAAAACCCTGTAGGTCTAGTTGTGTGGAAGGGACTGAACTACTAGTTTAGTTTTTATTTACCTTCAGACCTTACCATTTTTAGCAAGTAAATCTGAGTCTAATGTAAATTGTTTTTGGTATCAATACATACTCAGTTAGTCCTTTGTCTTTGTTTTTGCATCATTAATCAGAGAATGTGTGATCAGGAACCAGTTGTTAAGATTAATGAGATGCTTGAGTTTTAATTTAAAGCTGTAGAAGTAATATTTTATGAGCATTAAGCTAATGTGAAAGAGTTTAATTTTGTACTTGATTGTTCCTAATAAAAGATGTTTGATTGAATATCATAAGTTTATGTGCAACGTAGCAAAAACGGGGAGCTGATACAGGAAATAAGAATCAGTTACAGTAGGATGTCCTCAGCATTTTTGACTGAGCTGCTGCATCTACAGTAAGCAATAAAGCATCTGCCCTGCAAAAGACATGTTGTCAATGACCAGGAGACACACAACGATCAACCTAACGTGCACATTCAGGGAAGCTTTCAGACAGAGCAATATTTTGCGCGCACACACACACACACACACACACACACACACACACACACACACACACACACACACACACACACACACACACACACAGACAGAGAGACACGCCTGTGAGGCAGACGCGCACACATGAAAGCTCAAAGTTGGCAGGTAGACAAAAAAAACACAGCCTCAAACGTACACCTAAACACACACATACATACTCAACCTGGAGAAAGTTGGCAGGTAACTGTGGCGAAATGCATACACAGACACGCATACACACACACAGATACACACAGGTACAGAACAAAGCCCTCCAAACATCTGTGCTCCCCAAGAAGCCTGACCTGACTAGCTGAGTAAATCTCGGTGCTGCGTTTTCTTCCAGCCTCCAGGGAGAGTGTTTGCTGGCGCCGAGGCCTCAGGTGAGCCAGGACAAATGAGCGATGCTGAGCTGTGGGATAGAGATTTAATCTCAGGGCTTTTCAGTTTGCCAATCTGGGTAAATAGGCTGCAGGACGCTGCCTGAGTCCGATGCAGAGGAAACTGAAGGTTAAAGGAAGTTGTCCTCCCCGCCATCGCCAGGCATGCTACATAATAGCTGCTTCATTCCCCTAAGTGGAGGGAATGAGGCAGCCAGTGGCTATTTAGCAGCTGAATGAAGCAAACTGAGATAAAAAAGTATTTACATGCAGGAAAATAAGAGACAGAGGGCACCTGGCACAATTGGAAAGTTAAACAGGTGTTCGATTTTGCAGCTTTAGCAGTGGACACTGTGATATTCTCTGAGGAGCTCCCTACTTCCTTTCATTAATTTGCTGCTGTGCAGATGTTATTTAACTGTTCTCCAGTCAAGTAGCTGTTATAATCAGAGGCAACTTGTCAGGAAAGATAAACAAGAAAAAATGGTGAGGACCCACATGTGGTAAAGGGTCCCATGATGGCCCCACACATTGGCACATTTTGCCATGAGAATTATTAATGATGGGGTGCTGTTTAGCTCAGTGGGTTGAACAGGCGCCCCATGTGCAGAAGCTATGTCCTCTCTGTTGGCCCTGGTTCGAATCCTGCATCGGGTGGCCCTTTGCTGCGTGTCATTCCCCCTCCCCATTTCCTGTCTCTCTCAACTAACCTGTCAATTAAAGGCAAAGAAGCCCCCCCCCCCCCCCCCCAAAAAAAAAAAGAAACATTAAAAAAAATGTATTAATTATGTGTGCCCACTTAGCATCTACCCATTGCCTGCATGGGAGGTGTGTAAGAGACTTGGCAGTGTTCTACAATAATTTGGAGTTGGGTCAGGAATTTGTCCACCCAACATACATACATTTAGGCAGTAATATCATTGTAGGTTAGATGAGCTAAACAAGTTTGTTTCAACCATCAACTGAAGTAACTAATTAATAATATTGTGAGCAATAATCATAAAAGTTCTGCACTTGTGAGAGAGGTCTTTAGCCCTGTGTAGGTACATGTGTTTAAAGTTGAGTCAGTGTTTGGTGTGAAAAGTTATGAGAATGAAAGGAAATCTGGTGGTGTCCAGTTTACGAGTAGTGATCTCCCCTGTATAATTTACTACTAGCATAACACACCAAGCTGTCAGTGTTCCAGTTGCATTGTGGTTCAGTTTGTGGTGCCCAGTTTTGACAAAGATTGATGAGAAGAAAAGACAGTGTGTCGGTTCCTGGTGCATCAGTTTGTGGATGTAAATCAATGGGTTGACTTTCAAAGAAATGACTGGCTAGTTCACAGTGATAACTGCAGGTTAATGAAAATGAAAATTAGAAGCCTCTATGTGTTAAGTGAAATATAAACAGTGAGATGAATAATACATATGTGAGATTTATGTGTCATGTCCCCCACCATTAATGCACTGAAAGCAGATACTGTATATTGAGTTGATTATAGTACATAGGACACACTCTCAGATCAATATGCAGGTTGTCAGTCTCATCAACATTCCTTTTGATAGATTTTCAGTGACGACTGTATGTTTAATCATGTAACAAAAAAGAAAAGGGCATAAAATAAAGTTCCATTGTTCCATAATTTTTAGTGGTGTGTACAATGGCGGTGATTGACTATAGGTGCAGTCACAATGCGATGATGGATGTGGTCACTTTTATATCAAGACTTGTTCTACTCTTGCAATCCAACAATACATCACTGCTGTAGATAATAGAGTGAATGTCAGTGGGGTTCTGTGACTGTTTATGCTCAAGTCTCTTTGGAAATAAAATCTCTAAATGGGTTTGAAATTTTGCCAAACCTGGTGACAAACCTGAGAAATAGACAGCGATGTTCGTCTCACGGGAAAAACAGTGTCACCAATGTTCTGCTGCCTGATGGAGAGTCTACATCGCTTGTTGAGCACGAGGGAGTTCAGACTGGCTCATCAGTTATTCTACTCAGTGACATTTAATTATTCTTTCTCTTGACACGTTTTGACAGCTAAAGGCAGATCCCAAATGTAACCTGTGGTACAAGCACATCTTGTAACGTCTGATGCCTTAAAGAGATCTAAAAGGGATTTTTACAAAACATTTCCCAGAGTGAAAGCGCAGTAAGAGTTCAGTTAGAATCTGGCGACGGTAGATGGAGTGAGTGGCAAAAAGACAGACAGAGGAGTGAAGTGTTAAAATAGTTGGAGGTAATTTAACAATTAGTGTGCTTCAGTTTAGTTAATTTACATAATGACAAAGATAGAAGGGGAGATATTCTGATAAAAGTGATTAAATATGATTAAAAAATATGCTATTTTCCAATTTGCACATGTGAGATAAGAAATCCATATCCTATGAGACCTCACCTCACATCACTGAAAGAGAGAAAATAAATAAAGTAAAAGTCAAGATAACAATCAAACACTAACTTCTGAGGAAAAGTTGGAGAAATAAATCTATTATGCTTCAGCTTAATGCAGCTAAAACTTTTTCTGAGCCTCCACCTGCTGATGGATGACAACCTTCACAATTTTTTTTTTTATTTTTTTGGCAATTCCCCAACTATCTCACCCAGAGAAGCTTAATGATGGGTGCAGCCATTGAATAAGCGTCAGTGGTTGGATCATCAGCGTGACAGGCAACCGCTAGTAAGGCCAACACTGATCCTCCAATGATCATGAATGATGGAAGGGTGCAGGGAAAAGAATTAAAGTGGGGGATAAAGATAAATATTATTCATATTTCTTAAAGACAGTGAAATAGCAGAGAAGCAGAATTCAGCAGGCAATAGATGTTTGGGAAACTCTTCTGACACTTGGCTTCTTTGTCACCTGAGAAAGAGTTTGGCCCACAAAAACCAGTTATATGTTTTCAATGAAAATGTGAGTGTATATACATAGAATGTTTTGTTTTTTCTCAAGTTTTGGGGAGCAGTTTTTTTTTAGAGGATGAAGATTTGACAGCAGTGATGTGTCGGTGTCCCTGGTGGGGCTCTCACCCTGCAAACTGGCTGCCAGTTTCTGCAGACACCTCTGTTCTGATCTACTTTAAAACTGGGACATTTCTTTATATTTAACACTGATTTCAGAAATACTGGTTAAGATGCCGTCTAGTGGAAACACCAGAGGAGCAGGTGAGACTATTGGTGTGGTGATTCTCGAGAAATGACAAAAAAGATGTAGTGTCTCAGAGTCAGTGAACATTTCATAGACTGAACATTTTGAAAGAGAAAAAAACAACATAACAGAATCACGGGTATAAAGGTTGGGGGTTGAAAATTTGAAAAAAATAAAAATAAAGCATAAATCTAACCTCTGTATTGGTTGGATGTTTAAGTTATACAGTTAAGTTAGAATGAAATTAGGCTGATTTTACATTTTGACCATTATGTTTATAATCAATCAATCAATCAATTTGTTTATTTCGGGCATGTCAATTTAAATCATCATCATCACACTTCATCTTAGTTCGAGTAATACAATACACATGGCCGAAAGGGAAAGCGGGAGAAGCAAAAGCTTATCTAGTCCCGCCCCCATTACCCACAGAATAAAATCTTTTTCATAATCAGATCATATCATAATCTTTTTCTTTTGTTTTTGCTTTTTTACATTTTGATATAGAATAATAATAACTCACTCCAGTTCTCATCACAGTAACAGAAGTATGTGAGTGTTTTGGTCTTTTTGCAACATTGATCATCTACTGGTGAGAATTGTGAGGGACCGAGTCGGTTGCAATGAGGACAACAGATAGTAACTTCAAAAAAAGGTTTTTTTTATTTACCCAACGTATACAGAAAACAAAATTACTCAAATGAACATAAGGTCTGGGCCCATAAAAGAGGTCAAATTAACAAAACTGTGCAAAAGTCAACTGAATAAACTAACAGAAGACAAAACAGAACCGAATTAAACGGACCTGACTAATGAACACAAGGGAGAACGTATATACTGGGTGGTCAGCCCATACTGTACTAACAAAAGAGGGGTTAACTTAAACCCTAAACACAAAAGACCACAGCTAATTCACAAACAAAACAACTTAGGAAAGGTAACGTATTAGAATAAACACAATCTATGCATAACCAAACAAACTGAAATTACTAATGGTCTAAGGAAAATAATAAACATAACTAAACCACTAAACTTCCCCCCATGGTGCACCAGCCCTTGGGTTGGCCCAATTAGTGCTGCCTCTTATAAAATGGCCGAGCGTGTGGGGGCGGATCCTTTTATCTGGAGGATCCCAGCAGCACCAGCAGCACCGGTAACTCAAAAGAACACAAGAGAGAAACAAGAACAAAAGCTAACTAAATATGTGTGCTCAAATGGAACTAATGTATTGTCAAATAATAAAGTATTGTATGCAACCAAACCTGTGTGAGTTATTTCAATACTTAAGTATATTATTGAATCTTAACTTATAGAATGTATAAACAAAATATGGTTAACATAAATATAGAAACAAAATAGTATAGTGTATAATGTGAATGTAGGTGCAGTGGGCTACCGTTGTCATGGCTGTGTGGCCACGGCTGTGGCCATCACAAGAATGAATGCAATTTTATTCTCAGTCGTTTACCAGACTGAACACTTTGATACTTTCAGTAGTAATATGGAACATACCTCGTTTATTGTATTAGACACAGACATAGAAATCTACCCGTATATAATATGAGACAATAAAGATGCCTGGCATGGGGTTTTTGTTTTCAAACAAATCAGCGGGAGACATTAGAAACTAAGCCAAGGACAGGACCTCAGCAAGAAAGCGTTAACTCAATTAGCTGAGTAAAGGAGCTGATAAAATCTGATGGTGACAGTTATTTTGAGTCAACAAAATTGCCACTCTCCTGTTAGAAATATGGGATGCTAATATGTTTGAGACCCTGATCATACCATCACTTGACATGCATACGTGTGCAGTGTGAGGACTGCAGGTACCTGGTAAAGGACAACCGTAAAAAGAGATCCAATTGCATCAGGTTGTGGGAGAAGCTGAAGCGACACTGACCTGTCTGTGTTATGGCTGTTGATGACCTTGGACTGATGAGCTCTCAGATTATGTGCAGACACATCAGTGTTTTCTCAGCAGACACAGGCTTCTGTTGTCATCCGGCCTCAATAACATATTTTCCATGATACATCAACAACACAAATGTGATTGCCAAAGCACAAAGAATGCACAGATGGAGGATAATAAATATCTTCCATTTCCAAGAACATGTTTACATGTCTACTGTGGAGAATGCATTAGGCTTGGTGACTTGGCTAAAAAGTAATGCATACTGTAGAAAGCCTGAATCTATAGTGCGCTGTGAGGGTCATGCATTATGTCTCAGCAGCATCAGTCAAGAGTCAGAGGAAGAAAAAGCTATAAAAATGTACTTCTTTACATAACAGTGTATGTCCAAGGACAGTTAGATGAATACCTGTTAGTCTAGAGATCACGACTTTCCTAAAGAAAATAGCCATGGTTGATCTGTTTTAATAGATATTTAAATTCCGGTTTCTTCTTGTAATAATTCATTGTGCCCCATTTATTTACTTTCCATTTATTGGCAGGTTTTCACAGTGAAAACATGAGTTCAAAGTGGTTTTGGATAGATTAAGAAAAATAAGTTGACTGCTTTTCAATTGGTATCATTCACTGTAGTAGTTATAAATGTTTAACAGTGATTGGAACCATTAAATGTAATTTAATTCTTAAGGTATAAATTTGATTAAATCCCTAATGTATGATTTCATTCAATAATTAATGGCATTGCTTTGGCCCATCACCTACTGTATAATTCTGTTTTCTGTCGCTGGGCATTTACCATGCTCACTTTATTTCATTCATATTTTAAAGCAGAGAGAGCAGCCACTGACACTTTGTATATTCACATAATGCCTCTTCTCCTTATCTAAGCGTGTAGGTGGTATAAACAGTATAAGGTAGAAGCAATATGAATTTGGCCAACGGTAGAGATTTTGACTGTACCGGCCTACTGCAATAGTGCTACTACTACTAAGATTTTTTTTTTTCTGTGAGAGACTAGTGAGGGGTCTTCCTTTACAGCAATATAGTGGGATCTCTGTTTGAAAGGGGCTTCAGAGTGTGCACAGAGAGGAGGTGTATTTAGCAGTACTTGGTTCATGGTAAACCTACAACCTGTCTTACTCTGCTCAGAAGCCAACTGCTACACGTCCTCATCTCTTTCATTCTGAACCTGGCAGGATTCGTGGGGTAAAATGTTAGCGACACCCGCCAGGCTTTGGACTTTTTGTCTCACTATTTCTTTAATTTATTCCTCGTATCTGTCTTTCTCACTTATTGTCTCTCGCTGTTCTGAGTGTGGTCAACTTGCAAGGCTGGCTGTTTTTGTTAGGCTCATTGAAAGAGGGTAAACTTCAGTTCTGTGATCACAAATACAATCACAAGAGGAGAGAACAATGGTCGGATTTTGCAACCCAGTAAATGATCCTGTTAGAGTGAGTTATTGGGAAAGAATAGAATAAGAAGCATGCGGAGAGAGAGCAGGACTGTTGTTCTATTTTACTCGCACAGACTTTTCAGAAATAGCCATTTTACAATTCTGTGCTCATTAGAAAATGTCCCCTGTCATTGTTTCAATACCAACAGTAAAAGTAAGAAATCCAGATAAGAGATTTGTAGCTGCAGGTCCAGTGTCATCTCACCATTTGCATTTCACAGATTTAAAACAACTTGAACCTGAATGTTCCCAGCCATCTCTCTTAAATAGCTTTGAAGTTAGATAAAACATTTTTTCCTATTTCCTTTGCAGTTTGACATCACATGTTTCTGTTACTGCTTTTTTAAGCATTGCACTGCAGCTAGATCACACTGATATTGAGAGAAATATTCAGACAGCTTTCTTGTGGCTTCATCATCACATCGAACTGTGTGCATCATTTTGTACACATTTGTATTTTACCGTGACATGATGCTGTAGAAACCTTGAGATCCTGACTAGAATTTAAAATATAATGTAGCTGCACCCATTGTGCATCTGTCCCTGCTTTGTGTTCTCTCTCTATCTCTCATTTTTCTGCTTTTTCCATGTTTTAGAGATAATGATGAAATAGCCGTTCGTGGGGAGTTTCTGCAATTGTAACATAGAGTTTAATATCTGAGAAAGGGTTTTAAAAAAAAAAACTTTATATCTCTCTTTCTCCATCCTTTCTTTTCCTGTCTCCCTGCATTTCAGTTGTCCAGCATATAAAGCGCAGAGACATCATCCTGAAGAGGGAGCTGGGTGAAGGAGCGTTCGGGAAAGTCTTCCTGGCAGAGTGTTACAACCTGAGCCCCACCAAGGACAAGATGCTGGTGGCTGTCAAGGTACATCTTCACTCCGTGTGCGTGTGCGTGTGCGTGTGCGTGTGCATGTGCGTGTTATAAATAGCAATAAAGGAATAGTTCAGAGTATTGGGTTTATTTGCTTCCTTGCAGAGAGTTTATTTGACACCATTCTATCTACCTCTGTGCTGAGCTTCAGCCAGAAGCCATTTAGCTTATGTTGGCATGAAGCCCCCCCACAAAATAGTCTTTGTGAGTTTTGAGATGTTTATCTGCTAACCAAATCTTTACAGGGTTGTTACCACAAGTCACCATAACCTCTTTGTCAGCTCCCAACAATCAGGTCATAAACCCCTGACCTCTCTCATCAACAAGAGCCCTTGTCCACTGACCTGCTTCTCACTGAGTGTTTTGGTTTGGTTGTTTTTTTGTTTTGTTTTTTGCACCATTCTTTGTAAACTCTGGAGACCGTGAGGTGTGAAGAAGACATGGCAGGAGATCAACAATCTCAAAAATACTCGATCTAGCTTGTCTGACGTCAGCAATGATGCTGTGGTCCAGGTCTCTGAGATTCTTACAGTGTGTTTACCTTTACATTCACATTTACATTAATTTGGCACACGCTTTTATCCAAAGTGACTTACAGGTGAGGGACAACACTAACACTGTAGAACGAGACCTTGGTGTAGGATACTAAATCTATTCAGTAAGGAGGTAAAGAAGTGCATCGAAAGTGCATAGTGCATACTAAGTGCTCGTTAGGCATGTTAGGGTGTTAGAGGTGTCGGGAGAGGAGGGGCTCTCGGGAGAGATGAGTCTTTATGAGATTGTCACAACCTTGCTCAACAGGATGTGGCAGAGAGAGAGAGAGAGCACACATGGCCTGTAAAAATGATAAATGTTTTAATTAAGTAAATGACAAAAATGGAGCAGGGTGTGGCTGTCAGCGGCTCGGCCCGTATGCAGTGTCTGTCTGAGTGAGCGGTGAGGAGGCAAGGGGAACAGAGGGGATAGGGTGTTGCAGGTCTACTTTACAGTCTCATGAGCCCAGCCTGCTCAGGCATGTTGCATTCTGACAAAGTCTCAGCTCCACTTCAACAGAGACACAACCAACTTAGAAAGGAGGACAAAACAGGGCTACACCTGTGGTCATCAAAAGACTTGTGAAGAAGATACCGACTCTCCTGATCTACCACTGAGGAGATACAAATGACAGGAGCCTGAATGACTGAGTTCAGGTGGATGTGTGCAGACCCAGAAGCCACTCTGAAGGCAGCAGTAGTGACTTGAATTTCAATCTGGCGGCCATGTGTAGCCAGTGGAGGTCAACAGGCTGCGGAGTGACATGTGCCCTTTTAGGCTGATCAGAGATCTGATGTGCTGTTGCATTGTGGTCCACCTGTCAGAGCTTCACTGTGCGTGAAGGGAGGCTAACAGAGGGACATTGAAGTAGTTCATGTGAACATTACCTGAAGCTCCACAGCTGTATCTGCATGATTGTATGCATTGCACTGCTGTCACGCGATTTGCTCCTTGATAGATCTAATATGTAGCTTGGTGAGTGTGTCTACATTGTGTCTGCAATGGTTGAACTACCACGTCTGACTGGCCCCACTGGCTTGACAGGTAGATTCGTCTGAATGTCATGGCCGACTCAGTGGAGCAGACATCATCCCAGCTGATCTGGCTCCACTAAGGTTACACAGATTAATTACTGGTTGGCAGAAATATTTTCCTCACCATTCACTGACCCTGATGCATCTTCCAACAATCTGGGATTCCTTTCTTCACCTAAACAGGATGCACAAACTGATCAAGGATTGGCAACATCACTGGCAGCCCACTAATGTGTCCAACCTCTATGTACAGTATACCGACCGAGGCTGATGAATAGCCACTGGGTGCTCCCAGCTATACCTGTCTTTGTACACTTCAGACACCTGTGTACAGTAAGTAAGAAACCAGCATTCACCGTCAAGTAAAAGTTAACTTGCTGTTTTCTTTCAAAGAGCCTACAGCACTAAAGCAATTGTCCTTGCATGGCAGCTCTCTGTGCCTTTAAAGCACTCACCATTAAGTTGTGCTTGGCAGCTCCCAGTGTGAATATGAGAAACTGTATGAATGTGAATCATTACACCATGTGAGGGGTTTGCAGACTCAGCAAACCTCCCCATGAGAGAAAGTCAGAAACAGTGGAAGAAACACAGTGGCCTCATCAACAGGAGAACGTAATAGAAGAGGTGAAGACGACGTGTGAAGATGATGAAGTGTCTGGCTGTCAACTTCCTGTCCTTAGTATTAAAGGATTACCCAAAAAAGCTGTTTCATAATAAGCCTCCTCCACACTGATCTTTTCATTTAAAAACACAATACAGTGTGCATTTTTATCCAAACATGTTCTGTGATAAAACAGGAAGAAGCTCTCAGAAAACTCTTAAAGGTCAACAAAAGGAAAATTCACTGCAGCACTTCCCCTCAATTTATTGTAGTCGAGCACTTGAAGGTATTGTTTTGGAGGGATGCCCAGACAAGAAACATTTCCTTAAGAGTGCGGTTTGATTTGGTAATAGAATTTTATGGCCATTTTACCTACTCTGCCGTACATCTCAACCACCTCCAGCACTTCACTGCTGGAAGAGCACATATGAGTAAATGTATTTCTATCCCAAGGTCTTTCCATCTGTATGTCAGCAGCAGGCGGGGAAAGCAGGACTCAAGGCCAAGTTGCTGTATTTTCCTCTTGCTGATAAAGTGTCAAGAGCCTTTTTTTCCTCCAGTTGAGACTGCAATAATGCCCCTTATTGCTGTTATTTGATTTTAGTACAGCCTTTTTTCTAATACCGGCTGCTTCAACTGACATCCCATCAAGATTTGATATTTCATGTGTCCTCCAGTTCAACAGTGTTTGAGCGACTTGCTGCTTGATGCTATTTCCAATCAGATCAATTTGTTGTGTGTGCAGTTGTTGTTCAAGCCAGCTGCACCTGTTCTCCTTGAGCATAACAGCTGTAGCAAACACTCCTTTACAAGCAATGCACAGGAGTATTAGGGGGCTTTAGCTATACCTGTACTGTACCTATGCTAAATATAGACAGCTAGTTTATACTGCATCACGATACCAAATTATGTTGAATCGAGACATACCGCATAATCTACATAATCTACTCCCTTAATTGGAAAAGATAAAGAGAAGACACGATGTATTAACATATTTCAGTCTCCGCCAAAGTGGTGGACAACTGACCGAACGGCTGAGCAGCACTGCCATCCCTACAGCCATGTTAGCAATGTTAAAACCTGAAGGACAAATGGGCACACTGAGTGGATGTCTAAAACCAAAAGGGAGTTAACTAATTGGATTATAGAGGAGAGCAGCAGGAGAAGAGCAGAGCACAGTGAGTAACTTAGCATACTGTTAGAGGGAATGGCAAATGGGAAAAAGTAGAAGCTGTGAGACAGTTCAGTGCAGTTCAGAAGCTGGACACAATGACAAATGCATCCTTTGAAGGTGCGTCCTTTGGAAGAGTGGAGGTCTAGCCTGAGGAGACGTAGGTTTATACTATGTCTTTGGAGAATCAAAGAGTAATGGTGTCTTCGTGTCTTCGCCCTCACATGGTCACCAAAGTAGGAAACGCGTTGCATCAACAAATGAGCCCCAAGCAATGTGTAAATCTGACTAATTGTTTCTCATTTCAGACGCTGAAAGATCCCAACCTGTCGGCGAGGAAAGACTTCCAGAGGGAAGCAGAGCTGCTGACCAACCTGCAGCATGACCATATTGTTAAATTCTATGGAGTGTGCGTAGACGGAGACCCTCTCATCATGGTGTTTGAATACATGAAGCATGGTGACCTCAACAAATTCCTCAGGTCAGTTTTTTCACTGAAGGCTCGGTCAGTTTACCCTTAATACACTAGGATAGTGCTGGCTAAGTAAATTAAACAGTAAGTAGAGAATAATAATAATGAGAATAATAATAACTGTATGGTGCTATATTATCATTAATGCCTTTCAAAAAGTCCAAGGTCGCTTTACAGTGTAACAAACAAACAAAGAGGGAGACAACTAAACAACTAATTAGGAAAGTCCACAGAGAAAAGGTGCATCTTGAGGTCTGATTTAAAAGTGGCAGATTTCAGGAGGGAGAGAGTTCCAGAGAGTGGGGGCAGCCACACCAAAGGCTCCGTCACCGAAGGTCTGTAGTCTGGTACTATGGATGGAGAGCAGACCAGTGTCAGAGGAACCCAGGGTCCAGGATGAAGTGTGTTGGTGGCGAAGGTCGGACATGTACGCGATGGCATGAAGTGATTTGTACGTGAGGAGGAGGAGTTTGTAAGAGATGCAGAACTTGACGTGGAGTCAATGGAGGTGGATGAGGGTGGAGGTGATGTGCTACCAGGGCTTGGTGTGTGTGAGAACCCTGGCAGCTTTTTGCAAATACTGGGATTTCAGTCAAATACAAAACACAAAATACAGTCGAGACATGATGATGGCATGGATGATTGTCTCCGAACCAGAGTCTGAAAGTGAGGGGGGGAGTCAGGCAATTGCGGACTTCAGGAGATGGAACAGCTGTCCACATGGGCTCCCATGAGCTCTGCTTTTAACAGTTTCAGCAGGTTGATTGTCATCCAGGTTCTTATGTCACGGAGGCAGTTGATCAGATATAGTACTGTATATACGTAGTATATGAACAGACAGAAGCAAACTACACTGAGTGAAAGCCTATTTCAGTGTGAATGTGTAAGCGTGCAACCCAGGGGCTTTTTCACTCTTTTTCACTGGCTGAAGCAACCGGCATGTAAATGTGAAACTTCAAAAGTTAGGGAAAAGTAAATTTCTTTTGTCAAATCCCTGCCGCTGATACAATATCCGGCTAACTTCCCCGCTTTGTAGTTTAGCAAACATGAGTGCTTTAGTGCTTTTGTGCTGTAATGTCAGACTGTACCGGGGGAAGTGACCTCTGATAAGCCTCAACAAAAGCGACACAATGCTGGTTCAGCGAGCACTTTGGTAATGGGAAGCTTCACTGGAGTTGATGTCGGTGTGCAAAGGAGGAGTCAGGGATAGAAGTGTGCTATTTCAAACACGTTGACAGCAGCGGTGTGTGTGTGTGTGTGTGTGTGTGTGTGTGTGGGGGGTCTACATTGTTTTTGAAGCTCGAGCAATAGTTGAAAAGATGACATGTTGCGATTGAGTGTGTGTGTGTGTGTGTGTGTGTGTGTGTGTGTGTGTGTGTGTGTGTGTGTGTGTGTGTGTGTGTGTGTGTGTGTGTGTGTGTGTGTGTGTGTGTGTGTGTGTGTGTGTGTGTGTGGAGTCAAGAGTGCGTGAAGACTTTCTGTTGGGAAATCATTCCTGAAATGAAAGGCAATGTCGCGAATGATGAAATTCTTTCATGCAAGGTGCAAGATGTGGCTGATTTTTGGTCTATTGGTCCTGTTGGTCACATTTAACAGATGAGATGTGCAGGGAATCAACAGGAGTGAATAGAGGATTAATGTGCAGGTCCGACTCAGCCCTCAAATAAACCCAGACTGTGGCCTGTACTCAGTCGGCCAAAGCTAGACATGTGTGAAAGTCCATTGGAGAGACAAAAGAATGTGAACATTACAGAAAATCTCCTTACAATGGGTCTGAATTATGACATATACATTATAAAGCCAAGAACATTGAATTGCACCAAAATTGAAAGCTGGGAAAAGGAAAGGCAGGCTAAGAGAGAGTAAGATAGCTGTAGTTATACCTGCACGGTGCCTGTAATTCACAGTGATGGGAACAGCAGGAACGTCTTACAGGAAATGAGTTCTTCAGTGTCACCCAAAAATGCTAAGCAGGGGAAGAGCTCTCAACCCACAGTTAAATTGTTTTGGTCAATGTGTGATTTACAGCACCTTGGTGACGACCTTGAATTAAATCCATGAGAGGCCTGAATACATAAAGAGTTGCAGAAAGCTGCTTTAAAACTACAGAAGGGACATGTAACAGTTACATAATTCATTTAAAAAAAATGTCCAGACACTTAACACTTCATTATTGCAATTAAAGCTGATTGAGTACTTGCAGTTTGTGGAGAATTTGTAAGAGTCTGTCTTGATTAAGCCAAGTATTCTCAATAGGTAGACCAGTACTGCCAGGAAAAGATGCTCTCAGGAGCTTTTGATTATTAAATGGTCTGTCAGGTTGTAGTATGCTATACATTTAAAGCATTTACTTAAGCTACATCCAGTGTTAAAGCAAGAATGTAGAACGTATAGAGCAACAAACACAGCTGTCTTCTAACAAACAAATAGTTGAATTCATGAGTGATACAACACACTCGGTTCACTTAATTCAGTCGACTGTGGTGAGCTACTTTAGCTTTAGCTTTTGATTCCTAATTAGTTAGTTCATAGAGGTTTTGACCCTTCTTTAATTGTGTGACAATTAATCAATCAGTGATAATAAACATTTTTTTTAATCCTGTTATTACCACTTTTCATCACAGTTGCATCACAAAAAATGACAGTCTCACTTTAACTCAGAGACTAGAGAACTCATTCAACTCTTATCAATTCATTAAACCAATCAACTTAATTCACTTTGTAATGCAGAGCCCACGGCCCAGACGCCATGATCCTGGTAGACGGCCAGCCGCTGCAGTCCAACGGAGAGCTGGGTCTTTCCCAGATGCTGCACATTGCCACCCAGATTGCCTCAGGCATGGTCTACCTGGCCTCCCAGCACTTTGTCCACAGAGATCTGGCAACCCGCAATTGCCTCGTGGGCAATGGCCTGCTGGTCAAGATTGGAGACTTCGGCATGTCCAGGGACATCTACAGCAGTGACTACTACAGGGTAAGCCTTTAAGATCCTTATTCTGCTTGTCATTTCCTACCAGAATTATCTGTTGTTATGTGTCTCTCAGTGCTGAGAGCTAGACAAGTGCCATTGTGATTTATGTTAGAAGGATCCCTTCTATTTACACACCTTTGTCCCCACTATGTGTGTCTGATCACACATCACAAAAAGTTAATTTTACATGTGGATGTTCTCAATGCTTTTGTCCTGGTTTTAGATTTGGTCCAGAACAGCCTTAAATAAATCAATAAGTCCTCTGATGCTGCAGACTAACAAGATGTGGCCAAGGAGTGAAGACTGTTTCCCAGCATTTTTGTCATTTTGTTTCTCTTTTCTCACCTAAGGAGACTTAGCAGCTCCCCTTCCCTCCCCAATACAGCCCCGAGCCCCCACACCAGACCTCATACATTGAGGCTAGGATGTGTGCTAGGAGATGAGCCTGCTGAGCCTCTGGCTTGATGCTTAGAGGCTTGTTTATATAGCTTTCGATTCATGTCCTCTGTACTGTTTAACATGATTAGCAACTATGAATGCTGCAAACCAGGCTCCACCAGCTGGGCTGAAGAATTTAGCATTTTGCTGAATAAATAAGTGGATATTATGGAGTGATGGCTGCTATAGATCTAGCTCTTTTAAACAAGCTTTTGAAATTACTTTAGGTGCGTCTAATTCTGTTTTTCCAACGTGACAGCTGGGCAAGTTCAGACTTTGCTGGGGGCAACGCCAGCAGTTATGAAGTACTAGCCTGCTGGGTGAACATCTCTGCACACATGAATTAATAAGTTGGGACTTTTAAGCAAGATCTATTTAGTGTTTCGTACAAGGCCCCTCTATGCACACCATATTTGCAGCGTTTATATAATTTAAGCCTGAATATGTATTGTTCAGTGCAGGTTGGGGATGTGGTTGAGTGCATATCAGTATAATCAAGCTTACTAACTGTTTTGGCCCTGGGTGGATATGTGTCAGGTTGGTAATGAGGTGAGGATGTTTCAGTGGGGGCAGAAGATCATTACTCTGACTTTATTAAAAACAGTCATGCATAATTCTATTTAAAGATCTATGAGCTCAGCACAGAGGCAGAGGTTGCAGGCTGTGCAGACCAACATGACACATCTAACAACAAACATTTGTACATTGCATACATTGTTGTAGTCTGAAGTCAGTTTCACACAGAATTAGATTTTGTAAAAAATATTTAAATAACACAGTATCATAGACCTTCCCCGTGCTGTGAGACATGACAGTTGTGAAATATAATATTCAAAGCTTATTGTGGGATTAGCATAAAGGGTACATAAATACTCCACTTACAGTCTGAATTACTCATTAAGAGCTCTCTGGTGGAGAATAATTGGACATTTAGACACTGGTGGCTTCTAGCCATGTCAGATATTATTTCAAACCTTGCACATGGGTTGTGCAAATTTTATAATGTCATGTCCCCCTGTTTCTATGATATAAGTGTGAATGCATGATTTGTGTGTCTACATACAGTAGTTGTTGATTGTGGTCACTGTGGCCACAATGTGACTTTTGACTTGTATCATTTGATTCTGGTCTTTACTTTTAAAGTTGGTTTAATCAGGTGTCAATGAGTGTTTATGTTTTTAATACATACTGTAGTTGCAGTAATCCCTGCCTATCATGCCATATTGGTATGGTATGACATCAGTTTACAACAGAGCTCTGACTTTCATTTTTGGTTCTGTGCAACATGAAAACCTCTGCTAATAGAACACTGGTCTAGAAAACATTTAGGTTTGGGCAGTGTCTGTGATGCCAGTTAAATAATACATGTATGCATTATTGGCATTGGCCTCCCATTTAACAATTCCATTCATGTCCTCTCATACTGTTCAGCACAATTATGATTTACATAATCTTTGCTTTGGAAAAATGCAGCCAAGTCTTATATTTCATGCCAGTGAAATCAACACAGCTTCAGGTATATGAGCGAGTGTTTAGCTATTTGTAGACAGCATGAGTTTGTGGAGCAGAATTCCCAGTTATCTTAGCCTTATTTTAACTTTAGACAGGGGCTTTACACATTCAGCTAAGATGATCATTGGGTGACAGGAAAGGCAAGGCAAGTTTATATAGCCCATTTTTACAAACAGTTTGTCTCAAAGGGCTTTACATTGCATCATTACATCATCCTCTTTTTTTCACTTCTTTTCCGAAACATAAGAACAGTGATGTTGGTACCTTTTTGGAGTATTTTTCATGTTGAAAGGATCCAGTGGAAGTGATACAGGCATCTGACCAGTATGCCTCCTGGGCACCCTCCTTTGGAGGTTCTAGGGGCCTGTCAAACTAGTACAAGACCCCCAGGGTACACCCAGAACTCGCTGGAGGAATTACATATCCCATTTGGTCTGGGAACACTGTTACAGTAGATCCCCCAGGAGGAGCTGCAAAGCATCGCAGAGAGGGACATCTGGAATGCTCTGCTTATTAGCTGTCACCATGACACAACCCCAGAAAAGCAGGAATGGATGGATGGATGGATGGATGGATTATACTACTACTAATTAGCAGGTATTGATGTGTGCATGCATCATGCCTGGCTTGTTAACTTAGCTCATTAACTGGCTAATTAGCCAGCACGTTAATTAGCCTTAGAATTAGCCTTTGAGCAAGATGCTCAGCTATGCTAACAATGCTAACTGGATTTTATGCTTGCCATAGAATTACAACCAAAGTCTCAGCTCAACACAGACCCCATCTCTTTGCCCACTTTTTGGAGTCGTTGGGGCTCAGGCGGAGTCAGGCACTGCCAAGATGGCTGAGGGACAAAAGCTTCAAAACCACTCTTCAAAAACCTACGCCCATCTTGATGATCTTGACATACACTCTCTCTGGGTAAAACTCCAACCGCATTACACTCCTCACTCACAGTTGAAAAGACTCAGCTCATGACTCCATGTAGTTAGAAAAACATGAAGACATTCATTATAAAAACAACTTTGCCCTATTCACTCAGCAGTTGCCCGTGTATGTGTCTAAAAACCTAAACAGGTTGTGTGATCACAATGAGCTGAATACATGTGAAGAAAGAAAGCAAATAAACCACACAGTGAGCGTGTATTAGGGAGAATTCAGAGGAGGGTGTTTCAGTCAAATGTTGGTTCCTTCTATCAAACACAGTGTTGAATTTATTGAGGAAATTTTAGACGGTTGAATTATTTATTGAATAATTTAGAGATTCTGCTCCCACACACACACACACGCAAACACATACTAACACTCTGCAGCAAGAAGAGGCTGAACAGTTCTTGCAAATCTGTATGTTGGATTAAGCATAAACGAGAGACATGGTTTGTAAATAGATACAGTGTCATCTTGAATTTGGGGTGTAGCTTTTCTCTGTGTGTCTGTGGCGTGCCTTGTGTGAAGCTGCTGTTTGGTGCGTTGCGATAGCATCACTGGCCGCCTACACAGAGGAATATTGACAGAGCCCAGAGATGAGGAGCTCCTAACCGTATTGGACACTTTCCCTGTGCTGAGTGATTATAAATAGCAGCACCCTGCCAAGAACACAATCCTCCCATCGCTGACTACTTGTATTGACACTCGCTGCCCTCTGGGACTCCCAAGACACTTTGCAGCAGAGGGGAACAACTTCAAGAAAGATATGAGTATTGTCCTAAATCACATCTGTCATATCCCTGTGCAATGAATATGTTTTTGTGTTGTATTTTTCAAAAGAGAGAAACGGAGAACCTGCACAGGTAGCACCACTGTCTGTTGTGTAGGAGTCTTACACCAGTGCCTCGCAGAATATCAGGCAACATTTTCCTGAGTTGAGAGTGAAGCACTGAATTATGCATGTTTGGGTAGGTATAAATGACAGTGAATACTCCAAAGGTGTCTATGTGTTAAAGGTGCAATAAGGCAGATGGAGTGAAGAAGTGACTTTACCAGGACTGTCTCAGTCTCAGCAGCAAAGACAGGGGGGAACTCTGTCAACCTGCCAGTTTCAAATATCAGTGTTAGATGTGTTATTTTCTCACAGTGTAATAACAGATTTCTTTGTATTGCCTGTCCCTTTTAATACAGAAATGAGTGTGGTATTAGTGTGGTAGGCATTGCAGTAGAGTTGATGGCTTTTGACAGCTAATTTCCTTCTGTCATTTTTCTCATAATAACCAGTTACATTTGTACAATACCCATTTGACTATTGGTTAAATTCAATTTCTAGCATCATGAAAAACACTCCAGTAAAGTTTTACGATGGGTTTTCTGAAAGCTGCAGGTACTGTGCACTGTGTTGCTGCAATATTTGCCTTCAAAGCAACTCATTACAGCCAGCTTATGAACGCTGACATATATACAGTATGTTCTTGTCAGAGGATAAGAAGCAGAAGTTTACAGTTTCTACTGTTGCTTGAGAATATTAAACACTCCTCATATTATTCTCCAGAGATTTGCTTGCAGCCCGAGTGTTTTCATTTAGCAACGAGATTGTTTTGTTCATGTCAAATGAGTGCAACCCTGTCTGAATGTAAAGCAGGATCGTGCTAGGAAAAGTATGTGTCCAGATAACCTTAGGTTAAAACAAGGTAAAAACAATAACAATCTTTACCATAACATTTGGTTATAGAATAGTTATAAGATATTTTGAATCCAGCTTCTTCATTTTTTAATCCAGGACTAACGACTCTCAAAATGCTGTAACAATGTTATAATGTAATAACTCAGTTTCAAGGACTTAGTGTTCTTTGTGACTCTGCCAGGAAGCCTGTGCTTACCTGCAATGCTTTGCTTTGAAGAAAAATGGTCCCCAGGTTTGTACTGTTTCAAGGATCAAAAGACGCTCCTCTGCTGCATTATTTATCAAGCACAAGCTCCTCAAAACTGTATGTAGCTTGGTGCTAATGAGTACACAGGCCATATTTATTACAGCAGCAGAAAAAAAGTCTGTTTTGCCCCTTCCCATTGGTCTTGTTTTTTTCTCTCTCCCAGTCGAGCACTGCCGTCTTACAGTACATGATAACTCTCATGGAGTAATAAATCTGAGAAATGAAGGAGGTGCTGCCGTTGACCTCAGAGGATGTCTGTGACCATAGAAAGTCCAGGAAATGCTGTTTGTGCTTTCTCTGATACCACTCTAATGACTGTTTATTAAATATAAAGGTACCACCTGCAGCTTTGCTTAGCATAAACACCAGCTGCAGAGGGGAAGCAGGTAACCTGGCCTTTTCCAAAGGTAATAAAAACTGATTTCCAGCATATCTGCAGCTCTAATAGCGAATTAACATTCTTTATCTTGTTTGCATAAAGTGTACAAAAAAATATCAAAACATGTAATATCAACAGGTTGCAGTTTTATCAGATATTATACTTTTCTTGGCTCTGAGCTGTAACTCCTTAAAGTCTTGTCGTCTTGTTGCCAGGCAACCCGTGGAGAAAAAGCCAGTTGTCACAATTCAAAATGCATTATTATATTGAGGATAATAATATTTCAGTAGTTGTTGCTTTTGGTAACCAGCAAAGGTTAACAATATTACACTAGAAAATTACACATAACACATTAAGCAGTTGGCTTTAGGCAGATTTTGATGAATTTGCTCATGCTAAAATAAGATTATGGGATGCTGCTGGTTTAAGTCCCGTATTTGACGAAGAGCTGAGAGAGTATCAAAGTATCATCTAACTGTCAATTGTCAACAATGACACCTGAAATGTCAACTATCACTTTGATTATGTTTCTGCACCACATAATGGCTCTTACAGTATTTTAACAAAACTTTACAGTACTACCTAATGTCACAGGAGACAAAATTTAACTGCACAACACAGGGCTGTATTGCTAATAATTTTAGATTCAGACTGCAATAACATATCAACACTAATGAGCTACCTACAGTATGTAAATATTGCATTGTAGTGCAAGCTAAGTACAGAAAGTGTGAATGTGAAATTACATGATTGCAACAATGTTGTGTATGTGTGTGTGCGTGTGTGTTTGTGTTTTGAAAACCCTCAGAAACTTTCACCACCCACTGGCATGCAGCGGCCAGGGTAGATACCACTTTATCTCCACTTGGCAGCAGCGCAGCAGGTAGAAACCTAATGGACATCATAGCCTCTAAAAGTGAACTTGTGTTCGCTGCTGTTTGAGCTGGGAGAGCAGAGATATCAGCGTGGTTAGAGCTGGGAGAGAAAGTGTGTCTAGATGGTTATCAAGGCCCTTTAAGATGTCCGGGGCCTCCCAGGGCTCCCTCTAGGCCACGGAGCGCCCATCGAAGAGCCCAACTGGGCCAGTAATCTATCCCCCTGCCATGCTGCTGTGCTCTCCACGCCGTTAATCCAATCACTCCCCTGCCACGGTGGGACAGGCAGAGCACTAATCCAGTTTACACAGCAACAAAAAAAAGCCCCAGACTCATTCCTCACTCCCCGCAGAACATCGCCAGCTTCTCGATATGACATTGAGTGAGAAAGATGAGGATAATTACAGGGGCAATTATTTTATTTTTATTATGTGTTCAGCCTTTTTTTTTCTTTTTTTCCCTCATGTTCCAAGCTAATTGCCATGGCCTTGTCACAAAAACCCAAGGTGATAGCACACAGTCATTTGGGAAGTAGAGAGTCAGCCAGTTTTAATGCCCCTTGCCACTGCAGCGGCGGTTAAATCATTAGTATGCATCTGATGAGGTTTAGCCTTGCGTGCAATGGGCAGGGTGGACCTCAGATAAGTCATTTAGACTAACAGGAACTTAATTAATTCTGTTTAATCTTTATAAAGCTCCATGGGGGGATAGATTGGTATACAGCCCCTCGCCAACTCCTTCACCTCACTTTCAGCCCACCTAGCTTGGCTCAGCCCAGAGGTTTTACACAATAGGGGCAAGTGGTCTCGGCATCAGTATTGGCTTATGTTGTGTACTGTGCTAAAACGTGTCATGTCTAATGAGACCAGGTGGCATATAAGTCAGTATTCATTTGGCCATTAGCTTGCAGTGGAACAGTGGCAAATGAGGTCAGGGGTGAACACAAAAGAGAAAACTACTGCCAACCCTCCTAGATGCCACAAAATTCACTACGGGACTGTCAATAAATACTGTGTGTTCCAACTGTAGGGAGAGGCACCTTACTTAACCTCTTCATGTTTACCTTAATTACTGTTTCATCTGTCCCATCATTGAAAAAAACCAGTGTCAGTTTTGATTGTTCTTCCGGCGCCGTGGTGGTGGATAATACTTGTTTAGGCTGGGAGAGTGATCTTGCAGGAGCACAGAAAAATTAGGAGCTAAAGATTTTTCTGTCTTTGAGGTTGTGCTAATACCTCAGATGCCCTTGGGCAAGTTATAGAGAGGCAGAATTATGACTGGAGGATGCGGGTAAAATGACATAAAGGGTTCTCTCCTCGCTTTACAACTCCACACTGAGATGCAGTTGAGAGGAGCACTTAACCCCTCGTGGGATTAGCATTAAACTGTGGTTGTACCGGGCGCCTCTGAGGTGTAAATGTGTGTAAATGTATTTATGCGAAGCAGGATGGGGCCGAAAAATAAGTACAGGCTCAGCAACCACTCTCCAGACTTCTAGATAAATGGAAAAGCATTTTCAGAAAAGTTTTTAAAACAGTGGGTCTGAAATGTTAGTAAATCTATGTGTAGATTTGCACCATGACGCAAACAAGGAAAGAGGGAGAGAGAGAAAGAAGAGAGATTGGAGATCATGTCATTTTGGGTGAAGTGGAGTCCCTGAAAAAATATTTATTTCTCTTCTGATGGTAGTGGTGTGACTGGGACAGGTAAATCAAAGGTGTGGAGGGAAGTAACGGATGTAGTGATCCTTGGTTTAAAGAACCATTTAAGAAGTAAGGCTAGAATAGTTAGATATGAAACATAAAAAAAAGAAAGAAAAAAATACACATTACTACAGAACTACAGCAGCTACGGGAGGAGGAGTCTCTTCCCAGCCTCAGCTGTATAGGAGCATGGTTGTATCAACACATGAAGTTGTATTGGCAGGTTATATTCTTACAGATGAACCAGCCGTCTCTCACAGGTTCCATCCAAACCGGACCGCAGTGAAGTTAGTTTCAAGTTGGATATTCGACAGACATTCGCAAGCCAGATCTAAACCGTATTACAATATGTCTGCTGTACTCCTTTCCTTCTGCCTTCTTCTTCGTTGGTTTATATATGCACGCAAAACTCGTGAAACATGCTCTCTGTCTGGCTGGATTTTCCATTCGGGCTGCCGTACAAACATGCCAGCGCAAGATGGCGACGATCTCTAAAACAAGACCCTTGCTATATGTATATACTGTATAACAAAGAACTATAATGCTACAAAAACAGATTATATTTTTTATGAATTATATTTTATAGCGATGATTATACACTTATACAAATATATTCATGGGTAGTACATTCAGATTTTTCCAATAAACCTTGCCAATTATTACACACTGAACCTCTAAGGAATGACGATAGTATGAAATTGAATTTTTTCAGTGAGGGGAGATGAAGGGAAGTAAGACGATGCCCTTCATTTGTTTTTGCTGAAACATCAGAAAGACCAAAAGCTGGATATTCAGGAGGTTAATGGTGTGTGATTTTGATTCACAGTCAGCATTTAGGTGTTGTTGTAGAAACTGCCTCTAACAGTCTTGTTGACCTCCAGGCCATGTATACAATATCGATTTGTGTTTAATGTATGAAGGGCATAAAGAGTTGTGGGATCATTGTGCAGTAAAGACAATACACCAGACACCAGTTATTAACTCTTTCAAGACACTCAGGGCTTTACATGAGGAGTCCAAAGATCCATGATGGCACAAAATACCTAGAAACAAATTGAGGAACTGGGAGAGGATGTGAAGTGTGTGGAGGTTTTCCCCAGTGAGAGGGGCAGGTTGTCCTTGTCGAAGTAGTTTTGATGTGACATTAGTATCTGATTGATATTAAAGTGTGATTATTTCTAAAGTAGTTATATAGTTTGAGGAGGAGTTGGACGTGGAGGAGGAAGCCAGACATGGTGGAGTTTTAAGTATATTTTTTGGGCTTTTAATGCCTTTAATTGATAGCACAGTTGAGAGAGAGACAGGAAATGGGGAGGCAGAGAGGGGGGATGACATGCAGGAAAGGGCTGCCTGATGCGGGATTCAAACCGGGGCCACCTGCAGTGAGGACTATAGCCTCAACATGGGGTGGCAGCTCTCCCAAGTGAGCTAACCAGCCAAACCCCCCTCCCCCCCCCCCCCCCCCACGGAACAGACTTGATGGGAATATGAGGAGGCACAAGGGGTGTGAGGAATGTTGTCATTGTCATCTTTTGTCATCAAAAGTAATTTGTCAATGTTTGTTTTGTTGTTGTTTAAAAGAGAACAACTGTACAGATGTTGAGGTGTCACTAAAGCAAAATATAATGGAGCCATTTGTACTGGTACACCTGAAAATGATGGCCAGCACAAAGACCTCTTTTTCTCAAGATTTTGGTGCCAAAATGGCTTTTTGGACAAAACTAACCTATATTCAACAGCCACACTGGAACAAGTTAGAAACACACAGTACTCTTTTGCTGGAAAGTATAGACTCTCTTCTCATTTGATGGGTTGGATGTGTGTATGTGTATGGCAAGCTGGAGGTAGCTGCTGTAAAAATGGCTGGCAGGGAAAGAGTTAAGGGGCATGACCTGAAAACACTCTGTGACTGTAGCACATCTAGTGAAGATCCACAAATCAGTAAACAGTTGCAGCAATGTCATTTACACAGCAAGATTAATCTTAAGTCAGACCAAAACAGATGCTTCGTTGGCAATACCTCTGGTCTCCCTTCAGCCACAACTCCCACCTCCATCCCAGCATGTTCCCAGCTTGTTCCCAGCAAGGTGCATTAACCCAAACAAGCATTGGCATGATATTCTAACCAGGCAGGCTTTGATTTAGCCATCTAGTGATAACAACATTTGCCAAATAAGTTCTGGTTCGTTTAGACAGACATATCATATCATTATATGGCCATCAAGTTACTTAAACATGGCAAAGTCAGGCTGGAACTCTCCATCAGCTCTTGATAAAGCCAGACCAGTCCTGGCTCAGCTGTTCGGAAAGGATATTCAACCTTGGTCTTACCCTCTGGGACCAGCCAAAGCAGTAACACTGATGGAGCTGGTAACTCTATTGATGTTTTAACAATCTGCTGTCCATAGGGTTTCAAAGTCCATGGCCAGTCCAGTTGTGCTCTGGTAATATCTTTCTCCTTATTTAGGGTATTTTAGTAAGAAAAAAATGTGGTTTCTCTCATGGAGGAAACTCTGGAAGGTCTTTCATCTGAACGCTGTATACTGCACTGTCATCTCACATGTGGGCGATGACTGTGTTTACAAATGTGGTGATCACCAACAGTTTAAAGAGGGAAACATACACACAGACAGACCAACTCCCATAACAAAGAACAAAGAAGCTCAGATACAGCACATACTGATGGTGTGTAGCATCCTTACACAGAAGTTGTTTGCTGCTTTATTATCAGATTAAAATCTCATCTACAGAACCTTTAAAATATCCTTAAGATTTATCTGGTGCCTTTCAAAGGAGACGTGTGAGACTGTACTACGTATCAGTGGGTAATTAGTAAGACTTTTGTTTTGTTTTGTTTTTTTCATATTTAAAATGCCATGCGGTGCTCATAGCTGAGGGCACACAGATGTTGGAGCTGATAAATCGAGTTGGGCGCCGAGTTTATTATGAATGAATGAGTGAATAAAATCTGAATGTGGTCCTGCTGACGTAAAGCGCGGAAACCGTGTGCGTGTGAATACAGCTGCAAGCTTAGAGGATGTCCCAAAGATGATGTCAGAGCTAATGGAATGGATGACTTCATTTGAAATAGTCTCATGCCTACGGATGGATCGGTGGGTGGGTTGGGTGGCTGGATGGATGGATGGATGGATGGATGGATGGATGGATGGATGGATGGATGGATGGATGGATGGATCAAAGATGTGTATCACATTCTGCAGAAGAACCTCCACTGACTTCAGGACAAAAATGTTCAAAGGAGCAAAAGAATCCAGCTTGTTGTTATCTTGACAAAAATGTCAAGATAGCAGCATGTCAAAACAGAGCTATAAAGACAGTACTTAGTGAGTACAACATATTCCATGCAAGTCTGTGATGTTAATAATAATTAAAACAAAAATTGAATTGTGTAATTTAAAAATTAATCATTTCTTAATTTGTATGCATGTTGTCCCGTTTTAACATCACCCGCCCAAACCTGAGTTATTTTCTCATCAGCCTACTCAAACGCAGTCAGTAGTCAACCCACAGGTCAACTCATGGGACCTGCAGGTGAAAGGCTAACTGGAACATCACAAGTGACAAGCACTTTCACTATTATGTTATGAGCATGTAGTCTGCTATACTGCAATAGGCTCTGTTTGCCTACAAATACAGGTACACGCTATTTTTCAACCTTGGGGTCGGGACACCACTAATTACTATTCATTTTAAAATTCACACAATCTTAAACAACTGTATTCTATAGTTTCACTTTCTCTAATATAAATCGAGTACCAATAAAATGCAGCATATAAAAATATCTGAGCTGGCGCATCTTGATTGACGGCTCGCCAGATGTCAAAATGGGGTCATGAGCCAAAAAAGGTTGGGAACCACTGCAACAGGCTTATATACTGAATATTTACTCAATATTAAATAATGTATTTAAAACTTAGGATCTATACTGTATGTATATAATTTATATATAATTTTTTGTCATATCAATTTAATTTCTATTCTTAGATTATAAACCACATAAGTCCTTTTTTTCAGGGACATCTGTCTGCATTTAATGTGAGACACTAATCCACCCATCAGATTTTTTTATATATGCAAAACTAAAAGGCTTTATTCTAAATGCAACCATGACACCAAAAAAGCAACCATGACTATATTTCACATGTCATGCTCTACCTGAGGAAATTGAATTTGCTCACTACTCATGTCGTCAGCTCAGTTGCTATCACGTGATCAAAGAACACTGGTCTCATGAAAACATGGTTGTATGTGAAGTTGAAAATACTTTAAATGGAGATTCTTTAGTGTGATTCTCTCAGGAAGGGAAACAAAGTAGCGAACAGTAACAAAGGAAAGCCTGCCATGACTCCAGTAACAGCAGACTTCACATCAGTTCACAGCAGCATGTCGAACTGTACTTGGACTCCTGAGCTTCACAGTAATCACTGTAATTAATACTGTCCGAGGATTCTGAGCTGAAACTTGCAATGTTCATTCCTTTCACACAGACACACACATATGCACACACTCATTCCCACATCAGTCTTGTCCAGCTCATCACCGCCATGATTAAAGCACAGCCACTGACGTGAATGGGAAATAGATTTTAAAACAATGCCTGCTAATGGAAGCTGAGAGCAAGAATGATTAATGGATGATTGTTTAATTGATTAATATCCAGCCTCAGAGGGTTTACAGTAAGGGAGACTTCATTTCACGTTCTGCTGGTTTGCAGACATTAACACCCCTACAGCTGATATTTCCTGCACCTCAGTTGCTACCTTGCTTCATGCGAACCTCATGATGCAGACGGGTTGTATTTTGATGAGCATCTCCATCTGTGCAGTTAAAACATGATTCAAACATTCACCTTTCAACTACTTTATTATGAGAGTCCATACTTTCAGACATTTGGCAGTTTTCTTAACCCCTTGATAGAGGCGGTCTTGTATTGAAAATGATTAGAATACATTTAGTTTCTTGCATTGAGAGCTTTTCTTTCTCTACTTATGCTGCAGAGAAGGGACTACAGATTGCTATTTTTCATCAAGAACAAAAGGGGCGGTTTAAACCTCAAGAATTTCACATTCAATGATTCAATGCATACAGAGCAGGTGGCAGATAAGTCAGCATTTTCCTCTATCGCATCACTGTCAACATCCAGCACCACGGCACACATTCATGAGATGTTAAGCTCGCCGTATCAGTTACATACAAGGACAGTTAATCCCCAGGTGCCCGGGAGTTGTGTTGATGACTAAATTTTGTAATCTGTGTTTTAGCTGCAACATTTCTATTTGCATTAAACATCTCTTCTCGTCTCTTCTCCTCAGGTTGGAGGACATACCATGCTACCTATCCGCTGGATGCCCCCCGAGAGCATCATGTACAGGAAATTCTCCACGGAAAGCGACGTCTGGAGCTTTGGCGTCATCCTGTGGGAGATCTTTACCTATGGGAAGCAGCCTTGGTTTCAGCTGGGTAACAATGAGGTACAAAGAGCCTGAAGCTTGTAGATAAACCTCCACAAGATACAGTGCATATACGTGTATTGGCAAAGACATTGAAAATTGCAGGTTTTCCAGCAGCAAATGTTGAAATCTACTTATCCATTCTGAAACGTGGAGTAAAGGTGTTTGTTGCAAACACATAAAAACAGTATACTCAATTGATCGAGTGCTATTAAAGAGGAAAGAGGTAGGATGGTCTTGAATAGATTGGCCTTCCCTCACTGAGCATTTCGAGCGAGGAAATACTCAGAGGGAAAGCATGAGCTCTCCAATACTAGATTTAAATAAACATTACCATTTTGGATCTTAATCTACTACCTCATGTTGTTTCCCTTCTCTCTCTGAGACTCACGCTGGCCCAACGAGGTGATAAATTGATGCTGCTTTGCCACCAGACAAGATGCTGCATTACATAACACCCATGATTGGTTTGTTTTTTCATTGGAGCCTCTGCTTTGAATCAATAAAATTCAATTAGGATTACTCTTGTAAAGCGAGCATATTGAGAAAATTAAATTGACCTAAAAGAATAACCTGGCATGTTGTGTGTACAGCACTTGTAAATATTTCAATTGAAACATCAATATGTTCTTGGGCTTGACATTTTCCTATGTATTTTTTATTCCATTTAATTTCTAAGGAGTTTTGAGACACTCTAAATGAAACACTCAGCTGATTAAAGTACATACTGTAACCACAACCTTAAATGTAATGCGATGAGTAGGCTACAGTACCTTGTCATAGCTCAAAGTCTTCAGATGGTGTTAGATTATGATATTGTACTTATTATTCAGTTATTCATATTCATCGATGATGTCACACACTCTGGCCCGAACATTCTGCGCAATACACACCCATTATAATCTCGAAATTTCTCCAAAAATGATAATGGTCATTGAACAGTGACTGAAAAAAAAAACTGTAATACCTATCAAAACGTGGATTAATACACCTATATAGACAACACTACATTTTTACAAGTTTACAAGTCTACAAGTTTAAATGCAGTCTCTAGGTCAAAGTATGCCGGAGCAGTAGACAGCAGTAGGCAGTAGAAAAAGTCCAATGATTTGTTTGTTTTTTAACTCCTCCCATTCATTCTCT
This sequence comes from Trachurus trachurus, assembly GCF_905171665.1. Taxonomy (NCBI): domain Eukaryota; kingdom Metazoa; phylum Chordata; class Actinopteri; order Carangiformes; family Carangidae; genus Trachurus; species Trachurus trachurus. The sequence goes on along the minus strand of NC_139893.1, from coordinate 22,264,477 downwards.
ATGAGAACTTTTTCGCAGTTTTTTGCGACTTATAACAATAGTGCCTTGGTGCGTTTGCCCCAGGGCCCTAATTATTACCTGGGTGATACAGTATACTGTAGGAATCAGGAGCCATGATGTCCACCAGGCTCCACACCCACCACACTCACACTCCTGCGTGATGGAGCTTCACAACTCCTGTTTACAAGTGTTCAACCCAACAAAACCTTACTTTATTTTACAGGAGGTTTCCAAAGATATATGTGTGAATTGTGGTAAAAGATTTATAAAATGATTTATTAGACATGGAGAACACAACTGTGCACCCCTAAAAAGGTGGACTTAGGGTTTGGATAGATCAGAGATATGACACTGAATATTTACGAGACAGTGTAAGACAGGTGAAACAAGATGATGTTAACAAGTAGCATGAACTATATACTAGTACACATTCTGATATACTACAGTGTTTTAATGGTGTATGTGTCTCCCCCTCTCCTGTTTGACACTGCTGCCTGCTGACTTCTTAGTCACAGCAACTCCCAGTCCAGTCTGTGATTTGGGCCTGCAGCTGAGTATCTTATCTGCTGCTTATCTGTCCATCTGAGGGGCTTGTTAATTTAAGGGGGCTGCAGTCAAGCTTTGTACTATGATCATAGGTTCCAGCTGCGATCACAGAGCCAGGGTGGCTAATCACAACCTTGTTTTCGCTCTCCCTTGGCTATTAGCTAAAGGAAGGATATCTGCAGATACTATATTGCTTCTACAAAGGATTTACATGACACACTGGTATTCCTTATTATGTTCCCTCTAGCATCAGCCCTTTTGGTCTGAGACTCATCCTTGATGGCCAAAGCCAAATATAATCTGCTGGACTGTTAAACATAAACAGTGTGTATCTTACATTCACCTTTGCACCTGTAAAAATGCCTCAAAGTTTATTCAGCAGTCATATTAGTTTGTGGAGTGCTGGTTTGTAGTGTCTCCACAGTAAGCAGAAGTCACACAGCTGGGGACAAAATCAAACCAGAAGTAAAACCATATTGACTACAAATGAGGAACTAAGTTCCTGATAATCTGTTTGGGGTCCTGGAGTCCCAGGCCCTCTGGAAAAGCAGAAGTGAGGACATTAAAGAAATAGTGTTGATCCCATCTGTAAATACCAAGGATTTTCAATAACTCTTTAGCTGTGATATGTGCTTAGTTTTTTGGTGCTTACACTACTGTTTACGTAGTACTATTGGTGGTAACAGAAGGTTTGAGTAGTGAAGCAGTGTCACTTTTTAATACAAATATTGTTTCTCTCAAAACAAGCATATTTGCTAATTTATAGTCTAATAACATAAAAACTAAAGTATATTTCCCTCATTGGTGTTATCTATTGTCAGAACTTTGTTGCCACTTCAACATCTCACTAATTATCAGGATTTCATAAGTTTAAAAGGGGGGAAAAAAGGGGAGGTATGTCAACAAAAGACAACAATACATCAGGGAGTATGGAACCATTTTGACAACAACATACAACTCTGTAAAATGTGCTGCTAATATAATCATAGGAAATGTTCATTATTTGTGTTAATCTCAACCCCAAACCTGATGCCATATTTTAATTTGATGACTGACTGGAAATGGTAGGTAGAGGACGTAATTATAATATTGCGGTTCAGTAAGTCTGTAATAGGAAGTGCAGGAAAATAAATTGCCACTGTAATCTATAACCACAACCTTGTCTCTTGGTAAGTTGCGAAATTATCACAGAAGTTTCAACAGGTTACAAAAACAGCTCTGCATTAAAAGACCTGGATTCTCTGTCATTCGTGATCATTCATGAACATTTTTAACTTTTAAGCAGTGTTTAAACTGCTGCTGTTGCTGTTACCACTGCAGCCATTATTACTGGTTGATTGTAATGTATGTGGGAATTTGTGCAAAGAGGCTCCATATGCCTTTTCAGGAGCTGAGGCTCTGTCATCGCAGTCTCAAGGCAGCCTGTCTGCCAGGTCTGCTGTCCTTTGGTGAGACGATATGACAAACTGAAAATAACAATAGAACAAAAAGAGTAGACTTTCGCTCAGTAAACAGATGTAACAGGTGTAACAACAGAACATGGTTTTCCCATGGGTTTGCTTTAATATTTTGGATTGTTTCACTTTGGTTGACACACTTGCATGGAAAAAAACCAACAGTAAAATTATATTTATTTAGACACAGGTTTTTAGGTTTGTCATACACTCTTTCACAAAAAATAGGCTTCAGATAGCAGCAGAAGGTGAAATGTTTTGTTCTGGCACCATGGAGTTGTGCTGTCTTGCTTGTAAAAGCATTAAATTACATGACAGTGTATATGTTGCTGTTTTTTTTTCTTTGCAGCTGTGTTGGTGATTATTCTGCACCTTTAAAGAAGAAAAAGAAAAGAACGACATATCCGAGCTACCAGTGTAACTAAACCTTAAAGGGATATTTCAGCTTTTTTGAAGTGGGGTTGTATGAGCTACAAATGCCCATTAATTACACTACATGCAGTAGAGAGGTCTCTGCTCCCCCCCACTGAGAAACACTGGCGCATCGCGCTGCACCGAGACACAGGCAATACGCTGAATGAGGGACAATTAATCAGTGTATTTTCGCTGCCTATGAGAAGTCCTGTGTCTCGGTGCAGCACGATGCACCGGTGTTTCTCAGTCGGTGGAGCAGAGACCTTTCTACTACATTTAGTGTACTTAATGAGCATTTGTAGCTCATACAACCCCACTTCAAAAAAGCTGAACTATCCCTTTAAGTGGTTACAGTGATAACTGAAGAAAAAAAAACACGCACTTTTTTGATCCAATTTTTTTTATTGCATCCATAAAGTTTGCACACAGATATGCCAACATCCTTTCTTAGTTAGTTAGAGTTACAGTGGCCTGGAATTGACGTAAATAATCAGTGAGGCATCTGGCTTAGTGGTGCACAGGTCCAACAAAGAAATTATCAATCACCTTAGAAGGTGCATCACAAACCTCCACTCTTTCTGTGTAATTGTTACTTTGTGCTGTGGGAAAGAAAACAAAATCCCTTTTGCCATTAATATGGCACAGATTTAAGACCTAATGCATTTGGTTTATTTCTTTCATCTCGGTTTCATTAGTTCAAAGCTCAAAGGACAGTCTGCTCAGTGTCACTGGTTTCTCATTATGAGCAAGCCGAAGCAATCAGTCAATGAAAATCGTCTGTCTCACTCCACTGCCCCTCTCTCCTCTGCAGGTTATTGAGTGCATAACCCAGGGTCGGGTTCTGGAGAGACCACGGATTTGTCCTAAGGAGGTCTATGACATCATGCTGGGCTGCTGGCAGAGGGAACCGCAGCAGCGACTGAACATTAAGGACATTCAGAAGGTCCTCTTTGCCATGGGAAAAGCCACACCGGTCTACCTGGACATCCTGGGCTAGCAGCAGCCCGTTGGATGGCCCATTCCTCGCCAGACAGACAGATCGACAGAGACATACAGACAGACCGACCCACATGAATCCAGGAATAACCAAACCAACCTGCTCCACTGTCGAAAAACACCTACAAATGTTTGGGAAGGACTTAAGTGCCTGCAACACTTTTGGATATAGTGGATAAAACGTATTCAAAAAAACACGCACTTTTACATTTTGTTTACTTGCGTATAAGATGTACAGGTTTGAAGACTTTTTTTTCCCTCAAAAAAAAAAAAAAACTGCAAAAATACACAAAAACGGAGACAAAAACGGAAGTAATGTGGACTGGCAATTGGAAAATGGCCATAGCCTGATTATATAATAGAGAGAACATGTCAGAGTTCAAATCTATCCTGGGTTTGGTTTTATGAATATATATAGAAATATTACATATATTTTATATTTATTTCTTTTTGTCAAGGTGTTGGAGGGTCTGCCATGTGTTGTTGCCAGGTTCGGCCCTGTCCGAAGACATCACCGACAAACTATTGGCAGGGACTTGACGAAGGAAGCCTTACTTGCACTCTGATTGGCCGGCACTCAGCTTTTAATGGGAATTCTGCCTCTGTGGAATTAACACTGGATGGTTGAAAAGAAAAAAAAAACCAACAACAACAACAAAGGAACGCTCCGAAGAGAACCTACCCAATCAGACAACTGACAAATCTATTTTAATTTAAAAATAATGTACATATTGTAAAATTCTATGTGTCAAAATTATGTTAACTTATTTTTTTGGATGTTATTTTGGTTCCTTTTCTGACTGTGATCTGGGTGGCTAAACTTTAAAGCTATGGTATTTGTTTTCATCCTAATCTAGAGGAGATCTCTCTTGGGAACTACCTGTATCAGTGCTGGTAAGTTTTATGTATTGAAGGTGAACAGCAGTGAATACAGCTTGAAAAGCCCACTGACACTGACACTCACAAACTTTGGAGAACGGGGGACTTTGAGCCATGGAATTCAATACAACACGTTTCCAAAGAGGTGATGAAGCCTCACATTCACGTTCCTGTTCATTTGCTTTTTATGGTGAGAGCTATGTGTTGATGAGTAAAATATTACACCACACCCCTCAGACACATACTCACGCTTTGAAATACTGTTCTGTCATTTTCAGACTTTTTGGTGTAAAACTGCTTTTCCACTCTTAAGAAAACGTTTTTGTATCTGAGAGTATACATCATTTGTTAGACACGCGAGTTTGGCCAACACACACACACACACAGGCTGAGAAAAACTGTTACAAGGAAATGGTTCGACCTTCTCGGAAAATGCACTTATTTAGTTTCTGAGAATTAGATGCCACTCTCATGATCTGTCAGAAGACAGATAGCTTAGCTTAGCTCAGCTGAGCTTTGTGTAAACGTTGAGAGTAAATGAGTTCTGTCACACCTAAAATCACATTTTCAATAAGTTTATATTATATGTTTTTAATATATTCTCAGTGAAATAGTTTTGAGGGCTGGAGTGAGATCAAGACTTCTGAGCTCAGAAAAGATCATTCAGCTTCACATTTGTTGTGAATTATAAATCAAATAACAGGGAAAAAAAAAAAAATTATTTTTGCTTTGAATATTTTTATCTTCCTTTAACAAACAACATGGCTCAACAGGAGAGTCCATGCTGGGAGTCACAGAACCAGCAGCGCAGGACAGACGCCAACGCTGTTGTGTTTCAGGTAACACATCCGATTCTGATGTTCAATCACACAGGGCAGGATAAAGCTGTGATTGATTTAGTGTAAACAAGTGAAGGCGGCTGGCTTAATGACTGGTTTTTTCTCGAATGCAACGTAGCAGCATCTTTGTATGAAAGTGGCTCTTGTTTACACTTGTTTCCTCAGCTAAGCTAAGCAGCTGGTGGAGCTTCATATTTACCCTGTGGGCATGAGAGTGGTGCCGCTCTGCTCATCTAACTCTTGACAAGAGAGCAAATAATTGTATTTTCCATCACGTTGAAGGATTGCTTTAAAGTATTCTAGGAGGATACCATCAGCGTCCTGCCACTTCACAAGCCATGAAAAGAATCGCAATGGCTTCCTCCCTTACATTTCATTTGGCAAAACAAAATAAAAACAATTCTTCTTTGTTATTCTGATTTCTGTTTCATCAACTGTATTTGACTCACAGTCACTCTTTTCCTCCTCGCACTCGTGGCCTTTGCATGTTTAGCGATGCCGAGGTTCTACAGCAAAGAGGAGCCACTGAAGCAGGTAGAAAACTAGTGTTCATTCATGGACGGTTCGTCATAAGTAATAATCACTGACATGGATCAGCTAATTGTGTGGTACGCGTTCCATAATTTTGGTAATTAAAGTATTTACTGAGCTGAAAAACATGAAGAGTTTTGTTCCAAAATGCGACCAAAAAGCATGACCCCCACCCTGCCCAGACTAAAGCTTCACAGCAGAAAAAAAGAAAAGAAACTAGAACCAAAAGATATTACAAGAATCACTTGTAATAAAGTCCTCAGTTGACAAAATGAGTTAATTTCTACAGAGGAGGGGGGGTCCTGTAGATTTCTGCGACATGAATTAAAAACCTCAGGCAACAATTTCATTTTGTGTTCTATCTGGATACGTAACGTTTTGGAGTGGAACTCTTCACATCTTTTCCTTATTATCTTGACATGAATTCTCACAGCATCACTGTGTTGTCTCTGTTCCCCTTGGGACTATGTAAATCATTAATGAGCATTCGGTTATTTCAAGTGTTTTATATGAAAGGCAGGATCAAATCCAATGAGTTACCCAAAGCATTCAGTTTTTGTGTATTCTCTTGTGGTAAAGATAAACGCTTAAAGACATTATGACAGACTGTGAGCATTTGCAGGGTATTGTAATCCTTTCATGGTGAGTTGAATATTGTTTTAAAAAAGTTTTCTTTCCTTTTTTTCTTTTCTTGGATGAACTAACTGATCACTTTTTGAAGCAAAGTTGCAAAGTATTGAAGCAAAGTATTACCATGTACACATGTTACAGAATATAAAAATGTGGTATAACAACTGCAGTATATAAAATACTGGTATTCCATGATAGATCTTTGTATTAATGTGACTCTCTTAAGAAAATGTCTTCAAACAATCAGATGATCTCCTTTTCCATTTTGTCCTGTCTTATAAAGATGAGTGAATTTGACTAAATCTTGTCTTCATCTAAATCTCTTGGAGAGCTGAACAGCGTTGTGTTCACTGTGCACCTGTGTTATCTGCTTTTCATCTCTCCACTCCTGAAGTGGTAGTAGTATGTCTTTTTCTTCTCTGACAGAGGTCAGGACTGGCTACAGATCAGTGCCTGTGCAGTTTGTTCAGATTTAGTGTTTTTCTACTTGAGCCGGAGTTTAAAAGACTATATTCTTTGTGTTTGTGTCTGTGCCCAGTCAGTGTGTCCTATAATAACTGTGCTTGGCCAATTCGGGAACACAGAGGCTGTAGAAATATGGACAGAATCAACTGTCTTTTTCCATCTCTGCTGCATATTACAGATAAACATCCATAAACCAGCTTTGACATTATGAAAAAAAGGCTTACAGTCCCTATAGCTTTAGGTTGCAGTTCATTTAAGTCAGTGCAGCCATGATTACGGAGCAAACAGGAGCAAATGTGTGTGTGTGTGTGGGGGGGCTCAAGGCACAGCCCACAGTTACTTTGACTCACTGACTCCATGGCAACAGGATACCTCCAGTTTACATCACCCAACTGTCATACTACTACAGTAAATATCAACATGTTTTGTTTTTTTTAACAGACCAAAATAGGAAAAAGTAGCATATTAATACTCTGACGTCACGTAGAAGTACAAGACGCTTTGTATTTCCCTGAAACACACTTTTGTTTAGCCTATGTGTTCATGAAAACCTGCAACCAAAAAGGAAGAACACTGAAACAATACACTACAATACTGAAATGCAGTGACTGCAGAGACATGCTAAAAAGTCTGTTCTCCAAATGATTAAGGAAGTCATTTATTTTTGTACTCTTAATTCATAATACTAGCAATAATTTTACCCTTGGTCCCAAAACTTCTTGGTCCAACAGGGAAGTTAGCAAAGGCATAATTTCCTGGTCTGAAAATTGTACGTTTTCAATCATTTAACCTAATTTTGTAATTGCTCATAGGAAACATACAAAGTAAGGTTGCAGTAAAGATGAATACATGCTGAATGATGAATATGACCAATCATATTAAATTATTATTCTCATATCCCTTCAACTGCTGATAATTAAACCTGTGCCTTTTAGAATAGGCCGATTGTTAATTGGTTCATGTAGCAAGATAAATCTACATTAACAAAGATAACTACATGAGGTGTGTGAGGTGTGTTCGGGGAATATCAGTAATACCACTGGTACTGTATGAAGGTTCTGATGTTTTTCAGAGCATGAGCTGTAAACAACTCAACAGTCAGTTAAATGCAATGAAAAGAAACATTGTTATCTTTATACTTGCTACATTCTTCAGGGCTTCATTGAAGATTGTCCAGACATGAGGACAGCCATCTCTGTATCGTTTCACTTGCCCTCTTACAAACAGCGGGGAAATCGAGACACAGTTGACACAGAGGGATCTGAGGTCAGTAAGCAGTATGTTATGATGGTACTGTAATTGTTTATTGATTTACAATTACACAGCGTTTTGTGTTTAGGTTTCACTGAGTGAGTGAGTGTGTGTGCGTGTGTGATCATATTTGTGGTTTGGTCTCAAGTGTTGTGTTTCAACCACTGTGTGCTCTGACTGCAGTCTGTTATATCAGATCATACAGAGAAATGTACGCAGCAGACTGCACTAAGGTAAAGCATTTCAACTACAAGTCAGTTACACACACAACTACCTGAAATGCTATTGACTGGAAGCTAATGAATCTATATCAGTCAACGAACTGACAACTAATGTCTCACAGTATATCGTATTGTAAACATCATATAGTTTGACTTTTAGGCAACTATAATTATTCCTACAAGTATTAAGCAGACCTTTAAATTAATCCTTAATTGTTTCTGGATTTCAGTTTATGCTCCATTGATTAATAACTTTTTGATCCAACTTTGGGTATTTTGTTATAACTGGTTTCTGGATGTTTCAGGTTTGTCAGGTGCATTGTTCCCAATCTTTAGGAGACCTCTGAATACACATCATATATTTTATCTTGCTGCTACTGATTCCTCACAGATCCATTATTGGCCTGTAGCCATTGTCTTCCAGTTAGCATTAGAAGATCCATAACAGTGATTGGTTGATTATGTTTTTTCGCATGTGTGTTCAATTATTGTTGATGTTTACAGCTGCTTCAAGTGGTGGATATCTGTTGACGACACTGGACTAGTTGACTGAAATGACACAACGATGAGATTTTCATTGTTGTTGTAGTGTCCTGAAGTAGACATGATAATTACTGTACGTAGGAGTTGAGGAGCAGCAGGTGGTCCCTGCTGCATGAAAATTAATCCGTCAAAATACTTGCACTCATTTATGATAAATTACATTAGACTTCCAGATGGTCAAGATTTTCCCAGTAGGTGCTGCATGAGGTGAAAGAGACTTGTGCATGCTGGGGGAAAGTAGCTTTGCCAAATCATAAACATGTTCAATACTGAGTTGCCTTGATGCAAAGTCTGCACCAAAAGTTAAACTTTCCCTGAGTCATTACACTGACAATCTGAGCACATACACATATTTAGAATATCTGTGTAACTAACTTCTCTAATGTCAAATATACAGTATGTAGATAAATATGTTTAGCAGGCATAGATAAAGGACATTCCTTTATATTCCAGAATTTGTCTGAGAATGGTATTGTTTTTGTCAGGGTGCTCTTTCTGTACATACACTGCAAACAGGAACAATGAATAGTGTTGGGGGGGAGGGAGTGGTCTTGCTTTGGTCTGGACAACTGATGTGGGACAGCAGCACACCAGACTTCACTTGACATCTTAGTTCTAGTTGATTGGTCAAACTGTGTTCTCTTGATTGGTTGGAACAAAAGCCTGCAGCCACACGGCCCTTTGTGGAGTAGTTTGGACATGCCTGTTTCAGTGCCTAGCAGCCTACCTCTGACATCATGCTTCCGTCTGCATAGTTCAGTCCGTTGTCAATCCGGATCAGCAATGGATTACCATTGGGACAGGGGACTTTGAAAGCAGGAAACGCTACCTAAGATCCTCAGGAAACACAAGGTATTCTCGGTGCTGGTTTGGGGGACCTAACAACGATGGCTGTAAATAAACCGTTTATGGCGGTAAACAGAGACAGACTAGCGTTCCACTAAAGCGGGGGTCAGCAACCCGTGGCTCTGGAGCCACACGCGGCTCTTCTGCACTTCTGCAAGGCTGTCTGTAGTTTTGTCCCAAAATTACATGATGGAAATTAATAAAGTTATTTTATTTTATCTTTTTCTTTCATTGCGTACATGTTTTCCAACATAAAACAAATATTTTCGGAAGGTTAAATAATATTTTAAAATGAATACATTGTCAATTAAAATATGCGTCACAACATTCAACCAAAGGCAGAAACTGAACTAAGGCCGTGGAAGGTCGTGGAAGGCCGTTCACAGACGGTGAATAGGAATAAGAAACATTCATCAAGATATTGGAGCATCTGTTCAAAAATAAACTGCAAAATAAACACGAAATTGTTCAGAAAATAAGAAAGATGAGACATCGGGGAGAGGGCCATAAAAATGGCAACAAACATCAATTCAGCTCCAGAATTCTCAATGGCCTGTGATGAGTCAAGTGATGTTAACAATATCAAACAGTATTAGTGTTGCTGTATATATTCGAGTTCTGATGACCAGCAGGAAGAAATCATTGAGTTGATCTCACAGGAAGGCCGGAAACAAGAGGACAGCATTTGTGAGGCTGTTGTGGGATGTTTAAAGTGTTTAAAAGCCAAAGAAATAAACACCAGCCATATGGTATCAGTGGCTAAGGGTAGGGTCCTGAGTATGAGAGTACAGAAGGGGTTTGGGACTTTATTACAGAAGGTACTGGATGGAAAGCTGCTGACATTTCATTGCATATTGAACCAAGAAGCATTGTGCGCCCAAACATTAACCCCGGAATGTGTGGACATGATGAACCTTGTTAATTCAGATCGTGAACAAAATAATGACAAGAGGATTAAACCACTATGAGTTCTGTTTTTTGTTGGACGAAGTCGACAGCACATATTCAGATCTATTGATGCATGACAAAGTCTGGTGGCTGTCCAGGGAAGAGGTACTGAAATGGTTTGCCTGCCTGGTGCATGTGAAAACCTTCCTGGAAAGCAAAGGTCTTGTTTATCCCGAACTGACGTTGACAGACACAGGCTGCCTGGAAAAGTTTCACTTCTTGGTGGACATGACAAGTCACCTAAACACACTGAATAAAAGTCTCCAAGGGATTGGATGCACAACCCTGCAGATGCTGGACAAAGATTTAGTGAGGTTAGGAAGGAGAAAAACACACAATCCTTCCCTGTCATGCCTCTTGACATCCACCCATCCCTGTTAAACTTGTCCGCATTCGCAGGGGTAAGCCAGCCTGATCTTGAAATGGAACCGGCCGACGTAGCTGATAAATACATATGGGTGTCTAAGTTCAAAAGTCTGTTAGCCGATCACGAAGATGTCGCCTGTAAGAGGGCCACTCTCACTCAAGGACACAAACAGAGTGACATTGAACATCACCAAACCTGAAAAACTTGTGTTTGAAACATGGAATGCCATTCCATACACTGGGTTAATTGCACTTTGGCTGTGTGATCCGTAAGTGCTGCTAGTTTGGTATGTGTGCGGATGTGAGAAGGATGGTATGATATATGTCAAGTACTTGTGTAGGGCGGGCTGTATTTTTCATAATTCGTCAGACACACTCTGATTGGCACTCCGGCTGCAGCTGTGACCGCTACACCATGTATCCCACAATGACAGATGAATCTTTTCTGCTAGTGCTACTGGATCCTCACCTAATAAAACATTGCTATATGCTGAACTTTGCAATGATTAGTATTTACATCTCATACATACTAGCTGACAGTAAACCGCCTCAGTCAAGCTTGTGGTGTTAAAGCTCCTGCTGAGAATGTATTCATTCTTTTTTTCCCCTTCTTCTCTTGGTATTCCAGTCGTTCGTGTGAGCATCATGTGCTGCAACACATCCAAGCCATTTGTGCAACAATCCCAACATACTGCAAAGACGTCATTCCAAAATTGCATTCACCCTCAAGTACTTCATTCACAGTACCAAAATGACGAAATGATTCACTCTCCACACTGGAGATTGTCTATACATTTCCTTTCCTCAAAATAACTCTAAACTGTGTTCACATGTGTACGCTCACCTTAGAAAAGCAGGTATTGAGCCTCTGGAGCAGCTTTTATAGAAAACATAAGGACAGGAAATGAGAGCTGAGGATTCTTTGCATCTGCTCTTTGGTGCAAAGATGAGGAGGTGAGCTCATTTGTGTAGAAGAGCTTGTACAAACAAAAAAGAAAAGCTCCACTGAAGCTCATTATATAACCCAATTCTACACTGTTTTCTTACCTGCAGACACACATGCAAATGAACTGACCTTGAATGCAAAACTGCCTGCCGCTATTTGATCAAAAATGTTTCCCTCCATATGATAAGTTGAGAAATCAGAATCTTCTGTTCTGCCCTAAAGCTGTCTTCACAGCTATCGCACTGTAAACACTGTTTTTGTTGAGTACCTGAACCTAGAGCTGCTTTCTCACCACCCAGAGAGAACGCCTTTGACTAATCCCTGAGGCTTTCTTATCAAGTGTGATTGAATAGAGCCTTCAGTCCCCAGAAGACGGGCTAACCTTTATCTTGCCTATTTTCTATTTCTGCATCTCTTTCTTTTTCTCTTCCACAACTAGGTATTTGTGGAGAATGGAGACCTGTTAACTGTTTACCCCCTTCAGTATGCACGTCGTTTCCCCAGTGGGCGTGTGTTTGAAACATGAAAGGCTCTGAACAAAATGGAAAATTTCCACTCCATTTGCCATGCAGCCAATCAGTGTGCAGTGACCCAGATAAGGAGTGTGATATTGATGATGACAGCAATAAAGACGTATTTTCACCACAAGCCTCCCTTCTAATTAGGTTGATCTGTGGAGAAAATAAATGAATTTTGACAAAATGCAAAAGAGGTGGTGGGGATTAGACAAGAGAGTGCGAGATGGGGGCTTCTGGGGGTTAAGTGACTCCACTGTTGGGAATGGGTGACAATTACCACTGAAATGAGAATTTGTGACTTCAGGTGCCTCCTAAATATGGCATTTGGTCAAGGTAATTGCTCACGGTCAAGTGGGTGGTACTCGCTGATGATGCTTTGGATAGTTTTGCATCTCCTTATGATCCCTGTACTTCAAACAGTGTTAAAAGTGTAGCTGTTTCTTTTTCCCAGGCTGCACATTAAATGCTGGTTTGCAGGAATTCCCTCATGATAACTGAAAACTAAAGATTGATTGCAATCTAGAGGCCAAGTGCCGATGGCGATTAGAATACCAGACTGGCTTTAAAAAAGTAGCAAGACGCAGCCATTGAGAAAAGAGGGATGATAACTGATCATTTGCAGCATTGGGTTGTTGTTGGTCAGGACCATTCCAGAGTATTTTAAAGCTCTTTACAAGTCTCTACATGGAAGGAAGAGGGCAGCAATTAAGAAACAATTTACAAAAAATCAAACTGTAATTTTCATGTAATTTCATGGACTCAAGAAAGCATTTTGTTCCAGTTTGTCTTGTACTCTGAAAGTACTGACAGAAGGTAATTTAATGTTAGTGTTACTGTAATGTTAGACATTGGTTAAAGAATTTGTCACACAGTGACCACATGGGTGGCCTGAGATAATGCTGGGCATCAGTCTAACTGTGTTTATTTAATTTATTGGATTTACTTTATTCATTACAGTTATAATCTTTCAGTCTTAGCTGTTTTTGTTGCCACTTCCACAGCAAATTAATTCTATTTAAACTCATCAGTTACTTGTCTGTGTAGTGCTTTGTGTTCCACCACTCCCATGTAGGATTTAATGGGTGCACAAACACTGGAGAGATTCATAGAACAAAATGCATTTACAGAATAAAATTTGCAGTAGGCTACAAAATGGTGACAGCTGACATCGAACAATGATATAAACAAGAGCAGCCTTTTTTTTTTTTGGTGCCTATTTAGGCCTCTAATCGACAGAACAGCTATAGAGAGACGAGGGGGAGTGACAAGCAGCAAAGGGCCACCAGTGGAATCGAACCAGGGCCGCTGCGGCAAGGACTATAGCCTCTGCATGGGGCGCCTGCTTATTGCACAAAGATGGCTGCAGTGGAGTAAAGGTAAGGTGATTTGTAATTTACTACGTGTTTTGATTTAAGTCGTCTGTGTGACGTTCAAGTCTGTGGAAAATTCCCAGTGAATAATCAGCTGAATGAGCTGAAGTTGTTGAGGTTGAGAGGGAACAGGAGCCACTTGAGTAGGCCTGGAAACGAAGCAGACACTCCTCCATAGGCTTGACCATCTCAATGATTTACCAATGATCTGAATTGATGTTTAATGGTTAGTAAGTTTAGCAACTTGCATGCTAGCCTTCTGTATTAGCAATTGGCACTGTTCAGTTTAGGCTGATGGCAAGGTGTCTCTAGTTTTAAAGATATTAGTCACAAACCAAAACACTGAACAAACCTCAATCTGACCTGATGATAGTGCTGGAGTTTACCCATACACACACTCACACATGATTGTTGGTGTAGCCTATTTAATTCTGGACCAAAGTGACCAACCACCAGATGGAAACTGGCTAACAAACACATATTAGGAAGAATAGCAGAGGGTTCAGAGCTCAATAATAAACATTGGATGAGAGAGAAGGGAGGTAAAATACTGTAAGCCTGATAATTTCCATTTTATTGCCTCTTTACTCATTCTATTTCAAACCCTGAAGAAACTGGAGATACCGTGGCGTAAACATATTATGGTAGGATCACTTAGGCAGCTTAAAAGAATAGTTCACCCAAAATTCAAATTGCACTCATTATCTACTCACCCTCATGTCGACTAAGGGCTGGGAGAAGTTTCAGAGTCCTCCGTGGCTTCTCTGAGTTACAGGGGGTCTTGGCGTAGCAGTGCATGTCAATATAACGGTTTCAAATGGATACCACTTTTCTTCGTAACAAAAAGACACACCAAAAAACATCCAAATACCTCCATGCTGCTCGTATGTAATGTCCGTCTTGTATAGAAGCCCCGAAATGCGAAATTGTTCTGAAAAAAATTAAATAAGTCTATATTTCAAGTTTGCAGCGGAAGCTCCTCTTCCTGGTCCGTCCGAATCTCGAACAATTTCGCATTTCGGGGCTTCAATACAAGACGGACATTACATACGAGAAGCATGGAGGTATTTGGATGTTTTTTGGTGTGTCTTTTTGTTACGAAGACAGTTGGTATCCATTTGCAACCGTTACATTGACATGCACTGCTACGCCGAGACCCCCTGTAACTCAGAGAAGCCACGGATAACTCTGAAACTTCTCCCAGCCCTTAGTCGACATGAGGGTGAGTACTGTAGATAATGAGTGAAATTTCAATTTTGAGTGAACTATTCCTTTAACAGCATACTCACAGTATAAAGGTGATGAACAGGAGTGTGATATTAGATTACATGTGTAGGCTAATAATTGTAATTTACATAAACTGAGGTGATAATGTTTACCTCCATTATTTGATCACAGCAGAAACACACGTCTGAAAACTGCAGGCAGACATGGGGCTCTGTCTGCTGCTCTCACCTACAGCTGTCATGAGCTTGTTGAAAAACATGTCTGACATTTCCATGAACATTCAGCTTTATTTTTGTTTTGTTTTGTTTTGTACAATTGTCCATTAACCCATACAGCCGAAGCCAAACACCTCTTTCCCACATCTGATGGAAGGCATGTGAACTTGCAAAACTGAATTAATATTCTCTGGTACTCATAAGTTACACAGTGGAAGTTGCAGAACCCGTTACCATGGCAACTCAGAAAATGGCATTGGAGATAGGGATGTTGATCATTCCTGATAAGTATGGACAACATTGTGCAGTCTGTCCTTCTGAAAATGAATCAAAGGTTAGAAGAACAAATACTTCTTGTTAGAGAGTGATACCATAATTTTGGTTGGTTTTGCTTATAAAAACTTGGTCATCTTAACAATTCAGCAGGTCCATTAAAGCTGTATAATGCAACAACTCTTTGAGCACCTTCTGAAAAGCGTTATTCATGTGTCATGTGCATTGCCTTTGAAACCCAAGAACATTTACAAGGCAGTGAAAGTCTGACAAAACTAATTCTCATTCTTATTTTTTTTTATCTGTCTCTTGTGAGCCTATAAACTTAACAGTGCAATAATGAATCGCCAGAGTAGCCAGCAAGGACTGCTTTGTGTATAAAAGTCCCAGCCTGTACAATTAAAGGAATGTTGTTCTCTCACTGTACTTAATCATCTTTAAAGTTATTTAAAAACTACCCAGATAAGTTTTTGACCAATGGCAGGCTTGTAGAGCAGTGTTTTTACAAGTGTGTCTTGGCACCACACAGCACGACAGCAAACACATTGGGTCTCATTCATGAAACGTTAGTACAGTAAATAATCTGTGTGTAGATTTGCAGATAAAAGTCCAAGCTACTAAAACCCTACTCCGGTTTCATGAACGGTGCAGGAATATCAGATTTGATTGTAAGTACGTGTGTAAGATTTTTATTTATTTGTTTATTTATTTGTTAGGATCCCCATTAGCTGCGCTCTAGAACGCCGCTAGTCTTCCTGGGGTCCACAGTTAAAACCAATACATTTAAACATAAATCTGCAATCACAACATAAAGACAAGTCAACAAAATCTTACATTAAATCTGTACCATCAGATTATCATCCACATCAAAGAACCTGTGTAAGACAACTCCGATGTACAGCAGTTATTAAAATTAAATAAAATTAAATAAAATAAAAAGAATAAAATAAGAGGGTAAAACAAATGAAGATGACAACAAGAGACCCTATTACGCTACATAAGACCCTAAGATCATGAATGCCCATCCATTGTAAATCGACAGCACATCCCCGATGATCAGCAATTAGCATAGATCTCTGCCCATGAAAACTAAAAGCCATATAAGGAGACCGTGACCACCATATAAGGAGTTAGGTGCATCCTGTTCACCTGCGGCCATGACGCAAACAAGGAAAGAGGGAGAGAGAGAGAAAAAAAGAGAAATCTGGGATCAAAGTCATTTTGGGTGAAGTGGGGTCCAGAAAGATTATTTTAATTCTCTTCTGTTAGTAGTGGTGTGACTGGGACAGGTTAATCAGAGGCGTGGAGGGAAGTAGCAGATAGTGAATTAAGTATCCTTGGTTTAAAGAACCATTTAAGAAGCCTATAGTTTGATATGAAACATGGGGGAAAAGGCCCTTCCTACACTACAAGCACTACACAGTCAGGAGCGGGGAGCATACGTCAGTCCGACTGCCCACAAGTCCGACGGCTCATTTCTCCGACTACCCATTCTACAGTGTTGAGGTTAGGTTTAGGGTAAGGTTAAGGGTTAGGGCTACTTAAGTCGGAGAAGTGGGAGGTCGGACTGATGACGCAAAAATAAAGAAATGTATGGTCGGAGTCGGAGAAATGGGTGGTCGGAGAAATGGGTAGTCGGACAGACGTCATGCGCCCGTCAGGAGCAGGTGTAGATTTTGTGAGTATTACTAAAAGATTGATGAATGTTTGAACGGTTTACACACAAATCTGTGCTGCTCACGTTTAATGAATGAGACCCATTCTGCCTTTGGTCCCATGCTGTTCCACTAATCAACAGTTTGGTGGAGTAATGCACCAACAAACATAACATTGTACCAACAAAGGCAGAGAAGAGGCAAATTCACGAGGCACCTTTAATTTCTTGCTGCCCATCTCGAGGTCACTGCTGCATTAACTTCGTGGAGCAACCCACCCTGGGTTCTTTCCCTCCAACCAAGACTGTATTTTGTGGCTCTAACTAAATGGTGGTGATACAGTATGAGCAGTAACTTCAATTCAGGCATTTACTGTAGCATATCTCCTTAAAAACCTATACATTCCTGGGTTGATTTTAGTCACATTGGCGGGTTTTGCTCTGAACTGTCCAGATATAGACAGATTGGATATATACTGTATATACTCACATTATGAGATACAATGATACAATGTTGATCAGCATCAACTAGACTCAGTCCAGTTTTAGTGCTAAACTTGTATCTATCATATTTCCTTAGTTGAGTCTAGATTCAGCAACACTGGTAGTTTCTGCAGACAACAAGCAACAAAAAAAAACTTTCCTCTCCTGATAATTTCTTAAAGTCTTTCAGGCAGAGGTGGAAAGCCAGCTGTGTCACACTGAAGTGTTTGGTGGTGTCATGACTCAAAGGAGAGAGGTTTATCTGAGGCAAACCACTTCAGAGCTCCCTTTAGCAAAACATGTTATAGACCTATAGGTACATAGTATATATATTACAGTATATCCATCAGGGCGGTGACATTAGGCCAGCCAATGTGAGCGCTCTGCAACTACGCTGACTGAACACTGATTAGTAAGCTGAATGTAAATTATATTGTGCCAAACTATGACAGTGGCGACTCAGCCTGCCCAATATGCTGAAAATGGCATATAGAGTAACAGTAATGTCAGTTGAGTCATGTGGTGACATGTTCCAGTGACTGCACCAGTTTTTTTTTAAACTAAGCATTGCAAGAATACTTTCAACAACAATGGTTGTCATGTTTGCAATAATAAACACATCTGTATCAACAGCTTCGTACATACCAGACCATTGTTGCCTTAGTTACAATAATGTCTAGTCATGTCTTGGTCATGTTTTGTCATTACAACAACTTGGTTTCTGGTCTAAAAGGGTAGTTAAAATTAGACAATCTTTATTGCCATGGTTACATTAAGTTACTATTTTCACATGGGAATCGAACGCCACTCTCCTGTGTGATAACCGTGTCTTTTGTTGGCTCAAACTCTTATTTCTGGGGCTATATTGTTCAGGAGCTGCTTTTGAAGACCAGTTGCATCACAGTGGCACAATTAGGCTGTCACATTTCAGAGGCCATTCCAAAAGCACCCAAGATCCAGAGGTTTTTTTCCTGAGCAACTACAGTTTGCCTAACTTTCCCATTTTCCCATCGCTCATTGACATAAAAAATAATATGGCAGCAAACAACAGAGGATTACGCTTTATTGTGTTTCAGCTCAGTCAAACAACAACTAAAACTGTTGAGGTTGGTTGAGGCTAGCAGTCGGCGACAGTAAGCTGTGCCGCAGCCAGTCAGTGCGTTTACATGCACAGCTAAATCGAGCTATGCTCATAGCTCAAGGTGAGCGTCTCGTTGGAGTTCTGTCCTTGCGGTTTACATGTAACAGGGCAAATTTAATTGTTGAAAGAAAGATGTCTGCCTCCTCAACATAGGTGCCGATATGCATTGATCTTGTCATAATTACTACAGCTACTAGATGTCACCCAACAGCCAAATGTAATTATGGATCTAATAAATTCCTGCACACACAACCTATAGACACATTTATTAAGAGGATAGTAATCATATCTGTGCACCTCTATTCAAACTGATTTATCTGTTGACCTGCTGAAAGTTTTATACTAAATGCCCCTGGCTACACCGATCCCACTAAAGGAACTCAAAGTTGAATGGATGATGTGTTCCTGTGATGGATCATGGAGGAACTGAGGTGGCCATGAGTTTACTGTAAACATAAGACAGCTCAGTGACTGTTGCTGAAAGCCACTCTTTTAGACCTGTATTGTCTTAACCAGTAGAGTTGTGTCAAGAGACTGATCTTTTTATTTGCCTGTCTAATATATTTATCTGCAGCAGACCTTAGAGTTATTGCTGAGCAGAAGTGCAGGCCTTCAACCTGTAAAGGCATTTTGATCTGGGATTATAAATGTGTGATAGTAGGATTAAGATGCAATTAACTTGAGGGCTGTGAATGATGATGATGTTTTAAGACTTTTCTTCCCTTTCTTCAACCTCTTTGCAGTGGTGCACCAATGCCTTAGTGCAAATATTATAAAGATCTATAGCCCATTAACAGTAGGATTTTCAACAAATCATTTCTCAGACAGCCCACAGGCATTGTTATATTCGGCCATGCCTGCGTATGTGGTGTGTTTGTGAACAAAAGTGTGTATGAGCGTGTGTGTATGGGCATGTTTGTGCACTGCAAACTGCCCACTCTGTATGGATGTGAAGGCGCTGGTTCATATTTTGGATGATTTACAGATTAGACATGCTCTAAATTCAAATAGCCTCACAGCTCAGTAATTTCAGCGCCTTACCCACAATGTGCATGTGTGTGCGCTTATGTGTGTGTGTACTGTAGCTGTGCACCCGCACATATGTTTATGTTAGTGTAGTAATAAGATTTAGCATTAACTATAAATTTCTCTTTCTCCTGTGACTCTCAGACTTGACTGTGACATTATTGTAAATCCTTCACTAGCGTTACAGTACTGTCCTCCTCAGAGCCAAAACACCCCCACCACACACACACACAAGCACACACACAGATTTTTTATCTTTTATCCTCAACTGCCCTCTTCTTTCAGAGATTGAAATTTACAGTCCAACCTTTGTTAAGAAAGAGAATACTGCTTTCTGCCAGTCCCAAAGTTAGCTGAATAACAACAACCTGACAGCACCTTCTGCTGTATAAAAGAGCCTCTTTTCCCATTTTGGATTGAATTATGTATAGCGGCTTAGAAAACACTCGCTGGCCACAGTGGTGTTACTTTCCTGTATTACTTATTCAGCATGTCTAACCTTAGGCCCCATTAGTGTTTGTGAAGGAGAGCTTTTTTCCTCATCTCTTCATGTTCAAACACAGAACCAACATAGATGCAGAAGGTGGAAACCCACTGTGAGTCACATGGCATCCCCTTCTCTATGTTCTGTCTTCTGCTCTACCCTCTTTTGGCAAATTAAGGCGTAATTTCATAGCTGTAAGCTAGAGATAGCATGCACTGCCACAGGCAGAAGAGTCCCAAGGTTCGCCATATTTGTCTACAGGATGTGACACTGTTGCTCTGCCTGTTTTTGATCTGCCTTGTCTTTTTATGTTAGGTTGTCTCTGTGAATCAGCCATGGAGAACAGAGTGTGTTTATTTCTCTGAAATGTGTAGTGCACCAGCCGTCACCTGGATGAGGTGATTTGTATGTACCGCCGCTACTGTCAAGTATAATGCCTATAGTGTTCATTTCATATAACAATCCCAAGCGTTGTACAGCAATTGAATTTGGGTATGTTTTTTTATTCCTTTGTGTCTGTCTGCCTTTGACATGTTGTCAGTGTGTAAATTCACAGCAACCTGCCACTCTTCCTCCAGCAACCTCTTGATGTGCCACAGTGAGAGTCATGTCATGAATAAACATGCTGATGTACAAAGGGATGAGTGTTGGTTAGAGACGAGATAGACAGTTTACATGTGTTTGAAAGGGAGGGTCTGCAAAAGGCAAGTTGCAGAGTCATGGAGCCCAAATAAGAAGACCAAGCACTATTCACCAAGGTCTTTTTGAGTATGAGACGTTCACATGGGAAACTGGTTATGGCTCCTGCTATTGCTCAGTTTCAAGTGAAATCCTAATTGTGGTTAAAATATTTTAACTTATGTAAAGCAGCTGCTTTGAGTGGTGAAGACATGCAGAAGTACAACATTCTCAAGTTTTCACAAATAATAAGGAAAACAGCTTTTAGTGGAGAAGTTACTCATGCAGACAAACTTGACTCATGCTGCTATTCCGACATGCCGCTATTTCGACATTGACTTCTAATTGTCGGAATAGCGGCATTAACATTATTTTTCAAGCGTCCCACTATTCCGACTTTTTTTTTTTTCATTGTCGGAGTAGCGGCACTTTACTATTTTTCAAACATTCCGCTTTTCCGACATTGATTGATTACGTTATAGTCAGACGTGTCTTTCTGATTTTTCATCTGAGACACTGTTTCTCATACACAAATACATAGGCCTATAAGAGAGAAGAAAAAACAAACCCGCCAAGTTTAAAAACACACCGGCAGCAGCGCACACTGATCTGCAGCTACTGAGACTGTTCTGTCACCTGAGTTATCGAGGTGCATGTGTGTTTGGAGCTGACGAGAGAATAAAGAGTGAGACAACGCGGCCCTGAGGAGGAACTGTGAAGGACTCAGCTGTAATGGAAAATGACCTAAACCGAGTCCAGTAGAGCTATAACTGTGTAGTGGAAAGGCGTTCAAAGTAATGGTAACTTTCGTCCTGCTACATTGATTTTCTGGGATAAAGGGGCAGATTACATAAGATTATTCTTCTTTCTGCTCCATTTTGTTGAGATTTGGGAGGTTTTTGTTTTTATTGTAGCTTATTAAAATGCAAGATAATTTTTCTGACTGATTTTTTGCCCGATGCCATGTAGCCTATCTCAATCATGTAATTATTATGTTTGTTAGATTTTGGTTTGATGGTTCATATTTCAGTTTTTTGTATTTGGGAAGTGAGAGAAAATCTGTTTCATAAATATGAGGAATTTTGAGCAACAAATCAATAAATTCAGTAGGCAATTATTACTCTTCATCTTACTTAGCCTACTTCAAGTTCAGCTTGGTTGTCAGTCTTTGCCCACATACAAAGTGGTATTAGCTGCTATAGTAGGCTAGCCTATTACCAAACATGGTCTCTCCTACACCATTTTGAGCAGAATATCTGATTGAGTCTAGCTGCTTTCACATGCATGTGGCACACACGTTGTCTGACTGTTTCCTATCCTCCATGGGTTGTGAATGAATAGGATGGAGTGCTGATTAGCAGCTGCTGAATGGTATGGCGGCTAGCAAAGCAACAGAGAGATCTTATCGGGGGTAAAAAATAGTCTCTCCTGGTTGATTTCCTAGTCATGTAGTCTGCTTGTCTGACTGCAGTATAGCAGATAGTGTCAGAGGGACATCAGAAGAGGCCCGGGGGATTGTCCACTAACAGATCAACCAGGGGAAACACGTCCTCAATGACATGCTGTCTGACCATGGTCAAATACCAACTGTTTTCATCTGTAGCATTTAAAGCTGCACTGAGGCAAATTTGTATGTATGGAGGCACCCGTCTTGTTAAATCAAAAGTTTGGGCTGTAGCAGAGAAAAGCATTCCAATACCTCTGACTAGATGCCATTGATTTACCCTGTTTGCCTAAATTAGAGTCAGGTATGGACACTGATAAAGTACCAAATCTATTCCCCACAGGAAGTGATATTCAATAATTAAGAGTGAAATGCAAACAGTATTCACATCAGAGTGAGTGAGTGAATTATCCACTCAGAGAAAGCTCTACTACCCATAAAGCAGTGTTGCTGTTCTTTTCATGCTTTTATTTTGTCTGTCTTTTGGTCAAAAGCATCTGCTGTTTCAGTTAATGTGAGAAATATGTGAGCACTTGCTTTCAATTTCTCACGGTCTCTGAGTAATGACCTCCGAGTTCTTTGTTTGTGTGTGTGGGTTGGCTGTGGTCAGAAGTTTATCCCAGCATGCACTGGGCAATGGGCAAAGGGGCAAGAGAACATGCTGGACAAGTCAGAAGGTGATCACAGGCAAACGCATGATGACATGATAATGTGTGAAGTACATTCAACTCATCTGACTGATACTGTAGAGTAGGCTATTCATTCGACCGTGAGAAGGAATCAAAAATGCCTGGGGAAAACACACACACACACACACACACACACACACACACGGCAAAAGAAAGCAGGGCAAAGCCACAGCGGGGCTTGGCCAGGTTGGTTCTCGCTGTGAGGTCACTGAGCCACATTAGCCACATTCTTGAGAATTTAGAGTTATGGCTGACTCCCCTACCTCTCCCCCAAATGTCATAAAAATAATTGATATTGGATGATCATGCATTTTTACTGTAAAATCCTCACTTTGAGACTGAAAGAAACATTTTGGTATAACCGCAAATGAAATATTGTGTTTTATACGGAAGCCCTAAAGGGCCAGGTCCGTATAATTATTTTATTAGCCTACCGTTTTCTCTTGATAACGACTTATTATTTCGTTATCTCGAGATAACAAAGTCAGTTTTCTCGTGATAACGAATTAATTTATTTCGTTATCTCGTTATAACAAAGACAGTTTTCTCGTGATAACTTTTTTATGGTAAAATGTGTTGACATGGTTGCCTAGCAACAGGAGGCTACTGTTCAGCTCAAGCATGGGGCAGTTAACTTCTGTAACTTCAGTCTACTCTACTCACTGGTGTGATTATTGTCCACACCAGCTGTCAACAATAACTTACCGGTAAGTTACACTTAACGTTAGTTTGTATAACGTCACTGTGCTGGGTTTATTTAAGGGGCTACCGGCCAGTGGTCCCATCTATCCTGTTTCAGCTAAGCTAACGTTAGCTACTGGCTGCTGCTGTCAGAAATCACAACCTTACTTTATCATAACATGATTATGGTATGTCGAACCAACAGACACCGTTGGCTGCGACCACTGACATGTAGGCTAATGTTAATTTGGCAAGACAGCAGTGTTCATATGGTGTTCATGAGCTTTATCTGAGCAGCAACTAGCTAACATTACCTTATAAGCTGCCATAACGTAGTCAACTCTCATGTGTTTATGCTAACCTGTAGCCCCTTAAATAAACCCAGCTCAGTAAACAAACTAACGTTAAGTGTAACTTACCACCTACTTCATTGTTGAGAGCTCCTCAGAGCAGACTAACGTTAGTGGCAGCTCTTGAAGGCTGAAATCAGGATGATGTGATCACATAAATCAGCTCACTGATTTGAGTTCTACACATGGTTCTGGGCAATTATCCCACGAAAACATCTCTTCTGTTACGTTAGATCTGTAGATGTGTAGTGTTTCAAACAGACTCGCTTTAGTAGCCTCCTGCTACGAACATACAACGGCTAACCAGCTGCTACCATTATATTAACGCCGTAAGCAGAAGCGATTGCACCAGGGAAACATGTTGCTAGGCAACCATGTCAACGACACATTCTATGATTATTTCGTTATCACGAGAAAACAAGATGACATTAATTCGTTATCACGAGAAAACGGTCTTTGTTATCTCGAGATAACGAAATAAATTAATTTGTTATCACGAGAAAACAGACTTTGTTATCTCGAGATAACGAAATAATAAGTCATTATCACGAGAAAACGGTAATAAAAAATTGTATACGGACCTGGGGCCTCATTTATCAAAGAGGGTGTAAAACTGCTACTACATTTTTGCGTACGGCGAAAAGACGGAAATTGCGTACACTCAAAATATTTACACCTTTTTCAGATCAATCAAACTGTGCGTACGCACAACTCTCCGCAATTTGCCTTTGGTAAATCACACCGGACCCAAGAACAGTGTTGCCAACTTGGCGACTTTGTCGCTAAATCTGGCGACTTTCCAACCCCTCTTGGTGACTTTTTTTGTCAAAAGCGACTAGCGACAAATCTAGCGACTTTTTCCCGTGATATTACAAACGTTTCTGGACCTGAAATCACGTTATCACAGCTGTTTTCAACGAGCAGCGGCGCTGCCGCGGGCACTCACAGGTATTCAGCCTACACACAGTAGTGTCACGGAGCTGCCCCCCCCCCCCCCCCCCCGAGATAATGACGTCATTTAGCGACTTTTAGCTACTTTTACGACAGCCAATAGCGACTTTGCTTACTGAGGAGTTGGCAACACTGCCCAAGAATGGTGCACATGTGAACACACCTCTTACTCCACCCCCAGAACGCCATATGGTCAGCACGTGCATATTTAATTAGCCATGTGCTCTGTGGAGCGGCTACAAAGTGACAACAAAGTGACAAGGAGACAACAGGCGGAGGGTGGGGGAAAGAAGCAGAACTTCTCCGAAAGCACATACACGGCGATATCGGGCTACAAATCAGTCAGAAAAATGATCTTGCATTTTAATAAGCTACAATAAAAACAAAAACCTCCCAGATCTCAACAAAAGGGAGCAGAAAGAAGAAGAATCTTCCTAATCTGCCCCTTTATCCCAGAAAATCTTTATTTTTTATTTTTTATTTTTTTTACACCTAGATGTTAAAACAATGTAGGCTAAATCAACGATAGTTACCATTACTTTGCAGGCCTTCCCACCACACAGTTACAGCTCTACTGGACTTGGTTTAGGTCATTTTCCATTACAGAGTCCTTCACAGTTCCTCCTCAGAGCCGCGTTGTCTCGCTCTTTATTCTCTCCTCTAGTCAGCTCCAAACACACGTGCACCTCGTTAACTCAGGTGACAGATTAATAACAGTCTCAGTAGCTGCAGATCAGTGTGCGCTGCTGCCGGTGTGTTTTTAAACTTGGATGGTTTGATCCTTGTCAGACGTCACATATTGCCCAGCCTAATCAAAAAAGCAAAATCCTCAATCCGCTCTGTTTATCAAATAACATAGCCTATAGCCTAGTGTTATTATAGAGCGGGTTGGATTGCCAGCATCAACTGTCAACCACTACCACAATTAGGCCTACTTCAAAAAATCCTACTGTGCTCTTCTAAATGTAGGCCTACTCCGCGCTCCTCTCTCCCTCTCACACTGCAGTTCTCTGACTCAGCAACGGTGTCGCCAATTCCTCCTGTTCCTCAAAAAAGGCGTACGCCAGGGTCAAAATGGGTGTAAATGTCCGCACTTTTCCCTGTCAGGTTTTGGTTTGATAAATCCCAAATTTGGCGGAGAAAAGTGCGTACGCACAAAACGGGGGGAAAAGGGTGTAAAAAAAAAAAGGTGTATCCACAATGATAAATGAGGCCCCTGGCCCTTTAGGGCTTCCGTAATAATCAAAACATGTTACTGATGAAGACAACTTAAATTAGCTGAGAAGGGAGGTACACCAATTTTGAAAATTTGACTTATCCACCATCCTGACCTCCACACCTTTATTTTTGATGTTAAAAACATAGAAAACCCCACTTCTGCAATAACACAGAATACTGGCACTGTATGACAATTGTGAGGTACAAAATCTCTTAATATGGATGTAATTTCTCAATTCTCTGATGAAAAATGCAGGACTGTAATACTAACACAAGAGAGAGAGGAAGAAAGGACACCCAAAAGAGGACAAGTGTGAGCTCTGATGATTTCACACATCACAATTTTGGCCCTCATTTATGAAACTTGCGTAGGCTACACCAAAAAAATGGGTGTACACCAAATTCACCGCAAGGATCGGCATTTATTAATCTGAGCGTGAGCGTACGGTACGCACAAATCTCACGCCAGCTCTGACCAGGTGTACGCACATTTGGAACCAGCGTAGAACAGGCAGGAAGGAGTGCTGCTGTGTCAGAATGATTATTAAACCATAGTCTAATAACGCAGCGATGTGGACCACATGTTGTTGTTGTTTATATTGATAAAAAGATAAAAAGTAGCCAAAAAAAGAGAAACGATAAAACCAAGTCCGTGTTGAAAATGTAACTCGACTTTTATTTTGAGCAACTGAGATGAATTAAAAACCACGATGTGACAGATGCTCGTTAATTCATAATCAGCTGTGTAAACAGAAACAGTCAATGACAGACAGACCTGTTACTGTAGATCACACACACAAACTTCCAACATCTCCTGCACCGGACGGCTCCTCATGGGTCGTTCAGACCAAAAGCGTCAAAAGCGTCAAAAGACGCTCTTGACGCTTTTCCGCGACGCTGGTGGTCTGAACACCCTGGCGTTTTTGACGCGCGTCAAAGAAGTTGACGTCGGTTGTGGTTGGTTGAGTGGGGGACATCTACACTCTGATTGGTTGCCGCTGCTCCGCATCATCGCTCATTAGCATAAAGTTCAGGAGATTTCAACTTTCTCCTGACGCTCTCGCCGCCAAAACGCGACGCCAACGCCTTTGACGCTCTTCAACGCTCCTCGACGCTGGTTCTCATTGAAAATGAATGACTTCCGGCCACCGCGACGCTCTCGACGCTTTCGGTCTGAACGCACAGTCAGTCTCTCTCTCTGCCGGACATCGGGCCGTCACCGGGACCTGTCAGCGGGACATCGGGCCGGTGTTTCACATCCCTCCATCAGCCGAACCATGCCAGCGGTGCTGATGGCCATAAAGTCGCGTTCGCAGCAGTAATATGCCTATGGTTTCTCCTCAATCACTTGTGTTTAGTAAACTGCAGGAGCATTTCATGAGATCGCTGGGTTTCCTGACGTGGTCGGTGACACGTGCGTCTGCAGCCTCCATCCACCGGGATGACGTTTATCAATCACAAAATCTATCAATCTATCAATGTCCAGATATTTAATGTTGCCGCCCTCTCCCTGTTCAACGCGGTAATGTCGGTCTAAAAAAAAGTCCCTCTTCTTGGCCGTCTTCCGTGTCTCCATGTCGTAAAAGGGGCAGGGCGACGCCTCTAAAGCAGGAATATATCGGGGCGTGACATTTAAATTACTTTCGTTTTCAGCCGCCGGATTTATCACCACCACGCCGGTTCTACGCCGAAATCAGCAGCGTACACACTTTTAGTAAATCACACGTGACACTTGGCGCACACTGATATTTACACCAGAATCTACACCAGATCCTGCGCAAGTTTGATAAATGAGGGCCATGAGTGTGGACAGTATCCTCTGTTATTGTTTATTAATGTGTCCTACTTTTTGACATAACTGTATTCAAGAACAGCACCGGGCTTGTTAGTCACTGAGGTAACTTTCTGTTTATAAGTGCATCATTGTGAGACTACCAGGAGCAAGAGCTTTAACATTACTGACTGTATTTCTTCCAAAATCACTTTGTCTAATTGAATCTTCTTGCTCTGCTGCATCCTGCTATTTTTGCAGATGCCAGTTCCTAGTGAAAAACAACATTAAATGAACCTTTTTGTATTGAGACCACTGTTCCCAAGAGCATTAACCTTTACCGTGGCCAGTACGGAAGTCACCTGAGGCACCTCAATTAAGTGGTTGAATCGTCTTCCTTTTCTTTTTCATATTAAGGTAAAACTGCAAAGCACTGAACCAAAGAAGCAAGGTTTGTCCCTCAACGTCTGTCACTGCAGGAAACCCTGCAGCACTTTCGTTGTCTGCTCTGCTGCTTATTTGCCTTCAGTTATAGTGACTAGGTCCTTCAGCAGTCTGATGCTAGTGTTTAATGAAAAGATAAAGTCTTGTCTGGCTCGACCGCTTTCCATGGAAGACGATCAAGTAAACAGCTAAAAGTCAAAGCTGGCCTGGAGCATCCTGGGTACACAGGCCTCATTAATGAAAGACTTCCTCCTTTGTAAAGCAATAAGATTATGGGTAGGACAGAAATTCAACAGGGAAAAGCTTCACTCTAAGCTTTTTTAATCAATATTTGTGATTGAAATGCTTGTAAAAAAAAAAAAAAAAAAAAAAAGTGTTGTGAATAAATGGAGCATATTAGATGGTTTAAAGATATTTTTTGTGCAATCATGCTCCGTATCCTCTTGGGCTGTTTTAAATGTAGGCTACTCTGTCTTTTATGTGCTTAATCATAATAGACAGAAAACTTTGACAAAACATTTACGAAGATTCATCCTGGTAGGTGCCATGTGGAGTAAGGGGTGTCATCAGAAAGACTTGGGATCTATTGGGACTAATAACCTTGTCTCTCCTTCTCCAAGCCTTTGGAGACACAATTCACTCACAGGGAAACCAAACATTAAGCCGGAGATTAAAGGGGAGAAGGTAGATGAGAGGAAACAGTTGCAGATCTCTAACAGTAGCCTACTCCCTGATGAGGGCTCAAACTTCACAGGGGGTTTACACAAGTGACACTACAACACTCTACTTCTTCTGTCAGTCTTATTTAACACATTTTTTAACTTCTACTTTTGATCTAATATTTCACTCTACATTAGCGTCATACCTTTGTAGGATTGTGGCAAACAAATCACTTTCATTTGTTCATGTTCATCAAAAGACTGTTTGCTTTGGTATTACTTGTCTATACATTCTTTGGTAGAAATAGTTAAATGAGAAGGTATGGATTTGATGTACTTGACAGGGACTTTAAGCAGCAACAGTTGTTGGCTGCGACTATTGCTTCTGTATATATTCCAATGTGTTTCTCAGCAGCTTCTTTTCTACATCAGGAAACCGAGGTCCCTCTGAACATTGCAATGTGTCTCTTAAAATGGCCTGAGAGCACTTGACATTTGCTTTAAAGGACAATTTGATAGCAAATGAGTTTGTATAAATCCATCTGTTACTTCAGCACCATGGATAGCACCGTGGTTTTCTCAATACACAGTGCAGTGATGTTGTGGGCTGGAGAGGTGGGTTAAAAACTTGTGTTCAAAAATTGGAAAAATCTGTCGAATGAGCCTCTTCCTTTAGCAGCTATACTCATAATCCGTAAAACTAACTGTATAATTGAATATAAACAAAACAATAATGAATGCGGTGAAAATGTTTAATTACAAACACTTTTCAACACATTTCTGAACATTTGTGTAGACTTAACAATACCACTTTATGTCATGGATGGATTGGGGTTCAAACAGCCTATCAGATGGAACATGTTTATGTTCATGTTCAGCTTTTCAGAAGTGGATATCAGTGAGCTGTTTGTGTTTGATAATACACCACCATGTATAGGATTTGACATGTTTATATGGTACCAAACATTGTGCATTAAATGTTGTTCTAATATCAATTATTTAAGCTTGTGAACATGATCATTCCTGAACTAGGACTTTCAGTATTTTTGATGAAGTAGCTTGTACCAAATTTAGTATTCTGCATGATTGCATCTGTCATTTCGACATGTTGGATTCATATTTATCCAACACTGCATATCTTCTCCTGATATTGGACTCAGTATCAGTGAATACCTAATATTAAACAGGGACTGTGACAGTATGTGAGAAAAAAAGAGGAGGGAAATTCTTTTTCTAACCCACATTTACCCAGCTGGTCTGTGGACTCTAATTGGCAACATTCTCACCAGCCCGGCTCTCTAATCTAAAAAACCACCAACAGGCCAAATATACCACAGTCGAGTTAAATTAAACTGGCCTCGACCAACATGATGAAGTGTGAGGCACAGTGCCAAAACAACTACATCTTCAGTAAGTCCCAGCTGAAGATGGTATTTTACTAAGATAAATTAATACAGACACCCAGAGAATTGGGAACCCCCAAATTAAAGGCTAACTACAGAAAAGATTGGCCTAGATTGGTCCTTTTTTTCCTAAAGGATAAAAGCAGTATGTGTTTTCTCAAGGATAAAGCAATGTGCACAGATGAAAAAAATGTTTGCATGTCTTTTATTTCATATAGAATATTCACTTTCTAATCTGAAGGCATATCCAGTGGTGAACAATGCAAACAAGACTGGGCCAGGTGATATTTTATTCTCTTTTTCTTTTTCATAAGTTACCTATTTGTTGGTGATGGAAAATACACAAGCAAAAACAGATCCCCTGCAAGGCTGCTGCTGATAGTGGCAGCTCCTGAAGTCCTGCAGATGTGTGGGAACTGTTCCGCATAAATGACAGGACACAGAAGTCAGAGTCACTTTAACATCAATACAAAAGTGTGCTGCTCACACACACACACACACACACACACACACACACACACACACACACACACACACACACACACACCACTGCTCACCACAAGTATGAAAATACAGGGTTTATGCCAATAACCTGTATGTTTGAACGTATGATAGTAAAAGGTTTTAGGACAATGTAAGTACACATGGTTGTAGAAAGGTGTAGCAATGTATTATGAATCTTTAAGCAAAAACATTATTGAAATACAGACTTACCCAATACAGCGTATATCAGCTCGTCTATTGATGTGGTTTATGCTACTTTTTGATATGATTTCATGGGGCATTCATGACCAAACTGACAAAACAGAGAGTAAAGTCAAGGGAAATGTAAATGTGACAGTGCATACTGACTTTGCATACTATGGACATTGATGCAAATTGAAAGCCAAGATTTCGATAAAGCATACAACACTTGCAGGAAATACAATTTTACCATGAGGGGGAAAATGTGGCTCAGTCAGAAAATCAAATAATACAGAACCCATTCCCATTTCAATATCCTTGATAAACATCAGTCGAAGACTTTTTGCTTTCCAGACAGCATCTCATTCAATCAAGTGCTACCTCAGACCAGAGACTGGGCAGTAATTTGCAGGGTTTGTTTTTTACTGTTTATTTTGTCTAAAAGTGCATCAGGCAACATGCACAAGGAAAAACTTGCTCATTCACCATGACTCGCCTCTGCATGTTTTTAGAAAAAAAAAATACTTTTTTATTTTGCGCAGGCACAGACAGTAAAATAAATCCCCAAATTATATGAAGATAAGGAAACATAACATAATTTCTCATACATAATAACAATAATCTCATACACTTTTATTCCAGTCTATTGACTGTTGTGTAATCATCTCCACTGTGCATAAATTAATAATAGAAACAGACAGAGGCTTTTTATGGGAAACCTGTGCAGCTCCCATCCCTCACCATACAAAGCTTAGATGATACATGTGATGGCTGCCCTGCCTTCATTAACCATGCATGTCACATCCATGTCTTGTTTGATGGATAACTTCTTGGCACCTCAGTACATATCAGTGAAGCACTTGACCTTTATCGATATGGCCCACTTCAATATACTGAGCAATGAGGGGCTCCTTCAATTTAATACATGATTGGTTTCGTCAAAAGGCTGCGCTGGGCATGAGTGAAGATCTGTTTAGATTTATGTGGCCACCGCGTTGCTAAATGAATGAAATTAAAGGAACTCTTAAGATGAATGGAATGTTAAACAGTAGAAGATGAATAAAAGATCAGCGTGTACGCCTACAATAAATGCAGGTCAATGGTTTTAACCCATGCAATTATTTAGACAAATGCTTGTTTCCACCATCAGGCAACTGATGCATCTAAACGTGGCCCATAATGTATCTCTCTATTTGCCAAGTGAATGTACACATTTAGGATTTGTACTTACTCTGCGAGAGGTGTGAGACTGCAATATCACACAGCAGCCATTAGCGGTAGAGTTACAGTCAAAGAGGTGTGAGTTCTGTTATAATTGCTTGGCTTTGATCTCTGCTCTCTGCAGGAGGCTGCGTATGATCCGTCCCCAGAGAAACTCCTTCCGTGGGCCTATGACGGATCTGAAACCTCCTGGTTCTCATCGTTTTTCAGAATCGAAGACAACACACCCAGTAGCTTATTCTGATGTAAGGATTTCACTGATACTTGAAGGTCAATGACTGTCTTTTCAGCCTGAAGCTTGCAGTAACTGATATTTTCCACTGCAATTTAATTTCTCTTTTGTGTGCGACCCCCATGCTAAGACAAAAAAGTCTCATCCATCTTATTTTGATATTATCAGCAAAATGATTAGTGTCAAAGCAAAAACTGAACATTTAGGGGAGGTATCTATAGTCTGTTTTTTCTTTCCATGGCAGTAGTTTCTTGGGAATGATACTGCAACATCATGTGTTGTGTTGATCATTTCATGTTTTATTTCTTATTTCTTGTTGTTGCAGTTTTCTGTCCTTGTATGCCTCCCACTCTTCTTCAACTGATCCTCATGCTTACATACAAAGGCCCTAATAGGCATAGACCAAGCTGCACTGCTAACTCTCTGATTAACAATATATTTTTTGTGAACTATCAGATCAACTCCTGCTACTACAGAGGTTACTAACTGTAGTTATCTGAGAGGCCAGCTCCATAAGTATCTTTAAAATGGAGCTCAACACTTATCGCTTCACCTGAGCCTTTAGTGTTGAGACCTTGTACTTCTCTTAAACGCCTTCTACAAGTACATTATCTCACCGATTGAATTCATTATATAATCACCTATTTTATTTTAATGTTTTATTATACAATTTATTCACTATCATTATTATGTTTTCATCTGCATGTTATCTCTCTGTTGCAAGACACTTTGTACTACATTTTTTGTAGCACTTTATAGGAGTGAGCTCCAATATTTGGATTCAGGCTCAGGCTTACTATAAAGATGATCAGGTAACCAGAACCCTTTACAAATAAAAGGCCATTCTTATGTTATACATCTTCAATACTACTTCATACCTCCATGCAACGTTTCCTCAGATGGGGCAGCGTCCAGAGACACATTATAGTAACTACACATTATTGATGCTGTGGACCTCGTCTCTCTACTCGGCAGCACTGGGACAGCTGTTTGCTGAAGCCAGTTGGCAGTTTGCTTTAAATTTGTCTCAGTATCTCTGTGTCGTCCTGCTCCACTTGGGTGTGTGTCTGGTCTGTCTCACAGTTGTGGAGGCTTTGTTCAAACTTTACAGTGGAATTCATCTTAGAGGTCATAAGCTATAATAATTAGGGAGGAAACAGGAAACACATGAAAAGTACAGTATGAAAAGATAAAAATCTCTTGACTTTTCCAGAATTAACATAACTTCACTTGTTCTAATGGTTCTTTGTAATCGATGTAAATTCCAGAAAAGAATAAGAAAAAAATAAAATAAAATAAAATGAAATCAACTTCCAGTAGAAAACACAACCACTCTTTTTAACCTCAACACCTTTTTCAATCTGAATACAAATACTAATACAGTTTTTGAGTTAAAAAGATACAGATATACTGGCATCTGTGTGCACTACCTCCTAGTCATCCCTCTCTGTATGTACTGGATATTTCCTGCCTCATTGCCAGATTCACTTTAGTCCCCTGTGTGCTCACTGCTTCCTTTTTTCCCTAGCATTTTCTCCTGCCCTATAAATAAATACATTTTTCCTGTCTGTGCTGACTGCAGGCCAGCCGACATGGATGAGGTCTTTCTGACTGATCATTTTACAAATAAACATTGCTTAAATCAAATCACAGTCTTTGTTTTTTAGCTGTATGTATGGCGATTATGTTATACAATATGCAGTTATAAAATCAAGCGATCAGCAGCTTGGAGATGTGACTCCTGCTTTTCTTCATGGGCTGTGTTTCAGTCACTATAATATACTTGTTTGGTTCTTTAAAAAACGCTATACATGAGCGCAGAGCACAGGAGAAAAGCAAGCAGGGCTGAAATCGAATAACACTTGGCAGAATGCAAATACAACACTGTCCAGCTATATACTAGGCTTTGACCTAGTCGTGTTTGACTTTGCAATAGTTTTCATGGGTCATGGATTTTTGCCAACTCTGCCTGAATTGTTTGACTTTTTTGGACTGCCTACCTGTGTGTCACCTTTTGGACCTCAGTAAGGACTTTCACTGTTTGAACTCTTGTTTTTTTTTTTTTTTTCTTTAAACCTTAAATACAGTCTCTTTATGTCCAAGTATTGTTTCAGAGATAATTGGACACAAATTAGGGATGTCTGATATTGGAAATTTGCCGATTTCCGATATGCCGATGTTTTCCACCTTAATTTCCGATTTTCTGATAATAACCGATACCGATATGCAGGCTTTCCCCCCCAAAAAACGAATTATTAACATATCTCCTGTCAGGTCTGGGCCGAGAATGAATGCTCGTGACATGAGTCCGGGGCCGCATCGGGTCCAGGCTTCAACACCTGCAGATCGGACCGGGTCGGGTCTTTGAGAACTATGGCAGGATTGAAGCAGTTTAGAATCTGCTCAAACGGGCGATCGTGGGCTTTGAGAGGTTTGGTACATTAACAAGACTACATGACACACAAGGCGCTGCTTTGCTGATCTGCTGATTCCAAGCATTCATCAGTGACTTTATGCAGCTTTGTGCAGCCCTTTTCAAAAAACAATTTGAGTCATGGTGTTTTACAGAAGCAGTAAAAGCTCTTCCATGCCCATGCACATGCCCCCGTCCATGCAGTGCTGAATCACTACATGATAAATTAAAAGATAACATAAAATAAAAATAGATAACAATACTAATAGGAACCAAGGAATTGGTGAGAGTTTCTGTTTTGTAACTTGGCCAATCACACTATTTGTGTTGATTAGCTGCAAATAATTTGATAAACTGCAAATAACAAGCTGTTGGAGGCTTTCACTTCCAACAGCTTGTTAAGACACTGTTAATTATGTAATGTTTACCTCACAAATGTGAATGTGAGAAATAAAATAAGTCAAATTCAATGAAATATTATTTGAACCCTAACATTTCCAAGATAGTAGCTACTTGAGGCCATGAACATTGATGTATTGGACCTGGAAAGTCTTTAAACTTATTTAAGACATTCCAGGTCAAGACATCATTCTTTATGTGATTTCAGAAATCTTAAAGTGATCATTCAGGTTATTTGACTAGGTACTTATCTATGATCAGTGTATTATCTGCAGTAGATTTAGATCAGTGTGTTTCCAGTTTGGAGAGCATGCAGACGGGAGAATCTGTACAGAAGCTGAGCCATGTACTTACTCTAACCCAATGACAGGTAGTAGTTGACAGTTGCCAGGAGCACCAGGACATTTCCCATGTGGCTTGATGACGATCGTTTGGGCCTGTAGTGTGAACAGTCAAACAGGAATGAGCTGACAGACATCTTGTATCACCTCACCTGTGTGACCTCTGGGACCTGCTTTGTCCACATTGTTGCTGCTACTGTACCAGCATTATTTTTTTACAACACTTACTTCTTATTGAGTTTTCTATACTAAGATTAGATAAAAGAAAAGAAGGCATTTCTTCCTTGATTGTCACTGACAAAGGTTTTTATTTCTATTTTCTTCCCACATTGGCATAGTGGCCAAGTCTGGTACCTGTTGAATCAAAAAAACAGGATTAGGATACAGCATTACCGGTCCGATGGTTTGTGTGAGGGTGGCTGGGGATGGAGTCAAATTCCCACCCTGAGCTCCTCTGACAGACCACTAGTTGATGCCACTTCTTCTGTGCTGTTCGTTTGTATTTAGGGTTTAGTCCTGCAGGGATTGGTTTGCTGTCTGCCTCTGTCCCCTGGAGACGGTCTGTCATTCATAGCTGAACTGTTTATTTTTTGACCTTTGCATTCGTTGTATCCATCTGTCCTTTGGTTGGCTTTGCGAGCAGAGCCATGTCCTCGGAGGCAATGCGAGATGAAAGATTCATACAGGCACACGCAGTGTGAGAGAGGTAGTGGGAGATCTCCACCAGAGAGAGTTAATTAGGATCTCCTTTTCCCAGGCAATCACTCTGCTCTTGACATTTCATCTCACTTTTTCCTGAACAAATCTCCCTACGACGGGAGGAGACAGGCAGAGAGAATGGAAGAGAGACAGAGAAAAAGTGCTTGACCTTGGTTAGGTGTTGTGATGCATTGCTGGTTTTAGCCCACATCAGTCTGCCTGCCCATGATAACGTTCAACATGAAACAGTGGAATAATCCCACAGCGCTCCAAGCAGCCTGTCTCTAACAACCTACCTCCTTTCACCTGAAACGAAGAGGCCTTTATCCTTCCCACCAACACACCCCACCCCTGTGCAAATCCATTATTTTGTTGAAGAAGCACACATATGAATGTTCCATGGACCCATTTCAGAGAGTCCAAGGTTGTCCTGCTGCAAAATTAAAGTGGTGAAACACAGAGACACATTCATACGCAAATCAGTCCCAGTGGTGAGGTTAGAGTGAGTGCAGCTGTACAATGCAAGAACAAAACAGGCCATCAACACTTCTGATTTTTTTTCTTCTTCACACGACAATAGAAATAGGAAACATAATCATAGCTCAGCTAAATTGAAAACCTTCGGTGTTCAGTGTGAAAGAGATGGATCTGATGATCAAACTGTAAGAAGAGAAAGCCTTGGTGTGAGAGAGACAAAGAGAAAAAGAGAGAGTGTGTGTGCGTGAGGAGGTAAAATGTGTTTATTGTCCCTATCTCCCTCTCTGTCATTTGAAATTGGAGAGAGCAGACTGTATTATTGGACACCAGTGCCAGTCTCAGCCAATGATCTGGCTCTATGATAGATCTGTTTAATGCACACTTTATAGCTGGCAATCCCCCACTGAGGATTTTTCAGAAAGCTGAAAGAGTGGTTATAGGTAACCTGCTCACAGAGAAAGGGTTGAAATTACCGTTCTGAAATTACTTCAACCCAAAGCTGAAAGTAGCAGCATGTCTCTCTGTCCCCCAGAACCTTTTTTTTTTGGCTGGGCTGAAATAGTTGACTGAATATTGTCACCTCAAAGATTTTCATCACGATAGGATCAAACAGAGAGAGACAGAAAGAAAGAAAGAAAGAAAGAAAGAAAGAAAGAAAGAAAGAAAGAAAGAAAGAAAGAAAGAAAGAAAGAAAGAATGGCTGGCTGGACACATGTCACATTACTGTATGCTTTGTTTTGCTGCGTGATAAAGAAAGAATATCTGGGCTATGCTGCAATATTAAAACAAATACAGTATGTGTTGTTTTAGTGTCATCTTTATCTTTAGATCATGCAGGCATCTTCAACCACGGCGACAACCTGATTATGGCCGAGATCCACAGGGGGTCACATGACAAGAGATCTGAGAGGTCATCCAAGTGGTGACGGGTGCTCAGGAGCCCTTGGCAGAGGTTAGGTGCATTATGGATTTGCTCATTAAAACCTTTGTATGGGTGCGGGTCAGCTGGGTTCTGACAGGCGTCACTGAGATGAATGACTCTGTCACAAACAGAGTCACACACACACTTCCAGCATCACCACCCAGCGAGGGCAACCGCTGCTGGTAGGAACAGTAGTCATGGAAATGAGGGTCGCTAACCCTGCCATGCTTAATTCATAAATCTAATGCTGTGACCGCTGATGAAGCCGTACAGTTTCTCCAAACCATTTCTTGTTTTTAGACACAGGCAATAAAGATATTAGTGGAATAATTGCTTTCATTTTTTCAATCCAGCATATCGCTTATCTGTTGATCTTCATAATCATCCAGATTTGGGTGTTTTTTTTCTCCACAGCATGTTACATGAGAAGCATCACTTCATTTACATTGTTGACATTTGATTAATTCTCCCTACTACAAACAGGAAGCAGTGAACAACAAGAAATGTTTTCAGTTCTTAACACTCACATGGTGTTTTTGACTATTATATATACGTATGTATATTCCCAGTTTAATTAACATAACATCATTTAGTGGCACAAAACTAGCATTGAAACACTGTGTTTTTTAGAAAAGTAATTGAATGTGATGAGAACGTTATTTTAATTAAACTATTGTGGGAAAGAAATCAACAAGATATGTGGTAATCTGCAATTACATTTTGATATGTGACCTTTCCAACTCCAAGTCCTGCCCTAACTCTAATTCTGAACTCTTTGTTTTTCCACCTTCTGTACAGGCTACAATTCACTTCTGTTTACTTTAGCTCAAGGGTTTTAAAGTCAGTGTGTGGTACAGAGCCTGTGGAAGCTCCTCTGAGACCAGCTCAGCTTGTTCTGTTTGTTGATTCAGGGTCACACACCTGTCTGTGGCTGATAGAAACACAATGACATGTGGACAAGGAAGGTTTGTCAAAGTCAGAATGCCTGTCTGTGCCATGGTGATCTTTGAAAGACGATCAGTGCAGGACTGAAGTGCTCATCTCTGGCCGACATATAGTTTATTCTTATCTAAAGTGGTTGAGTGAGAGAGTGGAGCGCGCTTCATTTCTACATCAAGAACATTACAGTAATAATCAGGGACATATAATGTCTTAACATATTCCATTAGTGTAGAGCACTAGGCCAATGAATGATCATGTGAAGGGGAAGGTCTTGGAAAAGATGAGTGGAAAAAAAAGAAAACTAAAGCACCGAGAAAGGTAAATGAGTTATTCTAGCAAGATAAAGATGTATTAGAGCAAGTAGAAAAGGAAGATGAGGGGATTTGATTCCATGTACATAGGAGGACAAGGTTTATGTGAGAAGAAAATACTTTATATTTGCAAAAGTGAGTTAATCATCAGGTCCTTTAAGGTCAGCAAGACAGAAAATATAATATTTCACAAGTACCAAGTTCAACTTAAAGTAATGATTATTTCCTCTGTCACAATTACAGTGATTTCAGAATAAAATCCCTCAATTAAAGACCCGATTCTTTTAATGCCACTTTCTCACCATTTATTTAGTCCCCAGATTTAGCCGCTCTTTCATCACAGCACAATGGATTATTTTCAGCCTTAAAGCTTAGATCTTGATAAGGCATCAAACGTTTGTCCAGAGACATTTCAAACAATGGCAATCTTGAAAGAGACAAATTATGATTATCAGCTCGCCTGCAATTAATTAGGATGTCATTTGTAGCAGAATGAACTCAAAGAGAAATAACTGACAAATTATGAAACTAGCTAATTGTCTCAGATAATGCCTGGCTTAGTGCTTGGTGTAGAGTTCTCTCGCCGGCGACTTTCATGTCTTTCCCCACAGCAGTTAACGTGTGCATCAACAGCCATGTGCTCTGGTGCAGTGTCCTCCAGCAAAAACACACTGAACCCCTGTCTCCTTGGTACTGGCAGCTTATGTATAAGGACGTTCCACTGTTGAGATGGAGACCAGTGGACAATGCCGTCTTCTCTGTCCCCTAAACTGCACTTCTTTTCCCCTAGTCTTCCTTAAAAGGCCTTGAACATTATCATAATCCTGCCTTGTAAACCAAGAAAATGTCCTCCTATAATGTGTGCTCTGACCTCTGATCTCATTGCAATTGGTTGCTTATAATTTTGGCAAATTATGTACAAAGTGGAGCTTATTCTGCCTCAGTGGAAATGGACTTCAGCTGTAAAATGCACATCCTGTCTAATCCCTGGCCAGCAAAAGAGCACAGCACTTGTTCTAATGTTTGGGTAGACTGACCTTTAACTTTTAACTAGAGTGGTGTTAAGCTACGCTAGTATGGCAATGTTTGTCTGTCAATCACTATGTGGACAATCATTGTGGTCCGGGGTGCAACTACCCCCCTAATATTTAAATAAATACTATTTATTTAAACTTATAAGGTTTCAAAACTATAGCAGCCAAACCACATATAAAAAACATGAAATTAAAATTGGATATCAGTTATTGATTGGATGCTGCATCTGAACAGAAGCTCAAGCTACACTTGACTACCTGTCATTCAACCACTTAGTTATTGATCGTATCATTTACACATGCACAATACAGAAAATGCTTACTCGAAATAATTTCCCTCCCATCGCTTTGGCACCCACTCTAGTGCAGCGGCCCTATTCGCCACATACTATAGTGCATACCCACTTTTTGCGCCACTGACTGTGGTTCCAGCTTAAATACCTACCATCCGGGATGGATTGCCCTGAAGTTTGGCACAGAAAATCCACCGTGCCCAGAAGTTTAGTCATAATGACATCTTCTGCCAACAACAGGTCAAACGGTTACATCACATATCCTGAGGACCCTTGACCATTGACCATATTTATTTTGAAATCTGGGGCAATTACCCATGTTTTCCTCAGCATGAATTGCTACGACTTAAACTCTTGTATCACCAACAGGTCTGACTTTCAATTTCCAGTAGGCTACTTAGGCTTATAGCCAATTAGACACACAAATGGCTAAGAGCCAATTAGCAAATGTTAGCATGCAAATATTCTCTGACATGACATGATCTAACCTGATGCTAATTCTACATTTGCCACTCTGTGCCCACATTTGTGTTGCAGTTCCTATGAAATTTACTGTCAGTCAGGGTCAACAGGATTACTGTGACTGGCAGGCTAGTGGACATGAATTTATTAATATCATTAAGGTAGTTAGAAATATTACATGAGCTTTGTGTGAATGAGGCATTTGTTGTATTGTTTATTTGATATTATTTCCCGGTCTGTTATGCAGTACAGTGTTGGAATGTGATTTTATTTGTCATTAAATGAAGTGTGTGATTAGGTCTCAGGAAAAATTGACTCGGTTTCGGCAATACTAATGGGGATCCTAATAAATGAAATTGCATTCATCAGTGCACAAATTAAGTGGTTTAATTTCTCATCTTTCTCACCTGTTTTTTTTTTACACTTCCTGTCAAATTAACCTTGAGGTGGACGTCATCATCCTCAGCCCACTCTCTCTAAGCTGGGTAAGATGAGTGTAAACGTAAATAAATAAAAATCTTTACTTTTAAAAAAGTAAAATAGTCCCAAGCAGTCTTATTCCTCCTCTCATACAGTGTCCCTTGCAATTTGGGATAATAATTTATCTCCATACCACGCCCTAATGATTATTGATATGTATTATCATTGAATGAAATGTGCTTAGTGTGCTTGAAATTGAATTGGGAGGCGTACATTTGCTTTGATGCCGGAGGGCAAATACCAAGAGTCATTAGATGCGCTTCTCGGATAAAAACGTAAACTCTCTTCCGCTGCAGATTCAGCTCCCTCTGGCTGATAGAGAGCCTTATTAGGAAAATATTGTCTGACTTGTTCCTTCGCTCTGTTGTACAATTATATCAATGAATGTACGAAACAAAACACACAACAATCAACACTGAGAATAGCGTTGAGTCAGATAGTGTTCAGTTTGAAGAGGGTGTCTGTACCTTGCAATATTGGTGATAAAATTGAAAGCCGCTCATTCATGAAGACTGTCATGTGTTTTTACATCAATCACCTATTTTGACATACATTTGAATCCAGCTGATTTTACATTTAACTTTGAATTAATGCTGCTAATAAACTTGACAGGTTTTAGTTCAAATTTACTATTCATCACCTGCTCTTTTGTTAACATTATAAAAACACTCACGCATTATTACTTATTTCCAGGCTCCTTATAAAACAGTGAAGCGTAATTATTTTGAAAATGTCAACAATGAAAACCAGAGTTTAATTAACACATTTGTGATGACCTCATCACATTTACTGTCTATTTCACACTGTCTATCTCAGTCAACGTGACAAAGCCACACAGTTTTGTGGCCATTTGAGAGCAGATGAAACAAGCTCTAAACACAACACTGGCATGCTATCACCTTCTGAAATTGCAATGTGGCAAACTTCTTAGCAAAGGGGCAACTTCTTTACCCTTTCAGCAGACACTGAGCAACGTTAGCATTCACTTGGAGTTTGGTTTGTGGCTACCTCACGAATTTAAGTCCAATATCCACCAACTCCTGAGGGAAATATCTGCCTCTTTAGCTGCTAAATACTCTGTTCACCAGCTCCTCACTGGTGTGTGTGTGTGTGTGTGTGTGTGTGTGTGTGTGTGTGTGTGTGTGTGTGTGTGTGTGTGTTTTCTTTTGTTTTTAATTTGTTTTTTGCAGGAAATGGCTGTGCCTATAACTGTGCTCCTATAGTGAACCGAAGACATTAAAGTTGCAGGTTGTGTGTGTTGGGTCATTATACATAGTGGTTTCATCCATTTGAATGTAAATAAAATCTATTATAGCCCCTACATAAGTCTGAACTCCAAATAACTCTCTCAGCCAACAGAGAGTTAACACTCCTGACTGAATTTGAATAAATGAACATGTTAACAACATTAGCCGCATGGTGAAGCAGGTGTGCTAAGACATTAGTTTGTGATGAGCTTCCAGTCATCCAAAGTAAAAACACCAACACTGGGCAGACTTCAGGTATATTGTGTATACATGTTGTTCTGCCGTTATCACACTATAACAACTCAAGTTTGAGTCACTCATTTTTCTCAAAACCTGCTGAATTTTACGGCAGCATCCTCTTTTGCTTTTTTCTTGTATTGTATTTTTCATTTCTCTCCACA
Organism: Trachurus trachurus; assembly: GCF_905171665.1. Classification (NCBI taxonomy): domain Eukaryota; kingdom Metazoa; phylum Chordata; class Actinopteri; order Carangiformes; family Carangidae; genus Trachurus; species Trachurus trachurus. Next base: position 22,221,365 of record NC_139893.1, on the reverse strand, counting down.
TAGCACCATACATATAAATGTACAACAATTTTGATGGCCTCCTTTAGTACTGTCACAATTCTGTATTTCAAATCATAGACAAACACCCAATTAGGAATGAGGACATACTGTACGTCATGTTACCACGGTGTCACATGACCTATTCGGGAGGCCACGTCATTTTGAACTTTCAAGCTATCGGTTGCCATGGGCGACAGCAGTGCATCAACTGAGTACAGGCATGCAGGAAAGAGCCGTATAAATCAAGATGTCCCTACAGGGAAAAACTAAATGTGACCGCTAAGAAAAGGTACTTGGAGAAGATCCAAGATATTGACATTAAGATATTAACCCCTATGAGCTACTTGCGTCCGACGGATGCAGGGACCTTGACGCGCTGCCACCCAGTGTGTCCTCATCACCACCTCTCTCCCTCCAATCTTTTCCATTTCTGAAAACCAAAATAACGCACCCATTGTCTCTACGTTTGCTGTGCCAATCGTGGCGCTTAATAAAATAAAATTTCATATAGACTTTTCTGTTCATTTTAAAACATTTATTGTTGTGGTGATTTCTGTAGGCTACATACAGAGCCCCGAGGCAGCGCTGCTGTTCTGTCCAGTGCGAAGCTTCACTTTACATTCAAACAATGTGGCTGCACAGTTGTAGAAAAACAACATTTATCTGTCAGAAGGAATTACCGTATATCAGCCAGCGGTCAATCTCCAGAGAGGTAACTTCATCAGATCACTTTCTCCCCGGGACTGGCCAATCATCACAGGTAACCAGCTGTTGCCTCTGAGGAGACAGTGGTGACAACTCTCTGACCGGTCTGCAAGGTTTGCAAGTCACATTTTAGTACCTCCACATACTTTTACCAAATAGTAAAAACGACAAGTCAAGTTGAGCCGGTACCACGTAGTGGAAACGCAGCATTAAATTAGATTTCAATCAGACAACTCTGGAATGAGAAATCATTTATTGAATTATTGTGTAAGCATGGCAAGCTGAAGCACAGCACAGATAGCATATCCTTGAGCATGGCTGCAGCAGGTTTGGCGTCAGGCTCTGTCTCATATTCGTTCCCTGAATGATCTGCTTTGCCAGACATACAGGGAATAAAGCAGACCCCCCCACACACACAGGGGATCAAGAGACAGAGCCCACAGATGGATGCTGGGGAGGTGGTTGGTTTGCAAACCTCAGCAGCGGTGAAAGGCAGAGGCAGCGGCAGAAGCATAGCCAAGGATGAGCAGGTAAGCTGGGGGATTTAAATAGCCCGCCCTATTTGGACGAGGAGAGCATACATGGGTGCGGCTTGAGTTGTCTTCCTGAACTAGCTCCACAGGCTTCGCATCATTAGAACAAAAACAATGAACGCATTGCTATAGAAGCGGTTGGTGCCAGTAAATTCAAAATGGTGTAACAGGGAGGATGTCGTCATCTCCAGGGGCAGAGCGCTGTCTCATTACATCAACTCCTCATTCCTAATTGTGTGTCTGCTTTGCATATTGCACATGCATAAAGTAAATCATTTTAATACTCCTTATTTGTCAATTTAAGATTTTCTATTGACATGTCCTTAGTGTTCTTATCCACCTGTTTACTCCACTTTAAAGTTTTGACCTAACCAGTGTAAGAGAATTAGTCCCCCTCCCTGTCCTCCTGCTGCACCTACAGTGCACAGTCTACATCTTGCTCCTCTGCTGCTCTGTCGCTTGTTGACCACAGACGACCTCATCATTCCTCCAGTCCCAGGTGAACTGGAGCAGCTGACTAACTCTGAAGTCTGTCAAGCTCAGGATGTTATTGCCCCTAATAGGGAAGTTTGCATGGTATACACACAACACAACACATACCGTAACCTCAATACATTACAGAAACATACACGATACACTGTTAAATCAATTTTTTTCCTTTTAACTTTAAACTCAAATTTTCCTCTCAAAAACAGCACAGTGCAGCATCCCGAACTCACATGAAGCAGCAAGAGCGATGCACTCTTTGTGGACCCGCTCGGTGGGAAGGTCATGGATGTCAGACCCGTGGTCTTACCGCAGAGACAGGGAGGCCACAAAATCTTCACCCTGGCCACCTCACTGCGGACTGCTTGTTCACACCCCAGGTTCGGCATATTATTCATAATGACATGGGCGGAAGCATCCCATAGTTTGCAGGACCTGTTTATTCATAGGCTTAGCACAGAGTGCTCTCCACAGCTGAGAATGTATTTTCATATGGAGGGATGAGGGACTGAAATACACAATATAAATATTAATGACTGAAAACACACAAATGCTCCATTCACATAGAAATAGTTCAGTCAGACAACTCTGAAATGAGAACAAATAATTTATTGAGTATAAGCATTGCAAGCTGAAGCACAGCATAGTTAGCATATTCTTGAGAATGGTTGCAGCAGGATTGATTGTAAACTTTGCAAGCTGAAGCACAGCATATAGGTATCCTTGAGCATGGCTGCATGGGCTGATGGGCGCAGCTTGAGTTGTCTGCCTGAACTAGCTCTGCAGGCTGCATCATGTATGATCCACAAACAAATATTTGTCAAAATTATGTAATTTCCGGCTGTATTGAGTTAACGTTTTCCATTCATGAACTTCCAGTTGACCAGTAGCTATAACTTTCTCATTGACTCTGGCAGAGCTGAAATGTTTAATGCTTGTTGCACCTACAAGCTTTGAAAATGTGAATAGATCGTTTTGAATGTCACAGAGATTTGTGTGATTGTTTCAACAAAAACTTACCTGAAAATTGTTCATGTGCAGTTGTTGGAGCTTCCTTCAGGTACAGTAAGCTCCACTGTGGGAGACTATAACACAGCTGTTAGAGTTTACATCCACCTTTGAAAAACGTAGCGCAGATAATAATAGACATATATATGTTCTGTCTAAACACAACATTGTATTACATTTGTGTAGTTGTGCTCTTACAGAGATAAATAACTCATGCACACTGCTTTTGTTTACAGTCACCTTAATGTGAATATTAAACCATTTAAAGATGTTTATGTTCCATTTAGTTATTACACTGAATGAATCCAATTATAAACAGACTGGTTTGGAAACAGGAGGTTTCCTAAAATGCTGCGTTATCATCTCTGGTTTGATAATACTTAAGCCAATAATAGCTACAAAAACAAAGCCTGTTCATTTCAAACAACATGTACAGTCAGTACAAGCAATAACGTCAGAGCGCTGAAAAAAGAGACAAAATCCCTTTTAGTCTCTCAGAAATAAATATTTAATCTTTCTTTATTTCAGTCATGTGGAGGATGGACCATGACAGCAGAAGGTCTAACTGGCTCTGGAAGTTTATGTTCAACAAAGACCCTGAAAATATGGTACTACTTTCAGAGCAGTTCAACAATCACTAATTCACATTTCACTGAGGGTCACTGTATGCAGGGCACATACTGAGCACAGCAGGCTACAGATAGTTAATAGGGATCATACAGAATCTGAGATATGTTTGCTGTTTACATTTTTCTGATATGCCTTTCACATGTAATTCTAACAGAGAGCTGGCCAGCCATTTCATCAATTACAAATATTTGTATGATTTACTGTTGGTAATGTAAAGATAAATGTTTTAAATTGATCTGTATCTTGGGGACACAATATGGGCCGTACTGAATACAAAGTATACCTGCATTTAATGTCATGCTATGACAAACATCTTGTCCTCAATACTGTTATGTAATTATTGTACTGTTTTATTTTGTTGCTGTTATACTTACTTACTGTGTACTACAGCATTGATGTCTTACTGATGATATGCTTTCTATGTAATCATTTTTGTTTTATTTCATTTCTTAGTTTATTTAATTCATCTATGATATTATTCATTATTATTACCGGTATTATTATTATCATTTCATTACATGGATGTTTTTTTCACATCTTTTTATCTTCACTTTCAAGTGATGCACTACTGTCACGCTTTCTTATACTAACTGTATGTGTAGGTGCACAAGGGCTTTTCGACTTATTTTACCTGTTGGAAAGGCGACAGGACTTTGCCCCCCACCATGTTTTCTGTGGGTTTCAAACTGCTCCTGCAGCCAACTGTAGGAGGTGTTGTGATTGTGTGGGTTGCTGCAATCCAAATGGTGCCTGTACAGTTAGAGCAACAGCTATGGGCTCTGCTCTTCTGCACGCTCAAGGTGGGTATAAGTCTTTGAAAGCTATTTGAAATACTAAGTATACACTGGTGACACTGGTGACAGACAGTAAGTATTTTTGTTTGCAGATGACATCATGTCTTTGTGACCTCCAGTGTGAACTTCATGCACATTCTTCATCTTACAGTAAAGGTAGGGTGGGACAGGTTGTATGTCAATCACAGGGCTGACATTTAGAAACAATGCACACACTCACATTCACACTGTTCAAAGGCAACCATACTAACAACAGTAACCCCGTGCCGCCCTACCAAGCCACTGATTTTACTGAAATTGTCACCAGGCCAACACTGGGACACTTTTTGTTGTGTGTTTGTCTGTACTGTTTGTTTCTGTTCTGTCAATGTCTCTCTACCTGTTTGTATGTCTATATAACCAACCCCTCCCCCTTGCACTCTTTCACCTCTGCTGGATCTGCCTGCCTCCCACTCCACACCTGCCCTGATGCTGCAATCAAGCCACCTGGTTTCCATCAGCTCATCACCCAGTCTGCACTAAGTTCCTGCCCCAACCTCTTGTAGAGAGAGAAGTTTACTCAACCTGAGAAACAGCACTAGCTTTGTTTGCCGGTAAATTTGAAGCCTAACCTGTGTTTCTTTTGTTCAGTCCCTGTACTGCCTGCCTTTTGACAGTCAGTGTATCATACTGGGTTCCTTGCACAGATGTGACAGAAATATCTTGACAGATATTGGATGGAAAGTAAATTTTGTACAGACATTGATTGAAATGTGTGGTGTGTGGTGTGTGTATGTGTGTGTGTGTTGTTGACTGCTGCATCCTGCTTCAGTCTGGCCTTTGGTTCCTTAAAAGGACTCACTTTTGCAGAGCATGTTATTCAAAATATTTGTTAAGTTAAAGTTTATTCATATAGCAATTTTCAAAGACAAATGTCACAAACTGCTTTACAAGAGAAAATATAAAAAGTGTTTCAGCAGTCCACACAAAACACACACAATGATACTGTAGAGACAATCAAATATAAGACGGGATAATATTCAAAGATGAAAAGCTAGCTACCTAGTTACCCTAACGCCTAAACAGATGTGTTGACGAGTTGTTTCTCCAATTTGTTTTATCAACAAAGGAATATTAACTCAGAGGCACAACGTTTTCGTCGCAGAGAGGGTAAGTCTGGACTTAGCGAGACTTTGTATTACAGCTCCGTTTACAAACATGTCGGCTCCAGAACACATATAATAATAATATATATATTATATATATTATATATAATAATAATAATAATAATAATAATAATAATAATAATAATAATAATAATAATAATAATAATAATAATAATAATAATAATAATAATAATCTGGCAGCATTCAGTTGTGCCTCTTGTTGTGTGCTTAGTGATTGTTTTCCCTGAGCTTTTACCAACTAAATGATTGAGAACGTGAGAAAAGAGGTAAATGTGGCTAGAAAGTATACATTTTGGTTGGAGACGCTGTAAGTCTGGTGCAACATCTAGTGTCAGTGAAGACCTCTTGCAGGAAAAGAAACTGCAACATAACAAAAAGAGAGAAAGCGAGTCTATAAAGAGAAAAGAGAGAGAGAGTGTTGCGTGAGTGATTTCCATTAACTGCTGTGCTCTCGCTGCCAACCAGGATCACTGTGGCTGTAAAAGCCCACAGGTGAAGCAACTGATTTTATACCTAAAAAGGTTTTCAATATTTAATTACAGGCAATGCACACACTACCTGTGGACTCATCATATTTATTTTACATGCCCATTTTAAGCAAGTATGGTATTTAAAGTGGAAGTTGTCATCTGTGAAATGGCTGAGAGTGCTCTCTTCAAATAGGACCAGATACATGCTTGTGGTATATTCAGTAACCATGAGAAATTAATGAGATTTTCAGCACAAATGCTGAGAAAATTAAAACAAACGCTAGTTCAGGCTCTCTCTGTAACACCTGTCAGCCAAGAGAGGGACTCTGATTTTAAAGCTCCACAGAGACATCTATACCCCCAAAACACAGCAGCACTCATCACTTTACCGTCCTATTTCAAAACAGTAATTACATGACTACTCTATTCATTCATACAATCAGTGTATAGACACAGGAAAGAATGCCTGCACATATAATTATTCACAGAATTTGTACACTGATATTTTTGTAGATTAACATCAATTAGTTTAGAAACTTCCACAAACAATCATGTGCTGATAACTTTTGGAGAGCTCGGAGACCAGCCGCACATCCCAGCCCTGCTCACTCCCCACAGTTCGGCTCGTAATAACACAGTGATTTGATGCTGCAGAGAAAAGAGGCACAGGCATCTGAATGAGACACTAATTAAGAAATTCAGTCATGTGTGAACACGTCCATGCTTGTAGCATCCCGATGAAGTCACTGCTATCGCTGTTACCTGGCCACCCCACATCAGGCTGATAAAGCTTTACATCGGAGGGCACAGGATATTCACCATAAAGAGGGTTGCTGTGCTACTGAGAAACTCTACAGCTACTAAAAACAAAACAGAGGCAAAAAGGAATTATTATTTAAATAGCATGGATGTAAACGGCCTATGCTAATCCCTCACAATGCAGTATATTGCACTTTCAGGAGTCAGGACAAGCGACAAATGAGAAACAAGGGAATTTCAAAGCAGGACTTGAATTAACAAACGGAAGCCACAAGACATTGTCAAATAATGCAGAGGAAACATTTGTGCGTGCAGGCAACACATACCACTTACAGTTTGAGAAATAGTAAAGACATTAAATGACTTAACCAAAGTGTTTTTCTTGCCTAAATCAGACCACAGAATGAACTGTGGATGCAGTCCCAGCTCTCTGGTGTGAAGGTCGTGCTTTGTTCACTCGCCACCCAGTCACCCCCCGCAACCTACATCCTGTAGTTGAATCTGCAGCTTTTAATGAATGTAGCACTTCATTCATTCATTCATTCAAAACATGTTTCCATTTCGTGCTGTGCATGCCACCAAAAACATGTCCACAAAATCAATAAATTAGATTTAGTGTTCCTGGCCATGAACTGATGTGAGAACGTGCTGGTACAGGACACAATGGTCCATTCCACCGAATCACTTTATTTACAGAGTGTATTTCAAAACACTCACACAACAAAGCTACTCAATTAAAAGTACAAAGCAATACCAAACAGTAAAAAAGGCTAAATAATAAGGATACATGGGCAAATACATGAAATAAGAAACAAACAAATATAATTATAAAATCATTGATAAAAAGTGCCAGGTATAAACAGGAAGATTTGAAAAGACAGCAAAATAGAGAAAACTTGATTGTAAATGGTAGATTATTTCAGAGTTAAGAAGCAATAGTGGAAAAAAAAAAAAGATTGATCACCCTCGGATTTCAGAGAGACGTGGACACTGAAGAGCAGCTGAAAGTCACAAGAGTTGACACAGGACTGAGGAGCTCTGAAAAATATGGGGGTGCCAAAACCTGAAGAGATAACTAATAATCTTAAATAAATCCAGGATTTGACAGGCATCCAGGACAGTTGGAGGGTATTTCAATTTCTCATAGCACCTGCTGAATAGTGATTTGAATATATGGATAATGAAAAATAAACCCCTTGAAAAAAAGAAATTAAAGAAGCACTAGTTAGACAATTAATCTCCAACAACCTCCCCATGGGCGAAGGTAACACCCCCAAGCACATCCCACAACGAACAAAGATGCAGGAGGAGAAACCCCAAAATAGGAGTACACCCACACCCCCAGAAATAAAAATTACTTTGCAGAGCTCCATAAAAGAAATACTTGATGTGCCAAACTCAAGGCAGAAGACAAGAAGTTGGAGCTCGAAAAGGAAAAACCAAAACCAGAAATCAAACTATACACAGATAACAAGTTAGAGCAAACTAACTAAAAAAAAAAGTATCTTTTCTATTATGTTTTTTTGTTTGCTTTCTCTTCATTCTTAATTTCATCTTAATAGCTTTTCGAAATGATTAGCCATGATGTCAGGAGACATATTTAGAATATTTCTATGCCAAATTCCTAGAGCTAAACTATTTGCTTGTATAATTCATATTGATAATAGGGTTAAGGTTGCAATATAATTAGCTTTACATAATTCAGTTATGTTTAAGTTCATATACTTGTTAGATAATATGCAATAAAATATATGATCACAACGGTGGGCTAGTGTAAAACAAACAGACAGTCATAGTATAAAGGTTAATTTTAACAGCAGGTGGTCAGTCATTCTCTTACCACATGTCCCAGGGCCTTTAAGTTGTTTATGATATGATATGATTGCAGACGCCTCATCCAGCGATATCCTTGGGGTTGACAGGAGCCACGGGGTTCTAAACCGCCTCCAGCACCACTTCTCCTTGCCACACAAAGAAGAGTCTCCTTTGAACACAAACGTTGTGCAGCAACCACAGCAGTGGCAGCACCAACACTGACACAAACACGTTAAGGATGCATTCACATTTCACTGTGGAGGCAGCCAAACATAGTACCAAAAATAAGCTGGTCAGTAACATTTCACAGTATACCGGCCTCAGATTCATTCATTTCTAAATCCATTTTATTTGTATTGCTTCTTATCACGAGCATGTCACACAGGGAATTATCAAATACATGAGAGCAAAAATAACATATCACGATATAACATTGCATAAACAATATTTGACTTATTTGTTTTTCCCTCATGGTGTTCAAGCCCATGAGACCGGTTTCACCTTGTTGTGAAATGCTTTTTGTTGTGGTTGTGCTCTTAGCCACTGCTTCACTTGGTATTCACATATGTCCAAGGAGAAGAAGTTTAGAGACCAACATGAGGGCCATTTGAGTGCTTAACTGTACCTTTCTGATTTAAAATAGAAGTCCTGCTTGGTCTTTGCTGCTGCTTCATTGGTGGGTGGATATGTTTGAGGCAGCGTTGGAAAAGCAAAGGCCATTCTTCTAACAGCCTGACATGCTGCTCTCTGATGCAGTGTATTGAGTTTTTTTTTTTGCTGTCTTGTTTTTTTTTTTTTGCAACCTTGTGCTAAAAAATATATACTGTAGGCTAATATTATTACACAGCTCTATTAAATGCTGTATTCTGGTCAATGACTGCATTCTAAGGTCTGTTTTTTCTGTATATCAGACCATTGCTATGTACAGTATAACAGACTTGTAAGGGACGCTGCTCTGATTGGCCCTGACCATTGTTACCTTTTCATTAGGCTACTGCTTCAGAAAAATAAAAAAGAGAGGAGAGACTGAAACCCTTTATTCATTGTGTATGTGTTGCACAGCACAAAGCGGCACACTATGCTTGTGCGTGCCGCTCTTGCTTAACACAACACACGGCACAACAAATAGGACGTACTCCCTCAGTTTGCTGATAGAATCTACAACCAGCGGCCATCATGTAACCAAAGCTCTTGGAGGGGGCGAACCTCTCCCAATTCTTGCCCTGAGGGTTTTCGTGAAGTCACTCCCTTCCCTCTTTGTGTTTGCTGCTACTCGTCTCCTTCTGAGAAGAACTAATGACGGGATTTTCTTCTGCTTATTTGTCAGATATATAGGGCATCAATATCCACTACACAGGTACATAGTACATAGTATTATATGTTGCGTTCACGTGGAATTAGGCAGACGGCAGTTGGCAAACAAACCGCATGTCATTTTAGTGGACGAGAGAATGACGGTAAAATGTGGGTGAGGTAAACAATACAACATCACAATAACAAACTGTCACGTGTGTATAGTTTTGCCTCGTGCAAACGGACCACTTGTTTATTCCGTTACTGTACGTGCAGCGGCTGTCATCCGTCTGCCATCTGCCCGATTCCACATGAATGCAGAGTTGGTTGCGATCATAGACTGAATTAACGCAAATTCAAACAATCCCTGTGTATTTTGTGCGATCTTGCAATTTTGTCCAATCACCGCAACTTTCCCACAAATTGGACCAATCGTCGGTGCGTTGAGTGTGTGAGCTGTCCTGGTTGAACACCCGAGCCTGTGTGTCCCCCACAGGAAGAACCCAGTACGCTACCGCAGGGCCGGAACAGAGCAGCCGGCGGCACCAGGATCCCCTTCCCCCATTCTAAGGCCCTGTCCCTGGACTCGAGTAGCTACTCTCCCTTTTTTATTACAAAAGACTGGACTGTTTTATTGGTTGGATTATTGGATTTCGATCTATAAGAAGACAGGAAAGCGTCAAAAACGTTAAAAACAGCAAGCTATAATAACATACAAGGTAGAGAAAGCTAGCAACTTCATGCTGTGCAATACATTTATTTCTATATTCATGTCTAAAATTTCAGTTTGTTAATGACACTATTGGGTATATTTCGGCCTTTTAGGAAAGAGAGTAAGTCATCTTCTTCTGCCATTCTTTGAGATTAGCCCGAAGGCTGAGCTCATGACGGACATCGATTCCGCTACCATGCGCATGTGAAAGTTTTGCATGCGCACCAGAAAGTTTCAAGTGCGCACCTTTCAAACTTTCATTTTCGCACCTGAAACTTTCTGGGACTTTGGCACTCTATATGGTTTCTTCTGGCTCCAAAAACGCAAGATGGCGGCGCCCTGTAAGCCAAACTCCTGGCTTCACAAACCAATGGGCAGGGGTTAATTTCGAGCCGGATCCTGCCGGAACAAGATCCTGCACCTCTTCATTTTGGCCTCCCTGCGTTCCGGTACTTATTTGGGCAGATCCGGCACCTCTCATAAAAAAAAAAACGTTTTAAAAATGTTTAAAATAAAATAATAATATGTATATATTAATTTACAGAACAAATCCCCATAATTCCATGTTGTTTATTATGATTTAACGTCATTTGAAAGAGTCGGAGATCTGTTGAAATTGACGCACTGATCGGGCCGTACCTATAGTTTCGCTTTTACCGCGCGCGCACTGCTGCACTCGCCATTCTCTCTCCTCCCCCCCCCCTGTGTGTGTGTGTGTGTGTGTGTGTGTGTGTGTGTGTGTGTGTGCGCCAATAACGGCGAAAGAGCGAGATGAATGAACAGAACGATATTGCCGAAAAATCTATTCGTGGCGGACGTAATTTATTTGTAACTGTGGGAAACAGTGGCCGGAGCAACAGGCGGGGACCAAGGTTATAATAGTTTTGGATTTTTAATTATAGTTTAGTTTTATTTAGTTTTGACTTATTTTTCTCTAATTCAGTTTAAATTAGTTTAACTAGTTTTAATTAGTTTTTTAGAGCGGGTTTGCTAGTTTTAGTTAGTTTTTATTTTTTTCTAAACGCTTAGTTTTAGTTTAGTTTTTATTAGTTTTAGTATTAGTTTTAGTTTTTTCATACTTTGGGTTATTTGTTAGTTGAAGGATTCAAAAAGATCAGAGCAAGTATTGTGTAATAAAATTCAAAAGATACCATTTAACAAATGTGTTCAGTTACTGCAGGTTTTTTTTACATACAGTACCAGTACAGTAAAGTAACAATAGGCTTACAGTAGCCTACCTCGCATGCTGTATTGTATTTAACATAAAGTAGCTTAAAGTCAGCGTTGCCAGGTGGGAAATGTAGGATTATCGTACCAGAGGCATAAAATTATCGTATTTTGAGGGAAATTATCGTACACCTTTTATAACCAAAAAACACAAGCCTATTGATGCACTATAGTCAAATATGCTGATGCACTATAGTCACTGTAGTGTATAATAGTTTCCTACGGGCACTCACGGCTTTGTAACGTCAGTACGGAATGGATTTACGGCACCACATCAGCACCCCCCCCCCCACAGTTTATTTTACTAGTGGTAGATTTTTAGCTCTCCTGAAGCCACACATTAAAAAGACGACAACCAATTTGATCCTTAACAGCGGCTGACAGGCACACACACACACACACACACACACACACACACACACACACACACACGGGCGGACGGACGGACGGATGGACGAGCGAAATTTCAACATGACATAATGTCGAATAAACGTGCGGCGGTTTCGGACAAAAAAAAACGACAACAACTCAGTGTGCAAGGGCCTTACTGTCTCCTTCAGGGGCTCTCATTTTCCCTGCATTCTTCTGTTTTGAATTTCGCTCGCTTGACTTCTGGACCCGACCTGAATGTCTCATGGGGCGGGCGCAGCTGACCATTCAGCCAATCATGCTCGTTTTTCTGAGACAAACGCATGAACGTCACTTGTGATTGGCTCACATTGGAACAGATGCCTTCAGGGTTCACAAAAAAAATCCGGCAGATAGTTGCGGCAGGCTGATTACAACCACACATTCACGAAATGGTGAAATTATCGTACATTTGGCCCTTTTTGGGATTATTGATCGTACATCGTACAGAGGGCCAAATTATCGTACAAATACGATAATTATCGTACACCTGGCAACACTGCTTAAAGTGAACACAGCACACCTGAACCGGGCTCTACAAACACTACTGCGCATATCATGCCACGTAGCAATGGGACTCAATAGCCTACTGCACAGCTGATAATATTGTAGTGACCCCGCAGTACTGTTCTTGTTATGATGTTTAAGTTGTGCGATTTATGACTGGCTGTCAATGTGTACGGTACGGGCCAGGCAGGTTGGATGAGAAGCTGAGGGGCTGGGGTGAGTGTGAGGAAGACAGCTCTGTGTGTGTGTGTGTGTGTGTGTGTGTGTGTGTGTGTGTGTGTGTGTGTGTGTGTGTGTGTGTGTGTGTGTGTGAGGAGGAGCAGAGGAAGAAGTGAGAGCTGTCAGATAAGTTTGCGTTATGTTGTTGTAGTTACGTCGGGTCGGACACTACAATATCAATAAAAACATGTGCTTAATGTCAGACGCGAAATAGCCGCGGAGCGGAGCCAGTTTCCTTTCGGTGTCGTTAACCGATTGTGTCAGATGCGCCAGAGCTCGCGCCTCTGTGCCAGGCTCCTGTGTTTATTCATGAGCGCGAGATTAAATGTTTCCAAATGTTAAAATGTTGCATTTCATTGTGAGCGGGCAGAATGATGCTTCAATGTATCCCTCTCAGAACTCTCTGTGTGGTGCCCGGTCCTGGTGGGTTTTGTCTCCAGCCCCGCCAGTCTCAGAACGGGACCACTCCCTCTGTGTTATGTGTATGTGTGTGTGTGTGTGAGTGTGTGAGAGTGAGTTAGTGTGTGTGCAGTTGGGGTGATTTCATGAATGTATTCGTGAACTTTCATTCATGTTTTGTTTTTTGTATTTTTTTTTTCTTGCTGTTGTTGTTGCTGTTCCTGTTTGTTATCTTTGTTGTTCATTATGTAAAATAAAAAAATATATATATATTCATCAGCACGAGAGAGATTAACACACACATTCACACAGGTTACACACACATACGGGCTACACATAGCCTACACATACCCACAGACACGCAGCTGAGGGGCCGAGGCGCGGCACGGAGAAATGCGCATCTGGTGGTGTGCCCCCAGTGTGTGCTCAACCTGGTCAGTGGGTGCACCGGAGCAGCCACGGAATCGGCGCCTATGCCTGAATCGATTTCATATCAATCCGAAATTGACAAAGACGAAAACTAAGGGAATTTTATCTATAATTTCAGTACGTTTTAGTTAGTTTTGTAAACACACAATACAGTTTCAGTTAGTTATCGTTTTTTCATTTGATTATAGTTTTTATTTATTTCAGTTAACGAAAATGCTTTTTCAATTCTAGTTTTCGTCATTTCGTTCGTTTTCGTTAACGATAATAACCTTGGCGGGGACCCTGACCTGTACCCGTCTCGTCAGCCCTGAGCTGTCATATGTACTTTGCATTCCGGCACCTTATGATTTACAAATTAAGCACTGCCAATGGGTGACGTCACGGAGGGTTGCCACTTGGTTGTGACATACAATCTCACCGCTAGATGGGAGTAATTTCTACACAATGTCCCATTAAAGGATGCCTCTTCTTTTGTGTGTCGATCTTCCTCATTTGCATTTTGATGGATCGGCTGATGTGCCATAGATAAAAGATAATTTGTATACAACACACCCTATTCACATGATGTCATCATTGCAGAAAACCCGTATTTTTTCTGTATTTTTCTCACGCCTCGCATTCATGTGAGATTTGACTTCTCTGAGCCATTGGAAAGAGCCGTCACAAAAGTGCAGTCCTGTGCTGCTACTGCTCACCCCATCAGCATGGCTTCCATCAAATTATTACTTCACTGAGAACCAGTTGGTTTAGTTTAAATTTATTGCCACTTAGACAGTGAGCAGAGAAATTCTCCAACACGAGAGACGATATTTCTCACACACAATTTCTCAGTGGCTGCTCAAGCATGGACACGACTTTGCCTATTCGATTTACTTTTTCTGTCATATTAGCAACATAAAATGACGAGCTACTATCCTCACTCTATTTAGTGTCATCAGTGAGGGTGTGGAATTGGACTGGGATGCACTCTACCACTCATTTGTATTTAGTGGGCTTCATTTGCTGAGCACTCAGTCCAGCCATAGCAGGGCTTGCAGGGCTCTTAAAACAAAACAAACATCTCCCTCAGTATTCCTGAAACAGAAGTGAATGTTCAGTGCATAATAATGATGTTTCTGAGGATGATTTTGAGGCTACACACACTGTAGAATATCTCCACCCACCTGCAACACAAGACTGGACAATATACATCATAACCATATTGGGCAAGAATAAAGTCACTGAGCACAGCCGCAACAACTGAATGGCTTATTATAGTCTCAGTATACAGTACTGTTATCACAACTTATTTGATTACGTGAAAATTGTGTTTTTACATTTAAGACAAGATGTTTCAACACAATTTTCTCAGGGTCACAGTGGAGGTGAATTTCTCAACCCAGTGTTAACAAACTTGAGCTGGCAGACCCTCGGACCGTAATAGGTGGACCCCCTTGGAGATAGCTCTGTTTAGCTCGTTGAGGTAACATAAAAATGATCGGGAACACGTCGGAAGAACTGCATTTTTATTTCCAGCATTCTTCAATAAAGGAAAACACGTACGACCCGTAGCTGCCGAGTCAGTCACACATATGGCTGCCGAGTTGAACCCGGAAAAAAAATACACACCTTCCCAGAATGCCCTGCTGACGTACGACATAAAACCCTAGCCCCTCCCACATAACAAAATCACAGTAACAGGCTGATCCTGTACCACCAGTCTCAAGTTTTGATTTGAGAATTTATACTGGAAACTTCCTTTTGTCAGGCAACATGTTTCCCAAAATAGCTCTGCTGATCAAATTGATGAGTAGGCTATGTAAATTGACCTGGTTACCTTGGCAAACTTTGATTGATGATTTTGTGCTCAGCTTTGCATGTATCCTGCCATGGAGACTGACACAAAGCCAATCATCTGTATCATCAATATTGACAAGGGAGACTGACAGAAATGATCTCACCACAGACAATGGAAGAATCAGTCTCCTTCTTCCAGTTTGGGTCCAGGGGGCAGACACCATCTCCAAGGGTAGAGTAGCGTAGCTGGAAAACCTTTGATAAAGCTTATTGTTATTGTTGACATAAAGTTGCCTTACCCATGCTGTTATGGGCTTGGAATACCAAGGGACTAACCATGGTGCACCAAGCTCCTCTCCCTCTTTATCAGTATAAATTCATACCCCATTACTGCATGTAACTTGCTTGGCAGCTTCTCTGTCCTGTAGCTTTGTGTTTTCTCTCCTACTGTTTCTTTCTGCAGGTGTTTCTGCCACTGGAGCTGTAGAGTCTTGTTCTGTGATTGCAAAGCCACATACTGCCTCTATGATCCTGCTCAACATCTGCTGCTATCTATCAAGAAATCAATCAAACAATATTTGTACAAACAACATGATACAAAGTGCTTTACAGAATAAAAATAATGAAAACAATACCCCACACAACCTTTTCATGCACAGAGCAATAACTAAATATGTTATAAATAAAATAAAATGAAATAAAAACAATGCATAGAGAGGATATGTTATGAATCTCATACATTTACAATGAGGAAACACAGAGGAAAACAAAGATAAAGATAGAATGATAATGATAAAGTAATATAATACTGAAAAATAGGATATGGATTGGAATGAGCAAAAACAGAAATAAAAAGTAGGTTATGTCAACAACAACAAAAAAAACAGTATAAAACAGAGTACAGTAGACTAAAATGTATAAATTTAAGGACAAATTAAATAATTAAATGAATTAAATACCAGGATTAGAATAGTACATTGAGGGTTTACTTAATAATCAGGATTTTTGTTCTGACTTTGGGTTTAATACAGAGGCCACTAGCAGAAGACACAAGGCTTCTGGACAGTTCGTAGGATAAGGCAAATGGGATAAAGTGGGACTGAGACATTAAGAGTTTCATAAACCTACTGCAGTAGTTTCTCCATCGTCTCGAGACTATCTCTCCAATCCGTTACATATTCCATGAGTACGGGTGTTACCATGTGGGAGTGTAGCTCAAGAGGAAGTCAGATAAACTCTCCTTCAGATGACATGAAGAGGCAGGAGGCAGGTGTGCAAAACAAGGTAATGTTTAATTGCTGCCAGGCCTGAGCAAAACAAAATACAAACTGAGGGGAAAGTGGCTGAAAAAAAAAAACACACAAACTTAAAGGGGGAGAGCTGGCTGGTCATCACCCTCACGGCAAGCGAGAGCTCCTTCTGAACTGGGGCCTTATATAACCTGTGGAAGCCCCGCCCCACCATTTAACAATCAACCCAGCTGCTTCCAATATGCTACTCAGTGCAGGCCTCCTTCAGGCCCTGACTACAGGTCTCTTTTCCTGTTGAGACAGACACACAATTACATTAATGGGCGGTCCAGTCAAATAGGCTGTGCACCGCCTACTTGACTGGAACACATCAAAAAAATGTACAATTACAGAGGTTTTAGATACAACAATACAGAGGTTACATTACAACAATACAGAGGCTACCTTCACTCTGTGACATTTCGTCCCTCCTCTCCCTCTGGGTTGTACATACCTGGTACACGTGACAATCAGTCAGCTATGAGGTTCTGCCTACCTGGACAATACTCAAGGACAAAGTGGTATGGCTGAAGGGCCAGACACCAGCGCAGTATTCTCGAGTTTTGGCTCTGCATGGACTGCATCCACTTCAGGGCTCGATGGTCTGTTTGAAGGATGAACTCTCGTCCGAGAAGATAGTACCTCAGGGAGTCCACTGCCCACTTGATGGCAAGTCCCTCCTTCTGAATGGTCGAGTACTTCCTTTCTCGGTCGAAGAGCTTCCGGCTCAGAAACAAGATGGGCCTCTCCTCTCCAGGTTCTCCTTGGGCCAAGACCGCACCCAAGCCAACATCAGAGGCGTCCACTTGTACAAGAAACTTCTTGGTGAAGTCAGGGCTCTGCAAAACAGGATCTCGACACAACAGTTCCTTTAACTTGTTAAAGGCCTCCTCACATTATTCAGTCCATGGAAGATGGGAAGAATTAGTCTTCCGAGTGAGATTAGTTATTGGAGCAGCTAAAGTGGCGAAATGGGGCACAAATCTTCGGTACCACCCTATTAGGCCAAGAAAAGACCGTACTTGCCTTTTGGGGGTTTTCTGGGTATCCGTTGGATCGTCCCCAGCTTCTCCACCAGCGGCTTGATCTCTCCATGCCCGATGCGGTACCCCAGGTACGTCACCTCCTCCTGGGCCCAGGAGCACTTCTTCTGGTTGATGGTTAATCCAGCTTCCTGAAGCCTCCGGAGGACCTGCTCGAGATGACAGAGATGCTCCTGCCAAGACTCGCTGTAGATGATAACATCATACTCGTACTCATCGGGGGGCAAGATGGCCGCATTGTGAGTGAGCGCGTCTGAATCTCGAGTCTGCCAACTACTTCCATAGTAGCTTATTAAATTCAGATTGGCCTTTCTTATTCATTCACACTGACCTACAAGTCAGCCGTCATCTAGCAGGACGTTTTGACTGTGTTACAATGGCTGGAGCTGCAGGTGAAATGACGCTACAAACATTGTTGGCCGCCATTCAACAGGTGAGAACAGACATGCTGTCTCACCTGGATACAAAGATCGATCCAATTCAGACCACTCTGAATACAATTCAGAACTCACTATCCACCCTGTCTGAGCAAGTCGATCATTTGGAGCAACGTGTCTCATCTAATGAGGACAATGTAACTGATCTTACGACCCGCATTGTACGACTTGAGTCGGACAATACTAATCTTAAAATCAAAGTCGAGGATCTGGAAAACCGCAGCCGCCGTAACAACCTTCGTTTTGTTGTAGTACCTGAGTTTGCAGAATCCAGAGACATGGTCTGCTTCGTGACCCAGCTGATCTACCAAGTCCTGGGGCAAGAGAACTTCCCTTCGCCGCTGAAGATTGAGAGGGCTCACCGCACTCCCACCACTCTCCCGAAGCGGCCAGAGCCCAGCGACAAACCGAGAAGCATCCTGATCAAACTTCTTGATTTCCAGGACAAGAAGACTATCCTTCGCATCGCCAGGGAGAAAGGGTCGCTTAAATTCCACGGCTCGTACATCTCCATCTATCCTGACTTCAGTGTCGAGGTGATGAACAAGCGCCGTCTCTTTGACCCAGTCAAACGCAACCTCCGTGGCAAACTGCAACAATTCACCTGTCACAAACGTGCTGAAGCGGCTTTCATGTCCGAACCGAACTCACCAGCTGG
Organism: Trachurus trachurus; assembly: GCF_905171665.1. Classification (NCBI taxonomy): domain Eukaryota; kingdom Metazoa; phylum Chordata; class Actinopteri; order Carangiformes; family Carangidae; genus Trachurus; species Trachurus trachurus. Next base: position 22,202,602 of record NC_139893.1, on the reverse strand, counting down.
TATGTCACATTAGTAGAACTAGTACATGCTTTGGTTTTGTTTACTTCCTGGTTGCTGTCTGATGTCAGAATACTGTGGACTTGATTTCAATGACAGATGCCTCACGTGACCTGCGTTGTTTGTAATCTAGTGGAGGGTTTGGCGATACTCCTTTCTGTAAGCTACACATTGTATTTACTTAATTGAATGCAGACTCGAGTTTCGAGTGGAACTTGGTTTTCCTCCTTAGTTTGTTTGTTTTTTTTGTTTTTTGTTTTTCAAAACTTTTTTCTGGTTAGTTTGCTCACTCATGGGAACGCCTGGGGATCAGACCCTGGGCCTGATGGGCCTCTTGTGGGGAATGTTTGTCTGTTGTTGTGTGTGCTTGTGTGTGTGTGTGATTGTAATTTTTGCCTGCTTATTCAATACAGCCTTGCATCTATTTTTGACGTTAGTCTACCAATGCTGTACTCACAATTGATTCGCTATATTTCCTTTGTTACTAAGACCTTATGAATGAGGCAAAAGGATAAAAAATTATTCATCTCAATATTAGGAGTTTGGTGTCAAAAATTGACCAGCTTCGTGTATGGGTCGAGATGCATAAGCCACACATTATCACACTTTCTGAGACCTGGCTAGGCAGCCACATTTCAAATAGTGAAATTAATTTGACAAATTACAATCTATACAGATCTGACAGAGTCTCATTGGGTGGAGGTGTTGCCATTTTTATCTCATCAGATCTCGCTTCTGAATTGATTACTCCCCCTGTTGAGGCCTATCTTTAGGAATGTATTTTTGTTAAAGTCACACTTCATGAAAATAAACGGCTGATTATTGGGAGTATATATAGACCACCATCATCCCCTGCTGATTCCTTTAATAATATAATTTCCACCATAAATTCTATTTCTCAGAAAAATGAACTAATTATATTGGGTGACTTCAACAAGAATTGGCTCGATAAATCATGTTCCAAAGAAAAAAATAGCCTAATCTAAATCTTACTCAACTGATCAAAGAGCCTACTCGTATTACACCTCGCTCTCCATCTCTTCTTGACTGGATATTGGTTTCTCATCCTAACAGATTTTCCAAGATTGGTGTCATGCCAGACTGTTTTAGTGACCACTGTATTGTTTACTGTGTCTGGAAAATCAAACTTCCCAAAGTGCCCCCTAAATTGATTAATATCAGACAGTATAAAAAACTGAATCTTGATTTATTTATAAATGATTTACTTGCCATTAAAGGCTCGGTAGGCAGGAAACCTAGAAAAAAGTTTCGGGTTGAGTCCACACGGGTCTCATCTCCTCAGCTCTGACCCAAGCTCCTCCCACCAGACACGCACGGTTAACTGATGCACGCGCTTCTGATGCACGCGCTGTATACGTAACCTGACAGTCCCTGCCCGAGGCAATCGCCAACTTGCCGAAGCTTCTTTTCTTTTTTTCAACGTTATCCTTCATAATGTCCGAGTCACAGGTAAGAAAATCCTTTTTGAACACATGAACGATAGTAAATAGTATTTATATTTAGTGTAAAATAATACGAATAAGAATAATAAGACAGACGACTACAAGGGCTAAAGTAACGTAAGTTTACAGTAAACCCACAGGTCTGACATCAGGAATTATTCAGCTATAAATTTGAGCAAATACAAGCCGTACTTTATTTTCAAGACTAATGACAAGCTAATGTTTTGAAGCAATGTAGCACATTTTATTCAAACTATAGCATTGTTAGCTGCCTTGGCCAACAGCTCAAACCTTGTAGTAACGTCAGTCACTCAGTGTAAATAAAAATAGCCTCTTGCTAATGTTAGCGTCTAAATTTCAGTGTCGTTTGATCGGCATATAGATAATCTGATAGGCTGAGTCATGTTTGTCATAATGCAAAATTCTGTTACTTTACACTTGTTACATATATGTATATTCAGAGCAGCCCGGAACTGGCGGACCCCGGGGACGAATATGTCCCAGAACAGCGGCCAGTGGCTCGAGGAGGTCGTGGCAGAGGGAGAGGGCGACCGAGGGGTCGGGGTCGGGGTCGTGGCCGTGGCCGAGGCCGAGGGTCTGTCCGGGGAACAGGACACCCTCAGGTGGAGGATCCCCTGGATGAAGACGACCTCAGCCGGGTGCAAGACTTAGAAGCGAATCGGATAGCGACTGAACAGGTATCTTTTCAACAGTATATCATGACATCATATTTTATAACCACACAAAGCTCATTATGAATGTTTACTCATAAATTAATTATATTTCCCTAAACTACTGTCTTTTCAGGCCAGAATTCAGTCGTTATCCCTCCAACAGTGCCAGGACCTTTTGGGGGGGTGTCTATTGAGGGATCCCAGCCTCATCTTTGATGTCCTGGCCGCTGCTCCTCCATCAGGTCCTCCGGGCCAGGGCCCCAACCAACCAGAGTGGTGTGTCTGCATGAAGTGCAGGGAAATGCCCACTGACGTGGAAAGGAAGTGTTGTGGTCAGCCACCACAACACTGCATTTCTCTGCTACCTCATGTAGACATCTACATTCTGAATGAGGGTGTCCTTCGCCTGGCCCGGAGAATTTGGAATGACATCCATGCTCGGGAAGACCCTCCAAACCCAGGAGAAGATATCTTCACTGGTCTTCTGACACGGATACGGAGAATTGCGTTCAGCACATGACTAAGACCTAGTTAATATAACTAGTAAACATCGATCGACCACTCTAGTTAATACAACTAGTAAACATACAGCAAAATCAACACAATCAACATAACCGGACGCGGAGGTCCTAATAAAATCACGCTTAATTCTAGTCGCTGCCCAGACAAAAGCTCTCTTACTGAAGCGTGCTTCCCAGTGCTGATGAGGTCCGTCGACCTGATGGCCTGGGGCTGCTGTAGTGTCCCACAGCTGGATAAAACTGGTCGTCCTCTGGAAGGGTGGCAGAAAGGAGGGCCAGCTGAGTTAACTCTGATGATGGCAGGATCCTCGGCGGAGTCCGGCGTCGGCGCGTGAAGAAAGGCGATCTTCACTTCTGCAGCAGATGTGGGAGGGAGAGAGCGGCGGTTGCGCAGCGGTCTCCACAGGATCCAGGTGTTTCAGATGAAACTTGAGGCAGTTTACTTGTCCAGCAAGCTCAGAACTGTGGCCTATAGGTATTGAGTCCAAACGTTTGGTGCGCCCCCTTTAGTAACTTGGTTGCGTGAAGCCGGAGCTCCTTGCAGCACTTCGTTACCTGGGAAAAAGCAAGGAGCTGCACGTCGCCGTGGCACTTAAACCTTTGCTGACGTCATGGGGACCCCTGGGGCTTCCCCCAGGTACTGGCCAATGGGAGGCCAGTGTTTGAACGTCTGGGTGGAATCACACCTGGATGTGATTTAACGGATGTTCGCTGCTGGCGCGCATCCTTTGTCCTCAGCTGGTTTTTATGGTCCTTTGTTTGAAACATGTGGGTTGAGGTCCCAACACACTGGAGTTTTAAACCGTATAAACAGACTCAGTGATGATGACTGATGAGTTTTATAATAAACTGTTGTTAGCCTACTGCTACTGGAGACGCAGGGGAAGCGATTGTTACAGATTACAGTTCTCAACGAGCCTGGCTGGTGGCCGGACCAGCGCCACCTGATGCGCTGGTTCAGGGCGAAAATAAATCCGGACCGGGCAGAGTCGAGCCGCGCCGGTCCGGAGTTCAACTGGGTCCGGACCGTTGAGAACTCACAGAGCTAAGGGAGCCTAGCCATTAGCACTGGATGCTTTATAGACACATGACTTCCTGTGTTTACGTATCACTCGGGGCTGCTCACTATCAACGTTACAATATCAGACATGAAACTCCGCGACCAGCTGTGGCTGCAGTTATTGGTCTTTTAAAAAACGATTTATTTCCAAAAAACCTTCTTTCTAGTGTGTGTTGTGACTCTAGTCTCCTCTGCTCTCTGTGTCCTGCTAATGCTCTGGTGTCAATAAGCGTTCTTCCTGGCCGGGGGGGGAGAGGAGAGCACAAAATGATTACATATTAAGTAGGTTCGGTCGCTCGTCAAATCTTATTAATCGGACCGAATAATATTATTGGTCAGACTTTTCTCAGAATTATATGAGAATGAAAACATTTTTTTAACCCTGTTGGGTTTCTCTTACATTTTAATGTATAATCAGATTAATAGCATTTTAACTTAGACAAAGAAATGTGCAAAAGTTCCAGAAAGGTAAGAATAGCTTTAATGGCTCCATTTTCGATAAATATATCGTTTTGTCTAGATCGTTATTTTGTTATTATTATTAGTGCCGGAAATGCTGGGCGAGCCAACCAGCGTTTCCTGCTTTTGGTTTTGCGGACGCTGCCTGGCAGGTCATGGGAATAACGCAGCCGAATCGCCGTTTATGGTCTGAACTACGACGGTATCTGATCGTCTTCGAACCTCTGACTTTCATTCTTGATGAATGAAAACATTTTTGGCAAGATGTCCGTCTTGCGCCGGTCCAATAATTTCACCGTGCGTGTGGAGGCTCATGGGAAATGTAGTGTGAAAACACTTCGTTTTCCAAAACTCCTCGTTGTCCCTTTAAAGGGATAGTTCACCCTAGAATGATATTTCGCTCATTATCTACTCACCCTCATGTTGACTAAGGGCTGGAAGAATTTTCAGAGTCCACCGTCCCTTCTCTGAGTTACAGGGGGTCTTGGCGTAGCAGTGCATTTCAATGCAACGGTTGCAAAGGGACACCAGAGCTCTTCGTAAAAAAACACACACAAAAAAACATCCAAATACCTCCATGATGCTCGTATGTAATGTCCGTCTTGTGCTGAAGCCCCAAATTGCGTAATTGTCCCGAAAAAAATTAAATAAGTCTATATTTTAAGCTTGTTTGTAGCGGAAGCTTCTCGAAGCTCCTCTTCCTGGTCCGTCCAAAACTCGCGTGATTTGCGGCGGTTACTGCGAATCACATACGAGCATCATGGAGGTATTTGGATGTTTTTTTGTGTGTGTTTTTTTACGAAGAGCTCTGGTGTCCCTTTGCAACCGTTGCATTGAAATGCACTGCTACGCCAAGACCCCCTGTAACTCAGAGAAGGGACGGTGGACTCTAAAAATTCTTCCAGCCCTTAGTCAACATGAGGGTGAGTAGATAATGAGCGAAATATCATTCTAGGGTGAACTATCCCTTTAAGACATGCTGATAGAGGAATACCCACATTGTACATTGTATTGTACGTAATTATGCAGTAGAGTGCAGATAGGGACTAGTCTGCCTGTCTAGCCTCTACCTGCTCTTTTTACTAAACTTAACCAACTCCTTTCATCACTGCCTAAGCCCAACCAGTGCAAAATGTTTTTTTTTGGGGAAAAAAAGGCTATTAAAGGAACTGTCGGAAAGGTAGGACGTTTGGAAAAAGAAAAAAATACCATCATTCCGACCATAGAAGGCAAGAAGTGTCGGAATGATGGGACATTTGATAGAAAATTAATATTGCCATTTAGACAAAATAGAGGCCTATGTCGGACTGGTGGGATGTCGAAATGGCGGTTGCCCTGTAATTTTGTGATTATTAAACAATGTTTTTGTCAAAATCATCCCTAAGTTGCCTCAAATATATTATATTGTATTAGCCATACAAATATTACACAGTTATTACTACAAATCATTAGTAGTTACTAATGCTAGAGGAAGAGAGACAGCTGTTGACTTTTAAAGGAATTGGTAGTGAAATGTCAAATATTCTAGATTTCCGCCTGGACATCTAAGCACTAAAATTTGTGCAGTGTTGCACTGTCTCACACTATAAGCTTTAAACTTGGCATGACTTATTCCCCTACATTTGGGTACTGAATGATTGATACAGGTTTGAGGCTGCTATCTTGTGTTTCCAAGTTGAAATTCACTTTAAAAACTGGCTCTCTTTAGGCGGAGATTGATTTTTACAAGTTCTAGCCCTATTTGCTCTTACACTGTTAAATACATTTTCATTTTGACACTTCTACAGACATCCCCTGAGTGTAATCTTTCATTTGATATCAAGTTTATGTATGTGGTCCTTGTGGTTGTGTAGATATTTGATATTTATTGTGGGCAGGTCGTGTTAAGCAGGAAACCTGAAAATTTGCTTAAAATTGCTTCCACAACTCACAAAAATATTTTTTCAGGTTGACAACCACCCTAGAATTTCACTTATACTGTAGGCCCCCTCTAACTAAAAAAAATGGTTGTCATCTTGTACCCCAACATGTCCGCAAAAGTCTTAACGGAAGCACTTTTAAGAATTGGCCCCCTGACTGTATCTAAATGTAGATTCTCTTCAGAAATGTTGTGGTCTTCTATTCTCTCAGAGAAGAAAATACAATGTTAGGAAAATCTTCATTATAAAAATGTTAATTGTTTCCAAGAAGATGTGAAAATAGAATTTAAAAAGCAGTTCGCCAGCTTTACTTTGGAAATAACTTTGCTTAACATCTTAGCACCAGTCACCATCTCCAGTGTTTCCTATTATAATAAGAAAGGTCCATGGTGATCATTTTGATGTAATATAATCTAAATGTAAAATATTAACATTTCAAGGAGGTAGTCACAGCTAGACTTCATAAAATCAGGGTTAATAAAACAATAAATGGTTAGGAAGGAGATTAGAGGTTTCCAGTTATCAGTTTTGAGAAGTGAGCTGGTCTTGCATGTTTAACTGGCTAATTTTAAAAAGTCAGCTGTTCTCAGAAGATCTGATCCTGGATTGTTAATTTATTCTTCCTCCATCTCTGTTCCGCTACTCAACAATTTCTTTTTAATTGTTTCTCCAGGGATAAATTGGATTAGCAGTAATCTTTTTCAGTTTTAGTGGGGCCACTTTGTTAGGGGTTAACCTTAGGTCGCTGTTAAACTATCTACGATAAAATCACAAGAAGCAAGTGTCTGCAGAAGTGGCACGTAAAAGATCAATAATACCTTCAGAAGTAAGATAGAGTTTCCTGACAGTTTGTCCTGGAATATCTTCCTGTATAAAACCCATGACATTAAAAACGACGCAGAAATTATCAGAAAAGCCGACTTCCAAAATTGAAGAGATATTAATGGATAAGCCATGGGTTACTACTATCCCTATCATCCAGGTCAGAGGTTAGTAGGTCAACCTACAGACCCCAGATGTTGATAACAGGTAACCCCGGACTCAAAGGGGAATAGCACTAGCGTATCATAACAAAATGGTGGAATTGGTGAAATGAACTAGTTCCGCGGCAGATAAAGTGTTATTTAGAGGCTGCATTCTGTTGCACCGTAGACTCGGATTATATGGATATACGCGGCTCTTGGCTGGATCTAATTTTGTTGGAACGACTTGTAATGACACCAAAGTTAACCAGCCGGTGGTAAACCTCTAAAAGCCATCGGGTAAGTTAATTAGCGACCATTTACTCCCCCGGGGCGACGATCGAAGGCTAGCCGGCCGAGCACGTCAGGAGCTGGGCTGCTGTCTCTATGATGTCACGGTAACTGCTCGGACCTGGAGCTTCACTTCTCCGAAAAACATCGGGGCAAACTTTTAAACAGCCGTCGTTTGGATAAACTAACCGCACATTGGAGATCTAAACAGTTACTTTCTCGCATGAAAAAATATTGAAACTTAATAAAGTCACGTATTAACAGGCAAATTTCTGTTGTCCTGTTTAGTTTTTTTTTTTCCTGTTTGCGGTAAGGAAAAGACGGGTAATTTGAGTGTGAGTAGCAAGCTCCTATACTCAACATTCTGGCGAATCTAGTATGCCATCCGGGAACTTCTTGCATACTCAAACCGACTCAAACTCGCATACTGCGCATTCGAAGGGCAAAGAAACCTGATTGGTGGAGACACACAAGGAGCAGGGCAGGGCTGACAAGGTGAAACACAGGACAGGTGTGCAAGGAGAGTGAGGAGGGACAACACAGGAAGTAACACTAGAACCAAATTCACAAGAACAGAACTACAAAATAAAACAGGAACTGAAGAAAACAAGAGTCCAAAACAACAGAAAACTGAGCCACTAAATGGCGGCAGACCCAGGGCCATGACAGAAATAATGTGAGTGAATGGGTGATTTTTGCCCTTTTCTTTTTTTTGGACTATAATTATCTAAAATCAAGTACAGTAATTAACAAGAATGGTAAAAGAGACCTATACTGTCCGTGTCATATTCACACAGGTTTTCTTAAAGGGACAGTATGTAGCTTATTTGGCTTTTTATTAGCAAAAATCTAATATTGCTTTCATAAATACATATTTAAGCTGTCTCATATCTTAAAATGAGTTGTTTGTGCAGCACAAACGTTTAGAGAAGGTTAAATTAAGTTCACCTGTAAAGGTTATAGTGCATTTATGGTGCATTCTGAAATTTAATCCAAAAGCCAAACATCCCTAACTTTTTGTGAGTAGTGTATATATTGCAGTGCTATGTTCTCTCTCTTTCTGCCCCCCAAACCCACATTCCCTCTCTCTCTCTCTTGCCCCCCCTTCCCCTCTCTCAACCCAACTGGTTGAGGCAGACGGCTGCCCACCGTGAACTTGGTTCTATTAGAGGGGAGTGTTTCCTTGCCACTGTTGCCAAGTCCTTTCTGATGCTGGGTCTCTGTAAATAATTTTGTAAAGTACTTTTAATAAAGGACAGACTAGACCTACTCTATTTGAAAAGCATCCTGTAATTACTCTTGTTCCTGTTGTTTACTTGGTTCCTATGTTGCTTTCATCAGTCCCTGAAGAATCACAATTCTAGTACCTATAACATGTTCAGTATCAGGAAACACAGTTTTACTACAGTAATGCATGCAAAATCAATTACATTTACATTATTTAGTCATTTTCAGTTTCTAGATCAACAACAATGTTAGGAACTGATATCAAAGGTCAGACATCACAGGGCTCTTAGATATTATTGTGACATGAGAATGATTATGGATCATGGAGGGAAACAGGACAAAAGATAAAAGGCCAGGGGATTAGGGATGCATACTGAACAAACACGACAGGATTAGATGCAAGAAGAAAATGGTGAGAGGAAAGAGAATGTTATTCAGAGGAGAAAAGGACAATGGGTAAAAAATGCATTTTCCAGGTTTGGATGGAAGCTAAGGACTGGTTTGAAATAAACAGAGAACAGGGTGAATTTCATATTAGTGAGCAGATTCAGTGTTTTCAGTTTTCAGTGAAGGACACTTCGAAACACTGCTGTTGAGAGGTCACTGCAGGGATTGCAAGATGACCGTGCCCCCCACCACTTTCTAAACCAACGTTCAATACATGAATGAAAGACACGGCGACACGTCTCCTTCACCATCATAACTTTGTAAAAGATGTTAAGCAGAAATGTTCTGTGCTGTTGTTAGGCATTTTCTCCATTTTTCCTGCAGGTGGTTTTGTTAACGCAGTCAACAAAAGTCTTTTACACTGACAGTTTCACTGACATAATATGAAGTGAAGTTGATGGTTTCACTTTAAATATCAAGCACAACAATTCATTTTTCACTATAGCAAATTGAAGGCACAAGGTTTATACTTTTTCCCTTCTTTCTTCTCTGCAACTCTCGTTTGAGTTTGGTAACTTGTCATTGAGGTTACAGTATAACATGACCTATCTTTTGTAGTAATTTCTCTGCCCTGCCTCGATGTTGGAGGCATGTTGTTTTCTGGTTGTGTTTCCCATTCATATGGACACAATAGCTCAGTAACTTCTTGAAAGGATTTAATACTTTTTTCTGTAGACAGAACCCAAGACTTGATACAAAAATTATGAAAGAACTCCTTGGATTGTAAATATTTGTATTTGACTGTATGGGGGATGTAATCTGACACTAGTGGCAAAGGGAGACAACCATAATAACATTAATACTATTGTAAGTGAGCCATGAACAATATTAAACAAACATTATCATCTGGTGTACATTACGTGTTTGTATATATATGTATAATTAAGTTCTACAAAAATATACCACAATGTGTGACATATTTTAAAATATTCTATACTTTACATATTAAGCCTCTGCTTTTTGTTATTTCTTTCTCTTTTATCTTTATTAATGCCATCTGTTGTTGACACCATAGTTTAATTAACTATGTTTACAACCACCAATATGAGCTGTTCATGTGTAATATTGTTTAGAAAAATGAATTTCTCTACAGGGATTATTGTATCATTTAATCTTATGAACAAGCCAACCCAGTGTTTTAGTAGAGAATTGATCCATTGGTCTACAGGTACTTTGCCAGCATTTCCAGCCACAGACCTCTCATCTCCAGTAGTATCAACTGCCTGAGTACTCTTTGTTTGGCTGTTTTATGAGGCAAAAAGTGTCCCCACAATGCAACTGTTTTATGATGCATTTCAGGCTTGGCAGTGATGGTGGGGGGGACATTGTACAAGGTACTTGTAAAATCGATGTGCCAGGCCAGACTGGAGCCGGAGCTGATGTTTGGCTGCTCTCTTTGACCCTCTGAGATCAATAGAATAGGAGACCTTTCATTTAGCAATGCTTTGGTTCATCTAATGTGCCTTTAAAGTACAATATCAGGGAATCAAACCCTGTCAAAGCTACTGTAGATCAATGTTATTGAAGAAGTTTATTTATATTCAGTGAACCAGATCATACAGCATTTCTGCACAAGAACAACAACGACAATCAGTGCCTTTAGTGACCTCAGCGATCGGCTCAGTGATTGATTATTGTAGTTTCACACTGATTGATTGTTAATTTGCTCATCCATAGTCAATGGTAGACTGGTATACAGTCAGAAGATATACTGTGGATGTTTACTAATGATGCCTCAGCCAATTGACTGACTCTGACAGACTGACTGAGATTTACATCAAGAGCTCTATGCAGCACTGAAATAATCCTCTAACTGTAACGAGTGTTCATTAGTGCAATCAGGGTGTCAGCAATGTGTGTATTTGTGTGTGTGTGTTTGGAGTTGAAATGCATTGAACACACACTGAGAGCTTCCAGTAGATGCTTTGCCGAACACACAGAGATGTGATGTGGAGGGCGAGAGACTGAGGCTAAGCTGTAATTGAATACCAACAGGAGTGGTGTTTCTACTCAGACCTCTGAAGGAGGATCTGACCTTGAGACGCTACTCCTGATAGACAGGCAACACAAAGACCCGGCTGGCTAATTGGATTAAAAAACATGGATCCCAAGGGATAGAGATGTGACAAGCACATTGATTCACTACATCTCCTCAATTTCCACCCACCCACCCACCGCACCTCCTCTCACCACATTTCTTATTTTTTCCATCTCAGCGTGCTATATATCTCAGCTCAAAGTGTTTTACTTTCATCCCTCCCGTCTGCTAAGACACAGTCATTCTTTCAATTTACACAGTAATTAGTAATTAATGTTCAATGATGACACATTTAGTAAGTGAAACCGACAAACGATTTGATAAATAGTGATAGAAATGTAATTTCTCTCAGATAGAATGTCTTTGTCTCATGTACAGTATGATGTGTGATTGGTCTAACCAATAGTTCACTGTCATTGCAACATTTCATTGTCGGTAAAATATCTGTCTACTGTCCACTTAAATGTCATGTCTCAGGCCTGCTCCAGATAGGGCCAAACTGTTTTTAGAAGGCCATTTCCATTCCCCTCCTTTCCTTCCATTCTTTTCCTCCTTTTATTTGTATTTTTGCATTAATTTAGTTAACTTGCCACTTTCCTCCATGTCAGAGGCGGGACACCATCTCGGCAGGACCATAGGGGCTGAGAGGTTCCAGGGGTGGAGAGGCGTAATTAATTAGTAAATAAGTGAAACAGTGTCTGCTATCATCTCTATTTGAATCCATAAAAAAAAAAAAAAACTTCTGACGCTACAGTATAATGAAATTCAAGTTTTGAAAAGTGAAATAATTCAACAGAACAATTGGGCACTGTAGATTTACTGTTTTACTCGAGATGTTAATTCCTTGGACACTATATTTACTACGGAGTAATAGCAGGAGGTCATTGTTACATAACAGCTACAGTCGCTGGTTACCTCAGTCACCGTATAGCAAAATGACGCACAGGCAGTCACTCTAGCTACGAGCCCTGATCAGATGGAAGGACAACACACTGACTTTTTTATTGAAGCCACCACTTTAAAAGCAGTGTGGTGCCATTCTCTTTTAATGTTGCAAAGCAACCATGGTATCATCTATCTATAGCACAACCATTATGGTTGTAACCTCACAGATGTGCCAGCCAACATATTATCTAAATGTGCAAGCAGCAGCCAGAGGACATTTGCTCTGGCTCTGATTGAGGGTGAGAGGATGCTCCCTTATAATACACCACACTGAGGACACCACCAGTAGCTGGTGTAGGAGCTTCACCAGCTCAACAGCAGGCTAATGTTCCCTTAGAAAACCATGAACTGCACATCAACTTTAACCGTTAACCTGAAACATCACTAATTTGTTGCTTTTTGTTTTTGTTGCAGTCATGGTAACTTTTGATTAGTTTGGTTTGGTTACACACCTCCACACATCCAGACACAGAAGGCCTGCCTCTCAGTTCATCTGAATGAACTAGGAAAAAAAAAAGCTCTCATGGTGACTGTAAACATTTGCTCCCTATAAAATAAATAAATTAAAAAAAACATCAACTGTATGAAAAATTTGCAAAAAATGGTTTTATTGGGTCATGTAGGCTAGTTATTGAATGTAATCTAAATGTGTAGATGGATCTCACAGTGTCATTTATTGTTTGAACAGGTTTGGTCTCCTTAGTATTTTGCCAAGGCTAGAGGTCTAGTACTTGTTGGTAAATTAATTGTTATTTTCAGATTTTTTGTTTGTTTGTTGTTGTTTTCATTGGGTGTTATTAATGATAATAAAATAATGCCTGCATTAACCCTGAGAGTAGTAAGACATACAAATTGTCATTTATATTTTCTACAGCTCATGGAGGAGGGATTGGTCGGTAGACGTGGAGGTTCAGGCTCCTGTTGGGGCACAGCAGCATTGCCGATCAATTACAGTGTGGGAAATGGACAGAGGTAACCTTCAGCACAAACCTGGTTAGAAAGAGCTGAAATGCATAATCATTTCACTCCCTCCCTGGTCCTGCTCTCTAATTAATCCATCTCCTGTTAACAAGGCTTCAGGCCCTGCTCTCTTTGGAGGAATGCCTGACAGCTAACCACTACGCTTTTATGCATCAATCACAGACCAAAGAAAAATGTCAAACGGGCAAACAGCATATGCTCAATTTTTTGGATTATACAGAAAGAGCTTGATACACAGACACAGAATTATTTTCAAGATTCCACGACAGCATTGATAGTTTGTGAAAATCGTTTGCTTTGGGAATTGCCTGCAGACAGACTGAAAAGTAAAGTAGCCTATTGATCTTTTTTTCAAAGAGTATAATCCTGATTAAACCTGCACGTTCTATGATCTGTTTAATACAGTGAGGACTGTAATTCTCTCATCAGCTTAGTGCGTACAGCATTCCTATCCGTACACAAAGGAAGGAGCAAGAGACATTCATCTGCCTGATTAACAACTTCAGTCATTGTCTTCTTTAATTACAACAAAGTCAACAGCTCCATTACTTCCCCTCCTGTCTATCTCTCATCCCTGCACCCCCTGATGATTGTGACGCTGGAACAAAACAGAACAAGCGTTGGTCTCATTTGTAGGCCAGCAAGAAGGTCTGCTCCTACACTGGAATGTAATCAGCATTCAGAAGAAGACAAGAAATCGAGACTTCCAACCAAAACATATATCTTTGGCTCCTGATGGTAATTAGTGCTCCTACTGCCAATTGGGCTCCGGCCTATTCCTGAGCGAGTGCTGATGTCCTTGAAACTGATTTGTTTGGCGTCCGGCGAGCATGTCACCCAGCCGCCTCTGTCAGTAAACCAATCAGTCAGTCAGTCGCCCAGCCACTCTGGAAGGCGGCGTGTAGAGCAGCATTATCTGTCAGGTAGTGAACTAGCTGCTAAGCAAGGGATCAAAAAGTTAATCAGCAAGTTATCCAGAAAACAAGTCAGTCAATCAGTCAGTCAGAGGGTCATATATAAGATAAGATGTATCAGTCAGTTGTTTCCTTGTCTTGTGTTTTAGTAGCTTCTCTTAAGATGGGACAGGCTTGCACTGAGGCCGGGCAGCTCTAGGAAGGGAGTGATTGATGAGATGATGAGCATAACAAATGCTCTATTTCGATCAGTGTAGTTCTAAAGCAGCACAATGAGAGTTACGGCTCGTCATTAATGACTGTAACGTTTAACAACAGCTATAATATCACTCAGTAGTGTGGATGAAACCACATTAAGACTAATAGAGACGATAGTGGTAATTTACTTTAGATTATCTTCCAGCAGGGGACAATTTTGGACATTATGTTTTATCTAAATTGGGGCAGCTGTGCGGCAGAGGTTAGAAAAGCAGGCATATGATGTCAAAGGTGTGAATGAGGAATACCAGATGGACAAATGTGGGCAAGGAGCACTCTCACTTTCTGGCGTCAAAGTGCTCTCGAGCAAGGTACTCAGGGCATTAACCCTGAAGTGCTCAAATTAAAGACTGCTGCACTGAGCAGCTTCTATTTAAAAGGCAATTAAAAAGCATAAATAAAAAAAGAAAGAAAGAAGAGCTCCTCCCTCCTCAGTACATTTCATATGGTTCTCTCAAGATTGGCAGCTATTCTTACTGAGAAATCCCTGTAGCACAGTGCAACTATACACTTACACACAGCTAGGCCAGAAATGGATGCATGTCTCTTTACTGTACACCATTATGGCTAAAAGCACCAAATGGTATAATGATGTTGTATTACATATTACACTCGGGCTTCTCCATCGCCCTTTAGATCCACTCAAATGCCAAAGAGAAACACAGCTCGGTGGATATGATTTTTTATAATGCCAATATTATTTCATAAAACCCAAAGCTAGTGCAAGAACACTAATACACACAGACATCTTTTCTTGATCAGTTTATATCCAGTCAAAAACCTACAGTTAACATTTCAAATGATTATTTATCATAACCACAGCCCTGTGATAAACAGGGCTACATAAACAATATACATATCAGCAATACATCATACTACACATTTTATTTTTATGCGCTGACACAAGGTTGAGAGAACTTGAGACCAGAGATGTGTTTAATCCAGTTCCCATGGGAAAGTGCAACAAATGTCATCATAAAACATACTGATAAGTCACAAAATTTGAACAGGTATCTTTTCTCCTCACATTTAGGCCCTGTTTACACAACAACGCTCGCGGATGAAATATTTAATCGGATGTGCCTTCCGTTTAGACGGCGACAGCGTTTTGGGGCTTGAAAACGCAAAAAAGTGAAACCACCCTCCAGAGTGGAAATCTTAAAAACACTCAGCCGTTGCGTCCCCGTGTAAAGGGTGAAAACGCAAAAGTCTGGGTTGTATACAGGTGTGCGGACTTGGTGGTGTTGCACGCAGATTTCCACCTCAAAAACGCTTGTCTAAACGCAAAATAAAAAGTGACTTTTGCGTTTTCTGTTTAGATCGTTTCTGTGTAAACGTAGCTTAGACCTATCGCTTTGATAAGGCAACAAGCAAATGACCCGAAGTTGACTGGGTGGACGACATTGTATACTTGTTTTTCAATTTTTGTTCACGAATAAAAGATTATGTTCATGGAGAAAGCTGGAGTATCACAATAAATAGCTGGTCAGCAACATGAAACACTGAAAAGAAAGAGAACCAGGTGGCAGATGGTGAATAAACAAGTGATCCATACCCATTCACACAAACAATAAACAAAAAAATAGAACTTCCAATTCGTCAGTTCAGTCCTGAATGTTCAATTGCTATCATCAAAATAAAAAGTGATCGAGGATGCACTGTTTGACCCCTATTGTTATGGTTTAGGATGTGGGCCGCTGAGTGGGCCTGAAATTGGAAAACTGGTTGAATAAGTTCTTAATGTTAAGGCTGGTGTGTTTTCCAATCAACTATTTGTTTTATTTTTGTATTTTTTGATAATGCTGTTTTGTTTAAAGGGAGAATAACAAGTGTTCTAAGGAGACACAAAAGTGGCACCAACTAATCGAAAACCTTGGATCTGCAATCACTGCAAATATAGATAACAGGTCTCAAATACCTAATGCTTGTGAAGATTGTTAAGTCTTCAGATGATATTGATTTCGTTATACCTACAATACAATCACATATCACACTAATATATAACCAAATTATGAACATGATTAGCATGATCTTTGTCATTTGTTTTTTTTAAACCTACTTTTGAACATGCATGTTATTTTTATTGTTATATTTTATGCTAAGTAACAGTCAAAACCTGTTCAATATTTTTTGGTTGAATATGACACAAAAAGCACTTTGACATCGTCTGTTTCATTATGTATATGAATGAGTCATTTGCTGTATTTGCTCGTTTTGAATTCTCTAATTAGATTTGGAAAACAAAGTGGGGAAGTATGGCTAAAAGCAGTGACACAGGCTAAACCAAATTAGAAAATGACAATGTGACTCAAAGGCCTCTGGTGTGGAACAATTAATGAACTCTGCAGAGTCACTATGTGATAAACGGAGAGCTAAGCAGACCCGCTAAAGCAAAAAAAAAAAAAAACAGAAACACTTCTGACTGCAAATCATGGGTAAACACTGCAGTTTTGCTCTGCTCAAAGCAACATGCTTCACCCTCCATCCAGTAAACAAGCTTCACAAAACAATGAACATGAGTTTATGGGGTAAATGTATGGGAAGGCCATAGGACATGTTTACATCAGTGTTGAAGATTGATACTCTCTATAAACCTGCCTCAGAGGAGCTTAACACTGATGCTCCAGGCATCAACTTAAATGTTATATCAATTTTTTAACGCAGCTAAACTCAGTTGACCTTCATGACGATTTTGCCCATCTCTGGTTGCTACCATAACCGCTGCCTCCAACAGTGTTACACTGCCTCTTCCTCATCCCCACTGTGCTCTACTATCAGCAAAGTGAGCATCTGAACTTCTGCACAACAGTCTCACAAAACATCCAAAGCATGAATTGCAAGTGTAGTGTGACATTTTAAAAGGAATTCATCCGTTCACTCCTTTATTCTTAAGCATTGCTCAATGTGAACTCTTGAATCAGCAACCTCTGAAAGGTAATGAAATGTAATGAGAAATAAAATGGGAAGCCAAGAAGCAGCGGCTCTCTATATTCTAAATACATAAGTTCTGAATCCCTGTGTTAAAATGGATTATGTGTCCTTTCACCACCTGAGTTTTTGTGTGACCAAGGCTCCTGAGTCAGCTCTCTGGTCGATTTCTGACATTTTCTAAGGCAGTGAATGCGGATCATGTTTATCAATGAGCATTGCTCTACAGTACATAGAGTAGGAAGCACATTATAACTCAGCTTCCCTCTGCTTTGCTCTGCTCAAACCCACAGACCTGAATCAACAGTACACAGCCTCTGGGCCACATTTCCTGTCTGTGCGCTGAATCACCCAAACCTCAATTATACAAATTCCCCTCAGCGTGTTATGGTATTGTGATGCAGGTGGCCATTCCTCTCAAAATGTCTGCTTTTTTTCTGAGGTTATTTAGATTCAGTTTTTCTGTCTCCTAGAAATCTATCACATAATAACAAGTTCAAGTATTAAACATGATGAGCCTCTGGATTTTAATATTAAAACCTGCCCCAAAGTGGTTTATACTTAACAAAATGCTAAAACATGCATTACTTTAGCTGGACTTGCAGGTGGCCCTAAAGGAATTATTGTATGATTACTGAACTCCAGAGGGTTCATCCTCTGGGAAATATATCTCTGCTAGTGGTGTGCACACTGATCCTAAAATATCAATACTTCCTATATCAATACTGATCCCAAACATTTCTGTTCTAGGCAATTCTCATGTTAACAGATTATCAACAGATGCTTACAGTAATAGAAAGATGAGGATAATAACAATAAGAACCACTTAAACCACACAATATGTGAAAAATGGCTTTGCAAATATGTAAGCAACTGAACAAGTGTGTTGGCACTGACAATGGTCGACTGTAAATGTGGTCTTGAGTGGAACTTTTTCACCCCTCAGAGCAGCAGAAAGGCTGTGATATGATATGTGTGGGAGGACTGCGACAACACCACAAATCTTGTTAAGCATCTGAGATTAATTTCAATACAGAATACAAAGAGGTTATGCAACAGCGGTCTGAAAAAGAGGAGAGGCGCTGCTGGGGTGAGACAGACTTCCTTCACTGAGCCCTTTGGCAGTGGCAGCCATTATCCAAAAAGAGAGGGAGGGAAAGTAGCTATTGGTGAGTCACATTTGTGAGTCACACTGTCGCAGCTTCAGGTTATGCATTGATGTTCAAACAACTTGAATTCTGCGTTCTTAAAACCACATGATGCAGTTTTATTCTAATAAATATGATTTTGATGTAAGAAATGAAATTCATGAATATACAGTATGCACTACATAATGAATTTAGGTAAATGTCTCACTGTAGGTGTTACTGTTGTGTTCAGTTTGGAGAATAATTTCCCTGGGACTTCACATCTATTGAATAAAACATGTATCAGTTGTATTATTATTTTCAGTCTATGAAGCTATTGTTAAATTGCCTGTGACACACAACCACTTTAAATGATTTAGTCTACAGACAATACACCTGAACTCATTAAAAGTCAGCCCATGAGCTGCTAATGATGTTACTGACCTAATCTTATTTATTTTGACTGACAGCTGACACATGATTTCGTAATGTAAGGGGTTGACTTATTCATCCATCATATATTTTTTGTCATTCTACTTTATGTAGTGTTCTCACTGTGTAGCAACTCTGCTTAAACACCAAGCTAAACCTTGGTCAATGAAGACATGAGACAAAGGTGCAGTTGACTGTAATTCAATAACATGCAGTGAAAACTGTAATAAAGCAGCAAATATTGCATTTCTAAAAACTTAAAATATGAATTTGTAACATTGAAGGCACATTGAATTACAGTAATTATCGCCAGCAGAATGTTTTTAAACATGCAAGTAAAATAGGCAAAAGTGTCCTTTTTAATTACAAATAAAATACATATTTTTAGCAACTATCACTATTTATTATTTTTAACACAATAAACATCAAATATATACAGTTACGGCGATGCTTGAACAATATTTCTCAGCGGATGGCTACGGATAGCTTCAGAACATGTTCTGCATGTCTGCCTCACTCAGCACAAAACAAGTAAAAGGAATATAATCAGGAAATTACAAACACAGATGACCTATCAGGAAGTGAGATAATAAGTAACTTGACTGTCAAAATAAAATCCTCCTAATAAACTTTTTAAACCCTTTTTACTGTTATTTCAAACTACATTACTGAATTATTTCAAAGCAAACATTACAGAAACATAAATGCGTTCACACCGGACCTTTTATTATTTACAATGCAAACGAGCGACTGAGCGATTAATCGCAGGGGCTCCGAGCAACAGCGACAGAGCCACAGAGCGATTTTTCGAGATGAGAAATCCCAAGTCTCTGGCCGTCAGTCGCTTGTCACTCAGCGCTGATTGGCTGCCGTAATCTATGCGTAACTATGACAACTACTGAAATCATGGAAACGTAATACAACGCCACCGGTCCGGTAGAGCAAAGCCGGCTTGATGTTGTACGGCGCTTGTGGGACTTCCACAGCAGGTAAACGGCGGCAACAGGTACAATGTCAGTCATGCTGGACTAATACAAACGGGAAGAAAAGAGCGACTCCGAGCGAGGTGAAATTCACTGGAATCGCTTGAATGACGTCATCAGAGCAATCTGTTGAATTGTGCCAAACTGATGAGCGACTGCAGCTGAGCGACAGAGCAATTTTTTTGTAATAAAAGGTCCGATGTGAACACACCTTCGGAGGCAACACGTTCTATATTGCTCAATGTGAATAAGAGCATTATTGACTGTAAGTGGAACTTCCTCTCCACCGTGCATTTTGCACAATCTATTCGTATCTGTGCTGCTGAGCCGGGGTTTTACTTGGTATCTGATTGGAAAAGAAATCAGCGCTATCACACATTTGCATATGCTGCTAATGTCTGCATTAAATTTCATGGCAATGTTTCCAATAGCTATTGAGATATTTCAGTTTGGGCCGCCCAACAGATTGATGTTGCCATCACTGGAGCGGTCCCAGTGATGTAGAAAAAAAAGAAAGAGAAAGAAAAGCTGTTGCTGCTTCATTCTAAATGATGCTGATGTGGTTCAAACATGGCAGTGAAACCATAGTGATGATTAAGTTGTTACTGTAACAAGCATTGTTCTATGTGTTATGCTACAGCTCATTACTATTCATAGCTTTTGATGTGTGTCATGCTACATTAAGTATAATGTATTATGCAAATACCAAACATGCTGATCTGTTTAAACCAGATCTGTGTGGGGACTGTTTCACATCTGCCTTTTTCAGGAGGAAACGATGGAGACTTTAGACTTAGCTATTTGTCTTATATTAGTAGTGCACCTACATCACATTTTTCATACGGTACATACCCGTTTTTCGACACACTCTATTTGGGAAATTTTAATTAATGATTCTGAATCACCATCGATTAAAATGTTGTATCAGTGTATATGAAATGTGTACAATATTGATTTGTGTTGTGATGTGAAAAGGAAATGTGACAATGTGTGCAGTGGAGATGCCATATAATAGAACTTAAACACAAAGGCTATTTTTTGAGAACTTTAAGGAGATGTTTGTTGTAGGCTCTACTCAGTGTAAAGCCTTGCATACATTTAACTGTGCATTTATTAGACTCTCTTACAGAGGTACAATGTTACAGCTCAACTTGATTTTAGTATGAAAATTAACAGAGACTAAAACACAGTGAGCTTGAATTCACTACATTTAGTGCTCGATGTAGCCATAATAACTTCAGCAAGAGAACATCTACATGTACCAGCAACTGTGGATCCTTGGTAATGGATGTAAACTTGCTGACCTTGATGTCATGAAGCAAGTCATCTGTAAAGGCAGTCAGGGTGTCAGTTTAGCCTGCAGGAAAGTGCCCATATTCAATATGAGTGGACATACAGCAGAACTATTTTCATTTGTCAGTAATGACAGCTCTGATGAGCAGCTATGTCAGCCGAAGCTCAGTGTTCCTGCTCAGAGACATAAACAGAAAACTGCCAAGTTGTCGCCTTCGACAACATTAATTTAAAACATCTCTTGACATTAATGTGTTTGGATCAGCTCCCACACTCACCTTAAACCATGCTCAGATGGGATTAGGGCAACAGGCATAAAAATCACATAGGGAATGTAAAATAAAATAAAATACATGTTTCAGTTATGAACAGGTAAAGCCCTCATATGAACTTATGAGTTTTCGCAGCAGTAATAATGTCATTCTAGATACAAGTTAAAACACCAGTTTAAAAGTGTCTGATTAAAGGCTGATGGAGCTTTTCAGATTACTGTTGGCAGGGTTTCTTTTTTTAATTTTCATGCTTTCTATATGGTTGCTCAGGTTGGGGGAATTAAAAAAAAAGACATACTATAGATTTGTGTGCAGGGACAAAGATATTTTACTCTCTTTACATTAAATCATGATATAATCATATTTTCATTTTGTACAAGTATTGATTGGTATCTCTTTTAGGTATGCCATCTCATTGCATCCCCAATGGTCTCAAATCCATTGGATGGAAATCCACATAACATCCATCCATTCCGCCACCCCGCTGTAAAATGTGTGCCACATTTGGATAGAAACCTGACTATGGGCAATTCAGACTGACTTACCCCTGGATTTCCTCCTGCTTTTTGTGTAAACTTCAGAAAAATAATACAGTATACATGTGTTGCCTCTAAGGCATTTCTCTTATTCATTTGTGATGTCTGCTTTAAAAGAATCCATTTATGTGTTGTAGTTACAAAATAAGAGTCAAAAGGTTAAAAGGTTTCTTTAAGAGGATTTTATTTTGAAGGTCCACTCACTGATGATGTCACTTCCTAAAGGTCACCTGTGTTGGTTGACTTCCTGTTTAGTTCTTTTTCTCCTTGGACTGAGAGTGAGGCAGACATGTTCTGAAGCTATCGTAGCCACCCGCTGAGAAATATTGTACAGGCAACGCCGTAAGTGTACACATTTCATGTTTAAGGTGTTAAAAACAATAAATAGTGATAGCTGCTAGAAATATATTTTATTTGTAATTAAAAAGGGACATTTTGTCTATGTTATTTACACATTTAAAAACGTTCTGCTGGCTATAATTACAGTACTTCATTGTGCCTAAAATTATGCTAATTCATGTTTTATGTTATCTAAAATGCAATATTTGTTGTATTTACAGTTTTCACCAATTGTCATTGAAGACTGCTGAGTAAATGGTCAACTCCACCACGACTCATGTTTTCATTGGACACGGTTTAACTCGGTGTTGAAACAGAGTTGCTACACTCTGAGTGAGAACACTACAATACAGATGTTACTGGTTCAAAATTGCGGACTTCACGCGTGGTCCACGCGAGACGGCACAAGACTCAGGCATTTTTTTTCTTTGGCGAGACAAGAGGTTTTAATGAAAAGCCTCAATGTGCCAAAACAACCGCCAGGTGGCATCTGTGAGAACGGAGGACGACAGGCGGATGACTCAGTGATCTGTGCAGTAATCCACAGCTTAAACTCTAGGCTATTAAACTAGAACTAACTACTGTATACCCTGCCTAAATCACATTTTATTGTAATATGATAAAGCCTGTCTTGCTTTATGACTTGATGATTATGTATCACAAATTATGAAGGATCATCTGCGCAAGGCAAAGATGATAGCATCAACAAAACACGTCGTAACACACGCGGCTGTATGGGACAGGCTTTTATTTAATTCAGCACTCACTTTAAGTTAAACACTTTTTAATTCATAAAAACTGCTCGGCAGCGAGAAACGGACGCGTTTCGGCAATCAGCCGTCCTCAGCGTTTTTTGACTTTGAATTTTTTTGGACTGGCACCCGATTCACCCGTTCATACCTTGAGTTGAGCACGCCAGGTTTGCTGATTTTATTTAATTCAGAACAAACCGCTTAGCAAAAATGGAAAATATAGTCTATAATAATTAATTGATCTGTTGTTTGGCCACTGTTTGAAAATAACCCGAATTATGAGCAAATAATCTGATCCAGAGCAGCAGTCATAATCAGACTTCTTCTAAATAAACCTAAACATTCATTCTTTTTTCTCTTCTTCTTCACAGGAGAAAATGAGGTGCGCTGCGCTCACGGACGCGTTGATGTTTTGTGATTTATCTGCTGCCTTGACTCTGCCCTTTATACATGTGCGTTCAGATTAACAATAAGACAAGCCATGGTTGAGTTTATTGAGTTAATAATCAGCATCTTAGTACCTCTGATCCGGAGCGATAGTGTTATGAAAATCGCTACAGTTGAACTGGTCTGGTTTTTAGCTGCTCAATCTCATTGTTTCAAAGAAAAGGGATTGATTTTTATAACGAAATGAAACGAAAACAATATTATATTGATACATTGTTGTAAAAAAAAATCCAAAAGAAACGAAAATGAACTAAAGAAAATAACTTTCACACACACATTAAAACAGTGCGATTGGTTGAAAGCTGATAATTAGCCATGTGCTTATAAGCTGATTGGCCGAAACCAAGAACAAAGCCGCGTGAATGGCCAATCGCCATACGGCCGACATGTAAATCAGCTGTTTCGATGGGCGTTATATGAATAGAGATGTTAATGTGGTACTTTGCACATAGGCTACTTTCTGTAACTGGAAGAAAAACAGCCAGCTGGAAGAATGTGTTGCCTAAATCTTTTACTGTGTGGGAGATCTCCACCAACGTAGCCGGGGAAGAAAGCAAGTGGGACCGTTCTGCCCAGTCTCTGAGCAGCGCACGTTTCACAGATAAGCTTCATAACGGGAGTAGCCTAATGTCAGTAGTTTCTGTTTAAAACATGCTGTTTCAACCGCCCCTCCTCTGTGTCTCAAACGACCCGCATAGGTGGGACGTTTGAGACAAATAACAACATACGTTTAAAGTTAGGCTATAAAACAGCGCGATCATCCAACATATGTGTTAAATTATAGCCTATGTAACTAAGAGAATAGACATGTGAGTTGTTGATCACATGATAAAAATGTTTGTTTACATAACGTCACCTGCCCTAATGTGCGTGTCCCTTCTTTTGTCTCTAGTATATTTCCCACAACTTTAGAACAAAGAACTGACTCATGCCAGATTTTTTTTCTCTAGCTTTATTTAAAATATACAGCAGCTTTATATTAGGCTACAGTCACCAGCAGGCACACAAACAGCATCCCCAGGACAGGATATCGATTACGGTCACATGCCAGTCGCTCCTCCCTTCAGTTCTATAACTTTCTCAATGACACTGTCCAGATGATCGATGTACTTATTACAGACGCTGATGGTCAGCTTCTCCATCCAAAATGTCTGGATCGCTGCTTCCAACTCCTCCCTGTTAGTTGGTTTCGCCTCAGAGCGGTTTAGGGTTATTTAGAAGAAGAGTAAGTTATTTAGAGCGGTTTATTTAGAAGAAGTCTGATTATGACTGCTGCTCTGGATCAGATTATTTGCTCATAATTCGGGTTATTTTCAAACAGTGGCCAAACAACAGATCAATTAATTATTATAGACTATATTTTCCATTTTTGCTAAGCGGTTTGTTCTGAATTAAATAAAAGCCTGTCCCATACAGCCGTGTGTGTTACGCCGTGTTTTGTTGATGCTATCATCTTTGCCTTGCGCAGATGATCCTTCATAATTGAAAATAAAAAGTCCAGGCCGGCTGCATGGCTGACGGTGTCACCACTCTCATTATCACTGGCTGTTTGTGTTGTCTGTCAAAAAATGGATGAATGAAACGACTTTGTATCGGCCGCGTCTTCTATCGAGGGAAAGTTATTTATCCTATGTTTTATCGCCCAGCCCCAAAGTGACACAGACCCGTTCATTCACAAGAAATCATCAAGCTGCACTCTCAAACAAGGTGCGGAGTGAGAAATCTGCGGCACTACTGCACAGTACTGTAGTTGGCTCATTTTAAAAACACATTTTGGAGATGACGAGACAGATGACCGAAAAAAGAGAGTGAGACGTGGGCTATAGTCTACTGTAGCTGCCGTCGTTACATTTTGTCATTGAAAAACGAGGCTACTATATTATTTACTGTCTGCAGCTAGTTCTCCTTTCATCCTCTGTATCATGAACAGCACCACTCCTAATCGCGGCTATCAGGCTGTCAGCATTGTCCCCAAAACGTCTGAGCAGTATTTAGTACGGTGCTGCCACCTAGAGGAAAACAGTTGTGGTGAAAAGACACGCGTTCACGCGATCCTGCAGTGCAGGAAAAACCCCGCAATTTTGAAACAGTAACATCTGTAAGCCAATGAAAAAATCTGACTTATTTTTAGATTTGGTGTTTCCACTGCTCATTTCTACCCATTAACACTAACACACAACAGCTGTTAATCCGGCCTAATTTAAACTTTAAAGCAGAAGTAAGTGGTCCGGTCGTTTTCGCTAATGCTGCGTTCCAGGCAGGCTTTTGAAATCGTAAATTACAGCTTCAAGTCACAACTTACGACTTTGTAGCGTTCCAGGCAACCCACTCGTGTTTTTCCGACCTGTTTTACCGGTGAAAGTCACTATAACGGCCACTCGTAACTTCCGACCGGTGAACTCGTACCAGATCGAACTGGTACGACTTCACGGTCGGAAAAATAAGAGTTTCCTTGAACGCACAATAACAGTCCTCGTCCCTACGTCGCCACATTCACGGCGTTCCTTGGCTGCACACACAGCCCTGCATGCCGTTCTCTCTCCTCATTGGATAAAAACTGTAGGATACGATAAATGTTTTCTCCTCGGCTCAGAGCAGAGCAGAGGGACTGAGACCCGTGTTTCAGTCCAAACACTCTATGTAAGTGATTGCTGTCGGAAGATATAACTATTTAAGACTTATATTAACACAAATATATCACTTACTTCTGCTTTAACACCTTATGTTACAGTTCATTAGAGATAGTGGGCCCTATTTTCCTGGCGCAACTCAGGGGGGCGCAGCGAGGCGAGCCCTGGCGCAGCTGGCGCAGTGGCATTTTCCTCCAGTGCAACAAGGTGCGCAGCGGATTCAAAAATTGGCAGACTGCTGTGCGCCGAGATGGGAGTGGTCGCGCAGCAGGGGGAGGTGTCGACAGATTCACCTTGGCGCAGTCACAATTTGTTGCCGATAGACCGTGCGGAGAGTGCGCCGAAAGCTCGCCAGCTCCAACCTGGTCTAGTCTCAGCGCAAGGCGCAGCGCAGCCAGCGGACTGGTATTTTGACTGCCCAGCGCGCAGTGCGCCCACGTCACCAAGACCTCACAGGCAGGTTTCCACAGTTCCAGGCACATTTAACTCATTGAGTGCCAACCACGTAATTTCTCGTTTTTCGTTCCCATGCGTTGAGTGCCAAAAACGAGATTTTACGTTTTTTGCTTTTTTTTTTAATTATGAAAATAGACACTTTAATACACATTATATGTAAATTTGGGGACTCTACGACGAGCAGAACTGAAATAGATGACGATCAAAGTCTCATGACAGCTCATGATCTGGAAGTTTTTATCATAACTCAGCTTTTGCAAACGGAGTTCTGCATGTGGATGCAGCAGCTGCTCTGCTCTCACCCGCGAGGCTCCAGCAGCTCGGAGCAGAAACAGGAAGCTCTCAGCCGACGGTCCCGCCCGGTCTTCATCTGGAGCAACACCGTGTCCTCCCTAAGGTCCTCCCGCGGTAAAATCTGATGGTCTCTGGGCCAAAGTAGACCGCCGGCACCGACCCGTACCACAGAAGGACCGCGACCACCGGTGGGACCGGTGTTCCCGAGCTGCTGTGGCCGAGAGACCATCACGTTCCGCGGCAAGAGGCTGTGACACGGCACGGTGCGTTTGTGTTATTGTTGTTTAGTGGCGCCCCCCCCGCCCCCGATGGTGGTTTTGTGAATAGAACAACAATTGTTGTATACTGTATTTATCTTACACGAGCCCTTCGATCCAGAAATGCGAGTGTCAGAAGAGCGACAGGCACAAACAGAGCACCTTTCATAAAAGATGCTCTATCTCCTTTTCTAGAAAAAAAGGAGGGATTTTGGTGAAACCCAGCCATGTTTAGCTTGAGTTTTCTCAGGAATGGAGGCACGTAGAAACAAACGGTTTGTGGCCATTTGAAGCATAAAGTTTCACCTTTCAAATGAGCTACAGTATGTGTTGGTGGCAATAATATAGAATACACTATGGCTCTACATAAAAAGTCAAAAATGGTCTAAATTGCCGGTACACTTGACTAAAACTTTGGAAAGGAGCGCGGCACTCAATGAGTTAAATGCAATTAATAATAATAATAATAATAATAATAATAATAATAATCACAATAACCCCTAATGTAACTATCTGAATCAGCACATACACGTATATCTATATAGATTGTCCCGTCACACTGATGACAGATCAAAGGCTGTCGGCATGCGTAATGGAAACTCAGCCTGACTGAATTAACACAGATGAAACCAGGGAGGGACTGGGACAAAAAGCAGCCGTGGATGTCCCAAGAGCAGGTGTGGACACTACACACTGTGCCGTTGAGATGATCCTATATTTATTTATTTACTTATTGATTTATTAGAGGGCAGCGGCCGCATTGTCACGCGACCATAACAAATAAAACTGAAAACAAATAAACTATCATCTCTCACAGCAAACCACAATCAGCCTCGGCATCATAGTGAGCAGATATTCACATCTCCCATCTCAGGTAAATTCTAAAGAAAAAAGAAAAAGAGAGACGCTCCGTGATGCCTCCTTTACGCACAGCTGTTTGTTTATGTTGTGATCTGTGCACACGGGTTTAAATAGTAGGTTACTAAATATGAGTGTCTTTATTAATGGAAAAGGTGTGTGTGTGTGTGTGTGTGTGTGTGTGTGTGTGTGTGTGTGTGTGTGTGTGTTTTGTTTTTTTTACTGGGCAACAGCTCTCAATATGTCAGAGCAAACCTGGATAACATCATAACCTCCTCCCTCCCAGACTACTTTTGCATCATCAGCCCGTGAGGTCTGTTCGCGCGACCGGACACTGCCAGCTTGGACCGGACCAGAACATCAGTTTCCTCCCGTCTCACTTGCTGTGAGAGATGATAGTTTATTTGTTTTCAGTTTTATTTGTTATGGTCGCGTGACGATGCGGCTCAATAAATCAATAAGTAAATAAATAAATATAGCAGATCATCGCAACGGCACAGTGTGTAGTGTAAACACAGCAGTAATCCATCCCCATCTTTCATCTGTGTTAATTCAGTCAGGTTGAGTTTCCATTACGCATGCCGACAGCCTTTGATCTGTCACCAGTGTGACGGGACAATCGATATAGATAAACAGTACGTGTATGTGCTGATTCAGTAATAAATAGGGGTTATTGTGATTATTAATTCCATTTAAATGTGCCTGGAACTGTGGAAACCTGCCTGTGAGGTCTTGGTGACGTGTGCGCACTGCGCGCTGGGCAGTCAATTGCCTCCCTCTTCCACGGTGAAATCAAACGTGTGCCTCGCGAGGAGAGGAGCTCATTTGATTGGTGAAGATCTAACTCGGCTGTGTCAAACCCACTCCACGCCTTCTCTCCTCCCTCTATGCCATTTGCGCCGGTGGGAGGGAAGTAGGCGGGATGCGCCCCTCTGCGCGAAAGCAGGCCTGATCCGCTGCGCCTGCGCTAGTTTACGAAAATAGAGCCCAGTGAATGTACTGTATGCCGTTGCTGCAAGACAAATACAAAAAATGCAATTGAGCCATTAATATCAGAGCAGAATTATTGACGTGCATTATTTTCAGTAACCAGCACAGAAAAAAATAAACAAACACACACACACACACAAACACACACACACACACACACACACACACACACACACACACACACACACACACACACACACACACACACACACACACACACACACACACACACACACACACACACACACACAAAACTGAACTAAAGCAAAGACTGTGCCTGGTTTAAGTTGGAACTGAATGTTTCTGCACTTTCAGGTACAGTTTGAGCAGATGGCTTGAAACCATATGCTTTGGGAGGGAAGAAGTTTGCCAGCAATCTTGGGGATGTCAGTTTGTATATGTCTAGTTTCATCTGAAGTTATTTTTTCCAGGCTATTTAGGTTAGAAAAAGGGATTGAATTTTTACTGGTTTGACTGTAAAAATAACTGTAATGCTTTGTGTGGATGGGGCCACAAATACAGGTGCAGTTAATCCAGTCAAAATACAGTTTGAGAGTAGCTTGATGTATTTAGCTGACGTTCTTATTCAGAAAGACTTCAAGGGAGTGTGCAGTAAAATAAGCTGCAGTTCTGTTATCATCGGGAAGCCAATAGGAAGGAGCAAAAGTCTCATTTAATAAATGCACAAGAAATATTATGAAATGAAATGCTTTCCATCCATAGTGTGAAGCACTGGAATAACCTTGTTGTCCCTGAAGGACAAACAGTACATTAGCTATGGTGCATTTTGATTTGAGTCAAATTGTATTTCTCACCATGTATAAAGCTCCATTAATGTGAAGTTTCAGTACAGTAAGACAATATAATGCCATTTACTGGGATTCTCCACCGTCCCATCTGTGACACAGCCTTTGTTCATCCTCTTACATTTGACATTCCATATTTTAAGCTCTATGTGTCATGTCTCTTTCATTTGAAATTAGGCTTTGATGAATATTGTATGAAAAAGAACCTGCTTGCAAAGAGACTGACCTTCACAGCTGTGTTGCTGCTGCATTTGAAGTATTGTCAAGTCCTATAGGCTTATGAAGGCACTTAGACTAACAGAAGTAGAAAGAAAAGGACTGAAAAATATTTAACCAACATTGCCTTGATTTTAAAAAGCTAGCCGCGAGGCTCAACAGGCAGCAGGCTTGCTTAATCACGAGGATGGTGGTATTTGAAACAGCACTTTAAATGCCCTTTCTCCTTGTTCTGTATTGGGGAGCTGTCTGAGTTTGCCCATTCAGCCGCATCGTTGTGATAAAGGTTAATCTGTTCATGTCAGATATCGCAGTGTAATGGCTGTCTTTGGATTAAAATAACAAAATGAGAGAAACCTAACAAACACACACATACACACACTGACACACACATCAAACACATAGTTAGGGTGTGATGCTGGGTCTATTCGTCATTCTATTTTGTTTTATTTATTGTATCCCTATTTTATTAATTTGCTTCCTTTGAAAACATGTTGTGACGGCCCTGCTTGCTAAAGGTGCTTTATAGATAAATATGCTTTGACTTAATTTTTCCCTTTTACAGTCTGATGGTGGGCTGCACTGCCAGCCATCTGAAGAGGTTTGAGTAAATAACTACTGACTTTTTAATCAAAGACACTGAGGCTTATGGCTCCACCTTAACACACATGCTTCAAACATCTGGGTGACCAGCTGCTCCTTCCGCTAATCCGATTGGCTCCTTAATGTTCTCTGAGAACATCTGGCGGCACCTCGGCCCTTTGATTCGTCTCACCTGGCAGAACCTTGCTGTTGGGGCTTTACCTTGCTCTGTAAGCATTTTGAAAACAAGGTGAAAACTGTCAACACTCCTGACTAGAATCCATCAACAAACACAAGTGAAAATGAAAAAAAGAAGAAAGAAATCTAATAAACACATGTGTTGTTGGAGTGTTTTCCTCCCGGGTATCTGTGCTCATGCCACAGCCTCAGGTGACACTGATCGTTGGCTCATTTGCTCTTTTGAACGTGCCACTGCCAGTTTGTGCTCGAGGGTTATTGGTAGCAGTGGCCTGTTAATATCTGCCACTCCAATGCAGGGTAGAAAGGCTGCAGGCTCCTCTGACTGCGTACAACAATCCTTCACTTCCCTCAGAGAGGAAAAATGACGCAGCCTTGATTGCAGAAGGTGACCAGGATGATTGCCTCTCTAGATCTAAATCAAACTTCTGCACATGATTACCTCTCAAAAGGATGTATGACACATGTTGGGGATGTCTTGAGGAATAAATGATAATGTTGTGCCACCATTAGTAAGGATATTATAACAGAGACAGCAGGGGGTAACATAATTACAGGCCCACATGCTTAATCACTGTGGATAACAATTTCAAGACTGATGACCATGAAGTGTCCAATAATACTTTGCAAAATCCAATAAAGTACTCTAAGTCAAGCATAATTCAAAAACATTTCATAAGTGCAAGGGTACTGTCTATAGCTGTGGAGCCCCAAACTAAACAATAAATATGCTAAATATTGGGACAGACATCCATATGCAAAGAATTTTGTCAGACAGGCCTATCGGGAAGCCTGCGCAGTGTTTGGCCTGCTTCCTGTCCAGAACCTGGGCTGCAGAGCGTCTGTCAGGGAAGATGTCCAAACTACAGCCCAATCAGGCTGTGTGCCATCTTTCTGCAAATTCGCCCTTAAGCTGTGGAGCTCAAGAAAGCCCTGGTGCACTTGTGGGTGGCGGAAACGATCGTCATTTAGTATGGATGCAGAATCTTGGTAAATTTAGATGAAGTGACGTGGAGGACCGCTCTATACGTGTCTCTCAGACTACAGTAGTAGACTCTTACCATAATGAAACTGGCATTCAAGATGCTTATCTCAACAGATGTATGGCTCTTCTGGTCGACATCACAAGCAATGCCTCTCAACCTTGCTTTTGTGTCTTCCTAACTCTCATCTTACCCATGTCACACCACTGAATGCCTGGTTTAAATAAATGCTTGAAGCATCTGTCATAAACTGTATGTATGCCCTGCTCTCTAAAAATGTCTCTTTTCCTGGAAGTGCCACAGATGAGGTGCTGGTCTCACCCAGACCACGTGGTCCAATCTCTATATTCTTGAAATTGTCAGCTGCAATCATTTTACCCACTTGAGTGCAGGTTCTTATGAACTCAACCTTGGCTAATCCACACAGCAAGGCTTCTGATAGCTTCCTTGTGGAGATAATATTATTGGATACCATGTGATAAATCTTGATCGTTAGTAATCTGCTTTGAAGAGATTTGGAGGAGAGGGAGAAGTGGGGAGCGTTAATCAATAATGTGAGTGGCCTGATCACCCCTAGGGGGCTGTGCAATTGCTGTACAGTGTCGCTTTTCTATTCAATAAGCCAAACAGCTGCTGCTTCGTCCTGCAGAGACACTGCCTCGCCTCCCTTCTCTCATACACAGAGAAGCTATTTCAAAAAGGCACAACCCCCAATTTACACAAACAGCTGGCTCCTCCAGACAGTCACGTATAAGCACAAAACATGATACAAAGGCTGGTACCAATGCTTTCACAGTCTATGTTTTTTCAAATGGAGACTTTCTACAAGATAAAAACCATCCACGTGTTTTTATTCGCATTAAGCAATATCAAATTACAAATACCTCATGGAAACAGTAAAATTCGATTCAATGTCATGAATATCGATAAAAAGTTTATCGATGTCATCTGATTTTTTTTGATCAATACAAAGTTAATGTGACAAATGCTGATGGAAACAGTTCTTTGCCAGATAAATGTGAGTTGCAATCATGTTTTATGTCAATTGGTCAAAGACACGGCGGGAGTAAACAAAGAACGATGCAGGTGTACAGGCGGACACACTGGCTTCATGTGAAGTGTCACCATCTCCCAGAAACAGTCTGAAGCGCTGCCGTTCACAAACCACCGGTGAGAGGCATCCTCTGGTGTATTTAACGCTCGGTGCATCTGCATCAAAACAGCCCGACGCAGGATTCAAACCGGGGCCGCCTGCGGTGAGGACTGTAGCCTCTACATGGGGCGGTTGCTTTACCCAATGCGCCACGCACCGCCCCAGGATTCAGGCTTTTAAAAAAAACTTTGGTTTTGTTATTCGTATTCAGGAAGAAACCAGAAGTGGGCGCACTTGAGACTTCCTCCGAGCTAGCCGGCTAACTTACGCTTTAGCTCTCGGCTAACTAGAACGGGAATAAAATAATTTAATCGTGCAGCTCTTCTAGACTTTCCAAACGTAATTGGACTGAATTGATCAAATTCTGGTAGTGAAAAGAGTTGTTTCGCGGGCTGACACTCAAAAAAATGTATCCAACATTTTATAGCTGCTTCTTCTCCCGTTAAGGTGCATTACCACCACCTACTGTGTTGGAGTGTGAACCAGATCACCTGGTGCTGTTGCTCCTCTGCGATAACGGGGGACTGAGCCTAGCTCTCTTCACCAAAACCAAACTGTGGCAGTGTCTCGTCCATGGATGTGATTGGCTCAAAACACGCACCAACATGTTTTTTTGTTCTGTTTTATTAATCTCTTGTCTCTTGTAAATCATGCTCAAAACATGCATCCAACCATTTCTTTTTCTTTACAAAAAAGACCCCAAATAATGAGGAGAAACTTCGGACAGAAAACTATTCTGGATCAAAGCATTATTTGTGTACTTCCAAATAACGTATTCGGGTTCTGGTACATCCCTAGTCCCCACATCTAAACCCACTGGAGCCCCTTTGGGATCAGTAGGAACAGGATGTTCTCAGCATAAATGTGTTATCAAAAAAAAAAAAAAAAAAAAAAAAACGACCACAGCTTCTGTGTCTCTTGACTGAGCCAAAATGGACAATGATCCCTAGCAGATTGCTGAATTCATGTCTGCAAGATTTCACATAGAATGTATACTCAGTGTTACTCAATATGTCAGCGTTTCTTTCACCCACTGCAGACGGTATAATCAATTCAGACATGTTTAGCAGAAGCAAAGCACAGCATACTCGTGAGATAAAAGAAACAAAGATGGAGAAAGAAAACAAAAGGCAAGGGCACAATGCTTCAGCTTGTTTCTTTCACTGAACAGCCTCACTGCATAATTTGTTTTTACCTAATTAAATAGCCTGCATGAGGATGGTGAGGTGTCATTGTAAGGGTCTGTAATGATCTGTCACCTATGCTGAGAGCATAATGTAGACCTGATTGACTGTGACACTACCCTTGGCGTATAACCTTCAAGACAGCGAAAGGGGAATAGCTTTGACCCTGCAGCACAGTTGTTTCCAAGTCAGGATTATCAGTCAGTTCAAGAGTTGAGACACACTTAACCAGTAAATTTAGTTATTCCAAAACCTCAGTTATTCACATTTTTATCAACGTTTCTTCATTATGTATAATGAAGAAAACTCCATTATATGTAATGAAGAAAACAAGTTATATCTTATTTACAAATAGAAGAAATCTATCATCCACTCTCCTGCACATTCATCTCAGCCACTCCCACACCATAGCATTTGCAAAATTAGCCAGCAAGCTAAGTTGATAAAATGTAGCCTACCACCAGCAGTTGTCGTTTGAGTGTGTTAATAACTGGAGAATGACCAAAAACTGACATGACGTGCTGCTAACATTAGCAAGCCAGGTTAACTAGCTTTCACATTACATGTGTGACATTACATTACATTACTGTACATACTCGTACACTTTAGCCTAGCATGCTAACTCTGTATTCCATGGTAAATGTAGGTTGTGCATTTTCTAGTCATTGACCACTCAAAATTTTAATTTTCATTAATTTACAATCACCCATTCAGACACAGATTCACACATCTCTCCACACACACACACACTCATACTGCTGACTGTGCTGAGAAGACTTGTTGGTATAAACTACTTTTTGAGAATTTTTAAACCTGGTAATTCTACCATCTGTTTAAAGCAATAGGGATCAACTGTTTTTATCTACCCTAGTCTAAAATTAGGGACCCAGGAATAAGACGTCATTGTGAACTGTGAGTGTAAATCTGACACTATGATTGCAAACTGCACAGGTGCTGTGTAAAAATGGAAAGGTTGATAGCAACAGTAATCAAGGGGGGGCAGAGTGAGGTAAACAGTCAATAATTGTGAGGTATATAGGGGGAGGTGAAAAAGATGTCATGATCCTTTCTATTCACCCTAAGCTATAGCCTACTATCAGGGGGCTATTTTTAAGCCACAGGTCATGCTCAATCTTTCATCTCTTTGTAAAAAAAATCTATCAGTGAAAAAGTCAGCCAAAGCCACCTCCTGTGACATCTCAAACAGGGGCTGAACGGCTGCTGTATCTCTCCAGGATCACAGGTGATCTGTCATAGCGGGCAGGTGTTTTGTATGCTCTTCAGCGTCCCCTCAGAACAGCATCTGCTTCACATCCTCACAATCAGCCTGTGCGGACACACACACACACACACACTATTCTAGTCGGATGCTGAATCGCTTTGTGCCTCATGCCCTTTCCAACCCGGCTGTTTATCTGCACTTTCCCCAACACAATCCCCCTCAACATGGAGGCGACAGAGTCATACCTGTGTACAAGCATCTTCTAAGTAGCAGAGTTTAGTTTGTCAGCAGGCTGGCTTTGCTGTAAAGCTACATGAATGCACAGGGAATCAGGGCAGTAGCGCTTGGGTGGGCACAGTAACAATTAGTTGCGGTAAAGGACAGAGAGAAGCATCTCTGGCTGTGAATATGCATGCAGTGGTTTTCCACTCCTTGTCATTGGGACTTAATAAAAATGCACGACTCAACAAGGGGCACTGAGCAGAAAGATTAAACTGGGCTAAGCCACCAAACTGCCTGCATCTCGTGAATTTTACATCTTGTAGGCCCGGAGCTATGGTCTATCCCTCTGACATGCTTCACCGGTCTTTCAAGCAGATCTGAATGCATGCATGCATGTTTCTGAAGTGATTCAGGAAGGCCTCTCCAATCTCCTCACCAGGGCCGGCCCTGTACATCTGGGGGCCCTAAGCAGGATAAAATTGGGGGCCCTGCCTCACAGTGTAGCTATATATGTACCATCAAATATTCATAAAACCAGCTACCATATGCAACCCTTGCATATTTTATTGTACCTCTATCAACATGATGGCGAGCAGATATTTTATTACTAATTAGAGTCACTGAAACACTTAAAGCTGTCTAATTGCACTTGTCATTTTTTCTTCTACTTAGTTTTTGTCTGAATGTTAATGTTAATATTGTGAATGGCGATAGGTGGCTCCAAACCTGCAGTATTAAATCACTACTTTTGATGTAGCAGAAAGATAAAATATTCTACAAAAGATTACAGTTTGAACAGATTTATTTTCTTTAAATTATCTGTACAGCTAAATTCTATAACCCTTAAAACAAAACTTCAGTTGAGAAGAAGATAGAGGATGTTGGTTGGTCAGCAGCATCATCAGCAGTAACCATTGGAGCTGTGGAGAAGATTAGTAGAATTTTTTTAGCCACTTGTGTACACACAATTTAATTTTCCAACAGAGATAAACATATTGTGGCAACAAACAAGAAACTTACCAACTGTATGACTGGAACCAGCCACAGGGGAATGAGGATGTGGCAACATGACATATCTAATCAGCCATTAATAAATGGGTGATTGATCCTTTATCCCCTCACAGGAAAACAGCTGTTATCTTTTCACTGTAAACAGACCTTTTACAGTCTATGAAACAGACCTTAAAATCAGCCAGGACATGTTAACTGCAGCAGGCTGGTACATGTAGCAGCTAGCCAGCTAAGTGAGCTAACACAAGCACTGACATGTTTTTCGGCTAAACGTACATCTGGTAAACATAACATTAATTAGCCTTACCTTGTCCTTGTTTTTTTTTCATCCTCGGCCTTCTTCTTTTTCCTATTTTCTGCACCTGACAGATATATCCTTTTGGACATCGTCACTGTTCAAAAGCTAATCACCTCCTCGCAAATCGCGATCTCAGTGAGTGAGGGAGGGAGGGGGCCAGGGGGGAGAGGGGGGGAAGGGGTGGTGCGCGCTCGTTACCGGACAACGGCCACAGTCTGCGTTACGTTTACGTATGCGTGTCACGGTCATTGTTGCCAGTTGGGTCAAGGGTTACACGTTGCCGTTGTCAGAGACGGTTAGACAAATGATTGAGCAAAGTTTGGGGGCCCCCTAGTGGCTGCGGGGCCCTAAGCAGCTGCTTAGTTCGCTTATAGGGAGGGCCGGCTCTGCTCCTCACCGATAGACTGGAACAATGCCAGTAGCACTCACTGACACTGCATCTACTGTACTCTCTGCATCTCGTCTCTGCATGGGGACAGGCCTCAGATGAGGACCACAGTGACCAAAGGATTTCTGACATGGGTCAGCCTGGCAGCCATAGATCCAGCAGGTTGGCACAGATGGACGGATGGATGACTAAACCTGACTCGCCGTGCAGGTAGCTGCATTTGGTGACTGTGCACACTGGCAGTAAGAAGTCACATCAAAGACTTTGAACTTGGGACACAAATAGCATGAAATATGGCAGTAAAATTCAGATAGCTCAATCATGTCTGCCAACTTGGAATATATTTGCAATGGAACATTTTTTGATGTATTACTCAATAATATTTTTCCTTTGAGCTGTAAACCAGGAAAGCATGTTTATTAATTGGACTAATAACAAAGTAAAATCTGGACATTCCTGCATATACAGTAAGTATTTCCCTGGGAAGAGCAGTGTTGCTGTTTAAAATTCAATTAGTTTCTATGTAAATAGGGCAAATCTGTGGGGTTTTAATTAGCGATTATGGGGCAGCCTTGAGTGATTCAGGTGAGTAAGAAGAAGAAGGGGGGAAGTGAAAGGAAAGGGAACAATTTATAGATTGATCGATTGGCTGCAGATGTTTATTTATTTGTTTTTTCTCTACTTCTCTTGTTTTGTTCTCTTTTATCACAATTTATCTCAACTCATTTACTTTTTTGGTTGCTGTGTTGCAGTGTTAGGTCTTTCTTGTCTTGTGCTGCGTCATGTCTTTATGTTTGTCACTTGTATTGCAAAATAAAAAAAAATGTGATATAGCGATAACAAAGGGGCGATTCGAACGACAGCTAAAAAAAATAAAAGGCCCGGTGTGAACGCACCTTTAGGGTTAGTAAGACAGGTAACACAGTATTTCTTCAATAAAGTTGTGTAGTGTTTTAAATCTTGCAAGTCAACATGTAGGCAGGTTATTGGACAGATAGGAAGTCTCACAAGTCTCACACATTTCATATGGTTTCATGTATGAAATTAGGGGAGCTCTCAAAGGGATTATTTAGCACTGATTCATTCTTCCTTCCCGCTCCATCATATGCAATATTGACAGTGGTGGCCTGTCTATGTGTGGACTACCATCTGCTTCTCTTTCGCATTCGTTGGCCGTCATCATTGCAGTCAGGAATGGAGGGATACATCATTTCTTCCCGACCATATGTATTCATCAGAGGAAGAAAGCCTTCACTTGATATTCAAAAACCATCCAAGTTACGCTGTCAGTGTACACCTTCTGATTTCCTGGCTTTTTGTAACACTCTGATTTTCTCCCACTTTCTCTTGTGGTCTTTGCGAGCTCTGTCAGGGAGAAAGGATTCATTATTTGAATACATCCGCTCTGTTGCTAATTTGTAGGAGAGTGAAACGGAGACTGATGCCCTCTCCGACCTGAATCTGCCGTGTCTAATTATGCCTTCTACCTTTTTTTAGGTCACACCTGGTGTCACAGCGCCACACTTCAGCAATGTTAAGTGGTGCTTTTAATGGGTTTTCTGCCACAGGTTCAAGTTAAAAAAATAAGGCCCGGCATAGACTGCTCCATATTAGGGATCAAAATTACCTGCAAGTGGGGGCAGAATCATTTAATATCAGGAGAAGGAGAGAGGTGAGATGAAAAATAGAAATGAAGCGGTTCCAGTCTTGGTGATGTAATATTAATAATGTCATTACTCATTTTATGTTACTGTTAACTAAACTGCTACAAGTATGTCATGTGTATGCAAAAACACCTGATAAGGACTGTGCTTCAATAATATGGACCACAACAGAAGCAAATTGTTTTTTTATGACCAAAGCTTCATATTATTCATATTATTACATGAAAGCTCACTGTGTCTCATGTTCTTATATTGAAAATGTTAGATAAATAAGATGTACGGTAGTTAGTTTAAAAAAAAAAAATGTTTAGACAGATGAGGAATTGGGATTTAATTTATTTGCCTTGTCACAGGCCCTTAGATGCAGCGCTGGCTTCAGATCTTTAAATGGCAAATGGCAAAGCTTTCTTCTGCTTGCCTCAGCTGCTCAGATAGAAAAAAAAAAAAACATCCCTAGGAATCACTGTCTTCTGTCCTTATCATAAGGCAAAAAGTTCCACTTAAAGCAAAATTCAAAAGCTTTCAGTCCTCTAAAACCTATTTAAAAGGGAATATGATATGAGGGTACAGGACCCCTTGTCCTCACATCATCTACATTACTGAAGTCTTAAATAATGTGGGATGAACACTGTGTGTGCAGCCGCAGCTGATGACTCCATAACATGATGGAACAGTGTTGTTAGTCGTCAAGCCATGCTAACTGGTTTGCACTTTACACTGATTACCCTGCCTGCTATCTCAGTGTCTCCCGTAAGTCTTACAGACCCCTCAGAATGCTTTACAATCATTTACATACACATACGTACACACACACAGGCATTGGACAGGGGCAAAACTTTGATATACAGACTTGAGAATCCAGGGATCAAACCACCTTCCTCATTAGTGGACAACCCGCTACCTCCTGAGCCACAGCCCCAATAGAATAAAAACCTGACAACACAATGGGTCCTCCCAGTTGTTTAATGGTGTGAAGGGACAGATGGCCTAAACTGCTAACAGCTGACAAGCTTGTTGAAAAAATGGGGGAAAAAACAGCACTCGTCAGTCAACTTCTGTCATGGGAAACACCCTGCCAGAGGCTTGCAGCTGAGACATGTTTCCAAATGTGTCCGAAAAATGGTTTTATCGTTTTGGAAAATAGGAACAGTACTGAAATTTGAATTCCCCTCACATAGTGTGCAAGAAAATATATTTTATATTCTCCTCCTGCACACTATGTGAGGGGACCAACACTCCTGTCTTTTAGCAACATCTGTTTGAGAACTTCCTGGTATTTAACCTCTATCTGTTGTACCAGTTTGTTTGCACAACATGGAACAACTGGAGCTTATCAAAACAAACACTTATATTGGTGTGACACTTTGAATATTTGATGAAACAAATTAGGTCGGACTAAAAAGATGGAAAGCCCCATTTTACAAATCAAAGGGTGAGCAAACTGAGTTTAGATGGGTTTATCCTTCTCTATATCCCTACTGCAAAGTGAATTTCTGCCTTAAGTCCCTTGATACTGAGGCTTTGCTTAACAGGAGGAGTTGAGACAGAAAGCCCTGAAGGCACTGAAAATGAAGGACTGTTAAATAATTTTTGTCAGAAGGTGTGTCAGGCTTGGATTCAAGCAGACAAGACTTCAGCAAAACATAGAGGGTTGTTCTGTGGAGAAAGGGAGTGTGTCATGCTCAACACGTTCACAGCCCTGATCAAGGTGTTTAACTGGATGGGCAGATTGTGAATAGAACCAAATCCTGAAAAACACACAGATGCATAAACGGTACATAAAAACCCACTTGTGGCATTTACATACATTTACATATTAGGTCACAGAGTTTCAGAGTCTAGCTCTGAGGCAATAACACATGGATTCAAAGGTCCACAGAAAACAGCATCTAAAAAAAGAGCACGTCTTTGTAATTCTGATGTGAACTAGTATTTTTCTCTGCTGATACTCTTATCCTTGTACTACAACATTCAACAAGATTATGTCACCTTCCTGTACTACCCTGATGATTCCTTGTCTAGGTCCTCTGACCTGCTTGTTTTACATTCACGGTTGAATGCCTCTAAATTTCTTGCAACTTAATCAGAACAAGATGGAAATTCTACAGCCCCCCAAAGACAAGCTAGCACTGCAGTACAAACTTGCAAGTCTACCAGCTTATGTTGAGGTATACTTTAAGTATGCTATTTGACTCAGACTTCACTTTAACTGGGCAGCTAACTGCCAGTAAACAAACCTGTTTTTCAAAAACAAAACCATTCTGTTCTAAAGGTAACCCAGAAAAAGTGGTGCATTTTCTAACTCTTACATGGATTATTGGAACACATTACACTCCAGTCTCAGCCAAAACAGCATAAATCATTTACAACTGGCACAAAATGCAGTGGTGGAACAGCCACAGTTATTTCATTGGATTCAC
This sequence comes from Trachurus trachurus, assembly GCF_905171665.1. Taxonomy (NCBI): domain Eukaryota; kingdom Metazoa; phylum Chordata; class Actinopteri; order Carangiformes; family Carangidae; genus Trachurus; species Trachurus trachurus. Next base: position 22,161,505 of record NC_139893.1, on the reverse strand, counting down.
TGAAATATTGTCTAAAACGATTTGATTCTTACTTCATAACATATCAATGACCTTTCGACCCCATATGTGTACCTGCTCATCGCCTACCTGAACATTGCAAGTTAGCTATGTCTGTCTGTTTTGAAATCCTAATTTGCTGGGGTGCTGCGGTTTGCTTCGAATGCCTAGCACAGCAGCAGAGTGATTCAGTGAAGTGAAGGGTTACAATTCCCACAATATCCTGCTTGTCAGGTAAATGTACTGGGGTAGAAAGTACAATATTTCCTTCTGAAATATAGTGGAGTAAAAGAATTAAGTAGCACAAAATGTAAATACATTGATCAAGTAGTTACTACTCAGTAAACTCAAATTATACTTAATTACTTTTCACCACTGTTAATACAATACTGTATATAGCCTTCAGCACTGTACACATAATGACATCTGTGAAAGATCTGTTATAAAATCTAATATGAGATCACTAAAAGACTGACTAAACACCATAGCCACAGGATAAACTATTAAAAATATTTTAATATATTAATTTCAAATTAGTAATTAAAAACCAAGCCTTGTAATTACATAGCATTGGTTTTGACCTGAAGATACTTGATATAATCAAATTCAAAAACTCTGAAGGTAAGAAAGTAAAGTGTAATACACAACTTAGATAATTAGCTACTGCTACCTATATTTACATACAGTGTCTGTGAAATGCACAGGAGCAGAGGTCTTGAGTGCCTCTTCCAGCGTTGGATTATTGACAGAATGATAATGTCTATTTATACCAAAACAGGAAAACTTAAACTCTCTGTATAGCATCTGCTTCCAGCAGACTGAAGCTGGTTTAGTTGTAGTTTTTTCAGGCTGGCGTCCCTGAAGCTGTTTACTTAAGTTCTCCCACACCACACAGCACTGCACCAAAGATTTTATGGTCTGGTATATAAATATACTCAAAAAGGGTTCAGCTTTTCTGGTTAAATAAACAAGGAAACTTTCATCATATCAGTGGTGGTTGACATGGAACAACTACTGTAATATCCAATTCAATGTCTTCATCGTTTAGTTTTTAAGTTAAAATGGAAGTATCTGTGGACCCTCAGATGGGATTGAAGGAGTGCATCCTCTGGGCTTGGAAGGTCTTTCATACCTGCAGGGAGTCAGAGATGAGGGGAGTCAAGGTCTGATTAATATTGGAGCTATGATTTCTCCTGGATTCACTTATCATTTGTGTGTATAAAGCCTCGAAACGCCTCTTCTGGAATAAGGAAAACAACACAGAGACGAGACAACGACGAGACAAGGCCAGACACACCACCAGAGCCCAGGAATAATGTTAAATTGCAACTACATATCCCCATAAATTTAATGTTTAATTCTAGGCAGACCTACGGAAGCCGAGAACGGCCAGGTCCGTATACATTTTTTTTATTACCGTTTTCTCGTGATAACGACTTATTATTTCGTTATCTCGAGATAACAAAGTCCGTTTTCTCGTGATAACGAATTAATTTATTTCGTTATCTCGAGATAACAAAGACCGTTTTCTCGTGATAACGAAATAATCATAGAATGTGTCGTTGACATGGTTGCCTAGCAACAGGAGGCTACTGTTCAGCTCGGGGCAGTTAACTTCAGTCCAGAGCGATAGATATAACATCTATCTATCGCTCTGCTTCAGTCTACTCTACTCACTGGTGTGGTTATTGTCCACACCAGCTGTCAACAATAACTTACCAGTAAGTTACACTTAACGTTAGTTTGAATAACGTCACTGTGCTGGGTTTATTTAAGGGGCTACCGGCCGGTGGTCCCATCTATCCTGTTTCAGCTAAGCTAACGTTAGCTACTGTCTGCTGCTGTCAGAAATCACAACCTTATCTCGAACCATCAGACACCTGTTGCCTGCGACCACCGACATGTAGGCTAATGTTAATTTGGCAAGACAGCAGTGTTCATGAGCTTTATCTGAGCAGCAACTAGCTAACATTACCTTAGCTGAAGCTGCCATAACGTAAGTTAGTCAACTCTCATGTGTTTATGCTAACCTGTAGCCCCTTAAATAAACCCAGCTCAGTAAACAAACTAACGTTAAAGTGTAACTTACCGGTACTTCATTGTTGACAGCTCCTCAGAGCAGACTAACGTTAGTGGCAGCTCTTGAAGGCTGAAGTCAGGATGATGTGATCACATAAATCAGCTCACTGATTTGAGTTCTACACATGGTTCTGAGCAATTATCCCACGAAAACATCTCTTCTGTTACGTTAGATCTGTAGATGTGTAGTGTTTCCAACAGACTCGCTTTAGTAGCCTCCTGCTACGAACATACAGCGGCTAACCAGCTGCTACTTCCCCGTAAGCAGAAGCGATTGCACCGGGGAAACATGTTGCTAGGCAACCATGTCAACGACACATTCTATGATTATTTCGTTATCACGAGAAAACGGTCTTTGTTATCTCGAGATAACGAAATAAATTAATTCGTTATCACGAGAAAACAGACTTTGTTATCTCGAGATAACGAAATAATAAGTCGTTATCACGAGAAAACGGACTTTGTTATCTCGAGATAACGAAATAATAAGTCGTTATCACGAGAAAACGATAATAAAAAAAATATTATGGACGTGGCCGTTCTCGGCTTCCGTACAGACCAGCTTCAGTCATTGCTCATGGCTGTCAGTGCTATATAAAGCAGTAAAAAAAAAAAAAAAAGTAAACAAAAAAGAGCAGTATCTCAATTCTGTGTTTAGTCTTGAACTCTTTCAGGCTTTTTCTACATTAAATTTATTGTTCTTTAATGGAAAATGTTTTATGAAGGAACATAAGAAAAATATGAATTCGTAACATAGGACATACATCTGCAGATAGACATGTTCTGAGAGTAAAAGTGGATGTCAAAGAACGTACACATGGAGTCTTGCTTGCCCTTTTGCATCTGTATGCTAGACACGACACTGCTTTCTCGGTCAGGTCTCCCTATAGCAAAACAGCTTTAATCTCGACAGGCTTACTCAATTGTTAAACAAGGTTAAATAAAGTCAATGCAAGTTAAATGTAAGATTAAATAAATTGATAAATTCTGCTCCACTATATATTTGATGGGGTTTGTCCCAGTTTGGATTTAGTTTGCCTGTTTTGTGTACCTGGTACGGATACTGAATAATAACTAACCCTAGGACAATGCACATATGCAATAGCTCTTAATGATTATTATGTGCCATCAGTTTTGTTACATAACAAAGCACAGAGGATAACATATCATTTAATTAAAGTTTATCAAGGAATGACAGGCACAAAGAGAGAGCCAGTGAAGACACTGATGGAGCCAGTTTTAAAACCTCTCTGGGATTTGAGTGAGTCGTGCCTGTGGCCAATCAGCCCTTGCTCTGTGTTATCTCTGAGGCCTTTTCAGCTGATCTTTGCACATGAATGTGTGGACACTTTGTACAACTATGTTAGGTTGAAGGAGGAATAGACAATAAGCTAACACCCTCGCACCAAGTTAAAATCAAAACTGAATATGAAGCAAAAACAATAATGTAGCAGATATTGTGAGGGTCAGTTAGGAGAAGTGAAAACCAGCCAGAGCTATGTTCTTAACAAACAACAAACTACTGTTTCAATCATGCAGCAAAAACGATTAACGTGAGCCATCAAGCTTCATAACATGCAAAACATGATACTATTCCTCCACCGCCTTTCTGCCTGGCAGAGTTCATCTAACTGGTTTCATACGTGTCTTTACCACATCATTAAAGAGTCAACCAGGCGGAAAACTGCAGTAGCCTCTGACAGACTAAGACATGAAACTCCGCACGGGAGAAAAAGGAAGATAAATATTCCATTTATCTCCCTGTGGCCTGTATTTCTCCCAGAATGAGGGTCTGACTTTCTCCTTGGATTCTATTTTCAAGGCTTTGTGACTGTGACCCCTCCTACACTTCAGAAACGCTTTGAAAGCATCAAGGATTCTATTTGTTTTAACTTTTTAAATGTTTCCAATCACCTTTTGCCACTACTACAAATGGGATACGTCTCTCTTTTCCAAATCCACACTGCAAATGAAGCAAGTGAGACAAGTAAATTCATGTTTTTTACACCATGTACATCTAGATCTCACATCATGTAAATATGAGCATCACTCTGCAGTATTTATGCCTTTTAATGGTTCATGTCAATAAATTAGAATCCGCACAGCTAAATTTCAAATGTACTGATGTGAGTTGTAAACATTTACACTACACAGTACAATGTGTGTGTTGGACCTCACAGCATCCCAGTGACACAGTTTATCACTAAAGAAAGAGACATGTTTTAAAAAGCTATAAACCATAAAAATCTTTAGTATTCTATGTATATATTCCAAAAAAAAAAAGAATATTAAAAAAGATTAGTGGTACTAACCATGAGCAAACCACTATGCTGCATGTTTAAGGGGAACTATGCAAGTCTGGTCGCTCTTTCACGTTTAGTGGTTTTTGGACTCTAGGTCCAAGGCAGAGGGCCTCCATTCTCCCCATGACAAGTCACAATTCTCCAACTCCAAAGCTGTTTAATTGAGGTAAAAATCTTGCATAGTTCCCCTTAAACACGTCACTTGTTTATGTTCTTTAACGTTATTTGGGGGGGGGGGGGGGGGGGTTTGAGCGGGAAGGTCAGGGAAAAGAAAGATGGATGGGACGACATGCAGTGAAAGGTGTTTCCTCAGACAGCTGTTTTTAGGACTCCATGGCAAAGGCAGCCCAACATTTCACTTAGAACACAACACATAATATTATTGTATTATCACAATTTCCGGCAACTTCAGTTTGGTTCATTTAGAGCAAATGAGTGTTTACCTAATGTGCAGAAGATATGATAATGGAGTCAGAAATTCATTAGGATCTCAGATTTCTGTCTTTTTTTTAAATTATTATTATTATGTGCCTTTATTTGAGTGTAGACGTTGACAGGAAATGAGGAAGAGAGAAAGGAAATGACACACAACAAAGGCCTCACACAGCTGAAATGAATAACTATTCACAGGGGCCATTTGATGACCTCAGATATTGGGAAAGAAGTTGGAACACAACTGCTGCCCTTGTGAAAGGAGCCATTTGAGGTCATCCACGGATCTGATCAGTGTGCCTCCCAGACGCCTTCAGCTGGAGGTATTCTGGGCACATCCAAGGGGGAGAAGGCCCTGGGGTAGACATAGAACATGCTGGAGGAATTACATATCGTATCCAGCTGGAAAAGACCTTCACATCCTCCAAGAAGAGATGGACAATGTGTATGGCTGCACTGTCTACTACTGTACCAATGCTGCTGACATCACTGCACTGTGTAGAAGATGAAGCAGAACAAAAGTAGGGAAAATGTTTTTATAGCCCTAAAGTGTATGGGAGTAGTTCTACAACTACCAAACCTGTTTTTAGCTTCAAATCCTGCCTAATTTCCTAATTTGGTAGAGAAACTTGACCATGATGCTCAGATAGACTGCACATTTGTGCAGCCACTTGTAGGTAAAAATGTCATCTTTCAAACAAATGCACCTGCAGAGGCCTCTCAGTCGACAGCATAAGAATTATGACAGCAATAGTCTGGCTCTGCAAAATTTAATTTACAGCAAAGTCTTGAGAGCAAACTAATTATCATCTGAAGGATAGGACACTCTTCTCAGACACTGTTGTGTTAAATGCAGCCTCAAGTAGAGCAGATGTAATTTTTGTATGTTCTGTGGAGCCACAACACTAGATACCTCTTATTTTGGTGTTTCAAGGACAGCAGTGTGCACTGTGTGTTTAACCTCCGTTGTTTAATATAATAAAGTTTGCGGCACTGTACGGTATGGTGCCTGTGAGAGTGTGATCCATGAAGGAGAGAGTATTATAAAACCATCATAAATGAAAAGAGGCTGCAAATAACAGACCCTAAACACTGGCACAGCTCTCCTACGATCCATAATCATCGAAGAAACGGAGCATTACGGGGCATCCAAACACAGAACAGCACAAACACTTGGTCATTTAACCTTGACTTAACATCTAATTCCACCAACACAGGATAGATGAGGAGAGCTGTGTCATGCAGTGGAGAGGAAAGCAGACTGTGGGATTTGTTCTGCCGTTTAAGATGAGTAATTTCCCTCTTTTCCTAAGCAGAAAACTGAACATAACATCAAACAGCCACTTGGTATTATTCAGTTTAATCTCATATGTACATATTCTCCGCTCATTAATTTGTGAATATGTCTCACTAATTTCAACTACCATAATTTATCCTTCGTCATCCTGTGTAATTTCACATTTTTGGTGTAGTTTCTTTTTATTTCTTGCTTAAGTTGCACTGCTGATATTTTAGGGCCATCATAATGGTGCAATCATTTCTCATGCATTTATATTCAGGGTGAAACTGCATTAGGCAACTCATTTGAGCATTTGAGTAATTAGGGCATCTCTATGGGGCCTCAAAGGCCAGATGGAGTGACTTGCTTTATAATTTCAGCTCATCATTGTAATATTATCTAATAACCACATTAAAAAACAGCTCCATATATGCTGAGATGAATGCATTTATATTATCATCATCTTCAAATGTTTTATCATTCTTTCAAGACTTTTTAATTTGGTTCTTTTAATTCATGATTATTTACGGCTCAGCATAGTCCTCCCTGGAATAATTAAACATTAATTTCCACTTGTTTTTCAGACCAATTGGTTCAACTTAAACAACTGACGATGAATAACTCTTTGAAAATAGGTTGCTAAGACACACTGACATTAAGGATTGGGTGTGATTTCAGTTGACGGAGCTCAGATAACAGTGTTCAGTTGCTGAATGGCTTTAATTGCGTGACTGAGCTGTAGGAGGTTGGCTTTAATGTTGGCTGCCAGGCCAGCACCATGCAGCCTGCTGGCCTGGCAGTGCCAGTCCAGGCTGCAGATGAATAACAGATGTTGGCTGACAGGCAGGACCATTTGTCATTTAACTGTCTAAGCAAAACAGGCTTGAGGGTGCCATCATAAGTCAATGTCACAGGCCCGGACAGCAAGGAAGGGATCCAAACATTTCAATACAGTTTAACCCATCTCTGCTTTGTACCATTGTGTCTCTCTTCTGGCCAAAGCCATGGCTCAGTGTAACCTGCTGTGTGTTTGCTCTGCAGTCCCCACACTATCTCTGCAGATACTTGCTTCTTCTTTTTTGTAGACACCGAGGTACAAAAATGGTCCAATGTCTTGTAGCTCTGGGGTGTTGTCCAAAAGAGAAATCATGGGAATAAGTTAAAAAGGACTTGCTGAACATTTATTGTACTGGAGAGATGGTTTCCTGTTTTCTCTATTGCCCAATTCTTACCTGTTTGTGCACTAAAGAAAGATTTGCTAAATTGTAATGTTAAAATCGATTTTTTTTTTTTACTAGATAGACAGTTATCTTGATACATTTCTGATTGAGTCTGATGGTTTTTTATTTCTTCAAATTTCAGTTATTACCGTCTGTCATTGCCTGTGAAGATGAAAAAAAACTTGCCTCAGTGAGTAGGATGACACTGATTTTAACTGCACATATTTTTTCAATGTGTTCAAGCAGTTTCTTTCACAACTGAGATTTATCGCAGCAGTTTAAGCATTTGAAATGGACCCGTAACTGTTTTTTCTTTTCTTACTGGCATGAAATGCATAAGCAGTTAAATTAAACAGCATTATGCTCAGTTCTTTCCCAGCCCCCACCTCTAATAAACAGCTGCACTGCCTGGAGGTAGTTTAGAGCTACAGCAAATGCCAAATTGACCATTAATAGTCAACCAAAATAAAAAGCTCTGTTGTTCTCATGATGAACTTGTGTTTGTATTCTGTCAATAAATGTAAATATGCAAAGTCTGGAGCTGAGAAATGCATACATCTCTGGGTGGTTAATTTCTTCAGGTTGTTCAGGCACAGGCTCAGCGGTGGTATTGTTTGATGGTTCTGCAAGAATAAGTGGCTTCTTTTATTAGCAGACAACAGCGTGACAACATCCCTCATGTTGACAGGATTCTATATTCACCTCAGCGCTCTGGGGGCCCCTGCTCAGCCATTTCTTCTGCAGCTCATCCCAAGGTCACCATCTCCACTCGCACGGAGTCTTCTCCCAGTAGTTTGGTGCAACTGCAGCCAGATGCACTTAACTACATTTGGATATTGTCCTCTATCTCCTACCCCCACCCCACATCCCTCCTTCAAAGCATGATGGCATGTTATTCCGTGTTGCTGTCATAAGGCTTGCCTGTGATCAACTGTGACAAAACCCCCCACTGGAGAAAAAAAACAAAAAAACAACTAGACATCATGCCAGAGGAGCCATGATGCAAACGGCCGAATCCCTGCGAGAGCCCTGCAGCCACACGAACCACTGCATCATGTAACCACAACACAACACTCAGTTTATCATACCCATGGAACCTCACCCATCCAACATGAATGAAAAATGGACCAGATTATCACTTCACAGACAGCTGCCAAAAGGATATTAATAGAATTCAATTACAGAAGAGATTGGATAGAGAGATCTTGTTGTACATGTATGTGGTATTGTGGTAAGTAAGATGTGGAATCAGTCCAGAAGGCCAGTACTATATGCGGTGCTATGAGCAGGAATGTACAGACGTGGAGGGAAGAAAGATATTCACAGCTTGGGCATTGATCTGACTCTATTATTTGGGATGACATAAACTGGAATGGAAAGACGGAGGGACAGAATGAGTAAGAGAGAGAGAGAGAGAGAGAGAGAGAGAGAGAGGGCAAACAAGATGTAAAAAGAACTTTAATGAGAGAGAGACAGACTTCTGCAGCACATCACAGTTGGACATTTCTTCCTGAGGCTTTAAAGTTTGAGGAAAATCTTTGAACCTGTTCTTCGGGAAAAAAAACTAACAAAAAAAACCACACCCAAATTTCCTCCCATGAGCCAATCACTGCGAAGAAAATAAATTCTGGATACTGGAAAAATAGCTAGAGAGTGGATACCGGATACATATTCTGTGTTAAACACAAAGACACACAAAAACTGGCCGTGCACTGTAAAGGTGTCAGGGAGTGTAAAAACAAGGGCCAGGCAGCAGTTAATGAGAGTGAGATAAAATGATTGATATAACTAACTTAGTGATGAATATGAAGCAATTGTCAGCAACGCCAAACTCCCTCTCACCGCATCCCATCACGTTACGTCTTGTTTTTCTACCATGTATTCACAAAATCTTCCGACTTCTATTTTTTCACATGCAGTTATGTTGCATTCTTAGGCTAAAACCTTTTCACTAACCAATCTACACTCCTTAAAAAAATGCAAATTCATTGCAAAAGAAGAACTAAAATATCACATAGTAGAATTCAGACCCTTTCTCATGACACTTTCTCCCATTTCTCTTGATTATCACTGAGATGTTTCTTCATCTTGATTGGAGTCAAATTGTGGTCGATTCAGCTGATTGAACGTGATCAAAAAGACACACACCTGGTGTTAAAGAGGTCTCACCACTGACCACTGATGTGTACAAGGGTGAAATTCAAGGGTTGGGGAGGAATCACCTGTCTGTGGAGGTCAGAGACAGGATTCTGCCTGAGCACAGATCTATTTAAAACTTAGGAAAAAAAAGACTTCTGCATTGAAGCTTTCCCCAAAGTTGAGTGTAGGAGCGGGCTAAGTTGAGCCGCCCCCTCCTTCCCTTCTGCTGAGCCACTAACTCAGTGAGGTTTGGGGAGCAATTACATCATATCTTGGGAAGAATCCCTCATCTTTCTCTTTAAAAGTAAAGCTTGGCACATCATAACCAGCTTTGCCTGTTCCCTGGAACATACTTACTGTAATCATAAAAATCCAGAATCATGATTTAATAATTAGGACATATACAGCCAAAATACATTAATTAAAGCAGATATCAGTGGAATGTTTTTGTTAATATAAGTCCTAAATAGTCCTATTTTCCGTCAGCAATCACTTACATGAAGTATTTCAGCCTAAACACGAGTCTCTCCGTCACTCTGCTCTGCTGTAACCCGAGGAGAAAATTTTCCTTGTGGGATACAAGTGTTATCCAATGAGGAGAGAGAATGGCATGAAGGGCTGTGTGTGCAGCCAAGGGATGCGCGTGAATGTGGTGACGTAGCACGAGGACCAATTGATGCCTGACAAGGGCGGGGGCTGCTAACTCATGGTGCGTTCAAAGAAACTCGTACTTTGTGTTTTTCCTTCCTGTGAAGTCATACCAGTTCGATCTGGTACGAGTTCACGGGTCGGAAGTTACGAGTGGCCGTTATAGGGAACTTTCACAGACAACAGGATGGTAAAAACACGAGCTACGGGTTACCTGGAACGCTACCAAGTCGTAGTTGTGACTTGAAGCTGTAACTTACGGTTTCAAAAGCCTGCCTTGAACGCAGCATTAGCCGAAACGGCCGTGAAGCTGATATCTGCTTTAAGTGTATGGGGCAGGTGGCTCAACTTATAGAGCTATATTGACTTAATAGTCCCCACAGCAAAAATGGTGCACTTTCATACTTGGTTTACTTCTACAGTATAGCTCATAGATACGACAACTCATGTATAAAACAAATTTATAATCACCTCTAATTATAGTGTATAACACAATTCTCATGAAACTTATGATCGACTAAATTCACTTTCGAGAGTGAAAAATGTTTTTTTGGACATAAACGTCAAACCACTTTACTCATGTTTCTTTTTTTTTTACTGTACCTTCAAAAACTCCATGAAATGATGCCTTGCTCCTAAATATTTGGTCACATGCTCAATTTTTCTTATGGTTTCCTAGCAACATGGGGTAGCTCAATTTGCCCCTATGCTCATCTTACCCCACTCTCCCCTACAGTATATGATATATAACGTAATCCACTGCTCCATGGATTGCCTTCTCGTCAGCTTTGTTGAAAACAAATGTACATGGGAAGTAGGAGGTTTAGCAAAACAGCAAACTTGTAAATATATCCCCTTTAAGCTAGAGCCAGTCATCTTCTGTAACTGTTTAGTGTACAGGGATAATGGATAAGGTTGAGACTCAATAAAAGCACAATAAGACAAGGTCAACATGGTTCTTCTGTCAATGTGGAAAGAGGACAATTGTCTAAAACAGAACAGGCTCTGGTGGACTCCACATTGATTGTATGAGTATGGAAGAATGCAATTTGAGACAAAAGGTCTCTGTAGACAATGTTTGTCAGGTCAATACTGTCAACGTGCAAATGTACAGGTGTGCAGTTGATAACAAAATGAAGGCAGTTCAGAGTTTATAGAGACGAGTCTTATCCAACCCATGGGTGCCTATGTATCCATGAGTCATAACATCAGCATGTCTCCTGGTGTGATCTTGTAATTGTGTACACCCCCATGTAAACTACTGTGGAGGCCTTAATGTGATCATGGTTAACCTGGTTATTCTCTTTTAGCACCTTGACTGTTGTCCTGAGGCGTACAAGTGAAATCATTCTACACACATTTTTTAAATTGTTGCTCTTTATTAAGCAAATTCAATTTATATGAATCATCTGCACTGAATTGCTTTCACTCTTCAATTGTTAAATGTAATGTTTCTTTGTAGTGTAGTGTTCTTGTTTAATTTAATCAGTGTTCTCCCTGTATATTGGATTAATTATTGTGTGTTGTAGCACTGAATCACTTGGTTTTCCTCTGCTTATCTGTCTTGGTTTGTCCAGGTCACATGGTGTCCTCTAAAATTAAAGTCAAACTTTCTCCCTGCACTGCCTGTAAAGGACCGGGCACAGCACAGCATCATCTGCTGCGGCAGTGACTCTGTTCATGTCTCTGGTGCTCATTGACTTTGATGCAGAAAGATTTGTGCAGTATGAGAGACACTGAATCATGCGAACAAGTTCCCTAGCTGACCAGACTGTGAAGAGACAAGGCTGAGGGACACCATTACAAGGCAGAGGTCGGGAGGTGAAACTAAAGCCGTCATTATTTTCAACTTTGGGAAAATGATGTGCAAAGTTTAAAGTGGCTTGTTCTCCTCTTTGGCTGTTATTTGTTTAACAAAGCTCAGTGGAAGCTGTCTTGTTTGGAGGATTAAGAGGGCCCTTAACAAGCAGTTTACAGTATAATTATAGTAAAATACCTAATCTGAAGAAAAAAAGAACACCAACAACAACTAATTTAAATCAAATAGATCTGGCTAAAATTCAGCAAAGGGCTCTGGGTAAGACTTTCTGCAAAAAGAAAAACACACAGTTGGGAGGAGTGACTGCAGCATCAATCATCATGAACATGAAACCAAACACACACCTTCAGATGAATCCCTGTGGCCCTATATATCCTGAAAACACTGCAGTCAGAAAACATAGCCTGACTGTGATCATGGCAACGGACCTCTAAACAGAATTTGCATATAAATGAGGTTGGGAATTAGTATCAGTTTGTTCTTTAATGTAGGCATTACCTCTTAGAGCGTATAGAGTAATTGCATGTTGATGACATATCTTCATGGGATTTAAGTATTTCCACACAGGGGACTTTTTATGTGAGGAGGCAAAGAAACACACCTGTGAGTTTGAAAAACAAAAATATGCTCAAATGAAACTTCCTCACACACACTTGTCATGATTACACAGTATCTGCATCAGGGCAATTGTGACTTCTCGGCTTTGTATGTGCATAGATGGTGAAGTCAGTGGTGCAGAGCATGCTGTTCCTCATAACATTTGGTCAACAAAATGGTCAGTATATGCAGTACGAGTATGATCAGTTATTTTTCGTATATGTGTGGTATTTAATATAATTTGCAAAGATAATTAGCCGGAGAGCTTCTCTGTGCCTCAGTCTTACCATAGATTGTAAAAAGAATGGACGTAGCACTCGTGACGTCACCCATTGGTTTGGGGGAGTCTGTTTTGTGCCTCTACTACGGGGATTTGAACTGCGCCATCTTGGATTTTAGGTGTCTACTTGCCATATTTGGAGAGGTGCGGCTGAGAACCTGCCCACTGAACTCGAAGCAACCAATTAACGGCCGGTAAACTGTCTGTGAACCTGTCACTCAACGTAATTTATGCACAAATTTGAAGCCTAAACAATACTAAAATGGTTGTGGTACAAAAAAATTCAGAGACCAAAAAGATAAAATGTCTCAGGCTGTAAATATGTTTTTTCAAGCTGTGTAGTCGGCTATTTTAACATGGGGCTCACTTCTGGAGTCAGCCCCCAGAGGCCGCCGGGGTACTGCAGCTTTTTGAACACAACTCCCCCCTTGAGTCTTACGCGCTTTATTCACTCTTCTTACATGCATGTAATGACAGTAATATGGATTGATGGCCAGTGCATCCCCAGGATGTCATCATCTGTGTGGCACTTACTCAGAGACCAACACACTCTGATCAACATCAAACATCACATCATGTCCCAAAAGTGTCTCAGCTCACTGCTGATGTTTGCCAGCATAACTGTGAATTGTGCTGAAGTAGATTGCTATCTTCATCTTCTCTCCCCTACAGCTAGAATGCAGCTAGCACCCCAGCTAAGCTAATGATGAAAACTTCCAGGACAGATAAGCAAATTAGAGGCGCCATTTCCAGAGGTGTGAGTGAGTGTCAGTGTGTGAATACCAGTTCGAACTTATTCGAACTCAAAGCCAATCATCGCTGCCTTCACTCAGTGGGGTCTCATTATCAAATGGTACATGATGAGAATTTCTGAACATGTCCATCATTTGATTTGCGGCATGGGGATCTGCATGGGATCACACGCCAAAAGGAAGAGGAGTGTTGCTTTTCAGAGTTCTGTGAGTAAATGCGGTCCTCGTCCAAATTTAACTCCTAAGGTAGTGAAAATAATGATTTAAAAAATGCAAAATTCAACCAGCTCTCATCTGTGGTGGGCGTGTGGTGCATGAGAGCAGTGATGGATTTTTCCCCTCGCACTGGCAGGAAACTAATGAAATATGTGATGTCTTACAAATGCTTCCATTATGTGAGACATCACCTTTTTTCTCCATTTCCCAGGTGTCAGTAAGTGGTTTTCAGGCCTATGGGAGTCATCCATGGCTCTCATTAGAAACCCAGTTGTGACCCTGTCTTAAACATGTCATCTGCAAGCGTCTCTGTGGTACCATGCATTACTTAAAGGGCTCATTGATTGCCAGTAGAATCACTAGGCTTCTGACAGTCAGCCTGGCTGATGAATCCAAAGGGCCATGGACATCTGCCGCCTCCACCAGCCCCCCGCAGTTCAATTCCCTCCACATCAGTGCGCCAGTCAATACCGCTTTCTATCGATAGGACACTGAGGAGAGAGGAATGGGTTTTCATCACCTGAACTACCTGCTGGTACTGACAGCTGTCAGCTTCTCCAAAGACAAAATCAAAATGACAAAAGAAAAAAAAACACAGACTTCAGTGAAAACAACAGACAACAGCCGCCCACAAAGGCGTCAGACAATCACTGTTGGCGTTCACTACATTCAAAGTCGTGGGAGCCACATGATGTCTCACTTCAACAGTCACTTTCCCACAATTTATGGCTTCATACTTGCAGACGGCCCTCCCTCAGGTGAAACTCAACCGGTTGCTGCTTTGTTTGCTTAAGCTCCCGTAGCACATCCCCGTTCCAAGACCTGCATGTAGCCAACATATCCCTTGAACCTGAAACCTATGGACAACATGAACTACACAAACAATGAAACTCATTATTTCCCTTTCCCCCATCACACATCATGTGGTATCAGCGTCCATCTTCATTATCTTCCTTTACCACCATCTTGTTCCCGTCTTTTCTGTGCAGGTCAGGTGACACATACAAATGTATACACACACAGTTACATTAGACCTTGTGTGTTCTCACTCATTTGTTCTCTGTGAAAATGCCATGCATAAGTATGAATACTGCCGACCACTTCTCAGTAAAATTCTGACTTGCTACTGAAATGATTTTGTTTATCTATCTATCAGAATTCAAATTAATCAATAAGGGTTACATTAAGATTTGAGACATTTGAGACTGCACAAAAAATGGTTATCAGTTTCCCTTTTCAGGAAGGTGCCCAGAGGATTGTTCGTTATTGCTGGAAATATTGCTTAATATTAATATTTTTTAAAATATTTTATACATTTTTGTTAGCCAATCACTGATTAACTACCGATGCTCAACAAAACGGTGCTTCGTGTGTGAAGCTGAGTTTGTGTTTTCCATTATCCAGGGGCATTAGTATTCACAGCTGATTGGCCATTGTCACTGATCGAATCAGAAATTGATCATCACTGATCTCTGCAGCTCTAACAGCAGAGAAGTGCATCACTTAACAAGATGAGCAACTGTGTACGTGACTTCAACTGACTCGGCCAATTAGAACTGAGTTGTTAACCCCCCAAACAATTAGCACACCTGTTGCTGAGAAATTTCAGAAAACATATTGGTTTTCTTTCCCTGCCCTTCATGTGCCACTTTGAGGGCGTGCAGATTGCAGTGTTGTGCCTCCCTTTTAATACATCTAGGTTCTGAGGTGCACCTATTAAATAAAAAAAAGTCATGACTTGCCATGAGAGAGGAGCACTGTGTCTTGGTGTACACACACGGTGCAACCGATTGAAGGAGAATGCCACTGATGGAAAATGTGCCAACTGCTGAAGGAAGAGAGCAGTAGATAAAATGGGAGAGATAAATATCCCATCAGCCCCAGGCATGGGATTTAATTTTCCTCTATGAGCATTTCTACTTCAGCTTGGGAAATTGATCATTTATATTCCCATACCTGGTGGAAAAGTGGAAGGGCTTGTGTGCACGGCTGTGTGTGCGCGAGTGTGTGAGACTGGGGGAGAGACACAGAGAGACAGAGAAACAGAGAGAGAGAAAGAGAGAGAGGAGAGAAAAAGCATGAGAGCATAACTAACCACACCGAGCCCGGAACAACAATTCACGGTGGCGATACAGTTGTTACTCAGTTAAATGATTCAGCAGTAACAGAATAAACAGAAAAACAAAACAAATATCAAACTGACAGTCGGCAGCGTAGCTGGGGGAGAACCAACACAAACTGACAGCTAGATTAACACAGTCCCACGGGCTGTTTAGCTCAAAAAAATAGCATGATCATATTAATCATGGCTATTGATCGATTGCCACTCTGCTAGTTGACATCTCCATCATGCATCACAGACTGCATGCTGTACGCACACGTGCAGTCGCTGCAGCTTGAGTGCATGTTTCATGTTTCATCACAATATATCCAGCCACAGCTTGCTCTTCACCTGTCCTGTCTTTGTGTAAAGCATAATGCAGCTTTGATGTACAATACTGCAGATGCACACATATACACACACACACACACACACACACACACTAACACACACTCATACACTCATATACACATACAGCATGTTCAATCATGTCCTTGTCATCTTGTTTCTCATAAATAGACATAAATTCTTGGTCGGCTCTGTTTATGGCGCTGTAGAAAACAATCTCTTCAGCCTCGTACAGTGACATTAAGATCACTTGACAACAACACGCAAACACTCCCACGAGGCAGAACATGAAAACACATTTGCATTGAGTCGACTACTCAGCTGTAATACCTTTGCAAGCTCTAGGGCCCTGCTGGGACGCAACAGTGTTCAGTGTAAGTTTGCAATAATGACCTTGTTTATGCTATACTTTAAAACAATTTTGCCACAATGGTTGGAAAATAATTGCCATTTTGAAAACCACAAACGGTGTGTTAAAATACCTGTAACCACACTTGAAAGAAATTACCTCTGCAACTTCAGTAGATGCTTTTGTTCTTAAATCTTGGCCTCAAATAAAACAGCAAGCAGATGCATCACAGAAAATTTAAAACATTCAGACTAAAGCACAAGGAGATATATACCTGTACACTAATCCTGACCCTAACACCTGCCATTGCACAAAGAGAAAAACAAATGTGGCTGAGAAGAAGAAATTTTAATTAAAAATGTATGCTATTGGAACATACCATTGGAAGTTGGGATGAATGTTTTGTGAATAATGTTGAATCTTTAATTAAAGCACAAGGTCTATTTTGCATAGCTTACAGTCAGAAAAATGTTTGCAGATGGTGCAGATGCTATCCAGTTATGAAGATATGTAAAAAATTGTTTATATTCCATTTTTTTGTCATTTTGCAGCAACAAAAACATCTATATAAAATAACTTGGATATCTGCATTACTGTCTGTTCACATTACCAACTAGAGTGGCACTCAGAGAGTGCAGACCTCTGCCAAGGCTGGTGTCAAACAACATACCCCAGACTTCTGAGAAAAGAAATTTAAATTCACAGTAAATGTTCTGGATCTGCACCAAAATGTAATGGGTTCCTTCCTGGCCCATGTCCGCTACCTCCACCAATTTCAGTGCAAAGTGGTTTAATATTTTCCTAGCCGACATTACCCAACAAACAAAAAAAGCCCTGTTTGAAAACAACGTCGGTGAAAACGAAAAAAAAAAAAAAATCCAATGTCTACAGTGTATGGACATTGTCTTGGCTCCAATTATGGTGATCATTACACAGAACAGAAAGAGGAAGCATTATGTTGAGAGGAGATGTCCCTTTGAACAGCAGCGGGCCAAAGAGAAGAGGATCAGCACTGATCTAGGATTGGAGGAAAAAGATTAGAAAAACATTCCTTTTTTTAAGAAGCATAATTTGTCTGTGTGTCTTATGATTGCGATTCAAGTGATGCCCTCGGCGGTGGCTCCCGTGAGAGAGGCACCCGGGGAGCTAGGCTAATCAGATCACTTCGTTCTAAATTAGACCTCCAGGGAATAAAACGCCCAAACAAGCTGAAACATTAAGTGTGTTTCTTTCAACAAGGAGCGACAAGGAAGATTCCCCCTGAAGTGCTGCTGCGATCTTCTCTGGCTTGGTTTTCTCTTATCTTGTCCTGGAAATGTTTTTGGTACGGTATTTGTCCCTCTGTAACCTGCTTCCTTTTTTTCCCTAACTCTTTAAAACACATTCCTGTCTTGTCAGGCAAAAGCAGCGGCAGGCTCCCACAGCTCTGGAGGTCCAGCAACAATCGGCTGTCTGTCATTCTGCGGCAGATACTAACAGAGAAGTCAGCCTTCCTCGCTGCCACTGAGCACAGAGGGAGCAGGCAGCTCTGCTATCTAGCCATCCTCAGTCAGGCAAAAAGGTGTAATTAGCTACTACAAATTGCAGGATCCTGTTTCTAATTATGTGTGATTTTTTTGCCCCCATAAAGGGCTTACATATTAAAGAGGAGACTTTGCAGTTGTAATGAATATATTAATGGTGTCCAAAAGTTACTCGTTAGAATTTATGCATAACTTTGCTAAGTATCTTTGCTATGCTAATCACAAGATATTCTGGACAGCATGCAATTTCAATGAGATGTACTGATGAGAGTGAGAAGAGACTCTGCAACGCAAAGGACCTTCAAAGACAGAATAAACTAACAAGGCAAGCACATGAGTTGTATTATCTAACGCAGATAAATTATATATGACCTATCGAACTAAACTTAATCTGTTGATTTTTTTTTCATATTTTTTAGTCTTACAGAACTGCAGTAATGCCAAGATGTTCGAGCGGTATTCTTCCTTGGTGTATACAGGGTGCAGCCCTCTAAATAGTATTTGGAGTTTTCCAGGAGTGAGTGTTGCACAGTTTTCAGAGTGCTGTGCAGCCACTGACATGGTGTGAAGTGGAGATGAAGCAGCAAGCTACATATCTGATAAATTATGAAAGAAGTGCTTCACTTCACATACTAATGATGCTACATGTAATCTTAAAGTTACACAATACTAACTCTACATGTAGTGTTAACACACGAGTGAAAATAATAACCTGGAGATGATAGTATTTAAATCAAAATGCAGAGCCGACTTAAATATGCACGTTAATCATTTACTGCAACAACCAGACTGACCAAAGTCTGCAGACATCAAGAATATTCAGTAAGCCGACAAGCTAACGAGCAAGCTAACATGCACTGTCTACAATGTGACCTCAGTACATGAACAAATACTTAAAGCAGTAGAGTTTCCAAGCAATTTCTTCTGCAACTGTGAGTCCAGTAGCTTCAGCTCAGCATGCATGTACAGAGTCGAAGACAGTGAGTCTGAGTGACAGCCGAGTAGGTTTGCACAGGTTACTAACACTGAACAGTCTCAGCAGTGAGGACCAACATGTATCATTTGGTTGCTTTATCTGCATGATTGCCTAAAGCTAAACTTTAACATTGTAAACACTATTTAAGGCTTGACTGGCAGTTTTGTGACATGTGAGTATATGAATGAATGAATATTTCCTGGAGACACAGTGTAATCTCGATTCATATCAAACATCCAAAGGTCATTGCTTTCCTGAAAAGCAGCCTCCTACATTTGTAATAATAATCTGGTAGCAAAGGTGGATTTTACAAAAGCAGCGACTGTTTTTGTTGTATCTGTGGCACAGGGGGTAACGCAGGATGTCTGTTAGTCAAAGCAGTTGGTGATTTGAGCATTGGTTCCAACTGTCTACATGTACATGTCAAAGTGTCCTTGAGCCAGACATTGAAGCCCAGATTGATCCCAATGAGCTCACAGCCTCGCACATGTGTGGATAGGTGAATAAGAGGCAAATTGAAAAGTGCTTGTCACTTAAGGTAGAAAAGCACCATGTAAATTTAGTCCATTTACCTTAACAGTCCACACTTGCTCCTTGACCTATGACAACTAATCTAAAAGCTGCATTAATTACATTTCTGGCCCAGAGTTTCCACGTGCACGGAAATTTATGGTCAATGTACAATACTTGGGAAAACTGATGATCCGATTATATCTCTCCAGATTTCAAGAGCTTCTCTAGCCATTTACTCCTCACATAAACTCCTAATGACTCTGTGTATTTTGCAACCTTTGTGTGATGTGGTTTGAATGTCAAAGCATTCGGAGTGTGTAGTTTGCAGTACAGTTAAATATATTTGCTTTAAGGTTGCTAAACACATCCATTATTAAGATGGTCCTTGTTTTTATCTTGTAAATTAAAAGATAAAAACACATCATCTTTGTGGTTTGCTCACCTTGCGCAAATGAAACAAATGTATGCAGCAACATATATATATAGCATATATTAAGCATCATTAGCATGTACTCGTACTTGTTTGTCTCGACATGCAAGGGGCTTGCTCTTCTGTTAAGCCACTATGCTGACCAGCTAGTTGCTAACTCAGTCTGTCTGCTGTTTGGTGCGAGGAAAACAGCGTACAGCTGATTAACTTTTGGTGAAAACTGCAACAAACAGCTGAACAGTTAATGGCATTTTTCACAGAAAGGACTTAAGACTCATGGGTAACTTTGAAAGTGCTGATTTTTGGCCCCAAATCATGACCTAAACTGCTTCATTTACCTGCAATTAACAGTAAACATGCCCATATGAACTGTTTTTGTTACGTATAGCCTATCGTTATGTACTTGAAAGTCACTGACATCATACTCATTTTGGCTTTAGGTATAAAAACTTGTTTTGCAGACTAAAACCTAAAAATCAATTGCTGATTCAAGCAGTGACAAGGATCAAAAGGATGACTCTTCTTTTAACAGTCGAGATACAGATGGATCAGCTCTGAAGTCACCTGAATCCACATGTATGCATAAATAATCCATCTGCCACCCACCTGAGCACGATTCAAGACCTGCACCTGTATTTCTACAATAGCCTGAACACAGGCTGACATTTGTAATCCATTCAAAGCCCACATCTAAAAGTCACTGCTGCTTTCCAAACACAAACACTTTAAAAGCTCATAATAGCATTTGGCCACTGCTCAAAATGAATAATAAATCATAACATGTTCAGCAATCCAACTAGTTGAATATAGTTGAATTTGCATCTGAAAAATGAATGTTAGAAGAGTATACGTTCACATATTATAGAAAGTAATCAATATTTTCTTCATACATTATAGATTATTCCACCCATTGCAACCCGTTGTTAATCAGTATGTTAATTTTTTATGAACTGGCCTGCTCAATCCAGGGATTAACCACAGTGCCTATGGATATGACTGCAATCAGTGCATCATCATTACTCTAACCACCAGGCCTTCCTGCTTTTAAATCGAAACACTACTCGATAGACCCCCACTCTTTCAGACTGACACCAACTGCTGAGTTCCTGTGTACAGTGGAGGTCAGGACAATGCCTCTGAGGTTACATGCTTAAACTTTTGGGAAATTGGCCTTGCTGCTCCATGCATAATTTATCCATCGGTACCAGTGAGGACAGATACAGCGAGGAAGACTAAAGGTCTGGCAGCTCTCATAGTCTGTCCCGAAAAAAATCATAATCTCAAAGCTAACAGTAGTTGTCAGAGACGGCTTGAGCACCTTGATCTTCATAATACTTGTCTTTTTTTCAGAATCAACGGCTACAACGCTCACTCCCCCGAGTGTTCAAGGGAATTCAGGTTTGATATGATAATTCTGCAGCTCGGCTCTCCATGCTGCCATATGCCCGACCTCTCTGTGGGGAGAGGAATGCAGCTGGCTCTTCTCACTATTAATCAGCCTGATGGGGGAGGTGGAGGGTGGAAGTTGTGGCAGTGGTGGTGTTGGGATGGGATGGGGGGTACTAGCTGGAGCCAGATGCGCCGGCCAACATTTCATCACGCACGTAAACATACACACACACACACCCAACTTTTACATGTGTGAAAAAAGCTAGTTCAGCACTCTCACGTTCTCCTTCCTCACCTTCTTCCATCCTCTGTCTCCTTTGATCCTCGTCTCCTCCTCCTCTTCCCTTCCCTCAGCTGTCCTCATCACCTTTCTTCTTCCATTTTTAAGCCTCCAACATCCATCACACCTTTGCCCAAATACACTCCACACTGAGAGCAGAAGTGAGGCCCAGCAGGGTGAATCTGAGGAGGAGTGGACAAAATATGAGGATATCAGAGGCAGCCACTGTCTCCATCCATCAGCCTGCTCAGGTGAATCCAGGTGAAAGCTCAGATCCCAGATTGATTTACCTGTTAAATCTACTTCAGTCATGAAGGAGAGATGGAGATGAAGAACACGAGACAGACGTAAGAGAGCAGAATAAACCTTTAAGAAACTCAGATGGATTGTGCAGAGATGACTCAGACATAATATAAGTTGATTAAAAAAAAATCAGTAAATGGAGGACGAGGATGGAGAAAAAACATGAACGAGAATGTATCATACCATAGCGCAAGTGTTGTGATATCGACAGGATATTCGTCTTTATGCACCTAAACTGCAGTACATATTCGTATAACAAGTTGGCTCGCCAAAGATACTTTTCACCTAGAGAGTTGTATTATTATTAGCCATTACTGTACTGTAGTACTCTCTCAAAACAATGGTCTTTGGCAGACATGCTGGAAATGAATAACTCACTGCTTTGAGTGCTACTGTATTGCACTGACCACAATTACAAACAGGTAGGTGGGAAAATGTTAAGACCTGTCCTGTTTGTAATTCTGACTCAGACAGTCAGAGCTCGAGGGTATTCTGAGACCAAGGTATAGCTTAGAATTGCAGTACAAGAAGAATAACAAAATAACACAATAACAACAGCTAATTTAGCAACAGGGGTAATGTTGCATTCATGCAGAATGAGAGGAACAGGAAAACCTCCTGTTATTCTGACCTGGGAGTGTTTATGCATTAATCAAGGAAAGTTCTCTGACTCCCAGCCTTGTAGTCACCTCATTAAATGGCCTAAATTAGGTACTTCTGTGGTGGAAAAAAATACAAAAAAACTTTTCAAATTAGCTGAATGGAATGAATTGGAGCAGTATATTGTGACTAGGATATCCATTGTTTCTATCAGAATTTCAGTGACCCTGTATTAGAATTAGTGTTAGTTATGCTGTTTCGAAGTCATATTGGTCATAGTCAAAGTCGGTATACCATGTTACCAGCTTGATAATATATCATTGGGCATGTTTAAGCTAGTCTCACAGCATCATTGCTGTCATTTGTTGCAACAAGCTTGTCGCCTTGTTATGTCTGAGTATCAGTATACATGCAGTACTCCAGAGGCTGCCTATGAATAAACAGGGTAGCTATAAAGCAGCTGCGCAGCCTCTGTATGGATAAAAGAGAAACACAGAACAACAGTTTTATTAGAGCTGAGTATAAGAGGCTTAGTTTCAAAATGATTGAAATTTAAAAGAAAATTGCATTTAGAGTCCCTCGCTGTGTTTTCTGTTTTGTTTAATTTACAGTAGCTGTCGTAAAGCCACATGAGACTCATGGCTCAGTGCTTTGGCCTGCACTTCAGTCTACAGCAGACAGCAGAGCATCAAAATGGAATCAGCTAACTCTTCGTTTCGTTTCTCTCAGATGGACTGAAAGGGAGGCAGGACAGAAGGACAGTGCTTTTGGATGTGATCCACAGGCTTTTAGAACAGCTCCCCAGTGTTTTACCATTGGAATTATTTGCTTTGGGAAGGTGGCTTTTAACGGGAGGACACAGCGTGAGCCTCGGGGTATAATATGATGACAGACAGATGGTCTGCTGTGATTTGTGTGGGTGTTGTTAGTGTGGAGATACCGTAGCATTAATGGAATACAATTAGAGGTGGTGAATACTCTATGCTGAGCTTTTATTTCCTATCTTTCATTCATTCGTTCATTTATCTTCTGTACTGCTTATCCTTACTATAGAGTCGCAGGGGAGCTGGAGCCTGTCTCAGCTGACGTACTGTACTGTATGGTGGGAGGCGGGTACACCCTGGACAGGTCGCCAGTCAATCACCGGGCTAACATAAACGGACAGACAACCCGTCACACTCCCATTCACACCTACGGGCAATTTAGAGTTGCCAATTAACCTAGCCTGCATGTCTTTGGTGTGTGGGAGGAAGCCACGTACAGTATGCACAGGAAGAACATGCAAACTCCACACAGAAGGGCTCCAACTTCTGCTGTGAGTGCTAACTACTGCACCACTGTGTAGTCCTTCATCAATCTTTCAATATTGTTAAAGTTGTCTTTTAAAATTAATTTAATTTAATCAGCTTTTTTGGTTATTTCTCATAATAGAGTTCTAGACAGAAGAATTCTAGAAGAGTTCTAGAAGACAATTTCATTATCCAGAATAATGACAATAAAGATACTCTGACTCTGACTATGGTGGCCCTGAGAGTGCAATGCACTGCAATTTAAGAAAAAGCACAGACAAAACACAAACAAACTGGTAGAGTGCTGATAGGGTTGGCAGATAATCGATGAATGGCCATTAAGAATTGTGTTGATCATGTAGAATCTGATTGATATAAGGATCTAACTCTCTTGCCCTGACTTTCATGTCACTGTCTCTCACTCTCCCTATTGGAATTAAGAAAAATCCTTATTTTAATAGGAAAAACGTGATGAAATGCTTGGACTTATTCAATGCTTTACCTTCAACAGTCACAGCTGGGCATTGAAAAAGTCAGAGCAGGGTTCATCATTCATTCAGTGTCCCCTGAAGAAACTTCCTTCCTCATGTGCTGTGTGCATTTACAACTGTTGGCAAATTCATAGAGATGATTTCTGAATTTGTTTGTATTCTGTTTTTACATGTATTTTCTTTGTAGTCTGTTGAGCTGTCAGAGCCACCATACTGTAGATTTCTTTATAAGAAAGGTGTCATCAGAGAGTACAGTGCAGCAATTAGCATTTGAATCAGAATCACTTTATGGAGCGAAGCCTGCGAGCTAGTTCAGGCAGCCAACTCGAGCTGCGCTGCGTCACTCACTCTCATGACATCATACACGCCCTCTAAATTTGGCGGTCTATTTAAGATGGGTGATTTACCCATCGTCCTCTTCGCTCGTCTATGACACAGCAGCATCTCTCAGCTCTACCCTATTTTCTGCCCCACCACCACCCCAGCATCCACCTGTAGGCTCCGGGTTAAGATAGTCGCTCATCACTCCCATATACTTGCTTCCTTATGTGTCAATGTAACCAGAAGCCAAGTTTTCAGCAGTTTTAATGCACATGCTGTTTTAATCCCTGTGCTGCATATCTTTAGATCACAGCTCAGAAGGTCTTCAGGTGTACTAGCTGGAGGCAGTCGCTACGCAATTTTGAACGCAGGAAAAACCCTGGTACATACAAAGTAATTTATGTGGTGCAGAAACAAAGACATCAGCACTAGGCTAGTTATCCAGCTAGCTAACTGACAGAATTTGTTTAACTGCACCCACTCACACTCTTCTTACTCACCTTATGCTATTGTATGTTGTACTATTATAGTGGTTTGTTTCAAAACACCTTGACACATTTTTCATGGCAGGATTGCATGACCAAAAACAGAAAAGGACTCGCAACACTGTATAAGCTCCCCAAAGTACAAAAATGTATTAGAGGACTAAAAATGACAACGTTTCGAGCAGTGCGCTCTTCGTCAGGTCAATCAAGACAAATGCTTACAGGTGTTCATTAAGTAGATACACAGGATCCACCCATGGGCGTGGGTGAATAAGACAACACCAGGTCTGGCAATTAGTTGACGACATGGTCAGTAAGTACAGTGTGAAATAATATATAGACACATGTCGACCATTTTTTAAATGAAATTAAGCAAACATATGCAAAATAATAAGAATCCAAAAGAGAAATAACTCAAGTAAACAAAAACAAAAACAAAACACACCTCATATCTATTCCCCCAAAGAGGAAAAAAGAAGAGGGAAATATATACATAGAAAGTTCCCTACTTCAATTAATACATCTTTATAATACATCAATTTTAAGGGGTCTGGGGTGCCCAGAGTAAGAGTAACCTAATCAGCATAGGGGTTCCCCTTCTCTATGTAAGGAAGAAAAAAAATATACATATATATATATATCAGTGCAGCAATAAACATTTTCTATAAACATACTGGCCCAGACAATAGCAAGAAACAAATGTTATTCCGGGGTAAAGGAGTTCGGTAGAACATGCCCCATCCCTATACTGGGAAAAATATATAGGATCTAAAAGGGCCTTCATCAGACAAAAGGGAACAATAATAAATATCTACTGAGCCTGAGGGTAGTGGTATAACATGTAGGCCAATCAGGGTCTAGCCCCAAACCTGGGATTGCATGACCACCAGCAAGATTAGTGGTCGCCAAGGCGGCAGCTAATGGGGATCCATCTAATAAATAAACAATAAACAAACCACCCGATTGCCTCGTCCTTATTACTTATTTCTTACTTCATATTATGGCTGTTCTTGTAATCTTTTATTGCTGTTTATACTGGTGGTCGTGGCATTGTCTCATTTTGTTATCTGATATGCAGAACTTTTGTTTGCATGTTTCTGTGACTGATTTTGACCATCCACACAAACAACTCACATATCTGAAACCAAATCACCTCCATGAATGTCATGTACTTAAGGTTGCACGTGACTGCAAAGGAATTCAGGAGGAACACACTGCCAGGTGTCAGGACATGGTTAGGATTCTTCTCAGGGAGTAAGATATGAAATATTAACCTTGTTTTCTCTCCTAATTGGCTGAAGCTTCTGAGAAGGTGAGAGGTGAGCTTGGGAAAGCACTTGGAACATGGAGAGAAAGAAAATAGCAAGCGACATTCCTCATCAGCGCAGAGGATGGCTTACAGTAGGACGTTTGGTCTCTGAATACATGAGGTCACCAAAAATGGTCATTAAATTTAATGAAATTTTGTATTTCAAGCAATTCCCATTCTTCACTCATTAGGCTGCTACAGATATTTCAATGTCACTTTCTCTCTGCACATCTCTATGTCTGGGCATAGACCTACTAACCTATAAAGAAATATCCTCCAAGAACATAATAATAATAATAACAGTAATTGTTCTGATGGATAATGATATTTTGAAAAAAGCAAACTGTTCTATCAGTGTTTTATTATTATTATTGTTATTCTATTGTGTGTCATGGTTCCAAGTTTCAATTTATAATATTCATTGATATTCATTGAGTATCAGTGTTTTGATTCCTTCTGGACTTTCAATCACAAATATTATTCATGACTCAAATAGCTAGAGCATCACACCTGTCCCTCCAACCTTTCCTTTCTCTCACTGAACACAAACCAACACGTACACAATGGAGAATAAACACATCTGCCTGTTACACTCACTTCGTTTATTTCCCTTACTTGTTCTGTGTCTAGATTTTGTTTTTGTTTTTTTTACTGTTCTGCTTTATGTTCACTCTTAATATCTTTTGGTTTCATTTCCATTCCTATTTGAAATATTCATTTTTATTTGATTGGGCCAGGTTAACCAGCCTTGTAGAGTTTTCTATTTAACTTCAGAGAGTTCTTACTTCTGTTGTCACTCTTTTTTTCCCCTTTTTTGTCATTTGGGGAAAAAAAGAAAAGCTGACTAGAAGTTTTTCTTTAAAACTTAAACACAGCACCTTTTTGGTAGAGTACAGCAAAAACCTTATCGTCCGACAGCAAACACCTCGGCTTAAGGAAACAATATAATTGAAGTAGATGTAAGGGAAGGTAAATATGGGCCCAGAGTCTTACAGTGAACTCAATCCTTCCTCCTGCTCCAGACAAAAACCTGCACCACAGCAGCCCCATTTATTTATTGTCTCTCATCCTGAATTATTACAGAGGGGAAAGAAGGGAGACATTAATTAGACAGGGATGTAAGATGTCTCAATGCCAACCATTTGTCTTGCAAGTGATTACTTAGGGAAAAGCTTTTTCTTTGATATGTGGCTGAAAGCCACAGTATTCTCAGGGAGTTGTACAGGAATGAAGATAAAGGGATGGCATCATTCAAAAACTCACAAAGCCACAATTACCACTGATCTGCAACCAGGAAAAACAATGACCACAAACCAAACTCATGTATTTATTCAGCTGGTTTAAATATAAACATGTTTGGCAGTTGTGTAGTGATAAAACTGAAGTGCGATTTTGCAGGGGGAAATGATTACAGCAGTTCTCAGTCTTTTATTGCAATTATGCCTGTTTTCTAAAATCTTACTTGAAAACTGCTTGTTTTACTTCTGCATTTTGATGGCCCATATCTGTCGAAATATAAAAGCGTTTACATTTTGCATTGGTAGCTGAACGTCTTCATCTGCTCAATTTCACTGATAGGTCAGTAAACATTGTGTATGTAAAAGTAACAACTAGATTAAAATCTACTAACAGAAAACCTTTCTTTATTTTAGAGCAGTTTGGAATTGAAGCTACAATCTTCACACATTTAGTGGGACACTTCAAAATGTAAGATTTACACTTCTTCCTGTGCCTACACTCTGCTGAAAAAAATTGTGCTTCGACAAAAAAAAGTTTCACGGTCAAAAATACAGTAGAGGGGATCATAAAAAAGACAGTCTTTAACACTTATTAAAGTTATATATGAGCCATTGCACATGCTAGGTTGTTGGCATGGGTAAGCATAAAATAATGTGTTTTAAGATGTTGCAGTCGATGTGTTCCTCTTACCTTACAACAAATGAGAGTGCTGGTCTTAAAATGAAGTGTGATCATGTGTACTTTTGGTGGGTTGCTATCTTGATGGAAACAGAGTGATTGCATGATCAACTAGCAAAAACCTGGTCTGAAGGGCCTCAAGAAATGAACAATGTGTTTTCCTTGTTTAAATCCTGTATTGCCATGTTAATTGTTCACTTATCTTTTGGTTTATTTCACAATCATGTCCAAAAGTTATTATCTAAGTGTAAAATTATTGAAAACATTTGATGACTCATTCTGGACTTGAAGGCGTCCCTAATTTTGCATCCAATTAAAATTGTTTTTGGAATTTCTATGCCATTCCTTCAAACTATGAATCCTGCCAGTAACCATCAACCCCCCATGCTGGACCTAGGAGCTAGTTTATGGGTATGTGGGGACATTGTGTTTGTGCTGACTGTGAAGCAGCAGCCCCATCATGGGGATGAGCCTGCATCTCTCCCCTGCTAGCATAATTACTCCAAACATACATGGTCTCACTCCAGAAACAGTTTCTCCTTTTTCATTGCCTTTATCTGTTCCCTCTTCACCAGACTCATCAATGAGGTTAGCAGGTAGGTAAAGGTGGTGGAGAGAAGTCCTCAGCAACAGAGTACAGCTACTGGCAATCCTGTTGGCGGTGCTTGACGTACATTCAACACTATCAACAGCTACAGTATCTGCATTGGCTAATGGCTAACTGTACTGGCTCCATATTTGTGCCGAGGCCGAGTAACACATACATCATGTGGAAGTGAATGACAATCTGACATTTGTTTCGAGATGACTTTGAGACAGTGGTGCAGTATTTTACTGCTATTTAAAGTCACATTCGGAAGAGAAACAGGCACACAGTTTGGACAGACTTTGCCAATTATGCACAAGCACAGTGTGTCGAAAATGCACCTGGATGTTGGAATACTGTATGTAAGGTGGAACATTACAATACAACCTCAGAGGGCTGGAGCTTCCTTGTGCCACACTGTGCGTTGTCTTACACGTCTCTTACATAAGGCTCTGCGAGAAGCTTCGTAGTCACTACCTGTTAAACCCACTTGTGTTTTCATTACTCAACTAAATTTGTCAACACAGTTTCATAAGAACCCCAAAATGTATTCACACTTCTAATCATATAAAATCAAATATTACCGTTTAGTCACTGTGCGCAAGCCTGTGTGCAGTGCACTGATTCGTTCAGCCTCTCTTTGCCCCTGAGGACATAGGACACAGAGCTGTTGTGTACATGTGTCAGATCTGTGCTCACTGGTAAGTGACAATAAGTGATCAGATGACCGCAAATAATATGTAAATGTCTAAAGCACTGCACCATTATACTAGAAACAGACCAAGGTGAAAGCACGCCTGGTAAAGAGAATGGGAGATGGCATTGTATTGGGTTTATTGGATTTAACACCCAAAACACTCTCATGAGTAATTAAGAGATTCTTTTGAACCATCTGATGCAGCAACAATTTTTCTCCAGCAGTAAAGTGAAGCACTTGAACCGCACACCTAAAAACATGCACTTTGGTTTGTATTGAAATAAGACTTAGTACAACAGGCTTTTATTGGGCTTCTTAGCCTGTAATGATACAACCAAAATCACGATTCAATTCATATGTCGATTTCAGACCCATGGTTCGATACATGGTTCGATTTTTGTGTGTGTGTGTGTGTGTTTGGGGGGGGGGGGGGGCAGCGTCATTCGAAATAAAGTCAGGCAGACATCTGTGTGTTCTTCACCTGTAAAGGCGATGCTCCTAAAAAAAAAAGAGGAAAAAACAGAAAGAAAAGGAGGAACAGTGGATGCGGAGCTGCACAGCTGTAGCAGTGTGTGTGTTTTACAGTATAACATCACCAAGAAAAAAACCCAAAGTTGCTCGATGTGTTATTAAAGTTGGACTGACTGACGCAGTGATCCTGTAGTGTGTACTAATGTTGGCTGGTTTGTAATGTGTGCAGGAATTTCCCGCATTAGGAACGCTAGATTTGCGGGAATTATATGTTAAATTATGTGCAATACCCAAAGTGAATTTTAAGCCCTGATTAAGTTTGGTAGCACTGGCAGCTCATAGCGCTGTAACTGGATCGGAGGCACCAACTCTGGGAGTTGGAAGGGGCATGACGCAGTTCTGTCATGTCGATGGCAACACAGATTCGTGGGTTACGATTTCGGTCTCAATACAGGTATTGTTAGGCTTATGGGCTTTATTGTATTTAAGTTCCTTACAGCTGACAACTAAACCCAGATTGATGTGAGTAGTTGATGTGTTTGACTAATATCATAAAAGTCATGCATTTATTTGGACATGGAAAAACCAGACTTTATTATTGATGATAGCTGATTGAGGTATCCTCTGTGTTAGAAGCGATTTCAGAGGAGATCACAGTAGAAATCTGAAAACTGTTGGCTGATTTAAGTCAGCCTAATATGCCACACAAACACACACAGTGCTTCAGTGTATTAGTCAGCTGTCTGTCTATGAGCTAATTAGAGCTGCTTCTTATTCACTAAGTCACAGAGATGAAACATGAGTGTTGCCTGTATAGTCTTACTGCTTCATTACCTTAAATGGAAACACCTATTTGCTGCTGGACCAAACTTTCTCCAGGATCGTGGCTATTTGTAACTTTGATGGGGCTGTCACTCGCAGCCTTTAGCCAGGCAGTAAAACAGATCCATCTCCTTACCAAGGGTTTCTACAACCATCCACAGAGCAAATGCAAATCAAGTCTGATTTCTCAATATTACCAGCAGTTTTTTTAATGCAATTCTCCATTTAAAACAACAACAACAACAACAACAACAACAACAGAGCTATAATTCTTAAACTGTTCACCAATGTGGGTGTGAACACTGTCAAATTATAGCTGAGCGTCGGCACTTTAATCTGAAAATGATGGTTATATTTCAAATGCTAAGTATAGTATTGACACAACAGTACAAGAAAGGAGGGAAATACTGTGAGCGCAGTGAATATTGTAATTTTCATTGATGTCATGCGACTATGTCTCTGACTGTGTGTTCATGTCTGAACCCCTCTGTCTCCCTGAAATTGTCTTTTCAGTCATGATTAGAACAAGGCCATGGCTAGAGACCATGGAAGCTATAAACATGCTAATCCATTCACAAACACAGGCAAACATTGGTATTGCTTTCTCACAGTGTAGCACACAATAAGAGTGAGATGTCATGCAGTGTTAGCTGTGCTGTGTTCTTCATTTTTAGGATATCGGCCAGGTTTTCCCCTCAGCAAGTTAAATGTGCTTGATTTTTCTCAAGTCAGTTCCAAATGTGCTGACATTAAAAGTCTGCTCCAAAAGAGCTGCTGTGTGATGCTAAATTGAGTTATTAGCACTGCTCTTCACTTATGTCCCTCTGTCTGTGTCAGTGTCTGAGACTATCTCTCTCTGTTTGTCTCTACTTTGCTTCTTTCTCCTGTCTCTTTTTCTCTGTCTGTCTCTTTCTCTTTCAGCTTGCTGTATTGCTATCAGCACCGAGTCTGAAATGTTCCTGTTATTGATGCACACCAATGCACAGTCTCTGACAGGAGCAGACAGCATGAAAAGAGAAGCTGCTGAAATAAATACATATGTAATGAGGGAAAAGGGTCCACCAAATGGCTTGCCAATTTGTGTTTGTCAAAGGCTGAGCTGAGGTTGCATTGACATATAGATCTATAATGGAGCCACTTAAGCCATTTAAAGGGGTCTACATAAGGCATCACACCTTCCCACCAGCAGTCTTTTTGAAGAGGTACTAGATTAGCAAGGTGTCCAATTTTCTTCATTATAGAAAATTGTTTTGTCCAAAGAAGACTTGTAGTCACTCCAGCTATCTCCATGGGGGAAATTACATGCCATCTCTGCCATTGGCTTTGCAAAGGTAAAAGATACAAGCTGGAGCTGCCAAGTTGAGCACTTCAACAGCAATTTCTGTTGTGCAGAAAAATAAAGCGACTGCACTCAGACTAAGTTAATAAATTCTTCTAAGATTTTCGGGGGGATCGGAGTGCATTATAGCCACACATGTCCAGATATGTGGTTACATCTTTACCTCAGTAGGGATGGGCATTTCGAATAATTTTCTAACCGAGTATCCTAACCTCGTCGTACCCGGGTAACCGAATACTGTAATAAAAAAACAAAATGACGTCATGTCTGATGGACAGAGCGCAGCCGGTGTATAAATGCGCTCTGTCCGTCAGACAGTCCGCATTACTGACACACAGCGTCGTCAGACAAAATATCAGGTGGATAATAAGAGTAGAGACTGGAGTTTAAGATGCACATATGGGGCATATGTGCATCTTTATGCCGGGGAATAAATGCGTTGCATGTGCTCTTAGCGCTGAGTGCAGCGCTGAGTGCAGCGCATTTATGCCGCGGCTGCCTCGGAGGAGAAAACTTTTTTTTCTTTTTTTTAAATCATTAGCGGTGCTTATTTATTAGTCCACACTACATTTTGGTGCCTTCGGTCCTCTCTGCCTCGCATCGTTTCAGGAAATAACTGTGAAGGTTTCAGAATGTTTGTAATCCGAAAGCCTATTTTCTAACAGACTTGATGACACCTGTCGTCTCCCTCCCAACGGTTTACGCCGAGGGAACCACCACAGATTATTGTAAAAGGTTTGAAAGTCCGAGGTTCGATCCAAAAACGCTTTTACACAGCAGAAAATCACGTTGCCTGATCCGAAACTGTTTAACACTACAAAAAGCTGAAACATGGCATGATAATATAGTTTGATCCGACACTAGACTAGGCTCTAACGTGCCGTTTTTTTAATCCTAGGTTAACCGGATAATAAATTCATAACCGGATAGCAGATTGCCTACTCGGGTACCCGGGTACTCGGGTAACCGTGCACAACCCTATACCTCAGCGGGGTCACATTATGTTTACACAAAAGCAACATGGAATATGTGCTTCTGTGTCGTATAGTTTTTCTCCTAAAAATCTGGATCAGCACATTTGCTTTGTTCATCTACTGTAAACTTGGTGGCATGCATCCAGTAACAGGCTGGACAGACTGTTGTGACCTTTGTGTGGAAAACACATATTTTACTGTGGTTCTCACTCCACTAAGTATCAGTCTGTGATTTGGGAATCTGCAGCCTCATCAAGATAAAGAGGATGAAGAGATAAAGATTTATGTTTTGCTGGGAGTGTTTTCCCTGTTGTCCTTCGATTGCACACAAGGTTTATTTCTCCATTTCCAATAAAGAGCAATACACTTTCACTTGCCTAAATGAGACCTGATTGGGAGAGTCTTTCATGCAATCCTAATCCCAAACAGGGCTTCTTCACAGCAAGTACTGAGGCCTGTGACTAGTCCTGCTCAGTGTCAGGTAGTTCATGAAACCTGCAGTATATTTATAGTAAGAGCGACTAAGGAAAGGATGCTGTTTGATCTGATTTTGATATGAGTGTGGAAGAGGCTTGTTTTGTTGAGAATAAGGCTCAGGAACAACACTGCTTACCTCCCAGAAATACAGTAAATAAGGTTGGTGGAAGAGCTTTTGTTCTCTGTGAGATATGGACATTATACTCTCTGTGCTGAAAACAGCTAGGAAAGCTGCTAGGATGGTGAAAACCTTGGTGCAAAGCACTTTCTACTGTGTGGATAAATGCCTAAATGGGAACGACTTAATTAAGAGTGGTGCACATATTTGTGCTGGCTTGATGTGTTAACCATTTGAGAGCCTACAACTGACGTAAATGACAAACGCAAGGAAGCATTGCTCAGAGGCTGCTGGCTGCAGAGGACACCGGAAAAAATGAGAAATAGATGAAGGTAATTTAATAACAATACAACAAGAGAAATGCAAATAAAAAATAAATTATTTAAAAAAACGTTGCCCCTAGGGACACTGGACTTAGTCAAAACAAGCTGAATGTGAATCATGTCCTTGGCTGTACCTGCATCTTTTTTTTCCAAACTCAATTACTTTATTGGCACAAACATTAAATGGAAGCATCTCAACAACACTGCTAAAACAGTTTGCAGAAATACACAGCTGCACTCATTCAAGGCTTTTACAGTATTTTTGCGCTGTGTTGCACTTCCCCTGAGGTTTTATTTGTAAAACAAAGCTCACCTCTATTTAGCAATGTGGCATGGGCTCAGAGATACTAGAGGTTGTTCGGTGGGAGAATTATTTGGTTGCACTGCATTAAAGTCCCCCTCCCACGACCCTTTTTGGTTATTTTAAAACATTCTCTGTGGTCTTTAAATTGTGATTATGAAGTTTTTAGCCAAAATCACAAAACCTGCGCCATTTCCCAGGGCTCTCCTTCTGCACAGCACCAGCAGCTCATTAGCAATGCACCTCTGGAGGGTGGGCGGAGACTGCGCTGCTTTGCACCCGCCCAGCCACTCCCTCGCTCGCTGACAGCTGGACACTGTACAATTACCGATTCAACGCATTTAGCGTAAAACTGCACACTGGGATTTGATCCCAGACTGGAATATAGTCCTTGCTCATGGTGCAAGCGGCTCTACCAGGTGAGCTACACCTGTTCTACAGTAGGAACTACTTCGTTCTGGCCTACTTCACGCGTGATTCTCGCGTGAATCACGCGGCTTTTTAGTGGAGGATCAATTGACCCTTTGCCAACTCCTCCCACAAACGGCTATTGTCCAATCCTACGTTAGCAACCGTAACTATAGGCCTGGCAAGCTTTCCGCAGTGAGTCATTACGTTTGCTTTTGTGGACACATTTTGAGACTAGGACGAAAAACATTTGTTTGTAGAGAAGGATGTTGTTGTTGCTGCTGCTACTACGGTGGTGGCGGCGGCAGCGGCAGCAGCAATATAGAGATGTTCAGATACGAGCGGACTTTTTTTTCGACTTGAGCAAGTGTAAATATGGGGATAACCATATGTTCACCTCCGAAATGACAGCTGTACTTTTACGGCTTTTACCTGGGCTTTTAGGCGAGGGATCCTCCAGGCAGGGACTGCTTTCACTGACTGATACAATAAAAAACAGCAGCGAAAGCTGTATGTGGTTCACAATCGCCCAAAAACTTGCAGTTTGACAACGTTTCATGACCAGTGAGATGACTTAAGTCTTCGTGGGTTGATAGACGGTAAAATTACCAGCCCTTACTGCTGCTCTGTACATTGTCCAGTCGTGTCGTTGAACAGATGTTTTATCCTCCTGCGCGAGTCACGTCACTGAAAACTATGAATGATCTTTGTGACTTCTCTCTATTATCTCAGAACAGTTTATCCAGAAATTTGCTGATATTTCCTTTGAAATCGATACCAAATATTGCCAGGAGCATGGCTGGGAGTGAAAGCTTGCCCGGCGTAGCAACAGTAACCAAGGGGGCGGGGCTTACGCGAAGGGTCAATTGTGTTTTCATGAGAAGCGGCAATGTGCCGAAACAACCACCAGGTGGCATCTGTGAGCAGGAGGACGATAACATGCAGCAGCAGGGAGCAGTGACCCTAAAGACGTCTGAGGTTGTGATTTTCCTCGCTCGCTGCAGCCACTGCTAAGCGGAGGCAGAAACAATTACGCACAGCCTACAGAAGTTTCAACTTCCATACAAGCATTTAAGAAATGATTCTTATCAGTTCCATAATTCAGAGAGGATTTTTACTCAACGAAAAAATGTATAAAGATCAGTTTTTAGGTTGAAGACACGACAGCACCACGTTATGTCCAGACGCTGATGTGTGTCAGTTGGAGCAGCGGGACGGTGATCATTAAGACACATGGGAGCATTATGATTGATGTATAGCTCCCCTGGTAGAACAGCTCCCTCAATAAGCAGAAGCATCCGCTAGTACGGGTTCGAATCTCAGAACAGGTTGTAACTTTAGTTAATGTGTTTTCTTGTCTCATCATCATGATCACATATGGCTCCACGTTTGAGCAAATGAGCATTAATTCTCCGCCGGGCCGAGGCACCAACTTCCCTGCTTATGTTTTCGTGTACACCCTTCAGGACCGCTATAGGTTGCTCTAGCCTTATTTTTGTTTAGTCTGATATGCGCAGCGGGTGGAAGCACTGCTACAACATCCAGTCAGGCCGTGAATGTTCCTTAAAAAATAACTAATGTCCATATTTTAGCTCTACTGTAAAACAAAGAAAGCACAAGTGATTATCCAAGGTCACACAGATAATTGAGATGTCCCACCGCTGTGAAACAATCAGTCTGAATCAATCTGATACGGTTTAGCAGTCCCCCTCTCCATTCACTCTACCTGTAGCCTAAAACAGCGCCACTCTCCATTGCAGCTACATTGTGGTCAAATGTGGAATTGTCCCAAAATCGTTTGACCTGCAATTCAGTACTATGCTTCCACCTAGTGGCTACAGTTGCCACTTACATTTCAGCGTTGCGTGAATCTTGCTCCCCGCCAGTGAAATGGCCACTTTGAAGTAGTGCCTACTGTACCTTGACAGCTACACCGAGCTGTCAAGCCTTTCACCTCTGAGCCAGATGCAGAGCGGGGTGGGAGCTTGTAGCACTAGTGCCCTCCCCTGGGGTTGTGACACGTCAACCCCAGTCCCCCTGAAACTGCCAGTTTACGTCTGCCATTGGTTCACAGCAATTTGAAGGCAGAAAAACTCAGAAATGCAATTTTGCTTTCCTTTTCTGCTGATATGTCCTCTAACATAAGAAAAATGCCATGTGAAAAGCACAAAAAACACGATTTTCATGGGAGGGGGTCTTTAAGGCAGGAGTGGAGTAGGCTTGGGCGATAGGTTAAAAATTTCCAATCGGCCACCGTACCCCTTTAAATCGGCGGTTGACGATATATTCGGCAGTTATGACACGCGTGCGGAGCGCAGGTGTGTATGTAGATAAATAATTTCAACAGAATAATTATATTTTATTGCATAAAACGTTTTATTTGAACGGAATGTCCACATATCAAATCGAAAATTATGAAAGTATGAAATTAAAAGGCATGGTAAAGTTATGTGTGGACTGTGCACCTATGCTGACCACTGAGCCAGCTGCACCGAGGGCAACATTACAGCCATAACGCTCTTCTAAAAATAATTCAGACTTGTTGGAAATCAGTGTGAATAACATAGGCTACATATTACATAACTAGCTGCCAGATCCAATTTACGCACGCTTTGAATTGTGCTCCATGGGAATTAGAGTTGAATTCTGTGGAGGCAGACCATTAATTTGGCGAAATAAAATGCAAAAAAAATCGCCCAGACAATCGCCAAAAATTAAATCAACCGTGACGGACTCAGCCGGTGGTCGATTGGCGATACATTCGTCCTATCGCCCAAGCCTAGAGTGGAGGGGATCTACTATTTGCTGGTCTGTTTAGCACTGCATGCAGCTAAACCAAGTGCACTGAAGGTATTTTAGTCTTGACAGTTAAAATTCCCACAACAGAGGGCGTCGCTTACATCAGATTGAAAAGACATGTTACCGTTTGCTGCAATCATGTTTACTGCCGCTGGGCTTAATTCAGTTGGAGAATTGTTGCATTGTCTTCTTTTCACATAGTCTATTGTGCATCATTATGGAGCAGTAGCCATTGTCCTCCACGTTTGAGCCATTGGGCCCTAGTTTGCTGGCGCAGCGCAGGTGGCGCAAGGTAGCGCAGCCGGTCTAATGCAAGTTTCGACCAGCGCAGCCTAGCGCAAAGTCAGATTGGAAGATTGGCAGATCGCGCTGCGCTGAGATAGGCGTGGCCGCGCAGCAGGGGGAGGCGTCACAGATTCAGCTTGGTGCAGTGGAAGTTTCGTCCGAAAATGTCCCGCCGAAGTTGCGCTGAAAGCTCGCCACCTCCAACCAGGTCTAGTCTCAGCGCAGCGCGGAGCGCAGCAGGTGCAGTGCAAGTTTGGCTGACTGACCTGCAGTGCACACACGTCACCAAGACCTCACAGGCAGATCTCCACAGTTCCAGACACATTTCAATGCAATAAATATCCACAATAACCACTATTTAATGCAACTAATGGAATCAACACGTGAATTTATATCTATATAGATTGTCCCGTCACATCTGACGTCAGATCAAAGCAGAGATCAAAGGCTGTGGCACGCGTAATGGAAACTCCACCTGAATTAACACAGCAGGGACGAACTGGCACTGAAAAGCAGCTGTGGATGTCCCAAGCAGGACTGAGGGTGAATGACTGCATGTCGCTGCCGTGTTGAGATACCACTCTGCCCTTGTGATGATCGCTTTATTTATTTATTTATTTACTTATTAATTTATTAACGCCAGCGACCGCATCAGGCAGCCGTAATGAAAAACAAAACACAAATCTTCATCTCTCTTAGTCCACCACCACTGCCTCGGTATCAGATAGTCAGTATATAGCCTACTACAGTATACTCTCTATCACAGAAAAAAAGAGAAAAAAAGAGACGGACAGAGAGAGAGAGAGAGAGAGAGAGAGAGAGAGAGGGAGAGAGAGAGCGTCCTTTACGCGGATTTCATCCGTTACGCATGGTGTTTGTTTATCTTTGTCTCATCATCTTGCACAGGGTTTGAATAAATGTGAGTTTCTTTATTAGTTTATTAGTTGTTGTTTCTTATACTATTGGGCAGGGGTTCTCAGTGTATCAGATCAAACCTGATTAAGGATATTTGTATTATTATTAGTAAACTCATTGTTGGTCACTCTGAGCTCGGACCTCCGGGGAAACAGCTGTTTCCTCCGGGGAGAGGTTCGGCCTCTGGCGTCGCTGTTTCCTCCGTCCATGTCCAAGTATAAAATGACAAACTTGCAGCGTGCATCACCCGCCGCGCAGTTAAAGGTGAGGAGAGGAGCTCCTTTGATTGGTGAAGATCTGACTCGGCTGTGTCAAACCCACTCCACGCCTTTCTCTCCTCCTCCTGTCTCCCTTCCGCCCTCTCTCCTCCCTCTTTGCCGTTTGCGCCGGTGGGAGGGACGAGGGGAGGGATTGCGCTGGCGTAAGTCTGACTGCGCGGCCCACGAATCTTGCGAAATGGACCTGGGCCACACCCCGTTGGCGTGGCGAAGCTGCGCTGACGTTAGACTTCACCTGGTCGACGAAACTAGGGCCCCTTATGTTCCAAGCAATTCTCACAAATATATCTTACAAAGCTCGTGTTTCACTATTCAAAAACAACTGGTTGAGCAGAGAAGACAGAGCTAACAATTTATCTTCAAGCCATTTCTCTTGGGATTGGGGCAAAAATGCAGTTTTTACAAAACCACAGTGTGAATATGACCATTACCTAGGCCTGGGACG
This sequence comes from Trachurus trachurus, assembly GCF_905171665.1. NCBI lineage: Eukaryota > Metazoa > Chordata > Actinopteri > Carangiformes > Carangidae > Trachurus > Trachurus trachurus. The sequence continues at coordinate 22,121,882 of NC_139893.1, read as the reverse complement.
ATAATAAATTTTGCTGGACGATATATTGTCCCACAAATTATTGACGATAAACGATATTATTGACACATTTTTTTTAGAACAAATTAACCACTAATATAATAATAATATTTCATAATAATGCAAGTAGACCCTTTTAAATGCGATAAACTTTTATTTCTCATTAGTATTTTTTTTTTTAACCATTGTAATTGGAATGACAAGAACATATTTATCCTAAATAAATAAAATAAATAAACAGTGCAGTGCAGCTCTTCTGTTCAATAACGTTACACACCCGAAGCTCCACTTTTCATTCAAACAAACTAATGTGACTTCCACAGATGTAAGATTTCATCAATGAGACTAGCATTTATCTCCTATTAGTATTAAACCAGCCGGTGGTAAACCTCTAAAAACCTGCTGATAAGTTTTCTTAGTCGTTTTCTCCCCCAATGACGGAGGTTGACCGGCCCGTGAGCTGCTGCAGACGGCTGCAGACTGTGGGAAGCCCCGCTCCTCCTGCTCGCTGCTACCACATCAGCTCCAACAACGGCGGAGGAAATCTCCTAACAGGCGATGTGGATAAACTGACCACAGACTGGGGATCTAAACTGTGACTTTCTCGCATGAAAAAATATTAAAACTTTAAAAAGTGACGTGTTAACAGCGCTGCAGCGAGAACAGCTGTTAGCTGCGTAGCTTTAGCTCTACCGCTAGCGCTGCCGGTTGCCACGACATGCATTCTGGGAAACAAAGATCCTGGATGACTGAAAAGAGGGTTCACTCCTTTCATTCTGCAAAACAAACGGCCCAGGTGCTGAGACCGATGCACAGAGTGAAGCCTCTTGTCATCCAGCCTGGTTGGAGGAAAACAAATGTGCGCATGTACATGGCGATTTATCGAGGCCGGAAAAACTATCGAATTCATTTTCATTTATCGTGCGATTAATTGATTTATTGATTATCGTCCCAGGCCTACCATTACCCACATCTGTATGTTGCTTATTCCCATGTTTGTTGTTGCATGCAGTGTACTGTTATTTGAAAAGTGGTACACACATCAAGACCTGAAACTTCAGATTTTCAATTAGCTTTCTCTTCCACAGTAAATCACCAACATACACCCTTTTTTCTGAACTTATTGAAGAGTCTGCCAAAGCAGCAAGCAAATTACCAACTCTGGCAGTGGAAATAGGAGATGAGCATAAACATATAATTCAGCCTTATTTCCTTCTTAAACAAAATAACTGTGATCGAAAAGCACAAAAGATTTGCTTTTATGATATAGTATCATTGCTGTTATAGTCTGATCAAAAGTGGGACAGATGGGAAATAGAGTTTAAATTACCTGCGAGTGCTACAGCAAATCGCAAAAGGAACACATTTACAATTAGAAATTCAATTAATGGTGGGGAAAAAGACCATTATATCTTTCTAGTTCATCTTGTAATTATCATGTCATATCTTTTCCCAGCATCCCCAGCTCTTACATTTACACAGGCGGCTTTAACTGCTGGACACTGACTTTACTGGCAGTTTCAACAGAGAGTTCATATAATGTAACCTGAAATTTCACCAAGTATGAAATGTTCTTCAAAGTCATGCCAGGTAGGCTACGCTGTAACTTAGTATGCCACCACGTGCATTAAAATAACTCTGGTTAGGGTTAGCATCTTGAATACGTCAGCTATTAGCCAAACAGGCTTGGACAATTAGGGATAATCTCTTTGCCGTTTCTTTATTTGTATGTCTTCTACAGTACATGTATCATCTTAAAGTCTTGAAAATCCCCACTGACCCATAATGTTTAATGAAGCTTAATTATGGAGCTAGCTGGAGTGATCTGTATCTCATAAAATCTGTGATGTGAAGCGATGGTTTCTGTCAGCAAGAAACTTTATTTAACTAAAAATGAGAAACTGCTTTAATTTACCTCTGCCTGAAAATAATTGAGTGTTAAATATGTCACTTTCATCACTGTTGTAGGTTTAGAGAGTTGGTCATTCTAAGTCCCTGTGTTGTTCCTTCACCTGCTCCATCAGCCTGACATCTATGGTGAGACAGCATTTGTGTTTATCAATGTACTTTGTAACAGGGTCCTGCATGTTCTCTCTCAAAGCCCATTTCTCTTCAAGCTGTCAATATTCGCAGCTGATGGAAAGTGCCTCTCAGAAACGCTTCTCACAGACTTGGTGCAAATGAGCTATCGGTAGAGTTGCCAGGGCAACAAGCTCCATGAGCCTTGATTGACAAATCACAATCGCATCCCAAACATCAGGAAGTAGCTGGTGCTTCATACTCAACTGCAAAGAATCCATGATCCTCCAGTAACATGCCAACAGCTTCTGCAGCATCTGCGCTTTCAAAGTACACTTTGTTTTGGAACCAAATGCTAATTTATCAAAGTAAATACAGTTAGCAACAGTGTGTATTTTTAGCTCTTAGATAATCAGTCGATCAGATACATTATACAGTTTTACACTGTAGCAGAGTCCGTCTTGAGATTTGACTGTGCATGGTTTACAAACAGCCTGCACTTTGGTTCAGTGGAGAGTGAATCAGATCCCTGTGGACAGTGTGTAAGAAAAATCACGCACACACCAAATTCATATTATAGGCTGTGCAAGAGTACCTTACATGATTTTTTTTATTTTCCAGTGGCTGCAAAGCAAGAAAAATAGAAAACACCCAGCAGCATTTCCTGCTGACGGTTTTACTACTCCCCCCTCCCCTCCCTCTCTCACTCTGGCTGTCTGATTATCTCCCGATCTCCCTCTCTCTTTACATCACTCCTCTTCTCTGTCTCTTCTGACATCACAGAAGCATAACAGCCTCACTAGAAAGCCATGCAATAATGTTCACTGACTGGATCTCACGCCAGTGCCCTCATCACTCTAAAACACCCTGTCAACGCACACACACACACTACCTCACACACTCTTCGTGATGTGTACACATACTTAAGACCTCCTCCCTTTTTCCCAAGGAGCACGCAAAATGCAATAGTAGGGCATTAGAGGAGATCTGGATCTGTACTGCCGTCAGTCATCCAGCCTGGCGGTCAAGCCCAAGATGCTGGTTAGGATCCCTGCCTTCCACTCTACATGTCTCTCACTCCATCTGTCCTCCTTTCTGTGAAGCCAGAACACTGAGTGAGAACCTCCTAACTCCACCGCTACACTAATGGCAGCAGAGGCCTGCATCACGCAGGGGAACAGGATTTCATCTACAGAGCTGCCTGCCGGCTAAACAGAGACATACATTAAGCCTCACCAATACACTCCACAAGAGGGGAAACAGGACTCAATTTAAAAGTAACTTGCAGAGACAACAGGGGAGGATTTGTTAGTGTCTTTGTTCGTTTCCCCTCCTTCCTTGTTATGCAGCACTTGAATACCAAAAATAATAAGAAAACACAATTTGCATTATGGTGGTCAGTCACCTAAAAAGCAAAATAAGTTTGTTGATGATGAGCAGAGACACAGCCCAGCAACAGCACGTACAATATATAGCAATATGTCACAAGTTCCATTCAAATTTAGACGTGCCGGGCTAAAATGATTGGCTCTTTAATTAATTGCATTATCATCAGCAAACACAGTGAATTTCTCCCGGCCGTGAAAACTCCTGAGAGAAGACAGATATAATGTAGCCGAGGCCACCTTCCACTCAGCCACTGCAGAGGGAAATCAACAGGCGCAGGACTGCCACATAGTCACAGTGCCCCCTAATGGCTTACACAGTACCAACACCCAGAGAGAGCATTACCCTTGGTACTTCATCCAGCAGCAAAAAGGCAAGGGGAAGGCATTTGTGCACACAGCCATGGGACATTCGAAGAATGGCATCTCCTCAGAATATGAAAAGGATTTCCTGCCAAGTGTTTGGCAGTCCATGTAGCGCTCATGCATACTAGATTTCAGGGTTGCATTTGATAGAAAACAGCTTTACATGATAGTGGGATGTGAATATGTACAATTGGGATGGAAAATATTCAGCCTCCCATGTAAAGCATTTGTAGGCTGCCAGGAGGAGGCTCAGGAAGAGTAAGAGTGTATCCATGTTGGCACCACAGAGGTTCAGAGCTTTACAATGCCTGGATTGATATGGATGTAGGTATTGTATTAAGTATTTTCAGACTGAGTCCACACATTTAAATTCATGTATTTCTACCATCTCTGTATCTGAACTTCATCAAAAAGGGGAAAAAAAGACAACTCCCAGATTATTGTATGTTAGTGATAAAACCCTGCTTTAAACAGGATTTATACATTATTCCCTGTCCTAAAGCTGAGCAGCACAGAGAGACTCTGCTGACATAGCCGTCTGGAGACAAGAGCCGAAGCTGCTCCATAGACACTGAATAATGGAACAACTGCTAGGACACTGAGTGTTAGCAGCTGTGGTGAGATTTTACTGAGATATTGGGACATTTTGCGAGTCACAGCTGGAAGCTACTATTGTATAAAATATGGTCTGATTGGATGACTCAAACAAAAACTTCATTAGAAGTCTGTTAGAAGTTTAGTGTCAATTAGAGAATATAAGCTCTGCAGATAAATGAATGTCGTATTGCTCTGATCTGCAGCACTTCACTGTCTAGAGTCATTACAGCTGCACTATGTTAATTCTGATTTAAGGTGATTTCTCCTTTAACCTCTGCCTCCCAGCCTCTGTGACTGTCCACCTCAGTGCTTCTCCAAACAGGCATGCCAGCCAGGCACAGACTTGTTGGGCTAAGGCACAATGCAGTTTGTTGGGAAACAGCAGCAGCAGAATGGGCATATGGTTAAACTGGGCTGAGCATATGTTCCCAGTATTCATGCTCGAGTCTATCTCTACAAACATGACAGACCCAGGCCAACATCCCCAGGCGAAGAGTCTGCTCCTTGTTGCTTTCAGTCAACTCCCAAGTGTTAAGAGTGTGCACTGCAATAACCGTCTTTGGAGTGAGAATACTGGGGAGTAGAAACACTTGAAACATGAAGCTCGCTGTGAATAACATGAAATAAACTCCTAAAATGTAAAACGGAATAAGGAAAAAACATTTGACTGTGCATATGTGTGTCCTACTTACTGTTGCTACAGGGCTGATTTATTCTGCAGACAACATGTCCTGGGATCTAAATATATAATTGGCCTGTAGACAGAATATTTTGAGTTAAATTTAAAAACTATGGGATGCATCTATTTACATTAATATTTAAATATATAATATAGTCCTTAGGGTAACAAAAATTCAAACCTTCACAGTTAATAGAGTGAACTGATGAAGGAATCCCTTTTGTCATGTATTCTATTTTATTGTATTCTTCTAAAATCCCATTTGTATTTGTTTCATGTCTTCAGCCCCTTTGCCTTTTATGGAAAGCAAGTTGAGCCTTGCTGTTGAACGATGCTGCACAGTTGCTTTTTTTGTGCACTCCATTTCTGTGTTGTAGAGCTGCCAGATAAAGGCATGAAGCAGTGTGTGTGTGCGTGTGTGCGTGTGTGTGTGTGTGTGTGTGTGTGTGTGTGTGTGTGTGTGTGTGTGTGTGTGTGTGTGTGTCTCTCTGTGTGTGTGTGTGTCTGTGTGTGTGCATGCAGTATGCATATGTATGCCCGCATATATGAAGTCTATGAAAATGTCACTATAATTGAGCAATTAAAACAAATTCTTCCTTGGTCACCCTCCCTATTGTGAAATATTGTAGAAAACAATCTGTACATTTGTATCAACACTTTCTTCCTGCCTCATGTCATTTTCTGTGGTGTTGGACTCTGTCCTCCTAATACTTCAGATATGGGAGCTATAATGTGAAAACTGATGAATTCACACCTAGAAAAGAGATCTAGAATCAGATACCGATCTGGCTAACACAATTTCCTCAGGCAGTTTATTCTACAGCTGCGGCTGTTGTCTCCTAAGGCTCAGTAGATCCATTTGGTCCAGACCTTGGGAGCACAGACATAGTGCTGGCTGAGTCAAGGCACAGCATGGTTGACTCTAACACAGAGTAAGACTCGTAAAAAATGAGTGCAACATGTTCCATCTTTTAAGTGAGAAATCTGCCTGCAAAGTTTTGTACTAATTTAAGGATATAGCCTGTGGCTCTTGTTTACCTAGACAGGTGCATTACAGCGAGCACAAAGGCAATGGAATTATCATTCATCCTGTTGCTGTGCTCTTACAGATGTTGTGATCCACCTTGTACTCTAAAGTGTGTCCACTGCAGTGTCCAGGATTATTGAGATTCTCTTGACAGCAATGCCTCAATGTAACACTAAATCTAAATTTAGCACCAATGAGTGTGTTGAAAGTTGGAAACTGTCTCGCCACTAAGTTTTTTTTTTTTGTCAAATGATGTCTACTTGTGCTTGTGATAATGATTCCAGTCAAATAGACAGTCTTCCAGAGAGAAAGATTTTTTTGTGATTGTTGCGGGCATGAATCCTTGATTATGTGGCTGGTTTTCCTAAAAAAAATGCAATGAAATATGCGGGGTAGCTATTTATAACGTCTTATGCAATGACATTGTGGGAACTTGCAAAAATTGCGGGAGCTGGCAAAAAATTTGATTTGCTGAAAAAAACTCTAAGCTCTAAGCTTTCCCAGTGTTGTTTATCTTCTCGCACGAGGTGATAACATTTCAACATGTCACTTCATAACCTTCCTATGGCAACAGGGAAAATGGCTGCTCCTGTGTGAAGTAAACATGCAACATTCTTCAACTTTCTGCGAAGATATGACTAGTATGCAGAAATTAAAAAATCATGCAAGCCTCGCATATTTTGTGGATTCTTCATGGAAATCTGCAATTTGGTTGTGTAAAGTGAAGATCTCATTTGTGGTGGAGGTGGTGGAGGTAATTTGTTTACAAATTGTAATTCATAATTGTCAAAGAAGTTATGGACTTAAAGCAGAAGTGAGTGATCCGGTCGTTTTCGCTAATGCTGCGTTCCAGGCAGGCTTTTGAAATCGTAAATTACAGCTTCAAGTCACAACTTACGACTTTGTAGCGTTCCAGGCAACCCACTCGTGTTTCTCCGACCTGTTTTACCGGTGAAAGTCACTATAACGGCCACTCGTAACTTCCGACCGGTGAACTCGTACCAGATCGAACTGGTACCACTTCACGGTCGGAAAAATACGAGTTTCCTTGAACGCACCATAACAGTCCTCGTCGCTACGTCACCACATTCACGGCGTTCCTTGGCTGCACACACAGCCCTGCATGCCGTTCTCTCTCCTCATTGGATAAAAACTGTAGGATACGATAAATGTTTTCTCTTCGGCTCAGAGCAGAGCAGAGGGACTGAGAGACCCGTGTTTCAGTCCAAACACTCTATGTAAGTGATTGCTGTCGGAAGATATAACTATTTAAGACTTATATTAACACAAATATATCACTCACTTCTGCTTTAAGTGTTGTATCAATTAACACTTATCAGCATTTTTCTTTCTAAATCAGTGAGATTTAGGGTGTCAATGTTTTTACAATGCCTCTGTAAAAATAACCAGTTACACTAAAGTGCTGGAAAAAGGCCTAAAAACAAGACAGAAAGTGAATTCCTCTGCACATTGTACTGCACAATGGCTCTTTAAAGTGGATCTGTTTCCTGACAACTGCACTTGTTGTGAAACCACCAAAGCGACCAGCATCTAACAGATGACTCCTCTATTCTCCTTCACCTCCTCCTCCCTGGCTGAAAGTGGAGCTCTGCTTCTCCTCTGTATATTTGTTCTAGTCAGCAGGTTCACATGGACACCATCCAACTTCCCTGCAGTCTGCAGGGGAACAGAAGGTCTCTGCAGTAATCTGTTGCCATTTCCTTTACAACACAGCAATTAACTTCACCCAGTGACAAAACAAAGATTTTTCTCAATGTAATCTAAATAGGAAGTGATTTTCATTTTGTTAAAAAACACCCACACAGGGCCCCATGGGGATTCAAATGACATGTAATTGAAGTTTAATGGGTCTCAGTGGCAATAACAAGCAGCAATGAATATTAATATTTTAAAAGACAGTAGTTTTTGGAATGGGTTTAAAATCCTAGAGAGCTGCTACAGTGTAAGATACCAGAGGCTGAGGAAAGCTATGACCTGCTGAGTGGGAGCTGATCACACAACTTTATTCAGACTCAGTTAGGGCTGTCCCGATTAATCAACATCATCGATTACGTTGGTGATGTAAATATGTCGACACACACAACATACCGTCATCGATTACGTTGGTTACACATACACACACACACATCATATGTTCCTAAACAGAGGAAAAGAAACTCATTAACGAAGTGAAGGGGACCCTGCACCCTTTCGAAGGGCCCCCGGTCCCAGCAGGTCTGGAATGTGAAAGTGAGGGTGTTTTCACACAGGCAGTGTTTAGGTAGGCCCGGTTTAACGTTGGGCCCAAGTGTGGTGCGTTTGGGTTAAAGTGAACACAACAGTCGCACTCGGGTGCGCACCAAAATGGCCACACTGAGTCTCTGAGCTGTTGAGCAAGTACAGGAGACTACTGTAAACTCCTTGGGGTAACCCTAGACTGCAATTTGTCATGGTCAAAGCACACAGACATACTAGCACAAAAGATGGGGAGAAACATTTCCATAGTTAAGAGATGCTCTCATTTCTTAACAACAAAGTTGAAAAAATTTGTCCTGCAGACACTGGTATTGTCACAACTAGATTACTGTGCGATGGTTTGGTCGGGAACATCGAAAACAAATTTAGGGAAGCTATAACGGACTCAGAACAGAGCAGCTCACATTGCCCTTGACTGTAGCTACGATAAGATCCAACACTAATAGCATGCATGTCCAACTTGACTGGCTGAAAGTAGATGCAAGGTTAAAATTGTCTCTCATCTCTTTTATGAGAGACATTTATTATTTTAAAACCCCTGATTGTCCATATAAACAACTTACACTCAGTGCTGATACACACTCATATCCCACCAGACATGCAATTAGTGGTAAATACTGTGTTCCAAAAGCAAAAACAAATTTCAAACAACAAACAGTGCTCCACAGAGCCATTGTCGAATGGAATTCCCTTCCAGGTCACACAGGGTTTCCGCTACATGTAATTGATCGTGAATAAAAATAAAAGCCGCCACACCTTCAGAATGATGATTTTTTTTTTTTTTATGTTAAAACAATGTAAAGCAGGCTTTCCACTACCAGTTACCATTACTTTGCACCCTTTCCACTACACAGTTACAACTCTCGACTGGGTTTAGGTGCTTTTCTTTTCAATCACAGCTGAGTTCTTCATAGTTCCTCCTCAGTAAAAACGAAACTTATCACCCAGCGCATCCAGCGTTAATTAACGACTCTGTGGGGCCGCGATTCTCTCTCGCACACACGCACTTACACACACACGGGCACATGGACAGGTAATAACGGTAATAAACATATGCGCTAAATCGCGCTAATTAATTGCTATCCGCCCCCCCACCAGACCATCCGACGTATTTGTCAATCGCGGTGTTTCATTTTGAAAATTGACCGGATTGTCTCGTGTTTCTTTGTGTGACTTACTGCCGAAAAGATCGCTGCAGGGCGCTAGCTGGCCGCGGAGGATTTGGACGCCCACGCCGCCACTCTTTAAAAAAATCCTGGAGGAAACACTGTCACATCTCTAAAACCCAGAGCAAGGTTAGTTTAAAACAACAGCTGAAGAAACACCTCATGACTGCTATTATAATAATGGTTTACATTTATATAGCGCTTTACTATTGATACCCAGTACCCAAAGCGTGTACAGAAACCATCATTCATTCATACCACATTCACACCGCTGCCGATGGTGGTAAGCTTATACTGATGGAAGCGTGGCTGCCAATGTGCGCCAAACGGCCCCTCTGACCACCACCATGATCATTCATACGCATTCACACGAGACAAGTTGGGTAAGGTGTCTTGCCCAAGGACACTACAGAGACTGGGAGAGAGCGGGATTTGAACCGCCAACCCTCTGATTATTGGACGACCCGTTCTACCTCCTGAGCCACTGCCGCCCCACACAAGGCTGTAGTGTACCCAATTAATGAATATTTATTTCCTGTGTGTCGCTGTATCTGATAACGTGTTTTGACACTTTATGTGTGTCTCTATATCTGATTATTAGATGTTTAGATTATTGGTTATATTATATGCTGTTACTTTTACATACTGTATGTTGTCTATGTAGACGATTTATGGATAATTTATGTGTGTAGATCTTTTGTTATGCTTTGATTGTGTATTTCTGAATAGTTGATGTGTATTACATCAGCTAATGGGGATCCAAATCAAATAAAATCTACAATCAAACTCTGGGTGTTATGTGAATGCGGCCGGACCTTGACCCAACTGCAAAGTTGCTCTCTATCCGCAGCCACACCAGTATGTGTGAAGACACCCTAAAAGTGAAGGGGAAAAGGGCTGAACGAAGAGAGATATAACTTTATGTTAGGGATTGAAAATATGAATGAATAAATAAAGAATACTGTATAAGGGAAGTCTTTATTTTTTATTAATTAATATTAATTGACGAACCAAAAGTTAATCGCTAGACTGGTTGAAAAATGTGTTGTGTTGATTTGTTTTGATTAATCAAAACAAATCAAAACAATAATTGACAGATTGAGAGAAAAGTAACTGTTTAGGACAGCCCTAGACTTAGTGTTACAGTTCAACCAGACTCAATGCAAAAACAGATGGTGCACTTAAGAGTAGAGGCAACACAAAGAGACACAGATAAGCCACTGCAGCACAAATGCTCTCAGATTCTTCTATAAAGCGGCCTGTAATTATTCAGGGAGAGTCAGCTGAGCTCCATGCTGTTTGTCAGCATCACCCTGCTTTACGCTTACACACTCACGCTGGTAGAAATTCAGTGCAACCATGGGCTGCACCTGTTAGCCACAGAGCAAGCCTTACCGGAGAAACAGGCGTGCAGGTGCCTTGGTTGGGAGCTGGCTGTTTCCTTCCTAAGCTTTAAAAGTTTCTCTAATTTATCTGGAATTTACACCAGTTACATTGTCACACATTTGCTTGCTCACATCTCTACAACAACGATTGCTAACCAGAGGTACTTGGGATTATAGAATAGCTGAAATGAGTTAAAAAAAACAGAAATTACCCCAACCCTAACACATCCTGTTGCAATTTAGGTTAGATGAAAATGATTTAGTCTTAACAGTTAGCTAAAAACAATACAGAAAGGTTTGAAATAGATAACTTATAGTATTGGATAAAATGTTCACATCCGTAGGTAAATGTAATGGATGAACAGTGGGTGTAGTAGTGATGACTTGACTAAAAATATGAAAAGGGTAATGCAAGATAAATTAGGCCTGCAAAAATGGTTTAAATAGTGAAAAAAGCTTAAATGGTAAATGTATGCATTCCTAGCAGTAGATTATATATATATATATATATAAAGGCAATATAGAGCTGTGGCTCCCAAATTTAAAAACTGCATGTTATTAAACAGTGTTAATTTTGTGAAAATTGATAAGGCTTTGCTTAACTGTGTTGGACAGGCTGCCAAGAAATTTCAAACTGCCTTTTTTCCCATATATTTTTCTATTTGTTATACATTATATTTCATTGTATGGCCCCACCACCTCCAGCCTTTAGCCAGTCAGCGCCACCTTCTATGCATGCACTGAACTTTGTTAAATTCAGCTACTGACCCATTTCCCTAGCAATGAGCTCAGGGAAGTATTTGACAAATGCAAGTTCATGCATGCATGTGCCCAGAGGATTGTGGCTTCAAGGAACACTCTGAGATCAAAACCGTGAGGTAAGCATAATGACATGCAAATTCCAAGCATGCTACAAGCTCAAAGGGACAGAGAGAAATATAATTTCAGTGTTAACATCCATTTTTCACAATATACTACAGAGTCTCGTGAAAAAGTGGGCTAATCACTACGTAAATCATTGGATTAAATCAAACATTTAGCATGCGTGCTGATTGCCAAGACAATAACTTGCACCACTGGAATGTCTCCTTGAAGAATAAGTCGCAGGCTTCAAAGAGAATCTATTAACAGATGAAGTGGTAACGATTTTAGGATACAAGTCCATTAAAAGCCATTTTCTTTTTAAGAGTCTAAGAGAAAGCTCATGGGTGTATGGAGTCCAGTTCCGCTTCTACCAGTTCCAATGTGGAAAAACAAGAGCACTGAGCCACTGGGACATTCCTGCAAGCATTATCAGCGCTCCTTAACTATTCTAAACTGACATCAATTGCTGTGCCGGCTTGATCCCAGCGGACCTTGTTAGCTCCATTTAATGGCAAAATGAGCCAACTTTTAAGTCCTGCTCTGGCACTGGGAGCTTTGAGTCCACACTGCACTGTTGTAATAGGTAGTGAATGTAAAAAGTTATCACACTAATTACTGAGGGGACACAGGTTTGGGAAGGCTAAACATTTGTACACTTGTTAGCACATGAAGCCAGTTTGTCTTGGCAGTCACAGAAAGACATTTCCATACAGCTTTTGCATTAAAAAAACAAGACCAGTGGCATCTGGCACAATTTGTGCATGTATTATCGATCCTTATTACCGTGGGATTTTTTTCTTCTTCTTCTTAATTAACAGTCTAGATGGTATGATCTCTGTCCCTTGACCTATTAATCATTAACCGTATTATGCTCTATCTTTACAGATGTATTGCTCAAAGACCTGTGGGAAATTGTCCTTCTGGTTTTTTTATGCATCCCGTAATATTAGGTACAAATACCTAATACCCTTTATTTGGCCAGTTCCAAAATTATTTGTGTAATGGACAAAAGAACATAAGCAACCTTGGGTTTTCTACCTTGTCAATTTCAATGAACAGTTTTCAATGCGGAGAGAAGTCACTGCTATAAATAATGACCCACTGCATTTCCCAAAATTCACTTCAGTTGTTTTAATTCGATCAGAAACATAAAAAAAAGTGCATCAGCTTAAGTTGAGACAAGCACCGTAGTGTACTGTATCTACCTAATCCAACAATGGCCACCACAAGGTAACATTCCTGCCAACCCGCTGTAGCAGCAAAATCCCAAAGTGTATTGAACTGTGTCAGATGCATAAGGGATTAATGAAAACACAGTGTGGTTCATCTCTTCATGTTGGCCCTGTGATCTACTGTAGACAATGGATGGATGGATGGATGGATGGATGGATGGATGGATGGATGGATGGATGGATGGATGGATGGATGGATGGATGGATGGATGGATGGATGGATGGATGGATGGATGGATGGATGGATGGATATTTCATGTATGTTAGTAATGAATATTGTGCCTTGTGAAAAAAAAGTTGTTATATCTAAAGGGGACTCAAGAAAATGTGTATCCTGATGTTTTAATCAAAAGCCTGTTGTATACATTTTGGCCAGTGCTGCAGGGTATACTTTTATTCCTATGAAAGGAAGAAAAAAAAGAGTGAGTTTATAGTTTGTATCATAACATAATTGGGACCCTCAGTCTATGGAGCTATTACTATCTACCCCTGTTAAAAGATAGACAAAGTTAGAAATGGTTGAAGATGATGAAGATTTAAGGAGAAGAACTCATCATTGACCTTTGAGAGGCTGGCTGACATTTCCATCTCGACAATCACATCAGCACAAATCCTGTCCTGGGGTCGAGGCGCCTGTGTTTTCCTCAGCTTCAATTTTGGTAAGCTTTTGAAGGAGAATGCAACCATCAGCTGGATGCCTTTTTAAATGTTTGATTTCACAGTTTGTCTTTATTAAGTATCAGGTTGAATTTTATAGAAGGAGAATGGCAATGTCCCAGAACTCTTCCATTACAGCTATTTTGTATAGTGAATATATACAAGTATCGCTCCCCTTACCATAGTGACTAACATGGATGTATCCTTGAGTATAATCACTAGTTGCTCCATTGTCATTTTGCAGTGGATAATAAAATAAGTAAAGATGTCTGTCGAGGTTTGCATTTTGAAAGCCACTGAACACCTAAATGTAAAATGTATTAATTTTTCAAAACATGACTGCTTACCTTAGTATCCCAGATATTCAGATTGAAAGCTGTTGTCATATTTTGCCAGACCCATTTGACTTAACTTGGATCAGACTTTTGATATGAATTGAGCTCACTGAATGAGTTATATGTATTTGTTTGAATACTGGCCTCCTGTTTATGAAATTTAAAAATGCGTGTATTAGGGCTCAGTGATAAATTAATTTTTTCAATTATTTTGAATTTGTAGTTTAGGATGATTTGTTAAAAGCTGATCGGCACAAAGAGAGATAGCAGACGCTCCTCTGACAGCTCGTCTGTGTGAGCTGCAGGTATAAGCCGGCTGGAGAACGCAGCTTGTTATTTCTGATTGCACTCCCAGATGGGAAAAAAATCAAGGTTTAAAATTTGTTTTTAATAATTTCTTTGTCACCTGCAGAGTGCAGAGTGATTTTATGTAGTGGGGGGGGGGGGGGGGGGGGGGGGGGATGATTTAAATCGTGAATCGGATTTCTTGTGAAAAAATCTGAGAATTTTTTTAGGCCATATTGCCCAGCCCTAATGTCCTGAAAGCAAAGAATTTGAAATTGCACAACTTAAAAGTGGCTTCATACTGTAGATACATACATTCAAATGGTATTCAAATGGTTTTCAAAGTAAAATACCGAAGTGCTGTGTGTCTTGGTAAAAAGAGCAATAAAGTTTTATCCAACCGTAGTCCCTGACGCCTCTGTCTGCTGAAACCTGTGGGGAGCTGAGGTGACACAAGCAAACAAGTTGATCACAGCTCAAAAAGCAGCACCGTGGTCATCAAGGGCTGCTTTAAATGACACAGATTGGTGGTTGCCACAGCAATGGGCTACATTAGCAAGCATGAGATTTGTGTTTGTCTTGTAGTGCATCCTGCTTCGTGAGTGTGCGTCTTTGAATTGTCCGGGGTCCTGCACCAGTGCTGTAGTTTATTTAAAAGATTGGACTGCTAAGTCATGGGTAGTTTTTTGTAGTGATAGAAGACAAAGTGAAGGACATGACTTGATCACCACGAAAAATCATCAGGGCTCACTGGTCCGTATTAGAGTAAATATTTATAAACCTAGCCCAAGTCTTATTTATAATGGGACTCCATTCAACACTGTTCTAGTGTACAGGACCAAAGCTATTTGGACATATAAAGGGATTCATAGTAATGGTGAAGATTAGTAGTGACTTTATCTTTCCACTGTCTGTGCCTGCAAACTGAGCTCTTTTCAAGTGGCATTTAATTTTTTCCCCCTGTCAAAAATCAAGGCAGCAGTGAAATCTGGAGAAAAAAAAATGTTTTTTGACAAATTCAACTTGTGTCAGAGACAAGTGAAGTGGAACATTACAAGGTCAAAAACCCATAAGTTCATCCAACGGGCTGTTTTGAGTGATGCAAGTGTTAGTGTCAGTTTGTGCCAGACATGCCCCGACTCAAGTCCACAAGGAATGACCTCAAAATAAAATGATTTATGTTCCTCAACCAATCACTATTCTGGGGCCAGTACCACAAAGCAAGTTAAAGTTAGTCGTCTGGCTTTGTCAACGGTGGGTTTACCTATCCAGCTACTGTACGTGAAAGGGGCAGACATGTTAATAACAGACCAGTCTGTCATGATCATGAATGAAATACTTTATATGGAATTAAATGAAAATGAAATTCAATTTAGTTTACGTTTACATGTAATTGTTATAGAGGGGTAATGTATATTAATGAACATTAAAAAAAAAAAAAAGTACTGTAAATGCACCCAATTATAGTCAGTTTCCAAATAGTTATTAAGGTACAGTAAGGCTAAAGATACACTGGAATCACTGGAAACTATTATGAATGATACATATAAGTAACAAGTATATCATGATGAGAGAGGAGAGAGGAGGGGAAACATCATTATGTCTAATCAATTATTCTGACTGGCATGTTGTATAACGATTCAAAGTGTTATCATTTTTCTAATTAAAGACCAAGGGTCTTTCCGACAAATAAATAATATTTGCACATGTACATGAAACTATGACAGTCATCATGTAGCTATTTAGTGGCAAACTCTATTATCCATTCCGGCATTCAGTAAAAATGACGACTCATTTTTTTCCAGTGATCTGATCAGTGGTCAGACTGTTGACAGGTTTCAATTTGATGCTCTCTGTGCTCAAATACACAGTCTTTTAATACAGCTAAAACAATCAGCAGCAAATCATAAGAGAAATTAGGATACAGTAAGTGTCAAATGCTGACTTGAGACGTGGAGGTCCAATTTAAACTACATATCCAAACCATTTAGAGGCTGCTTCACACTGCTAAAATCCTGAACTCATAACCATAACATCATCTGGCAAAATCAAGACTGTGGCTCTACAACTTTGCAAAAGTAGACACAGAGAGCGAGAAAGGCGCCTCTCATGGGGCGGTGTTGTTGATGCTTCTCTGTGGAAAAAAGCTAAGGTTTGTTGCTAGATTTGTCTCTGGGTCTGACAAAATCTGTCAAAGCTGCTAAGCTTCTGTGTACTATACATTAGTAGTACAGCCCCAGCTGCAGAACCAAATCAAAGGGGGGGCATTACATCTTTTTAGGGGGGCACACTTTTAAAAAATATTTATTTACTATCTAATAGAGTGTCGTCCCACACACACGCACACACACACACACACCTGTTATGGTTCTCCTGCTCAGCTGTCGCGCGTGCCTCAGGTTGCTGCTCTGTCCTACCAGAGGCAGTTTTAGTTTGTGGCGGTGGTCGGAAAAGAATTTCCTAATATCCATTGATATCAGTTTTTAATTAGCCTACACATTTCCTCTCGCTCCGAGACGGCAGTGTGAATATAAACAAACTTCCGCGCGTCACTTGCAGCAGCACGTACGCGTCACGTGACACAAGCCGAGACGTATCTGCCATAATGAATTAAATCATAATGAAATATTTTTTTGTATTTTAAATTTTACTGATTTCAGTTAACTGAATATGAATTAATACAATGTGACACACAAAACAAATTATGACTCCTCCCCAAAAAAAATTCAGCAGGAAAAAAAACTCATTGCTCCTCTGACAGCCAATGGGGGGGCAAGGAGGCACGGGGGGGGGGGGGCACTGCCCCCCTAATTGACCCCCTGACGCCGGGGCTGTAGTAGTAACTTGACAACAAAGCTACTGATGTTGATGCTGATGTTTAGCTGCTATAATCTTATCACATCTACCATCTTTGTTAAACAGGTTAATATACTTCTATTTGCTAATTAGAGGTTAGACAAATTCTGATGCCGAGGTGTTGCTACAGTAGATGAAAGGTTAAGGATCATCAGGTCAACCTGTTTACTTCAAAGTGACCAAATTCACCAAGACTTTTCATTAAAACAAGGGATAATGGTCAGAAGTTATTTATAGAACAGGTCATAATCACATTGGTGACTATCATGAACATAGTTTCATTGTCTGCTTTGTGCTAATACTTTGCTGGTTTTTGACTACAGTGTGGTCTTTAAGTGTGGTGGCTGTCTGACCACAGTGTGAGCTTCTGGGCATTGGGAAAGTATGTGTGTGTGTGTGTGCGTGTGTGTGTGCATGTGTATGTGTGTGCACGGGCACGCATTAAGGCAGGGTCATTGAGGAGTAATAGGATTGCTCGACCCTGCTCCCTCTCTCGACACCCTGGCAAAGACAGGCCTCCTAAATCATCCTCACATCTCTGAGCAAGATGGAGGACCAGGCAATGTCTCTCCCCGCCCTCCATCCCTAGTGCAGCCATAACCCATCTCCCCACTGTGTTGCAGATACTGCTCACAGCCGTGATTCCCCTCAAACCTCCGGGAGGACTGGAATAATATCTGCTCAGCATTCTGTAAATATCCACTGGGAGAATGTACTCCAGTTCACTGCAGCTGTGCCACATTTACTGTGTACTGTGTCGGTCTGCTGCTGGTGCTCAGCTGCTGCTTTTTTGTTCCTCAACTTTTCATCCTACAGTAAGACAACTCATAAGGTTGTGACGTTGTGTGAGGTGAAGGAGCCTGCTCAGCTACTATTATTCATTATTCAAATTCTGCTCTTCCTATTCAGGGTCATGGAGAGGCTGAAGTCACATACACATGGTTTCTACACATCACCCTTTTAAAAAGGTAAATACTTCAAACTTTGAGACAAGGGTTTGTATTTGAATTTTTTCACATAAATTCTTATTCCAGATTTTCAATCTGAATTGTTTAGAAAGTTTGCCCACAGCAACATAGACAGAAATACCTGTACGTTTTTGATTCATAAGCCTGTAACAATATAACATAAAATTAAGTATATTTCATTGATCCCCAGGGGAAAATCAAGTTGAGTTACACTTGCTGTTTCAAGAGAGAATAAAGAATATGAAATAACTTATACTGTAAAGATAAAAAATAAAGATGAATACGCACGCGCACGCACACGCGCACGCACACACACACACACACACACACACGCGCTTTGTCACACTTTTACATGAAGGTTGGAAAAACATGCCACAGACAGGTAGGTACACACACACACACACACACAAGATCAAAAGATAGAAAAAGAAATACCCTCAGAGGAGCGGTGAATGGTTAGACCAGGTCAGCTCAGCTTATTCAGCCCCTGAAGCATTTCTCTTGAGCAGCTAAAGGATTTTTGAAGAATGTTATGTGCACTCTGTATTGGAATTAGATTAACCTTAAGATTTGCTCATTTCTGAATGATGCCATTGATGCCAATGATGTCTGGCCTAAAAACCATAGATCAAAGAGTCCAAAACACACCAAGTCACTTCTTGAGCAAGTTTGCTCTTCAGCAGGTACAGTACTACACGCCTCTGGCTATTTTGTGTCCCAACATGATACAAATAATGATTTCGACGTGGGATTGTATGTATCTTCTTTTATGATTTTGCCTTTTTGGCCTGAGCATGGTTGACACCGACAAAAATCTAATGGAACAAAAACTCCACCAACATAGGGAACTCACAGCCATTAAGGTCAACTCTAATCCTGATTAAGCACAAAGTCTAAACACTTTTGATGTTCTCTTCCCAGCAAGGTCACTAAAAACAGCTCATCATGTGACTGTGAGTTTTTCACTGTGACCACCAAGCAAGAGTCACTCCAGCCAGACTGTCTGCCATCTCATCTTCTCTGACATTTGACATTTTCTGCTCCATTTCTACCTTCTTCAAACTGGTGCAGTGTCTCCATATCCTCGTTTTATAGGATGCTCAATTATGGAAATAACGAGAAGAGCGGGTGTTGAACATTATTAGATTCGCTGCTTGCAGACTATTCGCTTTGTCTTCCTGCTTGTCAAACCAGGTGTCACGGCTGGTCGCAAGTCAGGTAAATCTGCCATGTACACGTTTATCCCCACTTAATATGATCCTGTTGTTCCATGACACTAGTCCTCTCTGCGTATCTGTCACTCATTTGCTGAGAGCGTGCTGCATAAGTGGTATGGAGTCATACACACAAACAATAGGCTATAATATACATTTTAACCCCCAATAACATAACATAATTCACAGAGGCAAGGATGCACTATATCAACTATGGAATAAAGTGGTAAACTAACTCAATTAATTCTCTGGGCAACAAATTGCAAACAAAATAGGTTTGTTGTGCTGCTGCTTGGTTGGTAAAGAAAACCTGCAGCCACACCATAGCCTACTAGATTAGGATAGCCTACTTTTTTAAGGCATTCAACTTCTATATTTTACTCGTTTACTACATCAAATGAATCTTCAACTACACAATGAACCTTGAAACAACTCATTCAGTATTTGTGGGCAAGAAACAAACAAATATCCGGAAGTGAAAAAAAACTGGAGGCATTAAACTAGCCACTTTAAAAATGATGGCTGCCCATTCCGGCCGCGCATTTTAACCAGACTGTAGATTTTAACAGGATTACTCACCTCAGTGGAAACCTGGTGGAAACCGGGCAGGCTGATCCTCTCACCGGTCCTTGACCATGACCATGGATGGAGGTGGTCTCTCCAGTGCTGGTCTCTTCTCTCTGAAGCCTGATGATATATTCACCAAGGTGCTAGCCAGCTAGTCCTTTAGCCGAGTGAGTCCAAAGCATGCACGCCCTTTCGACATCAAAACACAGTATGAATTCACCAAAATGTCACCAACTGTAACTCATAGGACACCGTGAAGCACAATGAAGGCAATATTAACCTTGTCACGCCTGTAAACGCTGTTAGTATCCTACTGTAGCTTTCCCCTCAGGTCTCTACCAAGAGTCGTTCATGCAGGTGGCCATGCAGCAACTAGCCTACTGAACATGACGTACGTGAAAATAAAATACGCTGTCAGGTTTGATGTTGTATTCAATGTCGTGGTAATTTACACAACTCCACATGTGGCTACACACCTGAAACTATCTACACTGCACCTTGTTTTTGATTTGCCTGAGTGGTCCAAAACTGGACGCCATAAAACCAATGCATGTGCCTCGGCCTGGTAGCTATAGTGTATTTTTTCATGGTAGCCTTTCTGGTTTTATGTTGGAATATTTTGTAAATTTGAGCCCTTCTTCTAACACTGTTGTGCTAGGGCCTAGCACAACAGGTTAGGCTATAGAGTGTTTTGAACAGACAGTGGCCCTAATAGCCTTCATATCTACTGAATGACCCTGACCTGCTAAGCTCTGAGCCCTGTGAGTGCAAAGAGCTACAGAGACACCATCTCTTAAGTGAAATTGAAGCTTATTCTGTGATAGAACAGAGTATAGGAAAGTGCTGATGCGTTGATAAGGCGGACTCCGCTAGAATATCATCAACTTTGTCATTCTTCACTCAGGCATTACTTATTAAGTGCAGCACATGCTTTATTTTCCCATTCCAGGAATTGTTTTACTTTATTAGTAGCCTAAACCTAATCTGCCCCTCCTCCTTACTATCTCTCCTTTCATCAGTTAACTTGTCCTATGTGTCCTGGTATTCCCCGTATCGCCATGACAACCAGAAGAAGATGAGGCCATCTAGCTTTCTGCATGTTGGTCACATTTTCACTGCTATCCAACTTTTATTTGGTGGGAATACTAAGACAACAACTTTTATATGCTTGCTCCAAATAAAACCCCTAAATTTACACTGTAGCCTATCAAGCAACTGTCTGATTCCCTGTTTCATCTTATCAGGTGATGGTTTGTCTCTGGGGTTTATATGCTGAATGAGCAGAATGGGGAAAAAATATATTTTGAACGGCTTGAAACTAAATCCCATGGTTCAGATGATAAGTCGGAGCTGGGCAGCAATGAGGAGAGATGGGATTTTGATTAACCTGTTGTGGCGTGCAAGATCCTAAAGTTAAGAAAAAATGTTGAGAAAACTCCACAGTGGAGATTTCCAGAGGCAAAACACTGCAGGGTTGAGCAGGCAGAACCCTCTCTGCAGCAGTGTAGGGAGTGCAGAGATTAAAGCAGCTGGTTCTTTATTTATCAGCAAGTACGAGTGTTGCCGCGCGCCTGCACTGCTGTCAATCCATCAAGATTGTTGTCAACTTTTTCCTCTGGCGCTGGTGCTCAAACAGCAGTACAGCCACTAATGGAAACAGAAAATCAAACCATTAACTGAATTTAGTGATAGCAATTTAATTGCCTCTGGAACAACAAAAAGGTGGATTAATGAGAAGAACTGCTTCCATTGTAATAAGGTGTCCAATACAAACAAACACAAAAAGCAGTTTAGTTGGGTGTAGAATACAGATCAGAACAGAGGGGAGAGGAGAACTACAAAGTGAAACTGCACCAATAAAAAGTTGGACTACCAACCCAGATCCTCGAGATGGACTGAGTTTAAAAGTCATTGTAACATTTTGATTACGTAAAATGATATTGTGCCTACAGTATATGGGATGAATAAGGCCCTCTAGTATTTTCTAAGCAGTCAAAACTCTGTCTGCATCTCTGCACTAAACCCGATAGAGCTTGAGCTATCCTCTGAAGAAGAAATACCAGTAGGTGTATCTACTGAATGTACCTTTGGCAGGGGTTGAACATTTATATAAACATGCTCTTTTTATTATTACATGTATTTGGATTTCGCATTACTTGGCAGACATTGAGATTGGTTTCTCTATTAAAATAGAGAAGTTCTAAAAATTTCAAAACATCCAAGGGGTGTGAATGCTTTCTTCAGGCACTGCAGATTGTGGTTAATTAAAATCACCACAGAGAAAGCCATGTAATATTCCAGGAGAGGACCATTGAAGACAGAGAAGCCCTCCTCTTCTCCTCCTTGATAGAATCATAAGAAATATTGTAATCGCACAAATTAATCAGCTTTTGCCATTTCCAATTGGCAATTAAATATCAACATTAAAGCACAGGCTTTGTTTCCAAATGTTTTTGGCTCTTACTCTCATGACCCATGGCCCAAAAATGTCTTTTTGCAAGACACTCTTATTGTGTCACATGTGGACATACTGTAGATCACTGACAATGGTGTGACCACTGATGGACTTCCTCAGGTGAAGGAAAGCTCCTGTGTTATTACAATAAACAGTTTATAGTGAAAACAAAAACAGGCAAATGAATACCAACGGATCAAGTACAGTATACTTATGTAGGTTTATGTCCAAAAAATGAACATTATTGTAAGGTAACAGTCATTATTTTATTTTTTTTACATTTCAAAGTATATTTTCTGGGCTTTTGCCTTTAATTGATAGTGTAGTCGATAGGGACAGGAAACGGGGAGGCAGAGAGAGGAGGAACGACATGCAGCAAAGGGCCACCCGAATCGGGATACGATACGGGGCTCAGGCTGGCTGCAGCCAGGACCATAGCCCCTGCATATGGGTCTACCGTCTACTGCTCTACTGTACCCACTGAACTAAACAACGCTCCATTATTAAATTTTTTTGATAATTAATTTATTCATACATACATAACACACTTCAAATAACTCTATATACTGTAAATACATAATCTATCTTATTATTGGAGACAGATGACAGCAAGCACACAACTAACACTTGAGATGCTCTTTTTTTTCTTCTTTTTATTATGAGAGAAATGTGACTTTACATTGTTTCACCCAGGGGGTGACAATAAAACATAAATAAAACATTACAAAATGTTGCATTGAATCACAAATGAAACAATTCATTTTTTTACATTTGTTTGTTTTTTATACAGAAATCATATTTACACATTTGCCCTTTTTTTTTTTACATTGTGTAGAATACAACAGTTGTGTACCATTTTTATAGTACAAACATTTCCTTCGTTTCAAAGCAGAGGTATAAAAGCTCTCCCCTCTCTCCTGAGGAGATGCCAGGTTCTACTCTAGTGCATTTTATCATTAAGATTTAAGGCTACGCAGGGTTCACCTGATGGACACACTCGTCTCGTGGACAGGCCTATCATCATCGGGGAAAGGAGTTCATTTTCCTGACTCGCGTCGGCTGATTGTCCCTTACAAAGAGAGGTTTGTGGATCTGCCCAGTTGCACGCTTCAACTGTTAGACCTCTTTTTCTATATTAAAGCTTCTGCTGACTTGTTTCACTGAATAACCAATTACAATCTCTGACAACTTATTTGTTTCTGCAGTCGATTACAAATGCCGTGGGGAAACTGTCAAGTGTGAGAGCCCCTGCTCATCACATTATCTTTGTACAGCGGTTACCTGCTCAAAAAATATGCTAATTTTACACAGCAGGGAGAATATATGAAATAAAAAATAAAATAAAACAAATCAATTACAGAGTTTTGGTTGTTTTTGTAAAGGACGGAAATTATTTTGTCATAGGTGCAGTACTCCCTAGTGGTCAAAATATACCTAAAGCAACTGAGGAAAAAAAAAAAAAAGCCCATTCCTCTGTTTCTTTGACAGGATTAGGACAAAGACATAAACAAAAGACAAGAAGCAACTAATTGGCAGGTCCTTAGCCTCCTAGAAGACATACTATGATAAACCAGCCTGGACAGGAAGTCAAATCATCAACATAGATGGCGAGTTAACAATCAAGCACTTAAACGTTAGACAAAAGAGGCAAAAAGGAAGCAGATTAGTGATGCTGCTCTGTAATTCACTGGAAAAGCAAGGACTTCTTTCTTTTTTTTTTTATCTTCTCTTGCTTTTATTTCCTACCTGTCCAGCAGGTAGCTGTGTGGCCCACTATTGGGTTAGTGGGGAAACATAGGCAGATTAAACATGTCACCATGGGAACCTAAAAGCTACCAGCTCCTTTTTAATTATGCAGACTAACAAAGTAGAACTGCAGCATCTTTTATATACTTGAACCAATTGTCTTATCTTGGATCATTGTTGCTTTTCATCAGCATCAAATAACATAATACGAAGATCTCCTTGTCTCATTTTTCATACTGAGAATAAAACACACACACACACTCACACACAAACACGCACGGACAGACAAACAGGAAAATATATTAGGACCAAAGTGCTTAACAACACTGATGTGTGTTGATTCATTTGAAATGATCAGAAACTGGGCTAGACAGGTCTAGTCATTAAACAGAGAGACATAACATCATCTGTTTTTAGTTAATGTCCTTTCTCATCTTCTCTAACCAGCTGCTTTGTCCCTAAATTAACAGCCTCCATTTCCTAAAACCATCAGCTGCATGCGTCCACTGAGTCTATAATCAGAGGTAAAAGAGGGAGGTTGAAAGAGAAAGCTGAACTATTTATCAGATAGAGGCCATTTGTATGCTACCTGCGGAGTCGTATGCAATTAAAAAAAAAAAGTAGGAAAACCCTGCTCGTCGGCACTCAGATGAAAGATGAGGGCTCATAAAAGCCCATTGATAGGCAGATAAGCGAGGATCAAGCTAATATCCATCCAAGGCCCTAAAACACACTAAAGGATATGAATTCAGCCATTAGACACACAAAGATACATCTCAATCCTTTCATTACTGTTGAGTCTGGAAAAACAGACACACACATCTGACGAGTATCACTTCAAAATGGAGATATCCATAACTCAAATAAATTAAAACCTCAGCAAGGAGCGTGACAATTCCACTTTGCTTACTGGAGACAAAATTCAAACACATAACCACATCTGGTTTTCCAATTGTGAGTACAGGAATGTCTCGTGTCCAGGTTTCTGTCAGTGCAAATTTGTGTGGAAACATTTTTGGAAAGAAAACACTGAAAATATTGATTAAGAAATGCACAAAGGGTGCAGCGTTTAGGCAGACTTTCCCTCTCCGTGGTTACAGTCCTCTATTATCAGTGAAGATGATGAGGAGTTAGGTGTTTCAGTCCATGAAGCATGTTGACATTCATATCCACTTCCAAGAAACATTTGGATATGTATGTGTGTATCTTTTTTTCTTTTCTTTTTTTTTTTAAATGTGTGGTTAAAGCCACATGGAAGTGGCTCTGCTTCATTCTGTAATATGATTATAACAGTGTGCTGGTGTGGGACTTAATACCAATATGGACAGTTGAAAAAAATATTGGGGTTGGGGCATGACAACATGTGAACACAGGAAGGCAGTCAGGCCCATAACGTACTTGATAGAGTTTTCACAGTGGCATTCACTGTGAAAAGTTTTCATTTTAATACAGAGCCTCCACAAATGTATATTTTACTTCAAAATTCTTCATAGCGACTTCTTTGGAAAAGGAAACAGGGTTTTTAGGCAGAATACCCAAAGGCGCTCAGCTAATCCATGTTGCCTCTTTTACTCGAGTGTGCGTGTGCCTACTTGAACATGATAACAGAATCTCTAGAATATTCTGCTCTCCAGAAACTAGAGGAAGTGGTGTTTGATCGTAACATACAAGAAAACACGCATTTTAATTTTTTCTTGCATGCATTGTTAAACTGCTCGACGTTATGAAATGAACTAAGAAGATTTCAAAGGTGCCAAACAGCCTGGTAGCACACTGCAGTATTATGCGTTACTACTCAGCATAACATGTTTGTCTGGATGTCAGGATGATCTGACAGGTTGACGATGATGAGGAGGAGGGGGAAAGGGAGAGCCACTTCTCTCAGCAGAAGAAGATCTCTCCATCCAGAGGAGGCTCAGGGCGGTGCTGAGGGTCTGGAAGGGAGGAGAGGAGAGAGGAGTCACTCCTACTGTAAGACGGGTGTGATTGCATATTTGTTGGAACATTTATTCCCTGGGGATGTTTAGGGAGCCGTGTCACCCTGCTTCATATCGATTAGGCTCTTACCACAGTGCACTGTGCTGTCACTGAAATCCATTAAAGAATTGACAGAATGTGCCTCAGTGAGCACCTCAATGTGCTGCACTCGCTGCTCACACCACAGCCATCAGCTCACATCCAGACATGTATCAATCTCACTGGCAGCTTGTATTTATAATCACAGAGAATAGTTAACAATGAGTGGATTATTACTCCAAAAAAGGACAATAGAGAGTTTTTACTTTTAGTTGTTTCCCCAGGGGCTCTTCATGTTACCCTTAACTACAGTTACATACATTCCACTATAATCGATATCATGTGGATATTTCATGGTAAACCATCGTTGTCAGGGACCCGTGGTAAGAGTCAGTTTATCCTGCAATCTGCACGGGTTACCATGGTGATCTACCCCAGTTTAAAGTGAGGCAGCTCTGTGACACCAGAAAACCTGGGTTTTACCCACAGATAGTGGCTAACTCAAACATCTCTGTGTGCAATAGGCCCCAGGTAACAGCGCAGCAGAGTGGACTGTGGTAAGAGTCTCTATGAGATAAAGGAGACAGGAGATGAAGCAGCAGTGTGTTGCAAGCTGACACTCAGAAGCCACGTTTCTTTAAAATGTGACAAACTGAACAGAATATAATGTTATTATTACTACACTGTTGAAGATGAGGGTCATTGTCATTCGATAACACATGTTGGTTTCTTTTTAGAGAATAAAATTATTTATAAAATCTTTATGTGTGTGGCAGGCCTAAGTCATATACAGATGGCTTAATGAAAATGTAATAGTGATTTTATAGGTTCTATCATTGACAGAAAAAAGAAACTGCAAACATCTGTTCTTATAAGTGAATCCATATGTGAAACAGTTGTAGTGTATGAGCCATTGTGTTTGGATGTTGCTTTAACAGCTGAGCTTTTAATTGTTATGTGCATAACATTTATTAGTCGACATGTATTATGAGTCTTTTTGTCGAATTAGAAATATTGAATTTACAGTATTAATTACTATTACTAAAAGGAAAATGGAATATATCAGGCAGATTAAACATGCACAATTTTTATAGGTAGTATTTCCATTACAACACAGGTAAATTACTTAATTTTAGGCTTGTGCGGTCATCAAAGTCAAAGCCATCACCCACTTTTTGGCTGCCAATTTCCTCCTCCACTGACAACTAGAAATCATGTGTCCTTGACAAAAACACTGAGCTCTGGCTCAATGTAAGACACTGCATGATTAAACTAAATGTAAATCTCTCACCCTTTCATTCTTTACCTGCTGTCTGTGCACTCCCTCCTTTGCCCTTCTTCTTCTTCTTCTCCTTCCCCTCTTTGCTCTTGCTCTTGGCCAGCTGCAGCAGGCTCTTTGAGATCTGGTTGTTGGAGTCGCTGCCTTTGAGGTTGGCGTTAGTGGAGGATGAGGTGAAGGGATTGAGGCCTTTTCCTTTGGGCTTTGACTGCTGGGGCAGCAGCCTGGGCAGGGAGGCATGGGAGGAGGAGGAGAGCTCCATTGGGTCCAGCTCCAGAGACTGGGAGCTGCCAGGGAACTGGGATTCATCAGACGTCGTCGAGGGAGTCCTCTGGTAAGTAAAGGAAGTCAGTTAGACAGGTGAACAGCTGTTGTCTACATCTGTGAATGAATATGTAGGAAAAGGTGCAGGTTTATATGTTTTGCAAATTAACGCTGAATAAAACATGTGCATAAGTGTTTACAGAAAACATTTTAAGAGTGGGAAATGAGAGAAAATGTTTGGAAAGAGACCAAACTGTTGTGATGATCAATAAATTGTGAAGCTGAGCAGCAGTAGAGTATGGTATATTCTTTTTTTTCCAAGGCATAAAAACCTGGAAACATAACCCTGATGCTTGGATAGCTGGTGTGCTCGGTAATTGAATGTCAAGAGCACTTTTAAATTCACTTTCAAGAGGACCTGGGTTCAAGCCTCCTGTATATAAGTATCTATAAACATCAACTCCGTTCAAGTGTCATCAAGTGAAACACTGCACCCCTCCCAGCTCGGTGAGTGTTCCCCTGCAGCCGAGGGGGCAACAGAAGAGGCAGTTTTGCTGCAGGGAGCAACAGATGATGTTTTTATTATTGTTGTTATGATTTTTAAAATGTGCCTGCTCACCTCAGCCAGACGAAGCTCCTCCATCTTGTCAAGCTGCCGCTGCACAGCCTCTCTGTCTCTCTCCAGCTTCCTCTGGGCGTCTCTCAGTCTCTCCAGGTCTTTCTGGTACTCCTCCTTCTTACTCTGCAGCTCCTGCTTCTCCCACTCCAGCTCCTTATGCTGCTTCAGCACATCCTCCTCCTGCAGTGGTTGGGAGGTGGATGGGTGGATTTATAGAAATAGTACAGGACCAAGGCACATCATGGTTACAGACGGTGAAAAATACTTTATATCTGCGTATAGGAACAGTCTGCAGGCCCTGAATCACCTTTCAAAATAAAACATCATCCAAGTGCAGTGACTGATTCTGATTAATTGCAGTGATTTCTCCAAGATGATGCAAATTGGAATAAAAATGTGCTATATCTGCAGGTGTCTGTTTAAAAAAATGTCATTTTATTCATTGAATGTTCTTACTGTAAATGTTGCTGCACAATATAAGTGCATAAACTTTTACAAAACGTATGTCATTCACTTGTAAGTTTAATCATCAACAGTAAACTACAGGAACACTGTGAGGCCTATACTAATCCAGACTTGTGTAGCAGACGCTCAGCACATTACTGTCAATGTTGATGGAAAATACAGAAGAAAATATATTTTTTTTCTTCTTCTTTTGTTTTCTCTGAATTTCTACTTAGTGCAGCATTTTGGTTTTACAGGTAAGAATTTAGCAACTGAGTTCAAATGAGCAAGATGATATTCACAGTAAAGCCAAAAAATGTTGTTTTTCAGCCAATCACAAGTCACATGTGTCTCTAGCGCCTGAGTAAGTATGCTAGCTCACGCTTAATGTAAGTCGACTCCTCAGTTTTAATAACATGAAGTTGATTATTACTTTGTTTTTTGTTTTTTAGAATCAGCCTGATAGTACTAGAGAGGGCTGCAGGAAATCACGAGAACCCGGCACAAGTCTACAGTGGTATTCATCAGGTAAACTGCAATATGAAGCAAGTTATTGCAAATATTACAGTACAACTGCAAAGAAACTTGGAACAATGCACAGAGCGAGTGGAAAATGATGCATAGCTACCTGCATGTTCACCAGCATCTCTCTCTCAGTCAGCTGATGTTCCCTGAGCTCCCAATCCTTCTCCCTCCTCCTCTTCTCCTCAGCGTGAGCTGCCTGTTGTCTCTGCAGGGATGTCAGCTCCTGCCGCTGCTTCTCTAGGCTGCGCTGCTTCTCCTGCTCAATCAGGGAGTTGGGCCTTGAGGACGGCCGCGATAAAGATGTGCATGAGGAGGAGCGCTCGCTCAGGGCCTGCCGCTGGTCCTCTATGAAACTGTCCTGCTGGACCACCACCGCCTAGATAAGACAGGAGAACATTCACACCCCACAGAGATTAGGTCAAAACCATCCCTCCTGCTATTGTTTGGTGTTTGGCTCAATCCTCTCAAGATATTATTATTATTGTTTTATCTTTCTTCTGTCTACTGTATATAGCTCTGCTCACGTTGCACCGCACTGTGTCTAAAATCTAAGCAAAGTTTTCGAACTGACACTGACAGCAAAAAGCTGCACAGAGTTGCATCATGTTAGGACTGATCTGGAGCACATGAGTATATTATACGCAAATCGAGTTACCTGCAGAGTGTTGAGCAGGAGATGCAGATTGGAGACACTGTGGAGGACCTGCTGTTGGGAAAAGAGAAACCACTGAGTATCATTTAACCTCAAAACATCAGCTCTGTTCTCCTTGTGAGATGAGAGGGAAAATCCTGCAAGGAGAAGAGTGTGTGTGATGTTGCCTCAGCTTATCGCTGCACTAGACTCATTGCTTGTTAAAATATGACATGAATAATAGCAACGTTACATTTTATTAAGTGCTGGCAGTGGATTTCATGTGATATGAATCTAGCGGTGCAAGACTAAGCTAGCGTCAAACACTAAAACTTTACAGTTTACGTCAATGTGACCTTTTCTCAATTAAATACTGAGAAAGGGATAAGGCTACTGAGCTTTCAGCCACCACTCGTGTTTACTAAGACACACAATGTTCTAATTAACATTCACTGGGAACTGAACAAAACAATATTTATGAAACAGCCCATTTGCAGAAAGAAGAAAGAAAAACTGAGAAATAATGTATCTGATTCTGCTGTTCAGGTGTCTTTTTTAGGTCAATATTTTACAATTACACCTTTTATTGAATATAGTATTCGATCAAACAGCTTGCCAAAACTCTGCCTGACTTAAAATAGACTAGAATAGAATAGAAAAACTTTATTCTCTGTTACCTCAGAAAATCGTTTCAATTGATTCTTGTTTATTTTCAATGCCAAAATACTTGAATTATGTGTTGTGTACTTTTCTGGTACTTTTTGTGAATTTGATTTATTGAAACTGTTACCAAAGACACACTGTTGCGTACTGTGTGAAATTAAATGTTGACTCATTTCACATAATACATTTTTCAACTTTGCCATCTTAGAATAGAATGCAAACCATACATTTTGTATAACTGTAGGCGTTATGGATAACCTTTCAGAAGAAATTTGATGAATTAATGTGGTTAGTCTGCTATACTTTCTCATCTCGCTGAGTTCTACTGGTATCTCACTTGTACTGCTTGGGAAGCTTGCTCTGTTCTCATGCATAATTCATTTTCATCTCTTTCTTTTCCATTAAAACTCCCTCTTATAGACATGCTTTTGTTAAATGACTCTTTCCTTTTACAGTTTGCTGCCCATGTGTGCTTGCTATCTGTCTGAGTGCATTTTGTTTGTTTGTTTTCTTAAATTCCTTCTCATGTATTTTGAATAATGATACTAACATCTAATACTTCTAACACAAACATCTACAATAAAGCAAATATGGTTCTTTGAGCTACTGCATTTACTGATGTTGATGACAATGATGTTGACACAGAGTTTTGACTGTTACCATGTAAACAGTGGCTCTCATTTAATTAGAGACAGGAAGTCAGTGTTACCTCACTGTTCCTCTTCAGCAGCAGCAGCAGGTTGGCGTTTCCTCCCTGCAAATAAACACAAACACACACTGAGTACAGTCTGAGCCCATATACACACATCTGCTGGTGGGTTGCATCATGTGTATGTCACTGTATGTGAGAGTGAATACAGTAGAGTATGAATATGAATGTGATTAGAGCTGCACATGTGGGTGTGCTGCAAAGATCTAATTGTATCAGGCTGTGATGCAGTAATCCAGCAGTAGCTACTTCAGCTGTTGTGTTTAACATCTCCAAAAATGTAATCACCATTTTCAAAGAAAACCATAATCTAATGTGAGTATAATAGAAAATGCTTGAATTAGCTCTATGTTGTATCTTTTATGATGATTCTGACTTCTGCTCCAACTCCCTTTATTACTCCTGAACTCCTTTTGAACTTCTGCTCCATGCTCAGGCTAGAAAAAAAGCACTTCTCTTTCATTCAGATACCAGCGTTAACAAGGAATGGCTTTGTGTGTTTGACCAGAGACTGGAATTGCACACTACAGTAACTTGGTCTACTAAAACATTCAAGAAACAATTATGTGCTTGATACATGCAGGATAAATGACTGCAAAGGCCAGCATCCAGTGCAAGACTCCAATAGCAACACCTAAAGGCAGCCCATTCATTTCAATCCACTATTGAATTCTTACGCAACTGATGGTCGCCATTAGCAACAGGACCTGGCAGGATAAGTCAAGAGGCTAATTCACTAGAGGGAGAGAAGCAGCTAAATTTATCTTAATGGTATTGTTAATGTTTGAGGACAAATGCACCCCCACATATGGCCTCGAGTTCTCATTGAGGCGTGGGGGTGTAGCAGCTCAACATTCGTGAATAATTTGCTGTTGGGATACTGACCTTCTTTAAAACACTGTCAGACTCCGTCCTGCGCAAATCTCCCACTGTATCCTCACCCTCGTCTTTGTCTCCACCTGACACAAAGGGGAAGACAGCAGAAAAATCAACATTCACAAATAAAAAGGTTCACAGCAAAAGAACATAAGAGCAGTGCCACAGTAAATATTTACATACATGATACCAGGTCTGTGAGATCTAAGAAATAAACGCACTCACACATTAGAAGTAACACAATAATATAATAATATAATAACCTTCAGACATGAGGGTGAGAATCTACCAACAGGTGTCCAGTGCAATAGAATTACATTTGCATAATAAAGACTAATCAATACCTAAAACAGATTTGATATTAGAGGCTTAAAGCAGAAGTAAGTGATATATTTGTGTTACTATAAGTCTTAAATAGTTATATCTTCCGACAGCAATCACTTATATAGAGTGTTTGGTCTGAATCACGGGTCTGTCAGTCCCTCTGCTCTGCTCTGAGCCGAGGAGAAAACATTTATCGTATCCTACAGTTTTTATCCAATGAGGAGAGAGAACGGCATGCAGGGCTGTGTGTGCAGCCAAGGGACGCCGTGAATGTGGTGACGTAGCGACGAGGACTGTTATGGTGCGTTCAAGGAAACTCGTATTTTTCCGACCGTGAAGTGGTACCAGTTCGATCTGGTACGAGTTCACCGGTCGGAAGTTACGAGTGGCCGTTATAGTGACTTTCACCGGTAAAACAGGTCGGAAAAACACGAGTGGGTTGCCTGGAACGCTACAAAGTCGTAAGTTGTGACTTGAAGCTGTAATTTACGATTTCAAAAGCCTGCCTGGAACGCAGCATTAGCGAAAACGACCGGACCACTCACTTCTGCTTTAAATAACATGAGAGGCTGGTGAAAATTACTGTGGAAAGTTTATTTGAAGCAAAACTAATTTTGGGGGAAGGATGGTAAACTATGGATTATAACAAGTGAGATAGTGATTCATGAAGAGGTAAAAGAGCTGCAGCCTCAACGGTCACTCCGAGGCCAGTGATGATACACATGGAGAAACAGCAATCACAATGTCAGGTGAAACTAAAAATCTAAATTGATTAAGTTGTGTAGTGTTAAGTGTAACCGTGTGCTTTTTGGACAAGCTGGTACAGATATGGTACAGATAATATATGCTGCTCTTATTGAAAGCATTTGGAGATTTAAGATTATCCTATTTATATTTACACATTAGACCGACAAATAAGTTGGTTTAGCTATTTAGGTAGTAGACAGGGGACTGACAGTGTTTTTTGTATAAACTAGATCCATAATGTAATAGACAGATGTTGTGCCCATTAACCTGCTGATGTCATGATTTTTTTAAGGTCACAACCTGCTTGTTTGTTGCTAAGCTAGTAAAATAGGTCTTGAGCTCCTCTGAGTTGCTAATGCACATGATGAAAAACTGCTGACCCACATTTTTGTATTGTTTGTGTTGATCTTACATGGTATGATACCTCATCTGGAAATCATGCTTAACCCGTTTCTGTATTCATTTAATTATCATAATACTATTATTTGCATTTTGTTTTCCTGTGCTGTTGCATTTCCTTCTCATCCCACTCATCAAATTCCTCACTGTGAAGCTAAGTCCTCCTTTGATCTGAAACAATAATATAGTTGAGTTTATTCTTACATATCTCAAAATCCATACTGTATATCCACATATCATCTCATTTTCATTATACCTGGATTATATCCAGTGTCCATATTTGTTACTGTGTCTGCTTCCTGAGCAAAAATAATGGGCAAAATGTAGTTTTTAAATGTGTCATACTGAAAAACCACATTCACATTTACTATTATACATCAGTTTTACTGATGAAGTGTGGACCTCTCCTGGCTCAGTCACTGCCACGCTGTCAGCAGAGTCCCACTATGAGCTTGCAAGCCACCAGTTCAGAGGTATGGCCCCGGGCTGTGTCTCCCATAGGAAACTTCAGCTCTACTGTCCAAGCCTCTGTCTAAAATGTTTTATCTAACCACACTGAACAGGGGAATTGTGGGAAGTGCCGGGTGTGGTGCTTGCTGTTATGTGACTGCTAAAAATCAGTTTTTAGGATGAAAGTGAAATATTTTACTTTTCCTACCGGGCTGGGTTTTCAGCAGTGTCAGTACACATCTACAGTCCAGTCACTGAGTGGATGCAGTTATCTGAACCAGCAGGTGGGTTCACTCTGTCTGACTGTGACAGGCTTCAAACATGTAGACCGGCTGACCATTAGGTCTGACCGTGCTCTCCGAGGAAAAAAACAGAACATCAGCCCAGACTTACTCTTGTTGCTGTGCATCTGGTGACTGTCGAAGCCTCCGAACGTCTCAGCCCGACGGGGCAAACACACCGGCCCCACGCCTCCTTCCTCTTGGACACTGGCCATGGCCCCGCCCAGGCTGCCATTCACCAGCGCCTGTAACGTCTCCACTGTCACACACACACACACACACACACACACACCAATGTGCAGGTCAGTAAGTGAATTATCCTGGCTAACTGTGTTACAGTTCGGCTCTGCTCTCATGAATCCTACCAGGCACTCAACCTGGTACAGGCTCCAGTTGCTAAGCAACTATTGACAATCTGTTTGAACCAGAGAGCTATTTTACTAAAAGTTTAAACATCTTTTCCATCGAAGATTATATAAACTCTGGACACATACATATACGTATGTCGGTGATTGTGGGCGCACAGTAAACACAATAACCAGAAGAGGCAGAATAAATAATATTACTGCTGCAAATTCACATATCAAGTAAGTATGACCACTGCTCCAGGCTCTGGAAGAACAAGATGACAAATACATTCTGTAATAGTGTAGCTAAACCTTTCCAAATCATTACAGAAGTTCCCCTTCATACATCTTTCCTGCTTTAAAGCTGCAGACAATTTATCTTTAAATGTCACACAGTCACCAAACCTGAAACACACCATTTCTGCAGCAGTAATTAGAAATCAGTTGAAGAGGGAGCTGCATTTGTGTGCACTTTCTCAGTCTGTACAACTCCCAGCTTTGATAGATCCAGTGGCTCAGCTCTTTCAGGCGGAAACAGTACGAACTGTTTAAATTCAGTAAGCGTGTATTGCTCAAGATGTTAATTTATAAAGTAAAAGACACATCCAATATACAAAATAATCCAGTATGATGATAACACAGTACTGTACTGCAAATGACAATCAATCACAGTTCTATTTTTTCTGCGTCTTCTCCATTGATAATAATGTTTCTGCACTGATGAGAATTTAAACGAGTCAGTCTACTGGATAAAAATCTTATTTTTGTCAAACTGCATTAAAAACAAGTGAAATAAGGTTTTATGATTTAACAAGATGAAGTACTTTCTGAATACTTTCTGACACACTTGTTAGACTTGGTATTTGTTCAGGCCAACTAACTTAAATATGAGGTCAGGTTCACGTGCAGAGAATACAGTGTGCCTCTCTGTCTCCTCACTCTGTCAACAATGCTGCAGGAAAATCCTAAAAAAAAAAAAAACTAAAGCAAAAACCTCTGTAATAATAGGAAATTTCACAGAATTGTGATCTGTGGCTGATGCTAGCTTTTAAATAATGAGCTTTTTCATAGCAGACAATTTGACTTGTAATAACAAACAGAATGTGAGTGTAAGTAATGACACAACTGATGGCTCGGTTCAGTTTTGATTCTCCAGTGGCGAGGTCTTGTGATTGTGCACCCTGGCTCACTAACTTAGCTTAACAGGGCACTTGACATGGAACAGAGCCTTTGTTAATGTTATGTGGTATGTTACAAGTGTGTTTCCTACAGTACCATGATAAGTCTAAAATGTCTCATGGGGAAAAAGGTCTATTATGCAACAAAATAGCTAAATCTGCTATTTTTGGGTTGACACGTGATAGATTATATGACTGATCCTTGATAAGCATGTCATGAAAACCACTATACACCTTTAACAGACATGCTACCAGTGGTAACTGATCTTAGGTTTGCTGCATAGTTGCTGTTCAAGCTGTGTTCTTCTCAGGGACCACCACCCAGGTAATGGCAGATGAGGTAAAGCAACAGAGGGAGAAGTCAGATGTTATTTTTGAATGGGGCAAAGGCTTTCAAATCATGGTGAGGGAGAGACCACTGTTTGAAAAGTTCTGCCCTAAGTGTGATAATTGACAACCGCCTGCTTTAGGTTAATAGTCAGAGCAATTAATCTTAGTGTTGCCTAACACTGTTACTGTTAACTTACTGTTGGTGGATTTCACACTTCCATGTAAGAATGTAAACAAAACCACATCAGGTAGTACTTCCATCTGCCGGCAACATGTCTAAAGCCAGGGTGGGCACTTTATACAAAACATGGGTGGTTTCCTCATGTGCTGAAGTGACATAATGACTAACAGCTCTAATATTAATTTCTTCAAAATATGTGGATTGAAAAGGAGATAAGACTGCTGCTGCTGCTGCTCTCTCTCTCTCTCTCTCTCTGTTCACTTCACTTCATTATGCCTCCATGCCACAAATTCTCAATAAACAATGCATCTGCAGGACATGTATATTATCAACACGTTCTGTCTCTGTCTTACCTTCCAACAGGGCATCATTCATGATGGTCGCCCCCCTGGGAGGCTCCAGGCTGCAGGTTGACCTGAAGAAGGGCTCGACCTGCTGGCAGGCCTCTTCTCCGGGGCTCAGGCCCTCCCACATCCCCCTGAAGAGCCGCACCTTCTCCTCCAGCAGAGACATGATCTCTGTGTCTTTCTGCCTTAACAAGTCTGACCAGCAGAGACAGACGGACATAAAGGGTGAGTGAGGAGGACAATAAGAAAACATTTTGTGAAAATAGGTGCAAATTTGACACAGTTTTCCGTCTCTCACCTCTCATCTCCTTGGCTTTAGTTTCCAGTTGTCTCTTGTCATCTTCTGTCTCACTGGGAATACCTTCATCCTCATCCTTTTCCCTGTCCAGCCGAAAAGAAAATAGGAAAGCAAACATGGTGTATAATATCTTGAGCTTAAAATAATACTGGAACAAAATTGACGCGAGTCACAATATTTATGTCTATGACAACACCAGGAACCAGTGGTCAGATAAAGCAGCTGACAAGTCAGCAAAAAACTGAACAAAAATGAACTGCCCCAGGATTTTAATAACTACTATTGAATCAACTGTTGAAGTTCTTGTCAGGTAAAGATGCACCATTCACAGTTCACAATTTACATACATACTGTACATATGTATTGTGTTTTTGGTGGAGGACTATCGGCACATCAGGGAAAACGTTCTCTTTTTTTAAAATCTCATCTATTTCTGCCAATAGCTTGAGCTCAGTTTCGTATTTTGATGGAAGTCAGAGGTAGAGAGAGAGAAACAGAGTATTAAATCTCTCTCCTTCCCGCTGGCTGTAGTCAAATAATCCTCTGCTTATAGTGAGCTGCCCTTGAAGCCAATCCAGCATTAGACTGTCCCTGAGTACATCCCATCCCCAGGTAGAGTAGTGCTAATCCTCCTGACAGCACAGTGCTCTGTCGCAGCTTACCGTATATTACTATCTAGAGACTTGGGCTGGGTCTAACTCCTAGGTTACAACAGAAACGCTCTGTGGGTGAACTGTAAGAGGCCAGCACTGAATGTTAAACACTATAAAGGTGGAGTTGCTTTTTGTAATCAAGGTTTATGAGTTAGAGGAAATAGGGTGGATTAGGTGGGAAATTTCCACTCAGGTAAAACCTTTGGTAAAAAACATTCTTCTGGCAACAAAAAAGCCTTAAGTACTTGCATATTTGACCTACAAATGTTTTTGAGTAAAAAAAACCCAAACAAAAACATATATGTATCCTACTTACATGGACTGCATGGCCTCCTGGATCAGCTGCATCCAGGTGTTACGTTCGTCCTTTGAGCTGGCCAGGACCTCCATCATCTCCGGCTTCTCAATGCCTGCCGTGATGAGGAAGAGGCCGCGCTCTTCGTTTGCGACCTCCCTGACGATCAGCTTCTGAAGGGAGATGACCGTAGAGCGCTGGTCCTACAGGGAGAGGAGGGTGGGAGAAGGAGGGGATGTATTGATGGAGGCAGAGAGGAAGGAAAAAATGAAAAGAAAAAGGAAAGATGACAGTGGGAGGGTCGAGGAGAAAGAAGGGGAGGAGGGAGGAAGATGTTGAGGTGGGGGAAAGAGGATGGTGGAGGGTGGGTTGGAGCATGAGAGAGAAGGAGGGGGGAGAGAAAGAGAGGGACAATTGTGGGAGGAGAAAAAGAAAGCAGGACAGAAACAAGTGCCGGGAAGACAGAGGGACAGATAGAAGGAAGGTCAGTCAGAGAAAAGGAGGATTACAGAGGATGAAAAAGACGTGGAACAAAGGGGGAGAGAGGACAGAAAGAGATTCTGATTATCATCATACATTAGACTGAGCTGACTTGTGGAGCATCAGCAGAGCTCAAGGCTGCAGACACTATGAAGTACATTTCAGCATTGTACATGTAACACCGCAAACCGCCGTTTCATTTCTGTTCTGTCCAGCAACACTCTCTCAATGTAACCACATCCCAGCGTTTCTCATGCAATGTCTTATCTGAGGTTTAAAGAAAGAAACAATTGGTTTTTTATTCTTTTTTCCTTGCCCCCTCCAGCTGGCTCTTACTGTGACTGTGTTGTGCTGTGAGTAAAATCCACAGTCCTTAGTACTGCTCTACCTGTTTTTGTATATAATTCCCTCTTTGGATTTGTGGACTTTTCACTGCAGTGCAGCGTAGAAACAAATGAAATCTGTATTAACACCACAACTGTGGATGAGGCTCAACTGATTTGGCTCCTCAAGCATCATATTAGCCACAGCAACATATTGTACCTCTTGGCCTGGTGCTCTGACTTCTCTGTCCTTGTTGCTACAGGCGCATTGGACAGTTGGTCACCCTCAGACCTGACGCCGACCCTCCCCAAAACTCAGCATGGGTCAGATGGCTGTTATCCATTTACTACCACATGGTATTCCTCTTTATGAAACTGCCTCACTTCAAAACATGCCAAGCTTTATTTTAATGATAGATGTAATTATGATGCCACAGGCCTACTTCTGTTTTATTCTCCCTGATGAGTGTGTGAGAGAGAGAGAGGCAGACTATGTGTATGTGTATGTGTATGTGTATGTGTATGTGTATGTGTATGTGTATGTGTGTATGTGTGTATGTGTGTGTGTGCCATGCCATGTAACTGTGAGTCCTGTAAACATGGAAAAAATGACTCAAACCTATATGATTTATCACAGTTGGGTTAGGTGCCCTGGGCCAGATCAGCTTTATTAGGTGCAGCTAGCGAGTTAGCCAGAAGCTCAGAGTGTTACACAATGGGAATGCTAAGCAGGGCAGCTAGTGCTAACAGCAACAACAGTGGGATAGGAAAATATGACAGCAACATCTCTGGCAGCGCTCATAACATCTTTATTACTGAAGGGAGGGAGGGAGGGAGGGAGGGAGGGAGGGAGGGAGGGGGGGCACATGGAGGGAACTGATGACGGGAAGAGAGAGAGAGAGGGTAGGAGACATAATGAGATGAAAGGAGAGAGAGATGACAGCA
The DNA here is from genome assembly GCF_905171665.1 of Trachurus trachurus. Taxonomy (NCBI): domain Eukaryota; kingdom Metazoa; phylum Chordata; class Actinopteri; order Carangiformes; family Carangidae; genus Trachurus; species Trachurus trachurus. Next base: position 22,082,222 of record NC_139893.1, on the reverse strand, counting down.
GGTTCCTACCAGCATGGCAAAGACATATTTCTGGTCCTTTTCTTGGAGGAAGACAAAGATGTCTGACAGCAGCAGAGCGTGGATGTCTGGAGGATCAACAGGAGAAAAGTTCAAATGCAAACATGTCTCCACATTTTATACTTATAAAGAGAATTGTGTAAATACATTAGTAAGCATCCAAACCCTTTAGTCTCCCCTGGCTGTTCTTCAGCTGCAGCGCTCCTTCGTGGATCAGCCTCCTCCTCAGCAGATCCTCCCTTGCGAAAATCTGACCGCTCTTCATCATCATGATGGACTTGCTGTCCATGCGGCTGTGGAATTCCTTCAGACGCCGTCTCTTCTCATGTTCGTTCACTTTGCTATCGACCGCGGCGATCACCTCCTTCACCAGCCGGACAGCCTCCGTCAGGTCATCGTACTCTTCTTCGTCCTCTGTGTTGTGACATGTAAGCAGAGGGGTCAGAGAGGCAGCGGCGGGGCATGTCATGACAGTAACCACACAGTGTAAGGTTAGATCATAACCAACAGGAAAATAATTCTCATTGTCAGTGGAATAAAAATCAAAGCCAACCCTGTGTGTTATCCAGTCGCTTTTAGTGAAAAGTTTAAATTATGAAAAGATTATTACACAGACGCGAAACCACTCGAAGTAGAAATGAAGGCAAAAGCCAATGCTACTAGTCAATTTGGTAATGTAATGGCTCTGCAACTACTCCACAGCAGAACCAGACGGTTAGCGGGGCACAGCTGAGGACCACTTTACACACAGCAGAGGGTGTTGTGAAATTTTGGTACCAGTTTTGGCATTTAACTGTGCTGCAAACAGTAATGGAAGCCTGTTAGCCTGTTTTTAGTCAGTGGAGTTGGACACACAAATAAACACTCTGTAAAGTCACTTTTTCTTTCATGTGAGCCACGTTCATTCTGTTTCTCCTGCTTATATAGTCTGGAACAGACAACACAAGTCAGAGTCATTTGTATGCACCACTGGCTGCTCTGTCTGACCCAGCAGCGCCTGCTCTTTGAGTTAATTATAATAGTCTTTCTGAATACATCTTCCTCCCCAACTGTTCATATGTGAATTCCACTTTACCCTAAAAAGATCCATTCAACACACCTTAATGGGAATTTAGGATGTAGAGTATAATGTGCCTCAGAATGCAAACTGATGACTGCCTGTATTACTGACTACAGTTTCTGGTATTTTTCACCAGTGTCAGAGTAGAGACAGAAAATGGAAAGGCATTATACAAACTTCTGACCTAACCTATTGTTTCTGTTGTTGAGCAGTATTTCAGAGCTGTGCTGCTCTTGCACTAAACTTCCCTCTCGTTAGTCAGTGCTGCAAAGACTTTTTTTCTTGAAAGCTGATGCCAGTGTATACATGTTTCTCTAAACGAGGATCCCATCGCTCAGAATGAGGAGCTGTTGGAGATCACAGGTTTCCAGGATCCTTAAAAAATAAATCAGCATTCTTCGAAAAGAGCTTTATTCGCTTTATCTGAACTTCACTAATTAACGTGTCGCGTCTCGTTGGTTTATAAGCTGAGAGGATCGATCGCAGTCTCATTTCTAAGTCTCTGCATGGAAGCAGATAAGCATATTTTCCAAAATGTGGAACTATTCCTCAAAATGTTTTGTTGATGTGCATGCAGCTCCTCTGTTCTCAGCGTGTTGAGCAGTTTCAGCTGCAGTTGCTCTCACTAACTATTCCGCTCAACAAAGAGAAACTGAACACTTAACAACTTTTGACACAGCTCCAGAACCAACAAACCCCTGATACATTTCTCCTGTGTATTGCTCACCTGAGTTTTGGACTCAACACATATCACCCCCCCCCCCAAAAAAAAATGCAATATTTTCCCCATATGGCTGTTGTACTCCTAAGCATCAAAATACTATCTTTAACTGGTAGTGCACTGTGTCATTTCCACTCAGTGCATATCAGAGTTGGCAGGAGAGAGTCTTCTTAAAGCACCTTGGGAATTAAGTCGGAGCTCCCCCATCCCACATGGAACTATAAACAGGCTTTGGGGACGGATTACAGAGAATGTACACAGTGGGAGGCCAGCTGACGAGAGCTGCTTCAAATCAGATATAAATATGGTGTGAATTTTTTCAGTTCCTCTTAGTGTGCTTGTTCCTTTATCCTAAAAAACATCCATCTGACGCATGTCTCATTTTTCTCAGAATATATGAACGGGGTTTTAGGCTTCTTGAAACAAACACTTTGGTGTGTGTCGCACTATTACAACTGAAAATGACTGCAAATCAACTTGTTTGTCTAATGATCTATGAGCCAGCAACATTTTCTAGACCCCAATGCACTGATTAGCCTTATTCTGTCATGTTTTCTGTCACTTGTTTATGCAAAAATCCTTTAGACGAGAGCGTAATTAACGCAGCCCACCAGCAGAAAGTTTCAATTTTTTTTTAAAACAAACAAACAAAAAAAAGCACTTGTGACAGAATATGACAATTTTCTTTACAGCCTTCAAATCTATGACTTTAATTTGCTCTTTTACTCTAAAATGACAGCTGGGAACTGTGTAATACTGCAACATCTTAATCACCTACTTTCCCGCTTATTCATTCCTCTGTAAATTGGGTTAGAAATGTTTTCTGGTTAAACTATAGGCTTGATATTACTATACTGACTTCAGCTGAAAACCAGAATAAAGTTGCTTTGTTAGCCTGTAAATTATACAGGAATCTGTGGTCATCCAGGATCTTCCTCTTGCCTCCTTTTAGTTTCCCCCCAAATGAAATCATTGTGATCACAAAGTAAATACAGTAGATGACGCTAACCTTTAGTGTGCTGTAGCAATCTCTGAATCAACACCGGGTACTTTGTTATCCTCTGGGTCACCAGCAAGATGCATTCTGGGATACTAAGCCTCCGCACTATACTGCTGGTCATCTTTTTCTGAAAGAGACAACAAGAGGCGGTTTAGTAAAACATGTCCATACAACAACTGGCTCAAAACAAGACGAGGTTTCAAAAATGTTGAAAAATGAATAAATGAAATAAACACAGGAGCTAAACAACGCAAGAGCAGGCTCCCAAGGTTGACACAGCAGTGAGTTTACTTTATGCAAAAATATAAATAATGCTCCAACCAAGATGTTTTGTCATTCAACATAAATCAGGAAAAAGGCAGAACAATACAAAAGCATGACAAGAGATGTCAACCATGTGGAGGGATAGATGTATGATAGATACACAGACACAGGCTGAGATAAAGGCCTTACTTTGATGAAGGCTTTGAAGCGTTTGTCTTTGGTCAGCAGGTCCTTGTAGTAGTTGACGGCTTCATTGTGGCGGCTGCAGAATTTTCCGTAAACCCTCCTCATACTCTCACCGTTGCATCCTGAGAACTGGAGAAGAGTTTGACTGACGTTAATACACACAAAATACACATTGGTGCAGGAGATAGAGAACAATATCTAATTCAAAGAAGGTCTACATGTATGCAGCACACGAAGACTTGAGTATTTGTTGAGGACACCATTATTCTCCCCTGAGTAAAGGATTTCTACTTTTTCTTGCACACACACATACATACACACACACACACACACACTCATCCCTCCTCTAACCTGGTTGACCAAGATATCTCCTATCCTGTTGATGATGAATTCTCCCTCCAAGCTTCCCCCCTCCAGCTGGCACTCCCTCTTCCTCTCCAGGAGGCGCAGGAGGTGCTGCGTGTGGAAATCCAACAGCTCGTCCAGGACCGGAAACAGCTTCTCCACGGTCTGGAGCTCTAGCTGCACCTCCTTCTGCAGGCCCTTACTGTAGACCTCTGACATAATGCGCAGCGTCCGGATGTGATGCATCTCCGTCTGCATCAGCTCTGAAGGACAGGAAGTGATACCGCGGCAGAGAATGACATAAGCAGCAGTTTCATACAGTGTGACTCAGAGGCCTACAAGAACTAAATTCAAGACATGATTTTGCATGTGACTGCACATTTCATACGGACATGAATGAGCTTCTCAGGATTTTTCAATCAAATTCATTTGCAAACAGATTCTAATCAAAAGCTGGAAACACACTGAGGAATTCAAAGCAAGATGTCAGTAAATGTGTGGCCACTGTAGACCATAGAGACTTGAGTGCAACTGAAATAAACTGAAGTGAGAGTCATCACTGCTTGATGAGAGTGAGTCTACCAAAGATCCAAGTCAAAACAGGCTTGTGTCACCTGACAGACGACATTAAAATGCTGTGACAGAATGAGAGTGGAAGTGATACTTTTTTTTTTATACTGCTGACCTTTGGGGCTAAAATGAACTCACGCTCTGAAACAACTGGTATTTTTCATTGAATGAGTGTGTTGAATGGTGATGCTGTACCGTAGATGACGTCTTGTCTCTTCACCAGCTCTTTGTCCAGCTGCTGCATGTATTGCTGCTCCACACATAAACTCCATGAATCAGCTTCCAGCTCTTTGGCTTCTGCCTCAAACTCCCCCATCAACTGCCCGTCCATCATCTCCGTCCCTGAACCAACAACACAGTCTGCACTTGACACATTGATTTTCAAACCGTCACCTTTCATTAAATAACTGGTGGATTGTTAGTTTTAAACTTGAAATATTTAGTTTGCCACATTCTACATTTCCACTATTATTCATTATTTTCACGATTCTCACATTGAACTAGAAAAGCTGACGCTCTGAGGATAAAGGTGTGTGTGTGTGTGTGTGTGTGTGTTTAATGACCTTCATCAGTGAGTGATTCCATGGACTCTGTGACCTGGTTGTTTCTGTTGAGGGAGTCAGTCGACTGAGAGAGATACCGCAGGCCTTTAATGGGCATCTCATCAAACACCGGACTGAAAAAGGGGTAATAACAATAAAGGTTACATTAAGAATGTTGTTTCATAACACATCACAACAACCACAGATATAATAATGATAATTCAACACAAACCAACAGCAACAATTCATTTAAATAATGTGAATAACCGAGGATGAATAACAAACACACACACACACACACACTCACCCAGCGATGTTGCTTATGGACAGACTCTTGGACAGGTTGTTGCCATGGAAAGGCATGATGCTGGTGTGTCTCCGTGGTTGTGGGATCATCAGAGAAGAATGGTCTTCAGGGGACAAGATGGCCGACCAAGGGCGCTCCCGCGTCCCACCAGCTGCACCAGAGACAGACATATAGCACAGTTAGCAGAACATCTATGGATCTAGATGAAAGGATCGGTTTATTTCATGGAGGAACTTCGAAAGCTTCAACTGATCTGAAAACATAGAGACTTTCAGATTGGAGATATGGGTGTAGTGAATCCTGCACAGAAGACTTCTCTTTTACTTTGAGAGACAGAAACATCACATCCTGTGTTCTGATGAATTTCCCCATGAAATTTCTTATTTTGATCCCTGGATCACAATAACAACCCAAAAGGAATGGCTTGATTTCATAGTGTAGGTACAGAAACTACACTTTTTACTAGATGTGGCGGAACGATGAATCTGTAAACAATCACAGGCCATGATGATTACATTGAGAATTCCAGTTTGTTTTGACACTTACATTTGTTCCTCATGGTGACTGTAGGAAAATGGCTTGAATCTGGTACCGCAAACTGCTGCTTGGGCAACTATCCAGAGGAATGGAGAGCATAAAAGCATAAGTGACAAGCCCAAATCGATACATGCTGCAAGACAACAAAATACTGCACAATCGGCGGTGGAGTAACTGTGAGGGAACTTTTACCTTCATCTTCACCTTGGCACAGGGAGGCAGGCTGTCCCTGCAGCCCTTGTGGACGGAAGCATTACAGTCTGGAAAGAAAAGCAACAAAACGCTCAGTGAATACTATGAGGCTGCTGATGGAGGTGGGGAGGAAAGGTGGGGGTTAGAAATTCTGACTGGTTTTCATAGCCGGCCAGGAAACTCCACCAGCCCACTAATGAAAGACAGACTGGAGCAAAGCATGTGATGCAACCGAGATGTAATACTTCTCATAGATGACGGGGGGAGAGGGGAAAAAAGAGAGATAGGCGGAGGAATGACACACACGCATAAAAACTGAATTGCATGGGAAATTTTCATTTATATAAACATTCCCAAATCACTACTTGGGACAGGGGTCATCATGTGAGGCTGCTAAAATAAGATCTGCCCTGTAATCTGATCCCCATCGGTCGATCAAGGACTCAAAGTCTTCTGTTCTCCTTCAGAAGCTACCACACAATGTTTACATTTCATACTCGGTCATTTTATCGAGCAGAAACTTGTCTACAACTGGAGCCTCAGTGGCAAAAAAAAAAGGAAGTGTTAATAAGAGGAACCATCTTCAGCTTTGTTAAAGTCTTCACTATGTTTCCAGTAATTTTCACATTTTCTTTGAACAACAGACAGAAAAACAGACATGTTGCACAAGTGAAACCAACGCACCCACTATAGGACCCATCTATGCTCAGAGTCACATGACATTTCCGCTTTTGAAATTACATCAGCCCATTTAAAGTCACCGTCAGGGTGAGAAAAACATCTCGTAAGTACAACAACAGGAGTTCCATTTTCATTTCCACCTGTAAAATGAAAATACATGATTGTCTAATTGTAAGAAAAGGCTTTTTGTGTGATGCATCAAACTATAACCTGCACAGTAAAACCATCTTAAATCCCTGCAGTGATTTTCTCTTCCTAAATGGTCTTACTGGGTATTTCACTGTGTTTTGTGGATGTACAACTAATTCTAGCTAATCTGAGACAAAGGATCTCTGTTATTTGTCTGCTGAATGGACACCAGCCAGACATCTGCAAGTACAATCCACCCCCCCACCCCCCCCCCCCCCCCCCCCAAAAAAAAAAAAAAACACTCTCAGAACCGCTTGTGGCTCCAATAATCCCAACCAGAACGACTGAACACAACTGGAGCTGATTGTTGTTGTTTTTTTGGCCAGTCTGAAGTATCTGAGGCAGATTGTGACCGCTGAGAGGGTCGCAGTGTTTCTGTGATCTATTGCAGAATGGTTTCTCCTTTTTAGGCTCTTCCTGGGGTTGCGCCAAAAGCATTGTGCAATAAACATCCTCTTTAGAGCTACTGCTGCTGCTGCATCAGTGGAAAACAATGCAAAAAAAAAAGTTTTGTTGTCTGTGCTAAAAGCCAGACTTGAACATTAGAAGTAGCTCTTTATGGAGTTTCAGTACTTCATACAGATCATCAGGCTGTGTAAAACAAATATGTGACAGACAAGGCATACATGGATTGGGCTGTAACAGACTAACTTTGCAAATCATTCATTTTTATGAAGTGTTATCAATTGTTATCAACTGTGAATCAAAATAATAAAGCTCAATCAATAACATATGTACATAGATACTACTGTAAATTGTACTGACTGAGCCTTTACTGGAAGTTAAAGAGCATGATTCATGTCTGATGATGTATGTCCACTGAAGATCCTCTCCTCTGTGTCTTCTTTTTTTCTCCTCACTTGCTGACTCTTACCAGCAGAGCAGAGCATTTAGTCCATTTTCATATTGGAATTAAATTTATTATGAGATGAAATGTTTTAATAAAGGATCACAGCACTTAATGGGCTTTGATTAAACCTGATGCAACAGACGCACTCACATGTATCTGTCACAAATGAAAAGAACAACACCTGGAGTGAAAGAGCCTGAAAAAAAAAAAGATGAACAAAGGTACGTACGTATGCAGTGGAAAGCATCCTTGCTGTTGAAAGCCTTATTGCACTGGGAGCACTGGGCTCCCTGGGACCAGCTGACTGGTGTGAATACATGACCATTCGTAGTCTTCTTGTCCTTCTCCTTCCCATCCTTGTCTTTCTCCCTTTTATCTCGCTCCTTCTCCTGAAAATAGTAGAGTTATTGTGGTTAGCGGTACGAAGCGACTGTGGACTTTGCTTCAGCGACTAGTTAATGCCAGACAATTAGATGTTCAGGGAAAAAATAAGACAGTGCTAAAACTGGACTAATGTAGCAGTCATTGACACAATATCTAAGCATTTGTCCAGCTGATTATGTTAAATTCCAATCTGAATCCAGCAGAGCAACATTATTACTCTCATGTACGACACAGCGGGGGGCCTTGCATATTAAGTGCTGCATTATTTATGCTGACAACAAAGTGTCTCATTAAGAGTCTGTTTTAAATGTTTTGTGTTTGTTCCAAGAGTTTTGGCTCTTGGGTTTTTCCTCAAAGACTCATGATGATAATTTGATCAGTTGGTAGATGTCACATATAGATGTTAATATGATCTCAGAGATGATGGTGAAGCAACACAAATAGTAGCCATTTATAGCGAATCTTCATGCTATATTTCGTGTTTTCCCAGCTTCCCCAAATGCTTATATTCACCCCAGTGTCTGGTGAATGAGCACTGGGGAAGACGTTCCTGCAGGATGACTGATGGAGACACACTGTCTGGGAATCAAATCTTTGACCTTTCAATAACAGGGTGGCCTTTCTGCTGCCTCTGCATTAATGGACGAGGTCATCCTCAGCTGTTGTTCATCCTCGTACGCTGCGTTGAATCACAATCCCATAAAAGTGATGCAGAGGAGAACAGAGCTCTTATTCTCTTGGATTTACATCACAGAGCCTCCACCCAAACCCAGAGGAAATGGGAAAATGGAGTTTCCAGCTCGTTTTAATGGGCAGCCCTGGGCCTCTTGGTTTGAGGGGACCACAGAGCTCTGACATACTAGAGCTCATTCAGTTCATACGATTCAACATACTATAGGGCTGACTGGACCAAGGCGAGCCTGCATGTTTCACAGCCATTGCAACGCTTGGCATTCATTTTCACTTCCTGCAACAACAGCTGCCTCACCAGTGGTGAAACTCACTGAAAAGCTCCTGTGAACTAGAAGCCTACTGAAAGTATTTTACACTGCAGGAGGAATTATTGTCATTTGTTTGTTTTTGTTTTACAATTTTAGGCCTGTTCATATCTTAAGTACTAAGAGGGTTCAACTTATTGGAAAAAAACACAAAGAGCAAAGAATCTCAGAAGAACATCTCTTTTGGCTACACGCAAACACAACAGAGGAAGTAATCATTTGTGACATCTAAACCAGAGATTTAAACAAGAAGACGTTCGAGTGAAAAATAACATAACAGGCATTGACTTCACTGGAAAAAGACATTAGCCCTGAGGGGAGCACCAGTCACTTTTAACATGATATTGTGACAGTCTCTTTCTTTGTAATTTGACTGGGAAAGCAGAGCTCCCTGTTAGCCTACCTCGTGCCAGCCTTTCCATCTCAGTGAGAATCCGTGGCTCCCTGTAAATCTCCTATATAACATCCCTGACTGTGGATGAGTAGCTGAAGCTGCTACCAGCAATGAGGCGACATCAGAAAAGCTGCAATGAGGAAGTGACTGGATTGCAACGGGAGGTGCTATTTCTGCAATGATCTTTCGCTCTGATGCAGACGCTGTGACAACACAGCACAAACTACAGTAGGCCCCCTTCCCCTTCCAACAGTCAAACTTCAGACACTGCGAACAACCTGGATGCACACAGTTCACCCAAAACCAGATAAGCAGTGAAAAATAAAGTGAACATTTGGATGCCTGCTTTTCATTCTTTACTTCTTTTTCACATTAATTCAATAAAGAAATGTTTTAATTTGGTGTGCGACTGTGGTTACTGAGGGGGGCGACTTTAATTGTCACTGAACATGTTCTGTCAATTATGGAGGCAATCCAATAAGCCTGACGAGGACTACAGCTGCCAAAATGAGTCCAATTTGAACATCAAAGCTTTGCTAATTGTCTTGGATTCTATACGACGCTAATCAATTATTTTGACATTTGACAGGATGGGAGCAGCCAAACTCTGTCGCTTTAAAAGGAAAGCAACAACTGAGGTTAGACAAGAGATTATAGAACCAAAGCTCCCTCTGTCTTCCTGTTTTACTTCCTGTTCACCCCTCAGTGTGTCTTTGCAAGGGCGGCACATTTACACAAAGCAAACAGAAAGAAAACACCCACTTAAAGGGTTCAGCATGCTATTTCATAATAAACATAGACCTGCAATACTGTTAATGCCTATTCCACAATCATGACACCCATGGATGATGGAAAACCAGCAGAGCCAATGGCCTTGAATTATTCATTATTGTTTGATACAATAAAGATAAGCAATGTAACAAAGATAAATGTGAAAATGAAAATAGTCTTTTATATAGATGTCATATATGACATACAGTTAAGGCTGTATATTCTTATCAAACACATAGATCCCCTGGATATATAAAAGTAAAGCTTGCAACATATCCCGAGTAATGGTTCATACTGTATATTGCAAGCATACATATGGTAAGGGTGTACATTTAATTAATATATTTAAATGTATCTAAGTATACATGTAGAAATTCTATATACGGTACTTGTGCTTTGTAAAATACATTTCATTTCATTTTTACACATGGAATTTTATATGTGCCTATACTGCCTACATTTCATGTATGTTAATTCAATTTATGTACATATGCGCATCAGGCACAGTACCTGCTTTAGGACAGATGGTGCTGACTTCAGTCTACTCTCTAGTGCAACAATCTCAGTTTTACTTTATAGCTGTAAAATGTCTCCTGACAGCCTGCAGCTGGAAAGAAAAACATTTTATAACGGACATCACAGCCTATGGCAGACGACAGAAAATATTTAAGACCTTTGAAAATTAAATTTAAGACTTTCTGATACCTTCTAGGGCCATTTTTTGAGGAAACTGTATTCAATTATCAGAGTTTTAAAGACCCGCAGACACCGTGTTATTAGTGCAAGGGATTCAGGATTATCATTGCTCACAGTGCAGTCCGAAAAGACCTTGTATATTCTCATCGGAAAATGACATTTTAAGTCAATCACCTCACATGGCTTAGTACTAGATGTAAAATAAAGATGACTTTGACCACATCTCACACCAGAGATTCAGGTCTGCGACCAGAAAATGTTGTGGGTTCACAACCAAACCTACGCTGGAGACTTGAAATGGGAGAAGTTACAAGAAACACTAACTTGCCCTAAAGCAAAGACACATAACCCCCCCAGCTGTCTGACCTGAGCTACTCAGAGACTGACGGGAGAAGATGCGGAGTGCAGCTTCCAGTGTGGATGTGTGCAGATGTGTGAATGTGGAGCAGTGTGAGGCTGAAAAGTAGCCTGCTGTTCAGTCATCCTTGCTTGAAGGAATAAATGTTTAAGGAGGAGAAGAGTATGAAAGGAGACTGAATGTTGACAAAGCACACTGCACACATGTAGGCATTGCTCTGAGAAACAGTGCAGTTAATGCTATAAAGTGAAGTCGAACAAAGAGAGGAGACCTTTAAAAGGCCATAGTTTGATTTAAGAGAATGAAAACTCAATCTTTGCTCACCCTGGTCTTCTTGTACATCTTGTTTTTGAGGTAGCTGAAGGTCCGGCTGACTTTTGTCGCACCCTTTCCCTCATTGTCGCTCCGCAGAGGTCCAGGCTCCTCCTCTGATATACTGGAGCACACACACACACACAGTTATTTATTTCATTTTATTTTATAAACATTCACAAGGCAGTTACTTGTTCACACATTCTGAGATTTCGCTTCAGAGAATCTCTTTCTTTTATAGGTCTATAAAGGTCCCAGCTGGAGAAAAACCTAAAGACTGACCTGTATGCTAGTGATCCAGAGGTGCTGGAAAACGACCTCATACCTGGAAAGAAACGAGAGAGAGGATGTGAGCTGTGGGATGTGGTATAAATAGGACAGTAGCGTTTTTTTTTTTCTCTGCTATTTCTGTCATCTCAGGTGGAAATTGTCCTTCCTGCCTCTATTTAAGGCAGAGAAAACTCACAGTCGCCACTGTGTCGTCCTGGTTTCCCTGAAGTAACAGAGTGACCTTACTGACATGATGGTTAAAAAAATCTTTCTCTAGACCAGAAAGCAGTTCATGTCCTGGCTGTGGGGATCTGACAAAGAACAGAATAATGCCCTTGAGTATGGTACTTAACCTCTAGTTACCCTCGTAGAGGTGTGTGAAGGCTGACAACAAAATGTCTCTGGCACCAATGAGGGTGGCAGGAAAAAAGGCCAAAAGCTTGATGCCAGCTCTGCCTTTAGATCCAGTGCCATTAATGGCTGCTGGACACAGGTGCCAAAAATATGTGGCTGCACAGACACCCAACCTCACAAACTCTCAAAATACAGTCATTTTTTTCCCCCACATACAAAAAAAACTTAAATTAACTTATTCTGTGCTATTCAGTCTATCACACAAAGCCAAGTTAACTGTTACTAGCAAAACTCCCTGATTAACAAATTCAGATTCCCTAAATTCAATGAACTGTCAAAATGTTGATATTATTCAATTAATCTCTAACGTAGCTGTAGTTTAATCTGTTTACGCATAATGCAGATGAAAAAGAAATAATAATTACAACATACAAATGGAGGCATGCATTGAAGTCTTTGCCAAGCAGAAATCACCACAGTCTTCTGATTTGGCATCAGTTGAACGTAGGCATGCATTTTTTTATGAGTAACTACTCTGCCTCCCTGTAAACAATCATTTCTACCAAAACACAGAAATATGCAAAGCATGACTCGGCTGCTCTGCATGAGAAAGTCAAAACCCAAAAACAGGATAATGAGGACAAAGTCTTGGCCTTCCTGCAATCCCACCAACACAGTTGAAAAAACAGAGAACACTAATGGAAATATCTCACAGATAAGAAAGAGGGGGGGAATGGCTCAGCGTCTTTGACTAAAGGTGACAAGCTCACATTATCTGGAGGGAGGAAAGGGCTCCTATACTTCACTTGCACGGTTTATGATCACCCTTTTCCTATTCCTGGTGATTGTGTTTTGTTTATGTTTTCTTTCTTTTTTTGCAAGGAGACAAACAAAAGTCTAATCCAAGTAAAGGTCAGCTAAATTTTGGGCTGAGTGGAGGAGGGGAGAAGCCCAAGTCTTATTTAATGCTGTCAACTGGAATTATTAACACAAAGTCTGCTGCCTAGGTGAAAGGTGGGTTTCTACACCAGTGATTTTGCTACAAGCTGAGTCTAACTGCACATCCACACAGCAAGTGGCTTAATATCAGCAGTAATTAGTGCTTCATGAAAAGTTAGCTGCAACTGAACTTTTGGGCTTCGTCTAACCTCAGTTTCTAGCTGTGTTCAGACTCAACTACAACAGCATAAATCCGACAGCAAGCGCTCACCCAGCACAAGCCTGTAGAAACAGAAAGGTCGCAGCAAAGGGTAGGCTGTGTATAATATTCAATGGAATCCATTTAGTGTGTTTTGTGAATATTAGGACTCTTTTTTCAGTGCAGCCAGCTTTGCCTCAGCCGACCTTGCTTTCATCTGTCTGAGTGGCTGCAGAAATCTTTTTGCCACCTCCACAAAAGGGGTGCATAAAGATACTACACTTCCACTCATGTGGAGATACATACAGGTATATATTTGGTAAATCAGCTTACTGCTCTTGTGTGAAGATTTGAATGTGTAACCGTGTCCATAGATAAAACACGACCTTGGACCTTTTTCAGTGGTATTCTCACTTTCATATTCACACAGTGAATAGTAATGACACCTCTGACTGTTGGTTGCAGTCCTAAGCAGCTGGAGAGGGAGCAGCTAGCCACTGGGTTCTCACATCACAGCTATTTCCTACTGTGGCTACGTTTACAGTACTCACTTATGTTATCCTCATCATCGCTAGATGAAGAATCCCCGTAAATGAACTGAGACTTAGATTTGGTGAGGATTGGGGAAAGGTTGAAAGAGAAGGAGATTCGCCTTTTACGTCTCAGACGTCCCACCGCTGAAAGGAGGCAGTGGGGAGGAAAGACGAAGAGTAAGAAAAGAGTAAGAGTAAGAAAAGATCACTTAAGAGACTTTATAAAAGAATGGAAGGTATACATGTCAAAATAAAGAGAGCCTTTAATACATCATAAATTAAATTTAAAAAAAAGTCTTGTAAATAGGTGAATGAGTAAAAGGGAATCTATTCTTCTTCCTGTTACCAACATGCCACCATTTACACATCCAGCTTTCTCTACATCCCTGCTGGTATTAATACTGGCAAAACACATGTTAGTCTACATTTAAATGACTTCTGATCCAGTATTGTCTGGATGTGACATACGCTTAGAGGCAGATTTGAAATCCTGCATTTTAAATATTTAGAGGTACAGTATAATAGGGATGTAGATAACAAAGAGGACACTGTTGATAAATATATTAATGAGGCTGAACGTTATATTAGTTGTGATCAGAATCAGTAATTACACATTGCCGTTGAATCAGTTTCTCAGCATGTCACTCACCATCAATGTCTCTCTGGCTGATGGCGAGCATAGACACAGACTTGGTGAGGGGCAGGCTCATGGGGGGACAGCTGTTCCGCAGAGGCCGATACCGCCGCGATTTCTACACAAAGAGAAGGACACGGTTCAATTGGAAGGTGAATGTCAATGTAAAAACAAATAAAAAGGTACGTAAACCAGGCAGATGCAACGTGGAACAAAACATCATCAGCTGCCAGAGTGGAAACAGGAACAATAACCTAAAAGGAGAAACTTGACAAGTGATATGTGATGTTGTGTTTACAATTTGTTGCGAATTCAGTGAGAGTGGAGTCCAGATGCCTGAGGAAAGTCATGTTATTAAATCTTACTAATCCCCAAACTGGGAAGTTTCAAATTTCCCCCGACTGTGGTTTATGTACCCGCTTTTCATATCCATCTTTCCTCTCATGTGAATTAGGCTGAGGATGTTTATGAGGATCCCTCTGGCTCCAATATGCGACAGTATGCAGATACAGTATGACATCTAAAGGACAAACTCGATGAGCCTGTGCGTGTTTGTGTGATTGTGTTGGTGTGTGTTGGCTGACCTGGTCATGAAGTCTGCCATGCTCCCCGAGCTCCTCCTGCTCCTCTGTCAGAGAGACCAGTGAGCCCCTGTCATCGCTGTCTTGTCGGGGCATCCTTAAAGGCTCCAGGATTCGGGGCCCCTGGACAGTGCGACCTCTCAGCTCCTCTGGCCCCCCACTAAGCCCCTCCAGGCTGTAGCTGCACAGACACACACAATACAAGAGGTGACCTCAGTGAAGGAGAAATTGACTGCATTGAGCACTCAACATGTTACAGTTTGCTGGTTACCCATAACTAGAGTTGCATCAAAGACACACACACACACTCGTAGACATGCATGCATGCACCTGTTGACAGACATGCATACACACAGCTGGTCCTGCACAGTGTTTAGCCAGCTGAGTTATCACTGTGCTCCGGAGCAGATTTACAGCTGAAGCAGCAGCAAATGATTTCCTACATCAGCATCAGCATAGGGAGCTCTGCAACTGTGATTTACAAACCCTATTACATCGATCTATGACTGGAAATAAGAGGCCTTGAAAAATCCAATACAATGATTATGGAGAAGAAAACTACAGCTACATTTCAGGATGAGATATGCTGCACGGCTGCAGCTCTATTCGCTTCAGGACAGACTCTGTGATAGTTAAAGCTCCAGCAGTAAATCTCTCTTATCTCCAGCCCTTGGGTCTATATGGCACTCCATTATCCAGTAAATCATCAGTCCAACACATTCAAACATCACTAACCTAAACTGGACCAAAAGAACCATGACTATGTGATTACCAGTGACCAATGATGGAGCAGCACTCACCTATCCTCGGGGCTGTGAATGCAGATGACTATATTTGTCATATTAAAGCTTCCTTCCTGCCAGTATTATTACATACTTTCCCATAGAGCAGAAGGTCCGAGGCACTGAAACATGAATAACACCAGCAGCTCTCTGCTACAGGAAGTTACTGACTGGCAGACCAACTGGGAAGGGCATTCATATACGCACACAGGTATGTACGGCCACAACAACGTCAAATGCAAATCGAGCAGCATGTAAATACACCAAATTCAAAGTAGGTCATGGGCTCTTGGCAAGAAGAGGAAAAAAAACAGCACACACATACACACACAGAAACACACACTGTACCTGAGGGAACTAACTACTTCCACACGGTGGCTGTGGGGAGCATCAGGAGGGCACCAGCTGATACTAACAGAGTTTGAGGTGGAGGATTAGTCAGGAGAAGAACAGAGGTGAAAGAGATAAAAGAGGAGTGATGGGTAGATGGACAAGCAAGTACGGCGACTGGTGTGAAGTGCAGTCTACAATCTGGACTGGAGTGCATCAGTTCACACAGTCAAACATATATACTGTAAATGTGTTAAGGTTTATTTCCTGTTGCCATGATTATTATAACATCAATAGCAGACAGGAAATAAACAAGTTGTTACCCAGACACGCAGCCTCCTAATGTTAGAGCAGCCTTGGTACTTGTTAGGTAATGTTAACACTGCACAGCCTCTGATGCGACCCATTTACAGCAGTGGCCTCTAATCATATGAGCCATGTCTTAATTATAATCTGACAGATAGTAGGGGCAGCCCACCAGAGGGTCTTGGTCTAAATTCTTTACTAACGTTGAAGGTAAAAACTAAAAAAGTAATAATATCAAAAGAGAGAAATATCAACAATCCATCAATACAGCATCCGTCTGGATCTAGCTGTGATGAGAACGATGCTTATTTTTAGGGAATAACAAACTGACATCAAAATATTACTGAGGAACAAGAAAAAAAGTATTTAAAAAACTGCTGACTGGCACATCTGACCTCGAAAACCATGTTTGACCTTCTCTATTCACTGATACAGTAAGCAGTGACAGATTACTGTCTGTGTTGTGATGCTGAGATCCTGCTGATGTAGTATCTCATACAGATCTCCAGCTAACATCCTCCAGGCCTTCACTGCAGTCATACCAGATGGTTGAAACATGACATGTGGGTCCTAACGACCTAGACTAGTCTCCCCCAACACGGCACTACAATTATGACCGCCATCAGTCCTCACTACAGAGGCTTTGGCCCATTAAAGCTGCAAGATCGTCTTCACAGGGTTTGGTTCATCCTAAACAACTCTGCTCTGGGTCATAGCATCATGATCACTGGATGGTGGATGACACAGACTTTGGCTTGGTTGCTGCCAGCATAGTTTTTTATACAGTCATAGCCATTCATCTAGACCAGTTCTGTGCAATGCCAGCACAACTTCCATCCTGTTTTCACTGCTGTGGCATAATGTCTCCTTCAGGACTGAAATTCAAAACTCCTCTGAGGTCTTGACAAAAATCTCTCCCTACAGGAACTTATTACACCAAAAAAGGAAAATAAGAAAGAAAAAAAAGAAAAAAACAAAACACGACAACAAAACCCTGTTCTCAATCTCTGGCCAATACAGTCCTCTGAGCCTGCAGAGCTAAACTCCCCTCTTCCCTCTTTCTGTGTGGCTGCTTGTTATTACCACTGCAATAAAAAACACCAGTGTGTCTCAACCATCTATTTGCCACAGTATTTCTTGCACATTCCAAGGGGTGAAACGAGAGCAACATTTTTCAGTGCGGTAGCCTGCAGGGATGGAGCACAATGCAGCAGCAGTTCAGCGAGCATACATTAAAAAATGGGAGAACCACAGGGGCTACACCTACATTAATGTTCTCACCCAGCAACAGGTTAGTCTATACAATACATGAGCTGATGAATGTGATTCATTAGTACCTTCTCCTGTGAAAGGTCGGCTTCCCCTCACCAGGGCTACGGATGGAACTGGAAAGTGATGGATGAGACAGAGAAAGGGGGTGGTATATGATGGGTGAGATGAGATGGGACATGAGGGGATGGCAGGGCAATAAGAGCATGATCAATGAATGAACAGACTCTATTACTTAATGAGGGGTCCATTATCTTTTCAGTGAGTTAGATATCTATTATAGCACTGTTGTCTGTGAAAAAGGCTCTAAGGCCCACACCACCATGATGGAGTCATAACAATGACATTTTGTTCAGAGCAAAGATCTTAACAAAGGAGCTAGCCAGGAGTTAGAGAAAAATTATACCACTTCTGTTCAATAAATGAAGTTGAGCTACATTATGGACACAGTAAGCTTAGCTTAGCACAAACACTGAAAACAGGTGACAAAATCCAACTACCAGCACCTGTAAAAAAATAAAAAAAATAAAAAAAAAAGAGAGAGAGAAAAAAAGTATAACATTTTTTGTGCCAAACTATGTCATGGCCGGTAGCAGTGAAGAAATAAATTCCCTGTAAAACCACAAAATGTAATTTTTGCAATTTTAAAAGTGGGTGAGCTGAAGTGGTGCTAATAGGTGGACTGTGGTCTGGCTGGCTGTCTCCCTCTGTTTCTGTGTTGATGCTAAGCTATGTTAATCAACTACTAGCTACAGCTTTGGACTTCTTATGATGCCATGTGTTTGAGTCTCTTTTGATTTTCCTATACTGCTTTGCATGTGTGTTATAGTTCTACTGTCACAGCTCTTATTCTTTACAGATTGTGTGTTCATGCAGCAGCAAGAAGAACCTTTTCTAAAAGTTTTAACTTCAACACTTTTCCAGTTTCTCATGTGCTCCAGCTGCCTGATTATCATCAGATCATGTTGATCTGTAACATTGACCTCATGTCAAAAGACCAGTACAGGTCTCTCTGTTAAGAAGTGGGATGTGCTCAATCAGTCAAACAAACTATTTAACATTGCTGCTCCTGCTTGTCAGCACCAGAAATACTATTCAGTTTAAACTAATTATAAGTATTTAATTAATTTGCAGCACCAGTTAACTGTAGCATCTCCATGCGCTAATGCTCAGATGTTGTAAACAAGCAATGTGGACAGCAGGACCGGCAACATGATCAGGGCACCCTTTGGCAGAATTTTTATCCCAAAATGAAAATGAGGTTGTATGTATCTGTTAGAATAAATTGGGATATAACTACTAGACTGGAGGAAGGTTGCTGCTATCATCAGCCATTTTCTATAAACCAGTATAACATCATTTACCTGCAGATGCTGTGATCCTCATCAGTGAGACGACTTAACACGGCTCATCGTGGTAAATTGGACTGTTTTCTTACATTTAAACCAGTTTAACTAGTCTAAAGCTAAACTTTAGAAATTAATGCTTAGAAACATCCAAACTCAATGTCATTAGTTACGCTGTAAAGAAAGACTACTTAACGTAAGCTCTGTGGTGATGGCTGCACAATGAGTTGTTTTTCCGTTGTTTCTCCAACAGGCAGCTACACTGCAGATATTTTTTGACAGGCTGCTGCTCTGCAGAACACAAAATGGGTTGCAAGGTCTGATGTGTGTGTTTTGTCTTGTGTCTATTAGCATTGTTACTGTGTCAACGCAAGTAGTATGTGTTAACTGATGACTGCTGCACACGATGCTGTGACAGTGTGACTTGGAATCCGTGTGTGTAAGTGCATGTGTTCAAGTCAAGGTGGTGTGTATCCCTGTGTACACACGTACACAGATGCATATACACAAAGACAGTTTTTGGTAGCTTCCTAACAACACCAGACAAATGGCAGCACAGCTGGCCACAGCAGGAGGAGGAAAAACTCAACATGGCACAGAGGGAGTGGCATCAACAAGCTCTAATAATGCTGACATCTGCCCACTTCAGGTCTACTGACATCTACTGACTAACACCAGACAAACACCTGCAGCAGCAGCAGCAGCAGCAGCAACAGCAGCAGCATTGCCTTGTTTTCAAAACCATTTCAACTTCATCTGAGTTATAAGCAACAACTCTTCATGTTAAAGAATGATATATAATCCAGAGGCCTTTGCAGTCTCACCTCCGCTGGTTCATCTCTGCGTCGCCTCCGTTGTTCTTCCCAGGACCCCAGCTGTGGCGGCGTAGAGGTGAGAGGGAGCGGAGACTGTTCCGGAGGAGGCAAGAGCGTCGCGGCACCTCTGTCACTCTGTCTTTGGCCTCTTCTTCAGCTTCTCCTGCTGCACTTCCTCCCCCTCCTCCTCCACCATCCAATCCTGCAGAGGTGGCAGCCCCAGTCTGGATGCCCTCCTCTGGGCTCCAGCTGCAGCCCAACCCTTGGCTGCCCTCGGGACTGGAGCTGGACGGGCCGACACTAGCGGTGTCGTCTGTGGAGGAGCAGGAGACGGAAACCTCGCTGGCGCTGTCTCCCCCTGTCACAGGTTCATCATTCTGCAAACATTAAAACGAAAACACATAATTATTCGAATGCCCCACTGCCCTGCATCGTGCACCTGGGCAGAACTGTCAAAGTGATGGTTTACCATGGGCTTTGAGAAATTCAAACTTCAAAAATGACTAAAGTCAATGCCAAACTCTGATGAAATACCGATTGATTTATTATTTCAGGGACCAGGAGTGTTTTTTTTAAGTCCACACTTCCACTCTACAGTCAATTAAGGAATGCTCCAGTGGAGAATGAATTATAACCACAGTGAACTCCAACAGGCAATGTTAGAAAAGTGGAAACTTTAACCCTGAACAAGAAAATAACTTTATGGCCCCCCATAAAGTCAATCTCACTATTTTGAAAGACGCAGAGAGCAGATGTCTTTAAAATTCCTTTTAATTACCTATGGCGTACGACTTTTTATACACAGTATAGCTATCAGCATCTCTGAACTAAAGCAGGAGATGAATTTAAGGGGAGTTAGTGAAGTTATTTAACCCACAGGAATGGGATATAATGAGGACCAAATGCCAAAGCTCAGGCATAATGAGCCAGAGTCATAATAGCAACACAGACATTAAAACAAGCACCATTAAATAACAGCTTCCTTGCAAAAACAAACCTTTCCCAGGAAAGTGTTTTTAAGTTAATGTACAGTGTATAGTCAAGTCATGGTGTATACATCACTGCTGCAGGGTGCAGTTGATATACAGTATTTGGCAATAATAGGAATCTTTGCAAATCAGAAAATGCAGAATGTATGGTGGAGGAGGCCAAAAATGCTGGGACTCCTTTCATTGTCCTTGACTGGTCTGACAGCCTTGTAATATAAGCAATGAATAAAACTATGAAAACAAATAGTGCTGGTGAATGTGTTATTGCCTACGTCTGGTGGGAAAGAGTTCTTGCATGCACACACACAAACACACAAGTTTGGAATAGTCCATTTAGAGCTAATTTGTAGGTGTGAGCTTTAACTGGGCCTATTGTGCAGCCAGCTGCAACGTGAGAGCCAAGCATAGAACTGCTTCTGTTGAGAGAGCCGGGAATGAAAGATCTGCTTTATGCTGCGCACACAACTTCCTCTGGGAGTGAAAGAGTGCATGTGTTTATGTGTATTCAGAGTGCATGCTGCTGCAGTGTATGTTTGTGAGTCACATGACTTCAGCACTAGGGCTAGGAGGAGGAATCAGCCGTTTTAAACTTTGTATTTTAGATTTTGATTTAGATTTAAG
The DNA here is from genome assembly GCF_905171665.1 of Trachurus trachurus. Taxonomy (NCBI): domain Eukaryota; kingdom Metazoa; phylum Chordata; class Actinopteri; order Carangiformes; family Carangidae; genus Trachurus; species Trachurus trachurus. The sequence goes on along the minus strand of NC_139893.1, from coordinate 22,060,879 downwards.
ATGATGCTCGTGTCCTTGCACTGTATAATTATTGAGTACCGTAGTTCAGGGTGCCCTGAGCAAGGCATTGCTCAGGGCACCTGGGCATTCAGCTGACATGTTATCAATGCCACGACCTTCCTTTGAGTTACATAAAAAATGTACAGAATTGCATGGTGCAAAGGAAAATACACTTTCCCCCGCAGTGCAGTGCAGTGCAGACATTAAGCCTCTTTTAAAACTGAATTCAACTGCTGTGATCTTTATTTGGAATTAAAGCTTATGGCCTTCATGGCACATTAAGTCCATCGCTGCTCCATCTACAGCGTCCTAACCCTCAGCATCAGACTGTACACTCCCCAGCAGCTTCTTCTATTGTTCTTTATAACAAAGAAAGGACATACACGTCATATTACCATGAGCACGATTCAAGTGCTCAACACAGCAGAAAGTGAGAAATACAAGTATTTCAACTTTAACCAAAGGGCGCGCGGCTTCAAACAGACTTTCAATAGCAGCAGAGTGACAGCAGGGACCGCGGCTTGCGCTTCTTCAGCAGCAGTGTAGAGCTACTGGCTTAAAAAGATGCTTAGTAGATGTTTGGCATCTCAGCCTTGGGTGCTGATAAATAAAAAAGCCAAGCACAGACTGACAAAACAGCTACTTCATTTATAGTATATAATCCCTACAGGACTAGTTGCAGGGGCAAACACAAAATATTTTCTTGCTGTGCAACATGAGTGTTGCATTTTTGGACGGCAGCCAAAGGAGCTGAATCAAAGTTAATATACTTTCCCTTATTTTTTTACATTTATTCATTGGGGTCTGTAGCAGGCTGCATTAAACTTACACAGCAACACTGACCATGTTTTCATATTAGAGATTTTGAACCACCAATCTGCTCACTTCACATCAACACAGTATTATCTAATGTATTGTTCAAGGACACCTTAATGCTGATTTCCAGGGAGTGGATTGTGTGGTAAGGACAGTCTAATTAGCAAACCAGTCCACTTTGTGCGTCCTCGAGGCAAATTTTCCCCACCCAACCCCGGCTGCAAATAGAAAATCCACAAGCCGCAGCAGGTCAGACCTTTCTGAAGATGCTGTCGTATCCTGGCTCTGCGTTCAGGAGGCTCTCTATGTCACTGCCAGAATCTCTGTGAACTGCAGAGGGGCAACTGGAGGTACTGCTGGTCCGATTGGGCAAACTGGGAAATGCTGAAGATTGTGAGGACCCTGAAAAACATAACAACAACGCATTAACAATTATATACAGAGAGGGGGGATGGCAATGTCAACTGGAAAACAATTCAACTTGAGCAATCAGTAAAAAAATTAAGATAACGAAAGAAAGTTTGAAGTTTTCATCAGAAAAACGTTCTGTTTGTCTGATTAACGTCACATTCAGTGCTACAACTTTTTCTTAATTAAGAGCGCTCAGCTTTTGAAGCGAAAAACACCATGTTTCCACAATAATATGTTTTGGTTCCCGGCTCTAATACACAAGCAGGTTTGTTAGACACCAGTGAAAGCACTTTGGGAATCTGAGAAGGTGTGAAAAGCCTGTTGGATCAATGGCTGACTGTCCTGCCTAGAGCCATCTGTACTGAACTGCAAAGAAAAACAATTACTGTTTGTATGTCATCGTTTTTTGGTTTGTTTGTTTGTTTTTTTAAAAAAGGTCTAAGGGCAGAACTGAAATGAAGATCTTGCTTGCTGGTGAGAGCCAGAAAAACTGCTTTTATGACAGAGCAGCATCACATATACCATTATTAACCCTCGGGGCAACGGTACACTGATGTTTAAAAAAGGATCCACAGCAGTGTGTTTTGTATTTGCTTTAAACTTAGAAGTAATTTTCACTGCAGTTACACTTGTCTGGTGAACAGCAATCACGGATATCATGCAATCATGTTTCCAGGAAAAGGCAGCCGCAGTGATGTGCCTTGAGTAAGTCACTGAGTCAAAGCCAACGATGTATCACATCACATTCAACTGATAAACCCTGGGCCTGAAACCCCAGGTCAGTGCTTCCCATCAAGCCCCAGTGCTTCTTAACCAGCTGCTTTTCAACAGCAGCCTACCATGAGCCCAATTTGAGTTTGCACACAACTATTTCTGATGCTGTTTCAAGCCCATTTTTTACTGAATAACAAGCAATCCACCCTAATGTCTGAACACAGAGCAACATTTCTTATGTAACAAGGTTTCACTGCTGTAATATTTTGTACATGTAAGGACATGTACAGATAATATTCCTGGGCAAACTAAAAGAGGAAGATTGTGCCCCAGCCACAAATGTATACCAGTTGGCTTACTTTAGCCAGCTGCCAAGAACAACTGGATGAGATCATGTACCGAGTTTGTTATTTTGCATCATTTCTCATGTCTATTTCTGCCTGAAAAGCGGAAGTTGTTCTTTATCCCTCAGGAACATTTTACATTCCCTGCACTCATGTGAGCAAGAGGAAGTTCCATGTATGTACTTGTGTGTGTATGTGTGCATGGATGAATTCTGTATTCTCACTGACAACGACCCACAGCTGCAATTACTGAAAATGTCCATATTTTTTTCATACAACAAGGAGTCACAGAGTTTAAGTTTGAGGTTACTGCAAAAGGAGAGAGGACAGCAGAAGTTAACACTGCTTTTACTCAGGTCTATCGAAAGCTGCAATCAATGCAAACATTTACTGTTATGGGACGTTTTCAAGGTTGTTCAAATGTTTGGAGAAGAAAAGGGATGTTAAATAGAATTCAGCAGGAGAGGGTTAGTGGTAGGTAGGTGATGTTACGTAGATGACTGCGACAGAGGAAAAAAGTAGATATGATAAAAAAAAGTTAAATAAATAAAATAAAGGAAATATTTCAGTCTTGAGCAATGAATAGGTAGTATGGTAAGAAATAACAAACAAAATGAAGTATCCATCAGGCTTTCCTGTCTCAAAAAACTCCTCTCTGCACATTTTCATACTGTTAGTGGAGATAAGTCTCCACTGAGGCTACCTGGAGTGTTTTCCCCTGCAGATAATATCAGCACTTACAGATTAAACTTTTTTTTCTTTTCCTTTTACCCTTTTATTTTCTAAGAACATTGTGTATCAAATGTGTACAAAATTCATTGTGAAACTGGTCTGACTTTTTTTTTCAGACAGGAGCTTTTTCTTTCGGGCGTGTGAGTGGCAGCAGCCAATCTGCCAAGCTGCCAAACCACAAAACCACAAAGGGCAGACCACATTGTTGCCTGTCCCACAACATGGTTTTGTTTTTCGTTTTTTTTGTACCTTTTGCAGCCTGAGAACACGGAACAGGTCTGGCAGTTGGTGCAATGAACGAGCTCATAATCATGATGATACTATGTTCATGGGCAACAGCTAAGAGCAGCCTCAGGGAATCCTGAGGCTGCTAGAAACATGAGGCTTCAGGATTCAGCTCAGGTCAGCTGTTCTGAGGAAGGGGCCATCAGGGGGTGGGGAGGTGGGATGGGGGGCTTCCATCACTCAGCCAGACATTACAGTAGCTATTACGCTGCATGAATAAGCAACTAAAACAGGGAGTACAATCAAGAGACTTCCTGCATCAAATTAACTGTGGATTTTCACATATTCCCACATTGATTTGGCTAATTAACACATTCTTAACCTTAGAGGATGAACTAATCAGCTGTTTTAATATCTGACTGGAATTAAATTTTGAATCTCAGTTGCACAGTGCTGCACGGATCTGTGGGCTGACGCTATAAAGTATCCATCATTTGCATTTACGGAGCTCAAAAGAACAAAGAAATGACATAATGTTCAACTCTGAAACGAGGGGGATAATATCAGAGGTGTCTGCAGTTTACATCTTATTTTAGGAATTGGCCTGAATGTGAAGCTGTAGGACTCCACACTGGCCACAATATGACAGGCAGAGGGTTAAACATGTTTTCCTCACACAGGAAAAGCATAAACATTTCTCCAGAGCAAAGATCAAAAGTTCAGCTGTGTGATATACGGACAGAAACTAGCATCCTGCTATAATCCGGCATATTTATATGTTCTTATGTCCATTAATGCGCACTGTCCCATTCAAATAAACAAATAAATCAAATAAATATAATCACTGATCATTGCGCACACAGGGTCATATATGTACTGTATCATGTTATATGTGATACAGTATGCATGCATCATAAAGACGGTCTCTTCATGACTTTACAGTATGGTGGTTAGATCACAGTCTGAACATGAAAACTCCACTGACCTTTGACTAAAGTGCTGCAGGGGAGCGTAACCTTGACCAAAGAGGTTGCGGAGGTTAATGCAAAAACATTTCGTCCTTTGTTCTTCATCTGTTCTTTGTTCCTCTGTGCATGGATAATGCCAAAATGTAAATGTGAAACGTGCCTGAGTGTGTCTGTGTTGTGTTAGGAGAGTGAGAAGTGGTGGAGGCCAAAGTGGACGATGGGAGTTTTTTCCCGGACTCCACCCCCTCACACCTGTCCACCAAAACTAGCAGGGGACTGTGAGCTTTAACAGCTGTCTCGCTCCCTCTCTTTCAAACAGAGACGCACACTCACTCACATACACACACACACACACACACACACACACACACACACACACACACACACACACACACACACACACACACACAGAAAAGACGCAGAGAACAGGTGTAAGACCCTATAATGAGTCAGTGGGTGGTTGGGGTTGTTGGTTACTGTGACTCTGTTCACACAACTGTAAGATATTTTATCTTTCATCATCTATTTGACTTTTATTTAGAGAAGCCAAACAGGGTCAACATCAAAAAAAAGCCTCAGCTTTCAGATCATCACAGATGTAAGCAACCATAGCAAAAATGGGTGACCTAGATAGAGATCTTACAAACGAACCGCGTCAATATTGTCATGCTATAGGCTCTATTCATGGCTCAGATGTTGCCATGCTGACGCTGAACCAACTCGATGAAATGCTGCTTTTAGTCCAGACAGTTATTGCTGTTGGTGTTTTTATCAATGTGGTTCAAATGTCAGCAAGTGAAGCTGAATTCACGAGAAGTGTATGTTATTAGATGACTGCGGCAGAGGAAAAAATTGCAAAGAAGATATGATCCCAAAAAAAATCATCCATGCAAGATAAGGAATCCATCAGGCCTCCCTGTCTCAAAACACACAAAACACTCTTCTCTGCACATTTTCAGACTGTTAGTGGAGATGCGTCGCCACTGAGGCTACCGTAAGTGTTTTCTCCTGCAGATAATATCAACATTTTCGATCAAAATTATTTTCTCCTTTTAACCCTTCATTTCCTTTTCCTGTATGTTCTGAGAACATTGTGTGTCAAACTTGTCTTTGTGCAACTGAGGTGACGTTTTGCAGGTCTCAGGAGACAAAACTGAGAAACCGCTAGGGTCTAACCACATGTGATACACTGTGTATCCTGCATGGGGATGGAAAACGTACTGTATCACATTCTGAAAGTGCAGCAGGTGAAAGGATTATTAACTATCTCATTAACATGTGCTCTTAAGTGTGTTGGTTTGGGCAACACACATTTGCAAAACAAACCAATTATAAAAAAAAAGCAAACAGTAAAATACCAACTGAAAAGTCTTGGCAACTTTGTCTAGAGGCTACACTTCATACAGCCTCTCATTTTTTACAGAAATTAAGATGTGTCCTCTGCTGTCTTCCTTGCTAACATTTTAGAGAGCATGCTTAACTAAACTATAATTCAAAACTTCACTTTGATTTACTTCTATATCTTTGTTTCCTCACTGTTTTATTTTTGCCTTGAACCCGTGGCACACCAAGTGTGTCTCCTCCTGCATAAATAAGGGTTACTGCACTGAGCTGAGCAAAGCAGGTTACGGCTCAACCAATGATACATGTAATATGAAACATAACAAACAGCAGTATGGAGCAGCTAAATTCAGATATATCATCGGATATATGTGTCATCCTTGGTGCTTGGTAATCTAAACAGTAAGATTTTTCATATCAACATAAGGAAATGTTCAAGAAACAGTTGGCTACACAACAAAGTGGACATTGACTGAAACCCTGAAACAGACCAACACTGAGCTCTCTGGTCTGACTCTGACCTGAAGATGTCCCTGAGGGGAATGACTTAAGTTTTGCAGATATGAGTTCATAAACCAAAGTATCGGACAAACTTACATTTGATGTGATGATGGTGCTAAATTAAATATTTAGAGGTCAGCAACAGCTTTACAAATCATTCTTAGGTGTTATTGTGTGCACCAAATGTCAAGGCAGTGCACCCGATTCAAAACCTTAAAATATCAATCTCACAGTGGCCCTGGAGAAAAGGTTAGCAGATCATCAAAATCACTGGGATTCATCACCTGGGAGCCCTGACTGTCATGTACCAAATATAGTGTAGTGCCAAGCTGCTGAGTAGATGTTGACAGACTTCACAGAATAAGTTGAAACTTTGACACCCTGTGGCACTGTAGGAAAAGACAGGGGATTGCAGAAGTCCTTAGTCCTGTCCTGTCAGAAGACCATTGATGCATTTACAAAGTTTCAAGGACATCCATCCAGAAACTGTTGCAATATTTCAGTCTGAACCAAAGTGGTGGACCCACCAACTGACAGGTTGACAGAAACAAAACCATGCTGCTGCTTGAACGGCTTAAAAAACTCACAAGGATGCTTTGTGATTGTGAATGGCGAATTGAGACACTTGCAATGGTGTAAATTTAAAGTATTAAAAAAAATCAGGGGCTGATTTCAGATAAAACTATAGAAACATAACGTTTACTGCCCTCCGTATTCTGCAGGCACATAGAGAGTTACCAGCAGTGAGTCGGTTTCCTGCTGTGGCTACTGTCCCTACCTTCTGTTGTCATCCCCAATAATTAATGAGAGAGAGAGAGAGAGAGAGAGAGAGAGAGAGAGAGAGAGAGAGAGAGAGAGAGAGAGAGAGAGAGAGAGAGAGAGAGAGAGAGAGAGACTGTAGGGGGTGGGTGGGGTCAAGTAAGGAAGCAAGATGTATATTTCCACCAAAGAGGAAGTGATGTGGACTTGTTCCAGCTGCTTCAGAGGAAATCCCACCCTCAAACACATTTCTATTTTACTTCCGTTTGACACTCCAGGTTTTTTTTTAATCTTTCTCTTACCACCTTTGAGTTTCCTGAGTTTCCCTTGTATTTCTTTATTTCACTGACTCCAACTTCTTTTTATCTTCCTCTATCTAACAGACTGATGTTTGTCTGTTTTCCACACAAATAAAAGTTTTTTTGTTTTCAGGCTGATCCAGCTCATTGATCTGTTGGTCTGTTTTATTGAGACCAGTCTCTGCTGAGAGTCTCATCTCATAGAGGTCAAAGAATCCTTTTTTCTTATCTTGCTCTGGCTGCTGCTCAGACGTACATATACCGTATATGTGTCAACATCTAAAATTCAGTTTAAGGATTTCTCTTGCTTTCACTCAGAAATACATTCACAGCTGCCCTGGCAACTATCGGCTGTTTGCCCGAAAGTCAAGAAAGCTCATGTTGTTTTTAGCCACATAAAGCAGGATGGATGGTACTGTAACGTCCATCAATTAATCAGTTGGTCCAGAGTGAAAGCTGAAATCTGAACATATCAACACATTTTGGATGGATAGCCATGAATTGTGTGGACATCGGTGGTCCCCTGAGGATAATTCCTCATGACAGCAACAATCCCCTGACTGCTCACCTAACACCAACACGAGGTCAAACTTCTACATGGTCTAATACTAATCGTTTTTAACTGAACTCCAACATTAATTACCATCTGGCTCGCTCGGCTGTACTTTGAAAGTTTTTCTCCATAGCGAAAGTTGATCGTGGCGACCATAAACACCAGCATGTTCATATTTAAGCTCATCTCAACAACCCTGAGGAGCTGCTTGCTTGTTAACCACTGACAGAGACAGAGACAGAGACAGAGAAGAATGAATTAAAGTTTAAATCCAACAGGAGTGACAACAACATGCATAAAAAGCCAACTTAACTTTAAGTAACCTACTGTTAGCTAAACTGCTGAGCTAACATCACATCTCTCACCTCAGGCTTTCTACCGTCCATCCTGCTGTTTCCCTGTGACACCACTGGCACTAACATTAATTAGCTCGGTTACACATGCTGGGCCACTTCCAAAATCTCCAGAGGGTCAAACGCAGCACAAAAAGGGTCAACTGGAATAACACCAACTGTTACCACCCTGTGCAGCTGGCAAAAATATGCATCACATCATTGCCATGCTCGTGGCATGCATCCATATCCCTGTGTGCATGCCGTTTTAGTGTGAGATACAAACAATGGGCCTACAGACATGAGTCCATCTCATCAACACTGTGCTTTATAGTCCCTTCAGTATCGGAAAGCTCACACTTTCCCCCAAAAAGTACACGTATATGTGCTAATGATCAACTACTTTTTAACAAACAAAACAAAATTAAACATAGTATGCCTGTATTATATTTTTAAAGTCACATTTCGATCAACACCGTAGCAACACGACAGCTGAGCCACGTGCCAGGGGCGACAACTTGAGCAGTAGAATTACTATCCAACCCACAACTCGACTGTTGGCTGACAAAAGACGCAGACACAGCCACAGTTGATCATATCTGTCGACTTTGTAATGTTGGGTGAATCCTTGAAAATCTTTGGCATGAGACTGGCAAAACAAAGATATTAAATATCAGCAAAAAAGCACAATCAGAGGATAGCAGGCTCCAAAAATACCAATATCTGACAAGAAGATCTCATATGGGTCGAAGTCAGGCCAGCTACATTTACAATAATCTCCATTGTATCTTTTGAGTGGAAAAAAGCAGCTTAACAGCTGCGGTATTGAATCCAAAAAAAAAAGAAAGACTGTTGTCAAAATGGCAAGGCTCAGACAATACAAGTGTCAGTGCTTTGTATCTGTGACACTTCAACCAGACTGTTTGAAAAGTCACCAGGCCAAACATCCATTTTCTATCACTTCAAACAAATGGGTATCATCATGAGTCAAAGGCTACAACGTCTTCCAGCAAAAACAGGAACACATAAATGATCCAGTGCAACATATTTGTCACTGTAGCAAAGTAATATTGCATCTTATAACAATATCTATAAATAAGCTTACATAAATTAAGGAAACAAGGCAAAAAACAAAAACAATCTGAGCAGCTAGTCTGGATTTTTAGTAGCTTACCTGAGAGTTGATTGTTACAGGGCTGATGAAACGACGCCTCTCTGTCTCGGTGGATCTACAAAGAAACAGGAAGACACTGAATCAGCCTCAGCAACATGTGATTGTCACCCACAACGAAATAATGATGCAGACCAGTGTGTCTGTTTAGGAAGCGTTGCTCAGTGCACAGGATGGGAGGCAACGATAAGTCACTCTTTATAAACGCAGGCTTAAGTGTATTCATAGGATTTAGTAGCTGCACTCTTGCTCCATCTCCTCAAGGAACTGCTTGCAAAGATCTAGCTTTGGTCTGTTTTCAGCCGTCAGAGCTAACAGTCATGCTGACACCAACTCAAACACACTGGCTCACACACACACACACTGGCTCACACACACACACACTGGCTCACACACACACACACACACACACACACACACACACACACACACACACACACACACACACACACACACACACACACACACACACACACACACACACACACAGTCAGAGATCTGTGGTTGGCTGTAAACACACAACGCTGGGCTCTGCTTCCTCTGAATGTCTATAAAACAGCTGTGTGTGTGCTGTGTGTGCTGTGTGTGCTGTGTGTGCGCGTGTGTGGGTTAGAGAGAGAGAGAGAGAGAGATGGGTTTAAAAAAGCCCCCACCACCCCCTTCTTCGCATGCAACACAAAAGCTTCAACAGTTTGGCTGAAGCTCTACTGACAGCTCTCAATGTGAAGAGACTCATTGTGTTTTGATGAACTCCATCAACAAGATGCAGATAAGAATGATGAGCTTTGACTCAGAGATGGGTCTCTCATACAAACTGAGGGAGGGCAGATAAACAATCTATTAACAAAATCAGAATACATTAACATAGCTTCTTAACCAAAATAACCCCGTTACAAAAGCCTACAGGTTGGACGCATGGCTTTTGTTTTCTGGGGGTCAAGTGGTGTCTGAACTGCAGCTCCAGCTACTGGAAGGATAATGGATGCTACTTCCTTTAAGATGTTTATGGTCTGTTCTGCATCAATGGCTTGTTCGTTCCTTTTTTACTGTACTACTTGTTTCTTCCTCTTCTTAATTCTTCCCATTTAACTTTCAACTGCAGTAAACCCAAGTTAAGCCCGGCTCAGATCAGCAGGCTTTAGCATGGCCCTTTAAAATGGGCTGTGTGAGACTTGTACAAAGGAACCTCCAGACATAGTACAAACAGCTCACTAATCTTAAGGCCACAACCTTTAATCTGAAGGAGGAATCAGGGGAATAAAACAAAGAGCAGCTCCATCATGGGCCACCAACTCAGTCTTTGAGTCTCAGACACAATATGGATCCTGTAGCTTTTATCAGCTGTGAATGTTTCCCAGGTTCTTGACAGTTCAATACAATACAATTAACCTTGTTTCTGTTACACTGCGAGGTCTGCAATGTGCATACTATTATTTCTAATTCATTAAGATGTGTGTCAGCAGCACTCAGCTCTCTGTCTGAATGAGAAAATGGAAGAAAGGAGCTGAGATATTCCAAAATAAACATAACAAAACAAGAATGCTAATATTGATTTTAAAGGATTAGTTCGACATTTTGGAAAATATGCTTATTTGGTTTCACTGGCAAGAATTAGATGAGAGGTTTGACAGGGCACAAAGACAAGGAACAAGAAGAAACGGGTAAAAAAAAAAAAACCTCCTACCAGCAGCATCAATACTTAATAATTAGTGTTATATCATGAGTGTTAACGTTTTTTTTATTTGAAAATGTGGCATTATATTCAGGTACATGCCAGACTATTTGAAAAGAACAAGAACTTCCATCTTTACAAAGTCTCATCCTCACGGTTGCCAATTATATTTTCAACCGATCAATCAATCAAAACAGAAAAAAGTGAGTCTTTCACAATTTGCCACAGCAGTCCAAGTTCTAATTTTACACACAAACAGAGAAATGTAGCAAATTACTGGCCTACTGAGTTTAAGACAAAAACACAAAAAAAAACAAATCCAGCTACAAATAAAAGCAGGAAAAGAAGTCAACACCAAATTGGACCACATACGCTGCAGTTGTTAAAAAGAAGAACAGAGACAGACATGAAAAAAGAACAGAGACAGAAATGAAAGAGGTACATCAGATAGAGGAGGAGGAACAAGCAAGGCTGACCCTCCCAGAATGCTTTGAGGGTGAGGGACGTGGGGACTGAGCAGTTTCTAAACAACTAACCCTCAACTGTCCCAAAGCATTGACAAGCCTGCTGAGGTCCACAAAAACACTGAGCGCTGTTGTCCCGGCCTGGGAGTGGTGCATGGGTATGGGTGTTTGAGTGTGAGAGTGAGTGTCCGCGTGTGTGCGTGTGTGAAAGCACCCACTGTGATCACACATTTTGACATTCCTAAAAATGCACTGAGAAGTGACAACTACTTACATACCGAATGGCACCGCATCGGCCAACAGTGGCTCCTGCATGTGCACATGTTACTGTACAAACACTCGCTTATGATCCTTTTTTTTCACTCATCAAGCTTCACGTGCACACAACAAAATCCCACACACACAGTTGCATGCACAGACAGCACACACAGGCTTTTTCTTTTCTCACAGCTGTGTTCAGATATCAAACAGATCCCGCTGAGAGAGAACAAACACGCTGACGAGGAAAGATTAGCTGGTCACAGAGGGCGCTAGTAGAGACAGACATAGCACACAAACACAGACGAACACACAAGCGTGCACACACACACACACACACACACACACATACACACAAATGCATGCACAGGTTTATGTGCAAAAGTGAAATGATTGCAAGTGATTGCAACAAATTACAAACGGCTATGAGGCTTGACCTCAGAGGAGCATAGTGACAGAGCTTCAAACAGAAACAAAAGGAACCTGAGTAAAACACACACTAGAGCCAGAGTAAAGGAAACAGCAGCTCCAAGTATTTTAATAGACTGTTTGCCCACTGTGAACCAGAACTGCTTTTGTGTGTCTTGGCAACAATTATGCAATGGGCTGGATCCTCAGCATAATGAGATATGAAGTGGATACTTGTCTTTGGGAGTGGATGAACATATGTGGAAATATATAATGCAGGTTAAGTAGTCTATTTCCTTTATTTGTATTTTTGGCAGTGTGTTGCAGTCCATATTATTTGGTGAAAGGGATAAATATGGGGGACATGAATGAAGAATGATAAAATACACTTGACTCTGTACAAGGCAGCAGCCTCTTCAGCTTCAATCATCACATCATCAGACTCTTTCAATTCATAACTCAGTTCACTGATACAAGTCACACAGAATCGCTGAAGCTGCTGCAAAAGCCAGTGATTCACAGGTGCCCATGTAATCAGGGTAAACAGGCAGGCAACAACAACGTCACAGAGTCACACAAACTCAGCGCTTTAGCTTAAATTCACTGTGTCTAGTTAAGTTAAACAGAGTGCCAGTCAGGGTCAGGCTTTGTAACTTTGCTGTCAGACTTCAGCCAACATTAGCTTTAACAGCTGTTTGCTTCTGTTTAACCAGTTCTAGAAGAAACATTGTGAGTTCAGCATCAAACTACATTCCTTCACTCACCGTGGGTCGTCTCCAGTTGTGAAATAAAGCAACACCAATGTTAACTAATCTAATTCTCGTCTAATTCTATCACCTCTTTTCTTTTTCTGAGGTTATCATGTTAGCCAGTACTGTACACCCCATCTTGTCACTTTTTGATACCGACTCGCTGTAGCATCCAGTCTGCCCTGAAGAGGTAGCAATGCTCAGTGATTTCATTATAACCCCTGGTAACAATTGTAAATGCAACAATGGCTGAAGCTCTTGGCAAAAGACCATCATTCGTCTCAGAAACAACAACACTCAGGAGTTTGTGCACATCACCAGACAAAGCCTATTTTTCCTGACAGAAGCACTGTGAATAAAAGGAAAACCTAGGATTGGAAATGTAGCAATATCTATGAGGTGGTTAATGTTGTGTCCAATATAAACCAAGAGACACAAAGTGTCAGCCAGTTGGGCAGCCTCGTATTCAATCAGTCAGCCAAAGTTGGTCTGTCAGCCAGCGAGCGAGGAACTGATCCCCCCCTCTGAAAGCTGGTACCCTGGATTCAGAACAGCCCAGTGCATATTTGTAGTGCCGGGGGAATCTAAACTGTACCCAGTAAAAACACATCTGGTTTAAAAATAAAAAGGCGGGCTAGCGTGTGTACGCCGGGACAGGCAGGACTTGGCCTGCTGCCTTATTTCTGAACAGGCAGGCAGCCAGAGAGGTTCTGCAGCATTGAAAGATGCAATGGCTGACTGAATGACTGTTTCCTGCCAGGTATTTATACACCATTTGATCCCTCAGGGTGGCTGGTGGCAGACCTGAGGGCAAAGCTATTCTCTGTTGCACCTTGGAAGTGCACTAAATCCAACTTCCAAAACATTTTAATAGGATAAAAGCAAACACACCACTTTTCAGACAATGGCCCAACTGTTGGACTGGATTTATTTATCATGGATGTTATTTTAGGGTTTAAGAGCACAAAGTGCTCTGCTCTACTGAAAGTCTATTCAAGGCTCTATTGAGATCATAGGTCACAGGCAACTACAGAATAGTGCACAAGTGGAGGTGGCACACAGTGAACACACAGCATTTCAGCATGGTGCAGAAGTGAATCTAAGTCCTTGGGTTTTTTATCAACCAGAAGACCTGGACCAATACTGATCTCCTGTGGGATCAACAGTATAATAAGCCTCACATCATGGATCACCACTCTTCAAGTCAGAAGTTGTAGCAGAATACAGAAGTAAAGACCAAACAAGGGCAAGGGGAGTTTGAGATGGGTTTTTTGCATGCCTCTTTGTCATCTATTTGCTGCGTGTATATACTATAGACCTATGTTAGTTTGTGTAAAGGCCTTTTCACAATTACTGAACTTGGTAAGTAGGGTGATGATGTGTTTTGTGACTCAAGGCCAGGAGAGATGCTGGGATGTGAAACACTGGCTGGAATGAAGTCATTTGGCCGAACGCCTGTTTCCATCTGAAGCCAGAGGAAACCGTTAGCCCGGCGCTGCCTTTTTCCCACACCGTCATATCTCTCTCACTTTCCCTCTTCCTCTCGCTCTCTTTTTCTCTCCCTCTCACACACACACACACACACACACACACAGACAGACACTCTCTCATCCTTGCTATTTCACCCCTTAGGTGAAAAGAGAGGCTGACATCAGGAACAAGTTTAGAAAGTGACAATAGACTAGAGAGAGGTGTTACATATACCAGAGCGATCCACTTCATAAATATTTTCCTCTCAGTACCTCCCTCTCTGCTCTGCCCTGCCTGTGGATGTCACATTCAGCAGACGGTCGGACATGTCAAACATAACTGTGGAGTCATTCAAAGTTTAGTTAATGCATTATAATAAACAGTCCAGCTTTCAGTCTGTTTATTACTTTAGATTAAAGTGAAGAGTCATCAAGCAATGGGAAATATTTCCATTTTGAGTCATTAAGTTTTGTTTAGCGTCTCTGGTTTGGTTGACGGCTCTTGTAGCGAACATTATATTTAGTCTAGATTCTTCGAGATGTGTTTTCTTGATACTTCATATACTTGAGTATGAAACTGTCAAAGTCAAAATCTGGCTTGGGGTTGGTTCACTGGCTATATTCAATGAATGAAACTTTTTGATTGATTTTTAAATACCAACAATGAGGAAGAAAACAAGAAAAATGCCCAGAAAAAACAATGTTGTAAAGGGCTTTATATAACATTTGGGAGCTATAAAAGATCCCATTTAGAAAGATTCCACTGAAACCCCAGTTCAAAAGGTTCAACACTGAACATTTATGATACAGTAACAGGACCTTTGAGAGAGGGAAAAGGGGCTAAGTCACTGTAAGCATCAGTGGACTTCTATTCCGTTTTAGCTTCATAGTTTGTAAGACAAGTACTCACTCTCCTGACCAAACAACCCCAGAAAGACCTTAAACTGTCTGAGCCTCATTAAGTTTCATACACAGCTGCTCCACAGAGATGGACAGAGTGCAGGCATTCGTCTTGGTGTCGCTTACAGCATACCCATGCAGTGTACATCCAAAGAAACCACACTCCACCCCAAAATAATCAGCACTCTGCATCTGGAGGGCCACTATCAACAACCATGCAATCATCTCCCAGGGTGCAACACAGCAAAAACCCCTCACAACATGCCTGGCTGACGACAGGTTTGCCGTAACACAGTTATGATTATGCTTTACCGGAGAAAAAACTTTTTACCGGGTGTTTTTTTTGTTGTTTTTTTTAAATAGGTCTGATCCGGCCCTCGAAAACAAACCAGAGAAGCTTAAGCTGCTGAATTGATTCTCTTGAAAGGATTTCATGTAATAATCTTATTAATTCAGTTTGACGTCCTTTTTACTGTTAACTTTTATGATTTCAGTCCTGCTCTTGTATTTCTTACCTTTCTTCTATTGCTTTCGCTGTTACTTTTTCATTTGTTCAAGGTAGCAACAATTGTGTTATCAAAGCATCTGTTTAAATAACTGTTATTACCGTGGCAGTGGCAGCGTTATAATGCCAAACAACTTTGTTTGAAAGTACGGATTGGTAACCTACCTTTATCAAAACCACGTCTACAGCCCTCTCTCCTTTGGCACAGAGACTGTACCTCCGCTTGTGGCGTTCATACATTTTCCTTTAAATATCCAGATCAGATTTACTGAAGAGAGAGTTAAAATCCAGGAGAAACACTCTTGTGGAGACCTCAGGCTGCTTGCTAAGCTTCACATCTGGCCGCAGAAGCAGCCTCCTACCAGACTCCAGCCCTGCTCCCTCCCTCCTTCTCGTCTTCCCTCCCTCCCTCCCTCTCTTTTTCTTTCCTCTGTCGCCTCTCAACTTCTCTCCTGACTCTGCCTGACTCACTGCCTCTCTCTCTGTCTGCTCTCTCTATCTCTCTCTCTTTAAGAGGCTGTGAATGCTGCTCTCTTATCCTGTGAAACAACCCTCTAAAGTACCAGTTACAGTATGACAGATGACAGAAGGCCATTATTACTTCAGTTAATGCTATTCAATCCTCAGAATTTATGTTGGTGAGATTCAACACCCCCTGCTGGACAAGGCAGCCACTGGTTGTGATTCTATCTTCCTCACATGATGCCCCTAAGTGGACATGACCAGTGGGTGTGATGATAAAAGTTGGAAGTGATGCAAATAAATGGTTTTACATGCACATTCCTTCTATGGGGGCAGCGGTTTCTTAATTACTGACATAATATATTATGTGCCCGTCCACATGATATGTTTGAAATTAGTACATAAATCGTTATATACTGTATACGAAATAAAATGTAGAGAACGAACAGTAATTTATTAAAATGTTGAGATAAAAGCATCATAACATTTTGATAAGATTCTGCTGTGGCGAAATAGAATCGCCCAGTCTTCATTATTTCTTATTTCTGTGAAAGTTACTGATGAATCTATTGTCTCCTGTAAGACAAAACTCTCTCTCTCCTCGTACAGGCAGTGCAGCACAGGGCCCTGCTACATCCCAAAATGGACACAGACAGCGGTTGGGTGGAGGGCTCTGTGCATGTGTGTAGATACCTTGATGCCGCGATGGTAAAAATTTATGCGGACCCTCACTGTGAGGCAGATGTGAAAAGTATAATTTGGGTTTAAGAAACAAATTGAATGAAGGAACATTATATTGTCACTGTGATGGGTTCCTGCCCTGCTCCAGGGTGAAAACATGCCACTTTAAGAGCAGGAAATATGTCTCTCTCTCCACAACTCTGCAGGACAGCAGTAGGTCAAGAGCTTGTGAAATCATCTGTGAATATTCTTCCCCCTGGTGGCTTCTCATCCATCATATCTCTTTATGATAAATCACACTTAACAAACACAACAAACAAGATGAATTACAAAAGTCAACAATATTTGTGTGGCCACCGCCTTCTAAATCAAACTGGGTGCAAGAGGCAGCCTGCACTCTGTGGCGAGCTCCTCCTGGATGATATGTAGATCCATGTAAACACGAGGTGGTCGCTGCAGTTTGTGGGTTGTCCCCGTCACGAGACTCTGCTTTGCCCTCAGGTCCCTGGCCATAGCTGGTCAATATCGCAAAGGCTTTAATCCCAGTGGCCAAAAACAAATCAAACCCTCCTCCTCTAATCAAAACTCTGACCTTCACGTCGTACCAGGTGTTTCATAGTTCAGGGAAACACTGCGATCAATTTGTTGAACCAGACAAACCTCAGTGTTTGTTGTTTGACAGGATGAAGAACTGACAATCTCTGTATCACTCTGCTGTAGCTCACAGTGTACAGCCAGAAAATTACACAGAGCCCAATGACTGAACAACCTCCCATCGTGTATTACTCCACCTCTCCACATAGTGAGGACGCATATGAGTCTATAAACACACAACAACACCCACATACACAAATATGGATTCATATCAAAAAGAAAAACACTACTCAGTCACTAAGTCTTAACTAATGCCCAAACAATTTCCACACACTGTCAGATAAAAAAAATGCTTCTTATCTTCCTGTAAGATTTAACTGTCACCAACCCATTTATCAATGAATCAATGAATCAATCAAATGCCACTCCTCAATATTCAAACTGTATTTATATTGACTGGGCAGAGCTGAAAAACTGATCGGTTCAAAGAAAGGCAATTTTATTTGTATAGCCCATTTTTACAAACGGTTAAAGACAGGCCCCTTGGCTGTGAAGCTCACTCATGCGATGGCTGTTTACCTAAATAGCAAAATGGCAGCTGAAATGAAACTAACATCCCCAAAGCTGCTACTTCCCCCATCCTTGTTATCCAACCAGACTGTGAACGCAGCCACTCCCCGTCGTAAATAAAAACAACATCACTGGCCAAATGTGTTTATTGAACAGACCTCAACAACACCACGTTTAACTTCACTATTACCCTCTCTTACAGCATTGGATCTCTGCTGTGACTTCCCTGCAGATGTCTATATGAATTCCATTTGCAAAACAAATCACAGAATAATCTAAATTTATCTCATGCTCATGTCTTGAGTGTCTAACTCTGTCTGGCACTTTGACAGGACTCACAGCTGCAGATGAAAACCATGTTATTCCGCTCTGATGTGTGATTTAAAGAACTTTGAAGAGCCGTGATGCTGTGTGGACTCACTAACTACAAGTTCCAGTACTCTGAGATATGAAACGCAGATGTTAGCCTGCTGAATTTTCCAGGACTAAATTATCTGCTGTCGAAATGGCTCACATATTGTCAAAACATCGACACACTCTTTGTGATTTTAATTACTTCATTAACCTTGCATCTCATTTGAGGATACGTAGTTGTTATTGCTGTCATTTAGATTCTCTAATCCAGTCACTTCCATTCACTTTTATTTTATAATCCACTACATTCTCAGTTTTCTTGGCTTCAAACGTTGTGATGGTTAAACACCGATTGATCAGCTCTAATATTAACGTGCATTCCCATTATTAGGATTATTAGGAATATTACCAAAATTGACAATACTGTAAAACTTAAGTCCTAAATGCCCAGTGAAGTCAGGCCACTCTTCACCTACCATCATGCTACAGTTTGTCCAAACCACTTCATAGACCGTCATAAGAATTGCAGAAGATTTCAACAGCATCAAAATGCAGGATCATTAAATACTGGCTCAGGCCAATAAGAGAAACTACAGTGATGCCTCTGGTGCCACATCGCCCTCTGCTGGCGACCCCACTACCCTGCATGTGTCTGTGTGTGTGCGTGTGCATGTGTGTGTGTACGTCCTCCTGCAGTCAAACATCTGGCATTCAGAACAAGCCACTGACCCAGACCACAACCCAGGAATAAGCCGAGCCACTCCAGTCTATGGCTGCCGAGGAATCTGTCAGTCAGCAACATTTCAGAGTAAAGTCTTGTCTACTGAAGATCACGTCCATGTGCTCAGTGGCAGGGAGAGAAAATTAACTGCGCAACACCGTCCCATAGGATGAGGCAGAGATCCTTTTTGATTTTATAGTAAAGCAAACGCAGAGGTCATGGTTAAGGACACACTGCATGCTAGCAGGTAATATATTCCTTGTTGAATGACTGCACTCCTTAGAAGTACAAGAAAGAGCTGACTAAGCTCAAGTCTCAAATTGAGAGCTTTTACTTGGAGGGAAAAATGTTCCAGACAGCTTTCTTCCTGAACTTCCTGCAAATCTCGAGTTGGCACATCAAGCTGCTCGTAAGCAAATCCTGCCTTTTGCCTTCTCCCCCCCCAAATTTTGATATACTCTTCTTTTTGTACTGTGGATATCCCTGCCAAACCAAAAAAAAAAAAAGTCTCACCAAAACATTTAGTAGCAATTATGAGAAAACCAAAAGGAGAACAAAGATTCCACTTCACTTTGACTGCACACAAATTCCATGTTTCTTCTCGTGCATATTTCTCTGTTGCAGTTGCCTTTACTCAGTTGCATGGAGACTATGGTGCCAACCGGCCATGGTAAGTTATGCACAACACAAACACCCACTCCATATTTGGATGTTTCAAGTTATAAATGAGTGGTATCCAGACACCACAGATGATAGATGTTGTTGAAAACACACAGCACATCCCCGCACCACACAACAAACGGTGACTCTGAACATGCCTTATCACTGAGTATGTGTGTCTTATAAATCAATGCATGCAAATTTTTATTCTAATCCATGGTAATGTCTTCTATATACATTTTTATAATCTGCCTATCTGGATTTCACCACTATTTATCATTAATGTTTGTTGATTTATGGTGGAGTGGGTCATGGGCACTCGACAGTTTGAAATGCCATAAACGCAGAAATCCCAAAATGTGAAATCTTTTTCATACCTGCTTTTCTTTTCTGTCTGCCAGAAGTCTGTCCATCTTCAACTGCACATTCTGTTATGTTTTTGTTAAATAAATGTATCACCTTGACAGCCTTGTAAGCATCAGAGCACACGTGTCTCTTTATACTTCCTTGAATGAAATAATATTTTTACACTGCACTCGTCAGGTGGAACTGATTACGTTAATGTCGGCTCCTGGCAACGCAGCAATTGGTGACGTTATTAGTTACACCTGTGTTTGACAACTCCAAGTGAAAAGTGTTTAGCTTCACATTGTATTTCAGCCCTGGTCGTGTTGCAACAGCAGGAAACTGGTGGTCACCTCCTCGTTCACGTCTTCGTATCAAAGGTTACCTAGGGTGTTTCAAGACCTTGGCAAACAATGATTCATTTCATACAAAGGTTAATCAAGCCTCGTCGAACAACAAAGCAGAGCGTGATCGCTCACAGCCGCAGTAGGAACTTTAAGCTCACCGTGGAGAAGTCGGTTTCCTCCGCTGTATCATTTTCTTCCTCCCCTGCAGCAATTACAGTGTCTTCAGACTTAATGACATCCACCTCTGGAGAAATACACACAACACAATGCAATCAGTCCAAAGGCAAATCCTCCAAATACAGGAATCAATAACAACTGTTTTGATGTGAAAGGAACTGAGGCTTGCCTATCCTCACTGCAGATCCACTGATGGGTTAAGACTCTGTACAATAATGATGCAGCAAGTTGTGTATAGGGTTATTATTACTATTAAAACTTTCCTAAAAGGAAAATTTGCCATGGGGAAAATAACCATTAAAATGTAAATTAATTTATCATTCTCTGATTAGAAAAACAGAATGCAAATGGTCCAGTGATGGTATTATACAATTATTTGGGTGGATTAAAAGTTTGCTTCTATATAATTCGATGAAATTAAAAGTGAAGAATGACTTTCGACTTTGTTTTGTTTTTAAGCCTCCTCTAGAATCAAAGTGAATATTCACTTCTTTATACCCAAAATATAATACAACAAAAAGTCTGCCTGATGTCACCTCCATGCTAGGCTAATATCAGGCTGTAGATGCGTCCCCTCGTTCATTATTACACCCCCACTCTCTGTGTGACGCACAGCATCAGGCTTGCCCTTGACCTCTCTTTATTTGACTTGGGTCCAGTACAATTATTACTGATGAGTGAAAATTGCAGACAGAGTGCTGGAGAAGAGACAGACTCTGCAGCTCTCACTTCCTGCTCTATACTCACATCAGCTGGCTCCAGTATGTTTGTTCTGGAGGAACCCAGCCTTCTGGCTGTGCGTCTAAGACTCGGTCACATGCACTGGTAATGTGACTGTGCCTGCTGACATATACTGTAGCCAAAGAGTGTGAGTGTGCATGAGGCAGAGCCCAACAGAGAACATATGAATATAAAGGGAAGTGTTGTCAAACTATACATGGCCTGAGGTACCAAAGATATAACTCAGCTCAGTATTTCCTGTTATGTAATATGTCATGTATCCCAGTGTCCCAGCACGATATCTGGCTAAATTAATGGGATTCTGTGACATTTTACGGAGAGACTTTTTTTTTAATAACCTCTTTTCTGACATTACAAAAAGCGAATCCTAAAGAATGCCCGAAAGCTAAATCCTCATTAGAGAGACAATTGGCACAAAAAAAGTAGAAAGACGAAACAAAATGTGTCTTTATAACAGCAATCTATCACAACAGGTTGTCAGACACAAGCCCGCAATACCTGTGAGCACAATTATAATGGCCTACATTGCATTTAGCTTTGTGGAAATGTTGCCATTAATCACCAGACAGGGACTGAATCTGATTCAGCAGATTTGTTTAGAAATAAGACGATGACAAACACATAGCTCTGTGATGTATGTGAGTGCATGGCACAAGAATAAACCTGCAATTGTATTGAAATAAATCAGCTTTTCCCCACCTTGGGTTGCACTGTTGTGGTTTTCTGAGCCTCCATCCACTGAATCAAGACTCTCTGGCTTTTCAGTTGTCTCATTCACAACAGCAGGTTCACTGGATGTTTCAATGTTTGGAAAAGACGACTCTACTTCTCCACTGTCTGAAAGCAGACCGATATTTTGTGATGGAGGTGCATCGATCTGATTCTCCGAGTGTCTTGAGCCTTCATCAGGTGACCTTTCATGTGCTGTCATCTCTAAATTATCCTGTTTCTCCTGCTGGAGCACCAATTGCACTTGTCCACTCTCCTCTGCTGAGACCACCACAGGTTTATCACTGGTCTCTAATGACTGACAGTCATCTCCAGCTGTACCAGTCACTTCAGACTCTTCTGCAACAAAGTGGCCGGGTTCAGTTAACACTGTACTGGTGGTGACCTCTGATGCTGAATGCTCAGGCTCCGCATTCAGGTCAGAGCCGTTGGCCTCTCCGTTTTTACTTTCATCCATATTCACAGTTGGAGAGTCCTCGTTCTCTGACAACGCTGAACCTAACAACAGATCCTCTTTGGAGAGTTCTGGGACAAGTTTCTCTCCTGCCCCCTCGGGATTCAAAGCCTCCATTGTTTGAGGGCTGGGTGGCAGTTGTGATTCAGGCTCAGTGCCAGTCTGGTCGCAGTCCGTCACTGTCTCTGCACTGACAGTGCCTGGCTCCAAGGGGAGCTCTGCATCCACGGCGGTTGAGTGTTCAACGCTTTCACCGGGGTTCACATCATCCGGTTCCTCCATCACAGATCCCGCTGAAGACATCTCTGCTATCTCCACGCTGCTTCGGTTAAAGCCTGACTCTTCCACGGTGGCGCTGTCCTGAGTGGGATGGTATATTTCTGTCGTGGAGCTTCCAAGGGATCGGAAACTGCCATCGTCATCGCTGGAGAGGCCGTGAGCCACGCAAGAGTCTAGATCAGCATGTCTGGTACCAGAGCTGGGCACGATTTCAGGTGATTGCTCACAGTCGGTTGCTTGATCGGTCCGTGTCTCCTCCAAGGAGCTGTCAGCAGTCTGACAATCCTCTGCGCTGTCGGTTTCGTCCATAGCAAAATGAATGCTCTCGATACAACATCCAGAGGGTTCAGCTATGTCTTCACCACCAAGTTCTTTATCGCTTGCTGCTCCAGTACAATTCCCAGAATGACAACAAGTTTCTGGAGCCCGGCCCTGCTGCTGCTGCTGCTCTGTGCCGTAACCCCTACCAGCTGTTTCCTGGTTTTGTTCCAGGCTGTTTATGTCTGGTGGACGCTCCCCCTTGTGGAGGCCTTCTATCAGGAGACGTGAATAAGCAGGTTCGGGCTCCTCGATTACATCACCGCAGTCTATCAGCGATGGGCTGGGGGTTGATACAAGGTCTGTTAACCCTTCACTCTCTGCCTTATCCTGGTCCAAAGAGGGCTTGTCCAGGCGATCCTCGCTGAGTTTCAGCTCCTCTGCCCTGACAGCCTCCCCTACCTGAGAGCAGTCCTTCATTTCAGAATCATAGTTGTCTGACAGCTCTGAGCCGCTTAAAGACGGAGACTGGCCCATGACTAAAGCCGTCGTGTCTCCACTGGTCGTTATTAGCTCTGTTGACTCTGTGCCGGCATCCTCGTCCCTCCTCCTGGCTGTGCTGTCCTCTTCTTCCTGCTCACATCTGTCCTCTCCCTTTGTGGCCTCCTGTCCTTCCCGGATCACAGCCTCTCCTCTATCAGTTTCCTCTGCCTGTTTACCGCAGCCTGCTGCTGGTGTGGTTCCCACAGTGAGCTTTGCCCCTTCTGGCTCACTCCGTGCTCCTTCACTCCTGTCACACAAACTCAAACTCTGGGTGGAAACAACAGGCTGCTCCGTTCCCTCCTCCTCTGTTTGGCAGTAATCTCTCCCAGTGTTTGAACTGAGACACACCCGCTCCTCTGGGGAGCTGAGGCCGTGCTCCTGGGGGCGTACTTCTAATGTTGGAGCGCTCACAGACAAACTCCAGTCTTTCTCCGCATTCCCAGGTTCACCATGTCCACAGCCGGCGACGGCGCTTTCCACTGTGCAGTTTTCTACCCCGCTGCCTTCGGTTGTTGTATCCGAGCACTCTGACGCTGTAGCAGGCTGCTCCGCGCAGGTTATCTCTGTTTTGACACCATCACAACATTCAGCAGCTGTGTGCAGACACTCAACCTGCAGCTCCAGTTCAGAAACTCCCTGCGGAATATAGAAGAGGAGGAGGAGAGACGTTAGTTTTTGTTTTTTTTTCCCCCTCAGAGAAACCAACAGAGCTGCTATCTACTTCTTATCAATCGCCAACTCAGTGATTACACAAGGTGTTCCACCAGTTATACAAACTTTGAAGGTTAAAAAAATGAGGGCAGAGAAAAGACAAACAATGTCCAACAATGTTCAGTGGCAGTCCAGGCCCTGCTTCCAGCCAACCCGGGTAGAGATATCGTGCTAAATGGGCAGGGTGGAGTGACTCACCTTGGCATGGAGATGGCATATCAAGTGCAGCAGCTGCTCCACACTCCTCTGAAGGGTCGGAGGTTCACGCCCAGGGTGGATTCTCAGTGTCAGGGTGTGCGTGTTCAGCCTGGGGAGGTGGCAAATTACTCGGGCATCTGTAGAGACCAGGTGGACACTCTCAGCGCCTTCGTCCGTCTCTGTGTCCATGTCGGCCCTGTCGAGAAATAAACACTTAGATCATTCTGAGCCTATAGCACGATTGGCTAATAGAACACAGAAACTCCTTTTCAGGGAAGGTTTCAACTGTGATGTCAGCTGCATTCTCCACACTCACACTTTTTCCTCCATAACCCCACGTGCTTGTGTGTGTGTGTGTTTTTTTTCTCACAGAATAGGAAAGGGCAACCAGTCCAGTGCTGTGGTGCCTTTTAGCAAGTAATAAAACAACCTACAGAGATACTGTCAGGTAATTACGCAGCTAGTAAATGTTAAAAAGTTCCAGACGAGTCAGAAAAGAAGCAAAAAGGAAAAAAGTGACTTCCCTGTGGTAGAATGCACCCGGTGATAGCACACATAAAGACCACTCCTTGTCGATAAGCTTTCCAAGAGAAGTTCACTCCCCCTGCTGCCTTTGCGGGTGTAGAGAAGGTAAAAGTATGTGCAGTGTTTTTCTTCATAAAGATAGTGCTAAAGAGGAGACACCTAAAATGTTTGCGTAATCCTGGGTGGATTGCTTTAGCTGAGAGGCCCAGCAGCTGAGGTCACCAGCCAGGCTGAGAGTGACTTCACTATTTTCGAAGAGGGAAATGCAATTACCGACACATAAAGAGAGAGAGCTGTAAGTTGTAAAGCAACTCCAGGCAATAAGCAAGCTCACTAAGTGGTAGTTGTCTTTCAGCTTGTGGCATCTTCATTTAGTAAGCGAAAACTATTCTTCAGCAGATAAGTGGAACGCTTAGAAGACATAAAAGGGGTCTATTTCCACTTTAAGCTGTGTCTCAGTTCATTTACCAAAATAGCATTTTTTTCCCCCGTGTAGTTTAATGTTTCACTCTAAAAGGATGAGAGGCATTTGACCTCAACAGTCAGTCAGAAAGAGGGCGTTGCTAAGGATTATACCTGACAACTACAAACAAAACACATACATCTATTTGCCATTACACTCGACACTAGACAATGCTGCAGTATGTTTGGCTGACAGTAACAGATAGTAAGATGTTTGTAGGGAGGTGCTTCGATAGGTCAGGAGACGTACAAGTCGTAACCCACAGCTTTTGTGTTGTGGAATAGTTTCCCATCCTTCTGGATTCCTCGGAACGATCCCGGCAGCCCACACCGTTTCAATTTGCCCTCAACTATCCGACTGCGGCCCAGAGTGCTAAGCTTTCATCTGCAGTGTGGCTTTGTAGTGATGTTCTTTAGATACCTCCATTGTTCCATCACGACAACAGACAAACAGTGTTGCCTGAAAGGGCTCTGGAGGAACCACGCTATCTAGCCTCTGTTATTGACATGAGGCTGTTTGTAGGGTGGAAAGGGCAATGTTCTCTGAAATTGTAAGAGTATCACTGTCAAGCACAGTGGAAACAGTTTAGAGGTAATCTTTACACCTGAAACAAACTAAATCCGATGTGATAAATCCTACCAACAAGACTGGGAGCAGCGCGTTTTCGAAAAACAAAGATTAACCATTTATGATTTCAAAACATTTCAGTATTTTTTTATTTTTTTTTGCATGTTACATGTAAGTTTGGTCCTTACTTTGTGAGGAGCTCATGGAGACACTCGTGTCCCCGTGAAGCAGCAATGGCGGCTGGGGTGTGGCCTTGTCTGTTGGCCAGTCGCAGGGCCTCTTTCGCTCCAGACTGCCGCAACAAGAAGTGCGTTACCCGAAGCAGACCCCGCCGAGCCGAGAAGTGCAGCAGAGTCTCCTGAGGATTCAGGTCTGCGGAAAAGACAGAGGATGACAGGTACTGTAAGGCAGGAGGAAAAAAGAATACATGAAATCAAGAACATGAGCAACAGAGAAAGAAGCAGAGAGAGACTGAAGGGTGGGGTGGTCCAGTTTGCAGCATCGTAGCTGACATACCACCACTCGCAGCAACTTGGCAACACAGCAGTGTTAAATTAAACAGGCACAGGAACAACCTTCACACATTGATAAAACAACAGCTTGCCTCTGTCTGTCTTTAACAATGGACCAACACTGTCATTTCTGGGTAAGAGCCCACATGTCAACTGACAGCAATACACAATATGTCGAGTTTTTCCGTTTCACGGTTCAGGACAGTGTGGAGAAACCTCTGAAGCAGCATCTAACACCTGATAATAAAACAAACAAATCACAGCAACAACAACAACAACATTGATGTATTTGATGACATCAAACTAGACCATTTTATTTTACAAGAGGTGAGCCACACTCACTAGACTGAACTCTCAGTTTTAATTAAAGCCCATTAATGGCCTCATTTATCAGTCGGACTTCTAATAACACCATCAAACACTGAATTCCTTCCTTTATATGTCCACAAAGACAGTAATGGAGATTCATGGACACACACACCCAAACACAAACACACACTCTCTTTCTGCCAAAGCGACATTTTGCCAGCAAAGCTCCCATTCGTATTAAAGCCAGCCTGAATGGGCGTTGGTTATTCCACCCCCCCAATCCTCCACTGAATCTGTGTTTTGTTTATGTGAGTTGTGCAATTTTTTCTGTTAATATTAGCATCTTTTACTACCTGACTACTTACAAATATATTGTCAATTTAAAAGGGTGTTCTGAGATAAAGGGCACTAAAGCGTGTGGAGTGAGCCAGGCTCAGTTGATGGTGATTTCACAATGAAAAGTGGAACATACAGATCATTAGAGAGCAATAAAAACCTTAATAAGCTAAAACTCTAGCCTGCTCAGCAACCCAGATGTGATGAAATGCAGAGTCAGTACACTGCACATAAAATGCTCATGTTTATCAAAGCAGCTGGTCTGTGGTTATTTTCACACAGCAGAAATTACAGGACTGAGAAAGAGAAAAGAATTACGACACGGCTGCTGTGCCTCTTCACAGTTATTTATTAAAAACATTTTGTTTTACTCTTTAGTTTTCATTTGTCACTGTTAGCAGAGGGGGTTTTCTTCAGTGTACATACAAAAAAACTGACATTTATTTGAGAACACAGGGAAAATTCTGGGTTTTCCCACTGAGAGAGGAGCTTTTATGTGATCTATTCAAGGACTTTTTAACTGTTCTTTGTGCAGATCTCACGAGTAAGATGTGATCATTTATATTTATTTATAAGGCCGTATAAACAACAACAAAACATCTTTTTTTTAGTTTGTGTGTTCTGCCCCAAAATAGTCATTAGGCAACATTTACAATGCTGGTTGTGTCTGCTGATGAGAGGTTTCACTCCATTTACTGTGGGACCAGCCTGTACCAGACTGCCCTGATGAACCTCTAGCTAATTGGTCAAATTTAATGCTCCACTTAGCCAAGCTATGCCGGACTGGAATGTGAGGTGCCAAACAGCAGCAGGAAATGCTTCACTGCTGGGTTTGATGGCAGTTCCTTAAAACTGACTGGCATAACCCCCATGACATTTTCCTACAATGGCATCTGGGAGGCTAATCTGGGAAATACATGTAATTACATACAGTGACTTGTTGCAATACAGCAACCACCAACATAAAGTGGCTTAACACTGGGAACACAATGCCTTTGTTGCATGATTGTAGCTGCTGATGTCGCTGACCTGTTGTGGAGAAGCACTCTCTGTTTCCTCAGTTTGCAAGCTTCTCTAATGCTAGATATCTTTCCATTCCAAATGACTTTCCGGTTTATTCATGACAGAAATTATCATTAAAATGCCAATGCCTCCACATGGCACTGCTAAAATGTTTTTTTATACATATACACATATATTTCATGTCTGTATCATATGAAGGTTCAGCATAATACATAACTCAAGTAGAAGTGGTGTCAGTTTTGCTTAATATTGCTGGGAGAATGCCAATATGAGACCAACAGGTCTTTTCTATGCCTAATGTTGTTGTGACATGAGGACTGTATGTAAAAAATAAAACCAGAGGCCAGCTCTCTGCATCAAAGTAACAACTAACCTGTTAAAATGTGTGCCCCCCCCCCTCAAGTCACACTTCCACTGTCCCTGGTGTGGATGGATTAATGGTTCCAGGCCCAACGGTGTGTTAAACCATAAGTCACCATAATAGCTTGACCACAACTAGCTGTTGTCCAACTCTAATTAGTAAATCATTCATGTTATCAGCCAATTAACCTCTTATCTTTTGCTTGAAGATTGAATTGGCATAATTATAATAACTTTTGGATGGACTGCCTTGAAATCACACATACTCACTTGAGGATAAATGATAATCTTATCACCTAACCTTTCATCTGGCATGACCACAATTTTAATTAGTCCAATACTTTGCATGAAATACCTGAAAAGATTAATGGGATTCAGATGCAGCTGTGATTTATAATTATTTGCATTAGCATGCTAGTCGGCTAAAATAACAAGTTAAACATAGCACAAATTATACCTACCTTACATTACTATTAAACTGAAGCTCAAGCCCAGTACTTTTATATACTTTTTTTTAAATCATATAATCAATTAATTAGATTTGATTTAGTTTCAACAATTTAAATGCATAATAGACATGCTCCACAACAACCCCCACAATAGTATTCAATGACAAACCAAAAGCTACAGCTAATTTGTGAATGAATGCTGTGAGTTTGTTAGTGAATTGCGTGTGTGTCATATATTTCCAATAACACGGACAGTTCCTCCAAGAGAAGTGAATTTCTCAGAGGACAATAAATGGCTGGCTATGGTGAGATCAGTGACTGCTGCGTACCCACAGCGTAAAGGATGACTGAGATAAACCACCGTCACCTCCACCTGTAGTCTGCGGCTATCCATCATCTGACAGATCTGATAAATGGAGAGCAGAATTGCACTCCTCTTCCTCCCCACAGTTCACTGCAGTTGAGCGTCTTGTATTGAAGCGCTGACATATTGTGGAGCACAGCCTATTAGAGCACACATCACTCACCGCAGCTGGAAGCCGCCTTCCACATCAACAACATGACAACAGACTTCAGCCCAAAGGAGCCTCTGTGTGTGTGTGTGTGTGTGTGTGTGTGTGTGTGTGTGTGTGTGTGTGTGTGTGTGTGTGTGTGTGTGTGTGTGTGTGTGTGTGTGTGTGTGTGTGTGTGTGTGTGTGTGTGTGTGTGTGTGTGTGTGTGTGTGTGTGTGTGAAAATTTGATTTGATGAGTTTTCTTTCCAGGCTCAAAAATAATATTAAATAAACAAGTGTGTAGACTTTCAATCTTCACCATACACTGACTCAATTTTCTTGGCTCATTTTTTTGTCATTTAAAAAACTAAAATCCTGCTGGTTGTGCTGGTCTGGTCTAATATCCAAGTCTGAATTAAACCATAAGCTATTACCTTAACAATAGCCACAGGCAGCAGGAAAGATCTAACTACTCCCAAAAGTCTTGTTTATGCTGCTTCACAGAGGGCAATTACCTTGCAGAATTTATCAGCCCCATCAGCTCATTTGGCTTCCTTTAGCAGATTAAAGTCATCAGAGTCAGTGGCTGAAAAAAATCAGTACTTTAATTTTAATAATAAAATATGTTTGTTTGGATTGACATGGCTCCTTCTCACAACACAAACTGCTGTTTGGTAGCAGCACCAGGCTCTGCTCATACTAATGCCAGAGTCAGATCAAAGCCCAACAGAGACATGTTCATGTCCATCTGTGAGTATGAACAACACTGATATATGCACAGCCTCTGCTATTTCCACTAAGCATCAAGTTCATCAACTAGTCAGAGTGAGTGAAAAAACCTTTATATTCTGGTTGTGTCCTCAAAAATGCTATGATTGGCTTGTGTTTTTTCCTCTTTTTGGTCATTGCTCCAACTAAAGGGGTTAATAGAGGTCCTGCTGTAGAAACCTACAGTGTTGCTTTCGATTGAACAATAAACCTGCAGCTGTGCTGATATCACCACTACAACACTGCATGGATGCATCGTACGTGATCGGGCCATATTGTGCTTTAATTATTTAATTTAATTTACTTAGAGATAGGAGACTATTCCTGTGCAATTGCCTTGTTTACATGTTTTCATTCAGGGTGATACGGAGAGAAGGGATCGCAGCAAGGAGTCGTTCTGCAGCGGAAATCATTTTTGCATGATGTGTTATTGAAAAGGAGCCGATAATCTCCGCCGGCTCCCGTGGGGGAAAACAATCATTGTGCTGTCCATGTGGCATCTCCATCACAGGGGTCACAACCATGCAGCTGCGCCTACAGCAGCTACTGTAGGCACTGACGACGATACATTGTTCG
This sequence comes from Trachurus trachurus, assembly GCF_905171665.1. Classification (NCBI taxonomy): domain Eukaryota; kingdom Metazoa; phylum Chordata; class Actinopteri; order Carangiformes; family Carangidae; genus Trachurus; species Trachurus trachurus. The sequence continues at coordinate 22,030,084 of NC_139893.1, read as the reverse complement.
ATGAGGTTGTTATATTGTACAGCGTATCAAACTAAGCACCTACTGTTATTATTATCATCATTTAAGGATTTCATTTTTAGCCCCTTATTTTAAGTCAAGATATATGTCTCGGAGATCCAGTACAAGAATGTTACTGATAATATAATGATCAAATACCATTAAAATAAAGGTTATAGTATGCAGACTTAAATGTTGTGTGTTGTTATGTTAACTGACTAAATTTCCACCTTTACAGTAACATTTACCATCAGAGTCTGATGATTTAAATAAAGTCAGTGAGTAATTCCTGCTGGATTTAGTCACCTTACTTCACACAGCACTTTCTCATCCAAACTGTGAAAGTCAAAGACAAAGACTGGGTCTTGTGTTTTGAAGCTACATATCAATCACACAGACTACCTTTAAGTATTGGAGGACGCGACAGTCAACCGTGATTATCCTCCTAAACATCAGTGTTTCTACTGTCAGCGCAAAATGTCCTCGCTTCGAGCATGCAACGCAAAAATCAATCACCTGAGTCGTCTGTAAAGCTAAATGCTTAACAGGAGCCATGTCCATGGACACACATGCAGACAGACTATGGGGACAGTAAACTGGAAGTCGTGTGCCAATAACATCCACCTCCTGCAGAAATCTACAGCACTGTCTCATTGTGTTGACCTGTAATTGTGGCACGGCTTTGAAAACAGATTGCTGCAAGAGCTCAGTCTTCCTAATTTCATTGACAAATGTCACCACTTTAGACGATATGTGGCACACTGACAAACACACAAACAGAGGCGCCCTGTGTGTCATTATGTGTGGCACAACTATAATTTGTCAACATGCCTCTGCATCAGTGCAGACACATGTAGCGTGACTCTTGTACATTTTCCTGTGTGAGGAAATGACATGTTCCAGTGAGCCAACTGCCCCTCAGTCTCACCGGTGCTGTTGATTAGTTTGTTTCCCAGAAGGCTCCATCCTGGAGGCAGTGCAAGGTGGTGGAGGGCCAGTGCCAGACTCTCATCCAGACGCTCACACTCCTGCAGAGGAATCTGACACTCATCCAGCAGCAGCGCCCCGTCGAGGCCGTCGGCCCGGCCCGCTGTGCTCACCTGTGTGGAGGGTGATTACAAAGATGAGTCAAGTTTTACAGAGGAGGAGCTGAGGCTTAGTCTACTGGAAGCACTCGTTTTAAGATGCTCAGCATAAGAGCATTAACCAAACGCATAAAATGTGCGATGTAAATGGAGGAAGACATATCCATGGGTGTGTATCAGCACTAAGCTCAATTTGGACCTACGCTGTGTTGACGAAAACACAGATTTAAAAATTGGAAAATGTTCTATGAGAAGATTTAGGTTTGAGCGCTGAGGACACACCTTTTATCTTTTCCTTACTGACAAAACAAACTCAATATTAAATGTCTATGGGATGAGAAACTGTGCTGAGAAGATTTCATTAATTAAATACTAAGGACTGTGAGACATCAGGCCTTGTCAGGGAAGAACACTGACACGGTAATCTTTTTTGTTTTATTATCAGTCTGCCCACATTGCTCTTTCACTTGTTACCATTGGTAACCACTTTTCTCCTGCTCTATGATTAGCCTCCATTTTTGGGGATAATTCTACAGCTGAGAAATTAAAAAATGGAAATGACTCATCCTCCTGTCACTCACCAGAAACTGGGCCATGTCAAAAGCCAAATCTTGGACGAAGCTGAATCGATGCTCAGCCAGCGGAGCCACGCGGCCTAGACAGGGTCTCAGGTCCTCGGGGGCATCAGGGTCCTCAGGGACGCCCCGGCTTACAGAACACAAGGTGACCAGCACCGCCTCACAGCAGTCATGAGCTGCAAGACAAGAAGAAAGGGGGAAGGGAGAGAAGGAAATGAGATATGTAAATAAACAACAAATAAGTTAGTTATAGTCTTTCTGTGTTTATGACTAAGCCCATGAATTAATTATTGAATTAGTCTTTGACATAAGCTGTTTTCAGAGTGAGTTGTAGAAAGCATAAAAACAATGATGGAGAAATCAATAAGCAACGTAAGAAATGTGATATTAATGTGATGTTAATATGTTAAAATTCCTTCTTTCACCCAAACTTTCATACTCCAAGAAACACATCTAAGGCCCTTTTCTCACAGGCTATTAACAGTACACATGTGAGCACACAGAGTATATTGCAGGTCACTTTCTCTTAGCAGTATGTACACGGATGTGTCACACCGAACAACCAACTACTCAACTCATGTCCTTTGCATGTATTCATGTGCCAGTTGTGTTATTTGAAAATGGGTCAACAAAACGAAGAAGGTAAAGGAGACCAACAACAATTACAAGGTAAATACATTCCTGTGGGCTGACTGAGCACACAATACACACCGTCTGATTGGTCCAACAGAAACTGGAAGATTCATAATCGCAACAGAGCGATTTATGAGGTCATTTCAAAACAGATGCCGGGTAATGAGTACAGGTGATGGTAATAATGCCAACGTCACTCATGGTCTTTGAAAAGAGACATCACGCTTATTTGCATTAAGAGCACAGAAATGGGATCCAATCACCAGTGGTCACTTGAGATGCATTTCAACGCCAGTTATAGTCTGACGTACCTCGAGCTGACAACAAAGACTAAGTTAGTGCCAGGTGTGAATGGAGCTGTTAGCTCATGGATGTAGATAGATGTCTCTGATGTTGTGTTGTTTGAATAACTTCTGTGCCTTTGGCAGGTTTATGCAGGAGAGGAGATGAAACAGTCACACACAGTCACAATCCAAAACCCTCATGAAATAAACAAAGAAAAAAAAACATCATACTCTTTCACTTGATGTCACAACAAATTTGTAAAACAAGAAACAATCCTTAAAGCAGATATCAGTGGAATGTTTTTGTTAATATAAGTCCTAAATAGTCCTATTTTCCGTCAGCAATCACTTACATGAAGTATTTCAGCCTAAACACGAGTCTCTCCGTCACTCTGCTCTGCTGTAACCCGAGGAGAAAATTTTCCTTGTGGGATACAAGTGTTATCCAATGAGGAGAGAGAACGGCATGAAGGGCTGTGTGTGCAGCCAAGGGATGCGCGTGAATGTGGTGACGTAGCACGAGGACCAATTGATGCCTGACAAGGGCGGGGGCTGCTAACTCATGGTGCGTTCAAAGAAACTCGTACTTTGTGTTTTTCCTTCCTGTGAAGTCATACCAGTTCGATCTGGTACGAGTTCACGGGTCGGAAGTTACGAGTGGCCGTTATAGGGAACTTTCACAGACAACAGGATGGTAAAAACACGAGCTACGGGTTACCTGGAACGCTACCAAGTCGTAGTTGTGACTTGAAGCTGTAACTTACGGTTTCAAAAGCCTGCCTTGAACGCAGCATTAGCCGAAACGGCCGTGAAGCTGATATCTGCTTTAACAATAATCAGCTACAGACTTGCATTGCTGACTCAAATCCAGATCTAATTAATACAAATAAATCATAATATTATTTCACTCAGTTCATCCCACTGATGACCATTCAGCAGTCACAAATCAAAACTTCCCCTACAAACAAATTAACAACACTACATGTTATCAACTAAACGAAAGTTCAGGCAGAACGAGTTTTCAGTTCTCACAAAAAAACAAAGAGAGAACAAAGAGGATTGTGGCCGGTGTCAAAACACAGCTCTACTGGCTGCACTGTAATGCAGTGCTGACAGACTTCCTGCTCCTCGTTACCAAAGCCTTCTCCGTTAATCTGCCTCCTCGCAAAAAGCCAAGTGAAATGCTGTTGGATGCACGACTCATTGTCACTGTACTCTCTCAAAAGAAATTATCTCGTCACTTCTATGCGTCCTGTGCATCTGATTTCTACGGTATCAAACCCATTTCTCTACCACACCGTCCAATCATTGACCATGTGTCAAACAGTCAGCTCATTAACATAAAGGCTTGGCTCAAAGGCACCTCAGTCAAAGCTGAAGCACTAACTCAGTGTGTCTCTGCAGTGATTTGTCAGGCCACCTGAGAACTCTATCCTGCGACCTTGGGGTCAGTCACGGGACCGTTCCTATGGAGCTCTGTTTGTCCTGATGGAGGAAGTGGTGAAGCAGAACTAATCTGTTAGTAGAGTAACACCTCTTCACCCCCCCATGCAGACGGCTGTAATTAAGTCGAGCTCTTAACAAGATAACAGAGTTTATCATGTTCTACCTTCTTTTTTCCTCACGGAGAAGGCCAAGACTTGAGGAAAACAATGAGTTACGCAATGTTTTTCTAATTTGTCCCTTCACCTCATATGTTATGTCTTTCCAAATGTGTGGTAGCCATCTATGTTTTAAGTAAAAGTACTCTGCATTTTTTACCTCCTATTTTTTCGTGTAGAGTGACCTTTGACCCCTGATCTCCGTGCTGCCGGTTGTGGCTCATTCACTTCAGAGAAAGTATCTCTGATTCACAGCAATGCTTAAATATACTCACTTCTGTGAGAGTAAGTGGGATGTGCTCCAAGTGGAGTGATAAATGAGCCAGGCTCTATAAAACCTAAAGTGAGGTGATTTCTCTCTCTCTCCAAAACACAACATTAGTTTTAAAAACGAGGACAGTGGTGGTGGATAATTAATCATTTATTACTTTGATTTTCTTCTATGGCTATAATAACTCTTGGCTGTCCCATGCTCTCTGATTGATGCCAGGTCAGAATAACATCCCTCTCTTAAAAACAATTATTGTTTTACAGTACGTGATGTTTGAGCATGCTTTTGGCACCCCTAATGTTAATGTTAATCTTGGGCTATGGCTCACGATGCAGCTGCAGAGGATAGACCACTAAGGGAGATTTTTCACTTCTTTGTCATTTTTTTTTTTAAATATGGGGGAGTACAGCTGCATGCAGAGAACCTAAGCTTCATGTTTTCATGTACCCAGAGTAATCTAGGTAAAGAGATTGTCCTGTCACTTAGCACAAACAAACAGGGTGGCAGAAATTAAAAATAGATTTAGCTTGTATTAAATACTGTAGGTGGAGCTGCCTTCCCTCAGGTCCATTGGAAGTGACAAAGACAGCACAAGGCATTGTGAGTGGGGTGGCTTACCGGGACACACTGCCTGCAAGGTGTCATGACTGCTCCTTAGGGTGCTGGTCAGGTGCCTTTGTGTGCTGCCAGCGAACAGCAGGAAGTAGTCCACGCCCTCCTCATCCCCAGCCAGCTCTTCATCAGCGAGCTGCACCCAGATAACACACCGCCCCTGCAGAGATAGGCCGACAGCCAGAGGAAATAAGAAAGGAAGAAAAAAAGAGAACAAGATACTTAAGAGAGATATCAAAGTGAATTTGCATACATCATTATGACATCATATTAAAACAGGGGGAATGATCAGCTGTCATACATCTGAGTTGTGCTATTTGTTGAACCTCTGCAGCTACAAAAGAGTAACTGGGCTAATTTGAAGAAAACTGTGTCTGGTTCTGTAAAACAAGCACAATTGTTTAATCTCAAGTCCTAATGAAGAGGAACAAAGACCCTGTTCACAATTGCTAAACTGCAGCTTGGCTGATCCGTTTAGAAACAGACACCTCTAGATGACTGCAAATGAAATGAGAATGTATTTGGGTGTAATTTATTAAATCTACATCAGGAGCTAGTCAGAGGAGCATCACAAAGGAGTGAATGAAAAGAATGGTCAAGGTTGTTGATGGATCCCTGACACAAGGACAGACGAGTGCGACAAGGAGTGTGTGTAAAACAAGAGAAATTGAGAACATCTGTGACTAACTGTCTCAGCATAGCTGTGTCAGTTGATCTATTTAGCCACAGATTAAATCAAACATGATCAGAAAAGTAAAAGCCTATCAGAGTTGTTCATTTAAGATGCATTTAAGTCAGAGTCTGATGCCAGATGTGGACTTTTACAAAAAGGAGGCAACATAATTAACAACAACTCTTCTCTATTGGCACTTTTTTTTTTTTTTGTACTCCAGCTTTTTAAGCCTCGTGCTTCCATGGGACATTAATCAAGGCCACTGCTCTTTTCCTAAGTCCTACTTCATATGGGTGGCGTCTTTCACCTGAGATACACACACCACTAATGGTTATCACCTAATTGATTTCCACAGCAATATGTACAAGTCTGGAGCAAAGGCCCAAAGATGTGACAGTTCGCATGTATTAAATGCAACGTTACAGCTCCAATTAGGGGAGACTTGGGTAAGTTGAGCATAGGGGCAAGTTGAACCACCCGTTGTTGCTAGGAAACCATAAGAAAAATTTAGCGTATGGCCAAAAAAACATTTTTCACTCTCGAACGTGTCGTGAATTCAGTCTATCACACGTTTCATGAGAATTGTGTTTAGACCAAAAGAGATAATCATAAATGTGTTTTATACGTCGGTTGTGGTATCTATAAGCTACAACATGAGGTAGTAAACCTAGCATGAAAGTGCACCATTTTAGCTGTGGGGACCAACAAAGTCAATATGCTATGGGGTAAGTTGAGCCACCTGTGCCATGAGTGTATTTTGGTTGTATATTTCATAATTATTAATATTAAATCAGGATTCTGCATTTTTATGATTACAGTAAGTATGTTCCAGAGAACAGGCAAAGCTGGTTATGGTGAGCCAAGCAAAACTCCCCAAACCTCATTGAGTTAGTGGCTCAGCAGCAGGAAGTCCCAGCTGTTTGTATTCACCTGCAACCTGGACAGGTGGAGTACTGAGTAAAGGGGGAGGTGGGGGATGGATGGAAGGGAAGGAGGGGGGTGGCTCAACTTACTCCATGCATGTGGGGAGTTGAGCCATGAGACCACTTTTTTTGGACAGGCTACATTATCAAAACAGTTATGTTTACACTCATTCTGTTTATTTGTAGGGATTCAAAACATCCTGAAATTAGTTAGCACCTAAAATATAATTGTTTTGATGTAGTGATCCTGAATATGAAGAGTGGCCAAACTTACCCCGGTCTCCCCTAAAAACTGAACAAGTATCCAAGCAGGGAAACAAGTCAGAAATAAGTCTGATCTTGTCATACTTATTTCAGGGCTACATGTTTCGCCCCCACACCCTCATTTAAGCACATGACTCTTCTTTTCATGTGGGCACTGACCACTCGACATTGGCCTTAGACAACTTTAAGCTCTATATTTTGACACAATATTTTGCAGCAGACAGCCATCAAATTCACATTCAAGACCCCTTTTACAGGATACAACAAGTCCGTTGGGTGCATTAAAAAAGGTCGGCTGAAGCCTTTTCAACCAATTCAAAAAGCCAATGTTAGCTTTATTAAAACTCTGTGTACTCTATACCCACATTCAGCTGACAGAACCAGTGGTGACTGGCTAGAAAAGAGAAGTGTACATTTGTCTAACAGCATCTGAAGACACAAAATGTTTCAATTTTGAGTGGTACCTTTTTCATTGTAACCTGATATGTGTTATATGAGAACAGAAAACTGGCACTGCACTGAAAATAGGTGTAGAAATTAAGCGGCAGGGATCAGGGAGTTTAAGAACCAGAATCTACTTAAAATCAATTTCTGTCTGCATACTTTTTCTTGGTTACTGTATAATTTTTCTTACTAAACAATATTAAATGTCTTTTCAACGTGCTTATCATCCATTGTGCAAGCACAATTGTGCACAGTTTATTGTGCAGTCTTTTTGTGACAATTGGTTGTGTTGTGGCTGAGTGTCGTGGGGTATGATGTGGTGTCATCTGAGGACAGAGTGAGGAGGAGGAGAAGCGGCACAAAAATAGGGATATTGTTCAAAATTAGCTGCTTTCCACTGTGGGACTGCAGATTGTTGACACCGAGGAGGGATAATGGGACATTTCATCCCACTTAATCTGACCAGTGTTGCAATCTTTTCACCAGACTGGTCCAACATGAACAGCCTGACTTGGCGACCAGTGAAGGCTCATGTCGAGGAGAGTTTAACAGTCAGGGTTAAAGGTGCTTCTTCCTCTTCTTACAAAGTGGTAGACTCAAGACTCAAGGCCTTGTTCCATACAGGGGGGGGGGGGGATCAGCAGGTTGACAGCAATGAGGCTAACCAGCAACCTTGGGATCTCTCACTTTGGCAAGCCACTGCTGCTGCAGAGCAATGTGAGGGGAGGGAAATGAGTTCAAAGACGACCACATAGCCCAGAGGCCACAGGAAGAGAAACAGCCTGCAGGAACACTCTGTGAGCCAGGACTGAATACACCAACTTGCAGCACGGGGGATGCAGAGCTTTACTATGCAGGGAGAGTCTTCAGCCTTAACAAGCAGAGCAGAGGCACTGGCGTAAATGAGTTGTAAATGGGTGGAAGCCAGCAGGCATGACATTCTCTCCATTAAAAACTCATCTCTTATCCAAAGCCCAGATTGGAAATTAAGGTTTGTGGCTAGTGAATGGATTGGTACCTCCGCAGATTTGTGAGTTGCACTCCATGTGAAAATGAACACACATTAGTACAAAATAAGTTCCACCTCTTCACTACAAAGAAAAGGTGAAGGCAAGAGGAGAAATGGTTTTCTCTCCACTATTGAAGGTAGGTGGCAAATCGCCTCAGCCACAATACCAACCTGCTGCATTGTGACACAATGGCTTCTCAAATGATTTGTGAAAGCAACACAGCGGTCTCTTATTTTGTCTAAATTAATATTTCCCGAATACCATTATAAACAACTGAAAAAAAACAAAAAAAACACCTGGAACCAGATTACAGGAATAGCCTAATACAATTCACAAATTGATGACTACATAATACATTTTCATTCTCCTCCTATTGCTTTTTACCTCTATTGTTAAGATTGTGTGTAATCAATCTGTAATGTGTAAACTGAAATTTGTTTCAATAGAGAAGCAAGTGGAGAGTAGAGGAAAAAATTGACTGAATAAGGTTATTGTCAGCCTCGTTGGAGACACATGTGGTAGCAGGGGGTGGAGGTAGAGAAACAGAGATGTGAAACATCTGTTGGAACCAGCAGGAAACACAGCTGCGCGTAGCGACCTTTGCAAAGCACGCAAACAGGCCAATGCACAAACTACTACTACTGATAATAAGTGTCTTAATAACAACAATAAGTCAAATGCAAAACAGTCCAGAGTCCACCTTAACTCAGGGAAGTGACTTGATTGGTGTTTTGTAAAGCTGTGTGACTTACTCAAATGGATTTCTTTCAGCCACTTCTTTCAGTATGACTATGCTCTCTGCTGGTAATAAGTACTTAAAAGTGACCTACTGGGGTATTGACCTGCTAATCATGGAACTTCAACAGCGAATAGGCAGCTTTTGAGCAACATCTAAAGAACAGCTGGAGGCTACGAACCCAACCCCCTCTTTTTAAATATGCATGCGTGAGTGTAGGCCCTTCCTCACATCCTGTGACTCTACACGGTTCAACTATCCAGGTAATGCTGTGGTCGGTTTAAGGCCTTGTTACCTCCATAATATTATTGTTATATAATGAATTCTGACTTTAAGGATGGCTTTAGATCAAACATTTTCAGCGTAATACTAATTAATATTCATCTCATTGATGATTTGTTTCTTACTGCATTTCAGTGCCACAGCTACCTGTCAACAAATCCACGAGCCATGCACAGGACTATTTGCTCATCAGTTACTTGACTGCAGTTCAGACTTGGACCTTTTACTCCTGAGTCCTGAGGTACAGAAACTGCTGGAATAGCATTAAAAACACGGTATTGACAATACATCAACTGCAATGTTCTGTAAGGAGCTGAGCAGTCATAAAGTTAAAGGTTTATGGCTGCATTTGTCTGATAGTGTGAACGTGCTTTCACACATGAACAGCAACTCTGAACTTTTCTAGACATGAGCCAGTGGACGTGTATGTGAATGTAAATGTCTGAAACAGTTGGACCAGCTCCATAGTATATTAGTCAATGAGGGTCCAACTGAGCACACATGTGAATATAGTAAAAATCACTCAATTTACAGGGATACATATATGTCAATAGAGGTTTGTATCCTACCTCCTGTACTCTCTGTGTCGGTAACATGGACGATGTCAGAAGAAGATCATTTGTAAGAGCAGCTAGAGTTTTATTTCCCACATTAGTCACATTTCGACAACAAGTGTCCTGAACTTTTTGCCCTCGTAACTAAAAGGTTCGTTCATAGTTCATTGCTGCATTTTCCACAACGCTGCAAGGTTAGAGGAATTAGCTACAACAAGCTGTACATGCTTCTGTTGTTGTCTTGTCCTGCTTGTTTTCATCTTTAATGCTTCTCCCTGCAGCACTGTTTCATCATCTGAGTACTGTTCAATTTTGCTTAACTTTCAGGAGATTTTTTTAGTCATCACATCTCCATTCAAAAAAAATACTCAGTACAGGCTGGGCCTTCATTCTTCTTCAATCTGCAATATGCTGTCTTCTGCTTCTTCTTTAAACCTTAAGATTTTTAATAATGGAATAAAATGAAATTTAAAAAAAGTGGGAGCACTTAATCATTTAGATATTTTCAGTAATGCATCCATGGCCAATTGATCCCTCAAGCAGGATGACCCTTGCTGGGGGGTCCGTGGCCCCTGTGGTGGAAACACACAGAGCTTCTCCAAAGGTTCCCAGTTCCTGCAGATTTTCACTGGTGAGTGAAGGTTTTTCTTGGAGGCAGAACATTGCAAACATTGACAAGGTCTGCCCACAAACATTTCTGCAAACACTGTTTCCACTAGACAGTTTAGAAGACAATTAATGGAAATCTTTGCAGCGTGTTGGCGAGTTGAGGAGAGCAGAGAGACATGAAATCAGCTTCTGTTCCCACATAGCCATGAAATCTGAAATTGCCAGAGAACTCCCTAAATCAACTACACAAATCTTACCATTTAAAACTCACAAAGGCCGTTGGTATATCATGCATCCTTTATCCGTGCTGCAGTACAGTTGGAGATCACCACACAGCAGAGAGGTCACAGGTTTCATCACATGTCCTGTGTGTAGAGACGGAACCCCTACATGCTTGTTTAGGTGATACATGCCGTGAAAGAGGCTCTTAGTTACTTTAGGAATCTTCCTCAAATAACAGAAACAGAGTCGGCCTTTACTTTGTTTCTTTACCTGTCACCTCCTCATTAGAAGTCCTTCTTTGGTGAAAGTGATTTTGGGTGAGCACCTTCTCACCTCTGGCTTGTTTCTAAGTAAGTGAGCTAGGAATTTTAGACAACAAACTGGGGCCGTTGTCCTCAGTCGCTCTGGGTGGCAGCATTCCCTAAATGTGTGTTTTTGAGACACATAATTACAGGCTGACTACTTAACACCTATGAGCTATCTCACTGTTAGCTGCTGTGATAAGTGTCTCAAATCTGATGTCTAATGAGCCATGACTGCCCGCCCGGTTCCACTGAAGAGTCTGTAAATCACAGATAAAGTTGTCTGGTTGATTAATGTGAGAGCCAGTCTAGCCTTTGGAGACACACACACACACACACGGTTATCTAATTTCCTGTGTGCCTTCCTCACCTGCTAGTGATAGGGGACCAGTGTGACCACTCAGACACCCTCTCAGATATGTCCCCATCCCTCTCTCACACACAAACACACATATACACACCTATCTTAGTAAATACTTATCAGTGAAATCAAGCTCTATACCAAACCAAAGTCGGGACACTTCAGGACCTAAAACTGTATTTAAAACTAAATCAGTGCCTCAAAAAACCAAGCGGCATCTAACATTAAAATTAGAAGAAAAAAAAGAAATAAGGGTGGTGCAATGGTTAACACTGTCGCCTCACAGTAAGAGGGTTCTGGGTTCGAGCCGGCCGGCTGGCTGGGGTCCTTCTGTGTGGAGTTTGCATGTTCTCCATGTTCTCTTAAATTGACTCTAAAATTGCCCATAGGTGTGAATGAGAGTGTGAATGGTGTCTGTCTACATATGTTAGCCCTGCGATAAACTGGCGACCTGTCCAGGGTGTACCCCGCCTCTCGTCCAAAGTCAGCTGAGGTAGGCTCCAGCTCACCCGTGACCCTAGTGCAGGTTAAGCGGTATAGAACATGAATGAATGAAAAAGAGAGAGGACAAGAAACTACTTGAGGCCACAGCGTGTTCCTGGATGAACTTGTTATATTCTTGACAGATAACCCAGTCATCTTGGGGCTTTATTCACAATTGAGGGTAAGAGGGATCGTGAAGGAATATGAGCCACAAAGCAAGAAGACCAGTCAGTATGTTTACATGACACTTGAGAAAACCAAATTATTAGCTGCATTTCCACTGCAGGAGTTCCTGGTAAAAGGAGGGGGTAGGAACTTCTACAGGAACCGTCCTCTCACTCGGCCCTCTCGGTGGCCGTGTCTCCACTGCAGACAGGAACCCACCGGGCTCTTATGGCGACGTGCAACAGTTTCGATCATCGCGCGGTCGTTGTGCAACGTTGTTTTTTTGTTGTTGTTGTTTTTTTTACTGCTCTTGTTATTTTTTTCCGGCCACATAGACGCTTTCTAAGAAGAAAAAAAAAGGAAAAAGATTGCTGTTTCGATCGTCGCGTAATCCTGCGATCGCGTATTTATTACACTTTTTTACTGACTTACTCTCTCTTTTTTCTGGCCATCTCGTGTTTTTAGTAATGTAGGGTTTTAAAAATGTCGCTTATTTCGGGGCTTTCTCTCTTATGCGCGCATGCTCCACCTCCCCCGCGCTGGCTTAAGACCCTGGAACAAAAACATCCAAGAAAGCCGGTCGCAGAAGCTATTGTTGTAGCGTTAGGGCGTTCTTGCCTGCCTCTCGAAATCACTATGACCACGAGGGATGGCGTGCACCTTATCTGCCCAATAAGTAACACGCACATTACGTACGACATGAACAAAGCTGTACAATTAACCATCTTGCTGGTTGGCTGACTGGCTAATAGGTCAACCGGAAAAGGGGCCGTATTAACCCACTGAAATGACGCATTAACGCCCCCTGGTGTTGAGGAGAAGGACACGTTCCCGTCAGTTATTCAATTTTCTCAGTTGCATAAACTGGGACAGGGACAGAAGTCCGATTAGACGCCAAAATCGAATTTTGAGCATAGCTCGATTAAGCTGTGCATGTAAACATACTGTGTGTTTTCAGTCCCTGTGTCTGTCTGTCCAGACTAAAGCTTTACAACACACCAATACATTTTATTAGAAAACAGAAGTGTGTTAGTGTGGATGTTGCCCGAGGCTGGAGATTTTAACCTCTGCAGCTTGTTTGCCACATTCTGCATGACCCAGTGGGTAGTTCAGCAACGTGAGAGGGCCTCTGCAACAAGCTGCACCTCCTCCACATCAACCACCTCATGTGGCTCCGCTGAGTAGCAGACCACCCAGGTGTCTCCCTCTGAAGGAATACCCAACACAATCAACTGAGGGGACAACATGAATTAGATTCGAGTCACTCTGGAAAAAAACAAGTCTCCCAGCAGATCAGGGAAAGCTAATAGCTCCCCAACACCTGAGGGCAAATAACACACTTACCATGTTTACTCTATGTTTGTGGTCACAACAAGGATTTTAAAAAAAAAGTATCTCAGAATGATTAGGCACAAGTCATGCTCATGTTTAAAAAGAGGCATAAAAATTTGGTTGAGGTTTGAGAAATTAATCCACCACATCCAAAGTTTATCTTGTTGCTCATCTCTCATCTAAAATCCTTGTCACTGCACAATGAAGGCTTTTCATTTCTTTGTCAAACAGCCAATACGCCAGAAGAGACTGTACATACACAAACTTAGCTTTGAAGTACAGCATGTTCTTTTACACACGCAAACAAGCAGCGTAATCAAAGTGTTTCAGCTCACTGTTAACAAGAGGAACAGAGGATTCGCATCCTCTCAGCAGCAAGGCGGCACCACGCTCTTTGCAGTAATTACCTGCTCACCTATTGATTAGGACAAATGGCACATGTCCTAGAAAACTAGGCATCAATTTGTCCTTTTCTGAATACTTATCTAAATTACAAGGCCCCTAAGTGGATCAGCACCTATTCTTTAAACAGAATGCATGTTATGTTGCTCTTTGCTGTTTCCAACCCAAACCTGATGAAAGAAACAAATCATATGAATGGATGAATCCATCATGCTGCACACTGTCATGTCGGAAGTCTTGCTTTTGTCACATGTTAGTCATTTCTTAAATTATCTGGATCTATTTTTGTAAAATCACCAGACCATCAAGTGGTTCTTATTTCATTTAATTAATACCATGTAAAACATGACCACTAAAATACACAGTGGAGGACAGTAAAAAGAGCGCAGGCTGTTATGCATATTTGCTCGTCAGCAAACATTAAACAGTCGATTTGCATGCAGTCTGATGTTGTGTTCTCCTCTATCTGGCCCACTCACCCACACAGTTGTTTTCAGTTATTCCAGTTAATTGGACCTGTTCTTAGCTTTGAGGTAGGGTTGTTGCAATATACCAGTACTGACAATAGCTGTTATGATCTAAAAATGAAATAATGTGTTAATAATACATATACTGTATGTTGTCAGTTCACCTTCTTGTTGTTTTCGCTATCTATTGAGAATAACTGTTACTTTGTTTGCCTCTGTGCAGTCGTACCAAATTAATTTGACAATAAAAGGACAAACCAGATAATAAACAAAAGATGAATTTCACTGATATTATTCTTATTTAAATTCCTCTATTGCTGTAATATGGTGGAAGCTTCACAGTGGGAATTGCTGAGTCTCTGTGAGCACGGTCTAGACCTGCTCTATATGAGAAGTGCCTCGGGATAACTTCTGTTGTGATGAGGTGCTATAGAAGAAGGAAAAATGTATTAAAATGAATTATTTGGGCTGTGATAATTGAGTAGTGAAAATGGGATTCTGTGACAGCCCTACTTTGAAGTCAGGGGAGCTATTCTAGGAATTACATGAGGTTATCAAACTCTATGTGCTAATAATTGCCCCACCCAGGTGCAGCAAATGGACCCTCTGCCCTCAGTCCTGAACTGAGGTTTAATCACTGGGTGAAAACACCTGCTTACACTGTACAAGTGGTACAAGTGTGAATATAGTGATACTTACATAGAGTGGAGCTTGCTGTGGATTGAGTTTCATGTCCCTGGACACTGTGAAGAGAAGAACCAATGAAAGGTTTCGGTTAGCTGGTATGTTAATACAGTGTAGTCCTCTACAAAAGCAGAGGTCACGACTTGAAGCAACATTAATAAAAAAAAAAGTAGTGCAAGTCGATATAGCTAATATGTTAGCAAAACAGCAGCTGGAAGTCTAATTTTTATTAGCGTTTTAGCTCTGTTTTGCCCTCCAGCAACTCCTACGAGAACAAGCAACTGACTGTTGTTTGGTGCCGAGTAGCCTAGGTGTAGGTAGGTAGATGGAAGGGTTTTCCCTGAAACCAGCTACCTGCTGCAGCTGGTAATTATTATCTTGCAGGTTCACACTACGAGAAACACATCTCATGTTACAGAGTAATTTGAGCCAATACTCAGGTAAACCAACCGTGCACTGGTTGCCCATACCACATGACAGGCAGACAATAGTAAGCAGCTAGCTTGTGGTGGTAAACACAGTGGAGCATTTGGCTGTTAAACAGCTGGATAAATACCTCAGATGGTGGTGCACACCAAAACAAATGGCTAAAAGACCTGACAGCCACTGTCAATAATCTGTATATTGGTTCATTTTAGGGATCTCAGATAGGTCTGTCTGTGATTTGTCTACTTGGCTCACCTGTAGGCTACAAAGATTATGAAACACATTTTAATTGGCAGACGGAGAGCAGCCCAGAGTAGACACAGGTTATTTAAATCATAGCATGAGTGATTTGTGCTGACTGACAGTGATCAACTCTGAATATCCGACTTAAATTCACCTGAAGACCACAAGCACATCTTCCATTGACGTTCACTGCCTGTCTTAATAAGCAAATCAAATCAGCCACAACAAGCTCATGGGGTAATGAATGATGTCAATGTTCTGAGGAAGCTGATTACACGGCCCCAGGTGCCAAGAGTTGGGTTTAGAGAAGATCGATAAAAAGAGAGGAAATTTTGCTGCACCACCCAACACTAAAAAGGCCACTTGAGGAGCTGATTTAGCTGGATACCTGCTGCACTAATGCTACATTCACACCATATTGGTTGAACCATAATTACGAGCAGCCGAGTGTGAAAAACCCTTCATTCCAACCTCCAACTTGTGACTCAGAGACTGAGATATCAGGTATAATGGCACAGACATCTCCCACACACGCACGTCCATTCAGCTCATTTTATAGCACAAGAGCTTTACACTGTCTGTATCTGGTTTCACTTGGAAACAAACTGCTCCAACTATAAACACAAATAAACACATCACATGACGCTAATGTAGGATGTTTATCTGGTGTGACTACAAGGATAGCCCTCAGGCTCTACCACCTATAATGCATAACATGCGTGAAATGCAGCAAAACAAGCAGCACCTTGAATTTCTTTAAATACTACATGGCTGTCAGCGGCCGGTGAGATATCTTAGTATAATGGGAAACAGCTAGCCTAGCTTTATTTAAAATAACAAAATCCACCAACCAAGGTCTGTAACTAACACCATATATCTTGTTTAGAGTTTTTGTGCTAGGCTAGCTGTCGTGGGCCTGCCACCAAATTAGGATGGATGGATGGATCAAAGTAGTGATAAGTTTAGTCAGACTTCTAAAACTTTAGAATTGATTTATCTAGGTGAAATTGCTTCAGTAAATAAATTCCTCTTGAAAACAAAAGGCAACTATTTCCAACACTCTGCTGCTCACAAGGTGACATTAAGCTTGACCCTGGAAGCCCAACACTCTGTGGGAGGTTGATAGAGCATGAGTATGAAATACAGACACACAGGATCACACAGGAGCACACACACACATCATCCAACCAAAACTGCCAGCTCTCCATCTCTGCTTGTTTAGACAAAGATGCCGCAGTAATTATAACAAACTTTTCGTGAGCTCCGAGGCTCCTGCCTTCTCAAGTCACCCATTAACTCTTCAATGAGCAAAACAATAACACACTACTTTGCCTCTTCAGCTTGGGTTTATGCCGGGAAGATCAGTTAGCAGGATTTACCGGCTCATGTTCACGTTTGAGTCCCCACTCCCTGTCTGGGACACAGGCCTCAAAGCCATTTTCTGGGCACAAGGTCAGAAGCAGTGGGTGTGTAATTACATCCAAACAAACGCAATACAGCTATAGACTTGAGGACAAATGGATTGGAAACCTTTTTGTTATACTTTCTTGAGGAGATATTGGCCTGCTTGCATTCATCAACGAGTCAAGGGAATGGTCAGCTTTGAGGGCCCGTATTCTCCTCAGTTGTTTGGAGAGACAATTTTCTTTTGTTTGCTGTTCCCTGGCACTAAAACAAGTCCTTGCTGTTGGCCTCAGTGGTCAGCAGTGCATTAATCACATGCACCCCACGGCGGAGGAGGCGGAGACAAAAGGCCAGGACCTAATGGGTTCAGCAGAGTACACCAAAAGAGTCAATGTTGGGCTCGACAGAGCACTGAAGTGCAGTGGGGCCAATTCACTTTCTGAAGCCCAATCCAAACATTTTTCCACTTTTCTGCTAAATAAATAGGCTCGAGCTAGAATTAGGCGGATCAGGTAAGGGGATAATCAGTTGCTCTAATAATACTCTGAGGTCTAATCCTCTTGCCTTAAGTGCACTGGGCCAGGGACCAGCTTCCTCAACACATGCAAGACTTTGACTGATAAGACTCTCACATAATGTCCCCAACTGGCTCACTGGTTCTTCTATATGTTGACGTTTTTGACATTTATCTTCTGCCGGCTGTGGTCGTTCTCTCTGGTGCTCCGGTCAACACTGCTGTCAACTGTTGCAGGCGTTGGACTTATGACATTTCACTTACTGCGATGTGACATCTTAATGGCCCCTCAACGACCGGAGCCATTGCACAATAAGATAATATTTTTTGAGAAGTAGGTGCATTGCTAAATTCACAGTTTTCAACGTTGACAACAGACTTGATAAGATGTATTCTTCTTCTCCCTCAGCTTTTATCAGCTCCACCCTGCTTGTCAGCATCTACATATTCACACCTGGCAGCTGCACACTAGAGCTCCGGCTGCAACTGTGATGTTCCTTCCTTACCTCAAGGGCATGTCAGCAGCTGTTAAGGACATTGATTTTGCAAATGCAGTGCACCCAAAAATATCTGAAAAGTTTGAAATAATTTCTCTTCATGAAAAAAATCTTTTGTTGATGTCCTGTGTTGTTATCTGTTCTTTAGCTCAATCAGTGATTAAGTGTCATAAACAGACAATAAGGTTTCATTACTCTATGCACAGCATGGTTTGTAGATCTGGCACCATTTTCAAATGGCAAAACAATAGTTTAATTTAGCTTTTTTTTGCCAATTCGTTTGAGATTGTAATGCAAGTCAAGTGAGAAAGTCAAGCTTAGTCATACTTTAGTGAGAAACACGTGGGCCTTAACCATCAGCCTTTTCAGAACAAGCCACCCATTCCTCACCTTCTCCCCTTCCTCACTTTCACATGGTCACTTCTGTTTCTGCGGTTTGAGTCACACTTGCTTAAAGGAAACTGATTCAGTGTACTTCATCATCAGTGGATGATACTGCTCCACTGGTTACTCAGAATTCACGAGGGGGTGTAAGATTACAACATACTTCCAGAACTTCCTCTTTAGTGAACCTACTATGCAACATCATCCCACCTGAGTAGTTTGTAATCTAAAAGTAAAGCTTGTAGTTGATCAGGTGTTTTCAGATGTTTTCCTGCTACTTATATGTGTAATGGACAATTAACAAAATATTATCGATAAAAAATAAATTATTCAGTGCCATTAGTAGACAAAACATAAGAAAATGAAGATGATACTGCATTTCTATTTTTTCTATAATATATTCAGCAGACACATTCAAACGGCTGATAACAGACACACACAATTAATCTGTTTTTCTAAACACTACGGGACAGAAAGACTGCAAAGGGATCTCACAACACAACACAACACACCCCAACCTTTAGCTAGTCAAGCCTTTCAGGCTAATGTGTTAGTAAATATTGTCTATAGTGTTTCTCAAAACCTGATGAATGAAGGACGGATATTTTTAAGTTTTATTTTGTTATCTAGGAGCTCCTGACTGCATATATATCATGCTGTTTCCTTATCAGCCTGTAGTCTATTTTGGTTTATGTTTTGCTGTTACCATCAGCCCACAGATGTATATAGGGGGCGTAGAGAGGGAGGAGGAGTTCAACCAGACAGTAAATCAAACCAAACAAAAACAATGGGCTAAAAGGGGCTACAACCACAGAGATGTTAATTCTGTGAGTGTGTTCATGAGGGCAGGAGATGTTCACTCCCAGGAGTGACTTCTTTCATATCATAAAACATATCCCTTGATGCAGGTTTAATATCTATCCCACAGACGGCCTTGAGTCCATTTTCTCTGGTCGGCCTCATGACCCTACAGTAGAGTGGGTGTGACAGTTCATCTGGCCATACGCCTTCTCTTGGCCAGCAGCAATAATTTAGAGAGCCCTCATGGGGAATTCTGAAATAGCTACATCTGTAGGTCATTTATATCTACAATTCCTGATACCGAAAACTGCAGAAATGGTTGCACTGAATACAATGATTCCTGTATCACAAAAGGGCTGAAGTATTTTCTCAGAGGTAAACAAGTCCCAGGCAATTTACTGCAACAAGATATTTTGGTGCTGTGGAAAAGGCTTGTGCTTGTAGGTCAAGTTACAGTGTACAAGTCATATAATGGTAAAAATCTTATACCTTTTCTCAAGCAATGAAAGAAAAAAAGAAAAAAAAAAACACATAATCCCACAATGAAAGTCCAGTTTTGTTTACATTAAACACATGCCAATGTTACATTAGACCTTTGGTTAACTTTAGTGAGGAATGGGCCAGAGTGAATCTCAACATCAGGAAATAATTGGCCCAAACTCTGTAGCAACTCACACCATCAAACATGCTTATATCTTTGCAATTAACGAAACAAGAAAAAAACTATTTAATTCAGTAAAAGACCTTGTATCTCCGTTTCCTTCGCTGGTTACAGAAGCACCTTGAGAAATCACATTCTCTAAGCTCAACCTACAGCTACCCGACACTTGCTTATAGAGATTGCACAACCCATTAACTCCACCTAAAACACTGGGTGCAGCCAGCCTACAGCTGAGCTCCTCAGAGTCTTCATTACGGCAGAAACTGCCTTTGAACTGCTACTAAAACTGAATTTTCTTCCTCTGCTGCAGGAGGGCCACAAAGAAGCACGACATCAGCCACGTTCAAGTGCACAGCCGTCACAAATGGACCAATAAATCAAGAGACAAAAGCCCCTCAATGCTGGGATAGGAGTGGTAATGCGCCGAGTCAGGGATGTGAATGGACCTGTTATGGCTTCCACAGGTCCCCTGGCTATCAAAATAAGCCATAATAGCCATGTGACTGCAGCGTGAGTGGGAGGATGAATAGGATTAGCTTCGCAACTCATTAATCGGACTGTCTCCCACACCCTTCCCCATGATCAGCTAAGGTTGAGGATTCCCCAACAGAGCCACATGCAAAGGACTGTCTATGACTACATTTCATTAATCAATATCAGACAATTTTCTCACAGCTCTGTCTGGAAATGTGCTGCTTTTGTCTGTGACGAGTTCTCTCTCGGGAAAAAAGAGATCCTAACCAGCTTGCCATCACACACGATTCAGTGGCTCCCTGTGGAGAGAGGTGCATTCAACAACGGTAAATGTCACAGTCAAGTAAACACCAGTTTGGGTCCAATACAAGCCACAGGAGCATCTTGACTGTGATCACTGAATCAGGTGCCTTTTTAACAGGCCTGAGTGCATTCTGACACAACTTAAAGGTACCATGCAGAGTCTTCTTGTAAACAGAAAAAGTTATGTTTACATTCAGAGTTACTTGCCAAAATGCATTGTGTGTATCTGGCATCTAAAATATATGTTTAATATATTTATTTCCTTATAAAACTATTGCAAAGCCAGACTTGTGGAAATATGCGGTTGTTTTGTTCATACAGTTTTAATTGGAGCTTGGAGAACCTTTTTTGAAATCCTTCACTTCAAAGAGAATTCACTACAGATCACATTCAAACCTAAAGAAGTGGTGGTAGGAGCACTAGACAGTGGGTAGATCAGAGGTGACTAGAGGCCCATGATGGCATCAACATAATCTCTTCTGTCAGTACCACTCCCTCAGACGCTTCCTGCAGGAACATCTGAGTCGTCCTGTCCAAAGGCCACAACTCTTCAAACTACTCAAACAAACGCACATGTTAGGTGCAGGTCAAGGTTCGAGTATAGCTCCTGGGAAAATGCTTCAAGAGACAAAGTCATTATGGCTCCATGATCCAAACAGTGCCAACCTCACTCCACCCTACAGTACAACCATGGTCTACGTGTTGTTCCCAGTGCAGCAATGCTCTTCAAGTCATTATCACACCTTAGTTTGGTCATCTGCTAGCTAATCTTATCACTGAACTGGCATCATTACGGGGAAATTAAGTTCAGAACGACATATGTTCAGTCCATCTTTACTGAACAACTGTAAACCAAGAATCTGTGAAATGGTGCACCTGATTGAAATGCTTCCAGTGATGCTTAATATTAATAGTTGTATCTATTTTGTTTTGTAAAATTGTATTGTTGTTTGAGGCTGTTATTTTTTCTTGTTGTTTTTAATCTTCGTGCTTTAGTCTCCTTGCTTTTCTTGTTTTACCTCCTATTTGTTCAGTCAAAATGTAAAGCACTTTGAACGGCATCTGTTTGCTTTGAAAGGTGCTATATAAATAAAATTTGATTGATTGATTGATTGATCTACTTTTATGCCACACCATGTGTCTTAAGATGAGTTTGTCCTTCAGAGAACAATGAACTCTGGCAACCAACCATGGTATCAGTGTTGCATCGCAAATGAAAGTCAGCAGACAGGAGCTTATAGGAGCCACACACCAGTAAGTGCCATCCAGTTCTCGACAAGGTATAAAAAAAAAGATCAAATAATAACGCTTTATCTCAACAACTCCTAGGTTTTAATCTTCACATCTGCTGCTGAAAAAGACTATAGGATTTATCCAACCTCTTCTAGACAAATAATCCCCCACACAAAGTGTAAGCCGGAGAAATCTGGTCAAATGTCTAGCCTGTAGAATCATGAAATAAAATAGGTAATATCACTTGGACACAGTGTAAAGTACACTGGCAATCAACATTAGTGTTTCATCACCTCAAAGCTTCATACTTCAGTCTTTCTAGGCCACAGACCTCCGATTGGCCATTAATTAACTTGAAGAATGGCAGGGAGACCCATGTTATAGGGACAACAGTTACCTGCGGCTGTTCCTTGGTGGAGTTTATTGAAATTTGGCAGTGCATATAGAGCTGTAGTCGAGGAAATGGAGACATCTGTAAAGAGCGCGCTGAAGCCCAATAGATCTGAGGTGTCAACCAACACCAGGACTCCATGATGACAACAGAGTCTTAAGTCTCTGGGAGCAATAGGACTGAGTTTGTACCCCATGTATTCCCCTTTCCCTCATACATAAACTACATACCTGGGATATTTTTGAGCCAGTTTTGGTCTATTTTTAGATTTTACCAGTTCAGTCATTCATATAATAAAACATCACTTTGTCTTGAGAGCACCTCCACCATGGGACCATGCAAGTCTTTCAAATGTTTGTTGTGTTTCAATGTCAATTTGAGCCACTATTGCTTTAGATGTAAGACCTCACGGCACTCTAAGGAGCTTTGGATAAAAACCTCTGCCACCACATGGTAGATAAGTGTGCCAGGGAAAGCTTTCAGGCTGATTTAAATGGTTTAAATCCAAGTGAGAGACAGGATCATATGAAATGTCCAACAGTCCTCTGATCCTCACCCTTACTCCTCTTAACCAGCTCTTATTCTGTTATTATCCACCTGTCTAGGTCATACCTTACACTTTTTATGAGAACTGTAAGTGCTTGAGCTAGGGCTGCACACTGAATAAAAGTTCCCATTCTAAAGTTTGGGTAAAATAAAAGACAGAATGAATCTGGACATTTTAGGCCAAATATCCACATATTTAATTTAAAATGTGAATAACATTACAGTCGTAATGCAAGACTTTTAAAACTCTTGATGACTAAACCTGTCAAACTCATGACAAGTTGGCACATAGGCTCTCTATGAATACATTAGGTTGGCTATCAAAGTCTTCAAATGTGGGACACCGGGGGAGGACTGAGGTTCTTTGTGGCTCAGAGTGGTTTGATCTTTAACTCAGATATTTGTTTAACGTCTCATGTTTTCTCCCCTGGTCAACCACTAGTTACTGACAGACCACTAGAACATGACGTACAGCGCCTGCACTCACCCACAGCACAAAAACTCCGGAGAGACAAAGTGCGTCTGCTTTGTGTTGAACCCTCATCTGATTCTTTTTACGGTTCACTATCAGCACCACTCTTCTGGGGCACAGCTAAATTAGTCCGGCCTACGTCACATTCTTAACAACGCCACCACAGTAACTTGGACACACCATGTTGACTACCGTTTAGATAGTCACGGCTGTTTGATTTAATCAAACCAAGGTATTGTCTCTATGGACAGATATGAGGCTTTCGTGGTGACGCGACCTCACCAGCCCACACAAAAGCTGCCTCTGTGCTGGAACGGTACACAAACGCTGGCTGACAACACGAGGCCGAGGGATGAAAGGTCCCTTCAGTGTTTGGTGACAGTTATTACCCTCTCCACTGAAACCAAATACCTGTGGGCCCAGATAGCATTATCTTATTGTGAGGCACACACTGGGGGCCGGCCTGTAATCAGGGCCTGAGCCTTGATCAGCGCTCCTCCCCAGGTTTGATGCCATCCCCTCCCCCCGTTTCCACCACCATGAGGTGCTCTGTAGTCACTTTAAAGGAACAGCCCACCTTTTTTGAGGGGGCAGAACATTAGATTAGAAGTTTGATACCATTTGCACATCTGTCCAGCAAATATGATGCTTTGACCAGCAGCTGGATAACTCAGGGTATCATGTTATCATCACAGCGAGATTGGAAATAGGAGGGAAAAAAAATATTAAGCTGAGATCAGACAAAAAATAAGGTGTGAAAACAGCAGCTTGTACTTTGATTATGATATATGATTGTGAACCACTGTATAATTCTTGTGTATTTATGTCTGTTTGTGTGTTACCTGCCAAGGGACTACGGATGCAAATTAGCAAGTTGCTAACTCTGACGCATTTACATTTGTGCACACGTACAAATTTTCATTAATGTGTATTGTCCCTTTTAAATAAATAAATAAATAAATAAAATGACGAGGTATATGCTAAACTATTCAAATAGGTTTTTTGCATTGATCAAACAAATGAGACACCCCTGCTACTTTCTAACCTATAGAACTGCAGGTGGCTTGTTCTGTTAACATTGCTAAACTAGCAGTTTCCCTAAGCTAACCTTGCCTGGTGGCAGCTTCGTACCCGACGGAAATACTATCGGTATCAATGTTCTCATGACAAGATAGTGAAGTGAATAAGCGGATTTCACAAAATGATGGGCTCTTCTTGAGAAACATAGGCATGGGCTGATATTTCACATGAAGATTTAAGGGTGTTATGGCTATCTGATGAAATGTTAATATTTAAAGATTCAGGATGGCCCAGATAGCTGCAGTGGCATATCAGATCCACTTTATACTTTTGCCTGTGTTTAACATATTGCTTTATCAACAGGGCTGATCTGAGTTGTTTGATTGCAGCTGCACTTCGCAACTGATCTGTGACAGAATGGTGATGTGCAAGAACTAGATGGGTAATGTGGATTTTACCTTATTTGGTGAGAGAGAACACTGTTACAGGCTCTTTCGAAATGATCAATATAACATTTGATTTTCAGCTATCCTGCTGCTCTTGCTCATTGACCAAACAATTGTGAAATAACAGACTAACATTGAAAAGAAGACAAAACAGCTCAGGAGCAAAGAAAACGCAGAGAGACAGGATGACAACAGGGTTTTAGAAAAGGAAAGTGGCTGTTAGTCCCATCTGGGAAGTAAGAGGTTTAGCCTGAGCAATGCTAACCTCAGTCTCACAGCAGACCTGATCAGATTAATATTACTCCCCGACTGCAGTAAGAGCTGATGTGTATAGTTAAGCCACATCACTTCCCTTAACAAATCAACGTCATCACACTAGTCTCTAGTAATACAGCAGGAGGAATAAAGCTATGTATATAGGTATGTCCACAACTTTGTTGGTGACCACATAGTGGTTTTGTGGTGAGTAGTTGTGTAATACTCATACTTGAATTGTAGCTCTTCTAAGTGAGGCTGGGAAATGCAAGTCTGGTCAATCAGAAACTCCAAATGCCCCACAAAATACACACAAGTAAGTGTGTATTTACCCTGCAGCACAATGGTGACTTCTCCAGGGTCTTTCCAATGAGTTATACTACAACCAGATGACACATAATAGTCAATCTACTCCGTTTCATAAGAATCGCTTCAAAAGTGACTCTGAGACATGTGACACTAAGACCACTGCAGTGGTTTGAGGAACAGAATTGAAAGTGATGTGCATGAATTGCTCACTTCCCCCACTGATGTCCTGTTTATGTAACAAGGAGCTCAGCCCACAGGAGCCATCTATGTACCCAACACAGAATGGATGAATGGGTTAAGTTATAACTGAGATTAATAATTGCAATCTGGATAGATTCTGAAGTCGCCCACCTATGGATTACTGAATTAAGACTGTTCTGACACAGTTGCATAATGGGAAATGTAGGCCCCAGCAATTTTGGTCCTTGGGATACTTTGTGACTGGACTGCTACTTTGATTTTGCATTTGTTCACACTCCATACTATGTCAGTGTGGAAGACTTGCTTTGAAACACCCTGTCAAAAGTGAGAACAATGTGCTCTAATGCAGTGTATCATCATAAAGTGTCTGCTTTTATTTCAATGTCTTACATTCAAGTCCCACATCTCATATTGAGTACATCTGCTACAGGGATAAAATATTGCATGTAATATTGCATTAAACAGAGCCCAATTACAACTTAATTTAACAGATGTCTCAGGTGTTGTTATTGAATCCTTTAAGTATTATCACTGAGGCAGACGTTGCTAAGCCCAGTAGTTGCATCACACTCAGACTTTGCCCTGAGGAATATCATCAAAACAAAAACAAGGAAGAAAACAGTTCAACCTCAGTGTGCAACTTCATACATAATGCTTTCCTTTCATTAACATCACCACCTTACAAACTAAAAGCTATGATTATTTAACTGTTTGAACTCTTGTCACCTCAAACTACAGGCCAACTTTGTCAGCAACGACCCCAGCTAACAAACCGCACATGAAGGCATTAATGAAAAACCTTACCCACAGTCTATTTGATGACAATGGCAGCAAGCGGACCCCTTCAAGTGCACATTAAATTCATCTTGAGCCCATCAGAGAGAGCAGGTGTGTTTATACTAGACAGGTATCCTCGGAGCGGGCATGTGAGCTCTCACTGCACTGATTACACTGAGCTAAATATGGCTTTGTGCTAACACAGACAGTAGGCAGATCAAAGCCTTGATGTCAGAGGGGAGAGGCGGAGCTTGCAGGCCACAGGTCAGGTGTCTGCTGCAACTGCAATGGTGCAACTCCAGGTATCCTGTCCTTGCTCTTTGACCATCTTCTAGGACATGTAGCAGACCGTAGCATGGGGAGATTCACGTTACAACTATCTCCTGTGGCCAACGATAATGTTTTGGTGCTGATGGAATTGTCAATGAAACAGCTGCTCAATCCCAACTACTGAATGATGGGGAAGCTCATGGGATATTGGGAATGGTTGCCATGTTTGCAGTAAAAACTGCAACACCACACTATAGGCTAAAACCACTAAGAAAAAAACTGTCCTGAATTTTTTTTTTTAAATTAATGTACAAATTGATTGTCCACAATTAGTCAACGATAAATCAATTTTCATAAAAATCATTTGCAAAAGCTTTGATGACCCTATGACAATTCATTGGGTAACTTTTCAAGCATAATGTCACAAAAAAAAGATAATTCTGGTTTGGTATCAGACCCTCCCCATGTTTTTACACGTGCATCACATCTAAAAAAGAGGCAAACACAGAATCCCTAAATCACACACTGCATGTGGCATGAGACACCAATAAGCGGTAAAGTAATCCTTTAGGTAAAAATTGTAATGGTTGATCTTGATCTTGCACTTACATAATAGTAAACAGAACCTGTTGTGGTTGCGACAAGTGGTCAGACAAAACAAAGCATTTGATGAAGTCACCTTGGACCGTTTTTTATGTTTTATAGACTAAAATCTCTTAATCCCTTAATCTTAAGAAACAATTTAGCAAATTAATCTGTACCAGAGCCAATCTTTACCTGCTGCCTTAATCAGCATCTTAGCTTACTTAGCATAAAAACTAAGTACTCATTAAGATGAATGTAAGCAGTGCTTAAATGGTGGGGTTAATTTGAACAGATTTACATACTGGGTGTTTTACTGACATTGTTTTGTCAACTCTTTCCTATTGTTATCTTAAAATGTTTGAAATACCACAGGAGTTTGTAAAAAAAAATTATCCTGTGTTCTTTTCATAGCAACAGGATGGAGGAGCCCTGGTGGTTAGGGAGTCTGAAAATGTCTTCCAAACAGAAATTAATATTACTGCAGTTTTTTTCTGTCCCTTTTTCAAAATTTGCTGAAAAATGTCAAATGCTGTCAATTTCCTTTGATGCGCGCAGCATTTACACATTACATTAGGAAAGCTTTGGATCACCAGAGGCACAGTTTGATAATTTCCAGAAGAAAAGAAAACTACTACTCCAGGCCATAGAGTTTGGACGAGCTGCAGAGATGGCTGCTGTTTTGGAACAGGGAGTGTGTGGCTGCTGTTTGGCATGCTGAGAGGATTCCAGCAATTCCTGTCTTAACAAAAACTAAGTCAAGGCTTTATTGTAAATATCAGGAGGGAATTCAGCAGTCACCCTCCCAGGCATACAAAACCCATCCCTGAGACAGCACTACATCATGCACTCATACCTGTAAGACTTCCTCTAATGCTTCCATTCAACACTAAATACTGTGTAATTACAAGGCTGACACTGCGTGTATCCTCCATCATCATTAAATTAGGGGGTTTGTGAAGATGAGAAATTGCCTGGGTTCAACATGGAGCCAGCAGAATCCTCATGGTAATTTACAGTACTCTAAACGGGAGGCCAACTCCTCTTTCATTTGTCTCTTGTACATATTTCTGCCTGGGACGGCCTCACAAGTGAGCCTAAGGTTTTCAGGGAGACACGTCAAGCGCAGACTAATAAGCTTTTGTTTAGTGGAGGCATAGTGTAGACGTTCCCTCCTGACAGTCTCAGCCTTATGAAGAAAAATGTAATTGTAGATGAATGTTTACTGTTTTGTGGAGTGTTGGCAATATAACAACAAAAAATGCAGTTTGGTCTATTGTTGCACTCGCTCACTCTGGTTAATAGCATCAGCTGTATCAAGAGAGGCACTGATAACTTATTGTGATATGTATTTGCATATGTAGCTTGTTGTTACAAATCACTATATCCAATGATTGATCTGAAATGATACCCAACCTGACAACATGTTAGCCCACAGCAAAATTTGGTAAATAAGCTTATTCGCTTTCTGTCTGAGAAGATTGATGCTACAGCTTAGGTTTAGCATCGCTTATCTTAGCATTAAGACTGAAGATGGGGAAATGCCCCCATTTCCAATTTTCTGGGAGGTATGTGTTGGACAAATGCCTGGCTCTGGGCACTTACTCCCCATGGTCACAAATGGTCGCTTGGCAACAGCTACCAGACAAAAAACAAAAAGGTCTGGCACATAACACCTCATAAAACAGTCATTTGAGCTTCTGAACCGTACAGATATAGAGGCTATCTCTAGGTGTTTTTTGCCGAACAGAGTTTCTTGCTGGAAGTGGATGGTGGTGATTGTCACTTGACAAGAGCTTTGGCAATTGTTGTGTTTAGAGTGCAGGAGGTTATAATACGCCCTGTGAGCAGCACTACCATGTGTTCAGGACAGATTGGAGGCCAGTCCCTATCAAAAAGTGACAAGTAGAGGTAAATACATGATAGAGACAAGAGTTATCATTGACGTTGTTGACCACCTCTGGAGTCAGCTCTTGGCAAGAAGTTTGATGCTGTACTCCAATGTTGTCTAGACTGGTGAGTACACAGCTGTTGTTAATGCTAACACTGGCTCCTTCAAACAAACAAAATATAATCAGTCAAACAACTGCTTGTTGGTTGTGGCCTTATAGTTAATGAACAGATATGAAAGGATTGTGGACCCTCTCATCGTAATTGCAGCCAGAGATTGAATAAGCATAGGCTATATTCCCCAATGATAAAGACAGTATGGGTTACTTATAAAAGATAGCAGCATTTACTTTGTTAGCATTAAAAAGTAAACCCACTACAAATTAAATGCTCATTTAAATTATTGTGTGAAAATGAAACCAAACTTAGGTTAATAAAGGATGCACTGTGAACAAGTGTCTGTCTTATTTTGTGGCAAAGATTTAAACATCTGCAGGAAGGTGGCAAAAAAAAGGAACTGAAAGCATTGCTCTGTTTATGTGTGTGGTGTAAGTACAATAACGTTATGTTGTCCTTAAAATCAATGAATTGTGATTTTTAAAAAACATGATCTTACTAGGAATCATTGTGATTATCATGGTGTGGATCAAAATGTGGCAGAGTTTCAGTGAAGCTCAGACAGATTTCCACAGACACATAAAAGTTAAAAATTATCAAAGTAGTTAAAGTTATACTATAGGCTAAATCTGACACACCTTGAAGAGGTTACAGGAAAGAGTCACAACAGGTTTCCTTCTTCCCTGCAGAATATAATACTTTATGGACAATAAACCCCTACATTCAAAAGGCAGTGACTCAGATTAACAGGCCAATCCCACGGTGAAAAGCATCCATATGGAGACAATGAAAAAGTAGATGACTAAACACCAGAGCCCTTTGAGTCAGTACTGACTGTAACACGTCTCTGTAATGACAGCACATGCTTGTCACAAACTGTGTGAGGAGTCAATACCGGTGATTATGAGGCTCACGCCACAATGCTAGAGGTGTGTGACTTCAACTGTGTCCAGTCTCATCCATCCTCTCTGAAAACAAATCATGGAAAAAGAAGGTATAAAAACAACTTGTGTAAACCTGTATTTCCAGCTGCTCTTCATTGTCAGTTTATTCTTCTCAAGGTCAATTAAATACAAAACATGAGTCCAGTCTAGATATCCAGTATGGTGTGAGTTAGTGTGGGTATTAAGACAGTGTTAAGCAGGATTGCTTTTAATATTAGCATCAGTTTTAAGGGCAAAAGTTCATTTTTGAAAGACTAGGGGGGAAAAAGTGTTGGGTATTACAATTGTAACTAATAGTACCCTCTAGTTCCTGACTGGGTATCCTCACTGGATCAGTTTCCATGCTGTGACAGAGTGAGAATAGTCCAAGAAGAAAATGATGAGGCTGATGATGTGACATAGCAATGCACACTATGAGTCTACAACAACATGGTAAACCAGAGGGCAGCATGTTTGTGCTCCTGGTTAAGTGGGTGAGGTCAAGCGAGTGGAAATGAATTAGTAGGCTACAGTTTTGCCTTTACATGTGTGAGGACTCTCCCACAGGCTGAAAAAATAAACTATTAAGTTAAATCAAACTTGCGTAACCAGACTTCTTTGATGACAAAAAATAGTCCCAAGGGGATCAGAAGTGCTTCCCAAAAGGGATTTTATAATGGTTTTATTGTGCTTGCTGGGAGTTTTATTTGGGACACTGTCAGTGTATTTCTTTATTGGACACTAAAGAATGGGCAGTCTTTGTCAACACATCTATCACTTTTGTTGCTGAAAGCAGTTTTGCAGCACATCATTAGTTAGAATATTTACTGATAATAATCACCAATTCACCAGATTACTTGTGACATCCTGCTGAAAAAAAATTATAGTTTGGCAGAGTTAATAGGCTACACAGTATGTAGGCTACTTCCTTCTAAACTAATTAGCCTACTATCGCATGTAGGCTATTATGTTTTTTACATCTCATTTAATCGATCAAGTGTTTTTTTGTTTTGTCTTGTTTTGTCTTGTTTTTTAAAATCCCACAACGAATATTTTTAATCACTTTAAGGTATTCTTTCTGAAGTTAGAATAATTTGTTTTACATACAGAGCTTATATTGTGCCTGCTGCTTTTGTTTAGTATCAGTTTACATGAGTATGGGAGGACTGGGTTCACAGAAACGTGAGAAGTTCCCACATTGGCCCTACAGGCTGTGGATGAGGATGTCATGGCTACCAAGCAACAAGTTAAAACCCAGCTCCCCTCTCAGCCATTAAACAGCTCCCCTCGGTGTTTAACACCACCGTGGCCAACAAAGTAGGAGCCCATTCATAATATATCAGCCTACAGTGAACAGCGGGCGACATTGTAAATGACTCCTCTTACCTTAAGCAAATGAAGCTCGGCGTGAAGAAGCAGCAGCTTTTGGACGCATAATAATCCTCCTGGTGGGTCGACTCTTGAGTGTCTAAAGCGGGGCCGAAGTCCCTTTTTAAAATATATAAAGTTGAGTACCGTAGAGTGAAATGGACGAGCAGCGGCGTGGTTTCCTACCAAAGTGTCCTCGGTGAGAAGCAGGAGGTCTGCGTGCACTTTCTTACAGTTGTTAGTGTTTCCCAGGACAACTCAGTGGGAGGAGCTTGCAGGAGGTGCTATTATAAGCTCCATCTGCACTGGGCTTTCTGCAGGAGTTAAGTTTCACACCAGGGGAAGTACGTCTTCTGCCGTGGGGTAGGCCGAGGTTACATTAGTGGACTTTTTCTTATTATTTTAATATGCGTCATTAGAGAAGTGGTGACTTTTCAGGGGCTGCACCCGAACAACAGGGTGATAGCCTACCAGTACCTATGGGTGATGCTTCTAAAATTATGAGAACTTCCTGTTTGAACTTTTCACAATAAAAGCTTCGCTGATGCGGGATATTGGCTAAAATGTGAGTAGTTATAGTAAGTTAAACTTATTATAAAAGGCGTTTTTTTCTGACCCATTTTGTCATTTTACGGTTATGTACAACGACAATAAATAAATAAATACATAAAAAAGAAAAATAGGCAACTTCAAATCAAGAGAAACGTGAGTTTCTGCAACTTTACAGTCGTTTTGAAGCATTTGAAGAGCTTATTAGATTGTTTGTGTTGACAGGTGCTACACTTTTATTACAATTACACATGCAGTAGTTTGGCTCAAAAACAAGAACGCAAACGCCATGTTTTAACTTTTAAGTGTACTTTTATTTTGAATTTAAACATCCGTCCACAAACGTCCAACTAACTTGCGTTTTTTTAATGAGACTTTTTTTCATGCTCCAGCATTAAAAGGGAACAGATGTTGAAATTTAGTGTTATTGCGCAGTATGTTTTATTGTTGTCATAAACAAACAAACTCTAACTACATTATAATCAGCATGGTGACTCAGTTTCCTGTGCCCCACCACTGTAACTGATAACTGCTTCACACCAGCCTGAAAGACCAACTATAAATCACATCTTGTCCTAGTGTTAGGCTTTAGTATCACTGTTCAGGGATTAAAATGCATTAACTTGTAAGAACACTAAGGTCACTGTTCAGCACACAGGATCATCAAACACTACAGTGATTACATGCTTTACAAAAAGATAAAGGTCACTGAAGATAACAGACACATTATATGAATCTGTGGGATTATGGCGCCTTTTCCTTTTCTATCTTTATTTTTTGCAGGACAGAGGTGAATATGTATAGTGTGCCAAATTGGGCCAAGTGGTCAGAGCTGGAAACTATAACCAGCTATAATAAAAGTATTCACAGATATCAGGCTTGTCCAGCAGTGCAAACACTAGGTAGCCTAGGTGTATGTAGGGAGGATTCATTGCTGTCTCATTGTGACTGCATATCACCTTTTAGCCACAGGACTAAACACTCTTGTGGTTTGAACTGCCCCCTGCTGGTTTAAAAGGCCTTCTGCAATAATGTATGAGGGCAGGAGCTCATGAGGAGTTTGAGTAGGTGGTGTATTTTGTTATTTTACTTCACATCAAAACAACTCATAGTGTATCTCTAGCTACTTGAGTGAAATGGCGTCCTTATATTCAATACAAACAATCACTGTTAAGCATTCAAATGATTCTACTCCTCAGTAGACAGTACTGTAGGTGTTAAATGTGTTTGTTGTACACACATGTATGAAAGAATGCAGTGTTAGAATAACCTTACTTTTCATCAGATTTCTTTATGTGGGTGTGCATGAGTGCAAAGCAGGGTCATGATGAAAAGGAGTAGCCTATTCATTTCCCGGCATTAGTTGACCACATTAAGCTTCATAGTTTCCATTATTTCCTTTCAGAAATCAATAAAATTCATTAGAGCTTGTAAAGAAAAAAAAATCAAGTATAAAAAACATGGAGGAAAGAAGAATTGTTATTTGGAGCGGGCAGCAAGTCTGAGAGTGCTCATCATTTAAGTTTTGAAGTACTATATTTTGATCATTTTACGAGACGACTCACACTCCAGATTGATGGCTTGTTGCTGTAAGAGCAGGCTGACCTATCAGATCCCATTCAGAAACTGGGTTTGTGTCTGTCGCCACTCCACTCTCAGTATAGCTATGTTGTTATGGATCATAACTGTGACAAAAGTATTACAGATGTATCACACCACTGTCAGCTTGCTTTTCCAAATAAATGACTGTTGCCAGGAAGAGGAAAACACAATAAGTACCCTGTATTCTGCTGTGGAGTGTCATCAGCTGCAGCAGGCAGAACACAGACTTACATTTAAGCCTGATGGATAGCGGGGGCACGAATAAACCTGAGAACATTTTTAGATTCAAATAAAATTTCTGCACATTTGTGGAAAAGTGGGTATTACTGCATTTTTGTGGGTGGACAAAAATGAAAAGGACACAAGCTGTTATGTCACCGGTTGACTAAATTACACACATGTATTTGAGCAGCAGCTAAAGCTATAAAGATACACCATACAGGAAGCTACTGGAGTCTTTCAAGCTCAAATTCCCTCAAAACAAGATGGTATCTGGCACCGCATCAAACACATGCATAAACACACACCAACTGTATGTGAAATGTAACCACAGAAAGGTTGATTCAGATCCCCCACAGGGATCCAGGCCTGCATCCCTTCACAAGCATCTGAGCTTGGTGCTTTGTCTCTCTCCTCCACCTGTAGCCAACAGAGGGTTAGATAAATGGCAGGTGTTATTGAAAAGAGTCTCCATTCAAAGCCATGCTGAGCTGCCCTTCGACACATTATTGGAGTTTGGAGGAGGAGAGGAGGGACGTGGGGCGAATGTTGAAGCAGGGCAGTCTGCAGACTACCAGAACATAAGCGAGACAGGGAAACAAGCACGGCACAAAGAAGTACATAGCTGCCTTTGTGTGGCGATAAAAGGAGGTTTTGTAAGTTGAAGGACTTGGATGGAAGAGATAGCGCTGAAAACCCCCCAGCCAGAGTAAACACTTGGATAGAGACAAAAACACACTAGTTGCAAGAGAAAGGAGGGGGGAGCGAGAGGAAAGGAGCGAGAGGCATATCATTTGGCTGAAGTGCCTTCAGAGTGCTGCATACACTGTCTCACAATTCAGTGGAAAGCTTCTTACGCTCTGCAACCCGGCCCACATTTCTTCTTGCTCAGTCTGGTCCGACAGAATTTTGTTGTTTTTCTTGTGTTAAAGCTGCACTGGGAAACTTTAACAGTCCCAAAGAGGGAGGAGGGGAATGCTTGAAAGTGTTTGAACTTCAATACCCAAATTATGTAACATCACATCTGTCAATAAAATGCAAGCGAAGTTGCCCAACATTATGACCAGTTTACACTCACACACCACTGTTCAACTCTCACCGCTCCTAATTCTGCTGATTTCAAACCAGTGTCCATACCAGGCAGCAGAATTACAGAACTTGGGTAATATAATCACTATAAATCACCTCAAAGACCAGGGTGGCACTGTGGTGCAGTGGTCGGCACTCACAGAAAGAAGGTTCTGGGTCAGATTCCCGGGCTTTGCAGGCCTTGCTATGTGGAGTTTGCATGTTCTCCCAGGTTCTCCCAGGGCTTTTCTGGCTTCATCCCACAGTCCAAACACATGATTGGAGACTGTAAATTGTCCGTAGGTGTAAATGTGAGTGTGTGTGTGTGTGTATTGTTTGTGTCTATATACAGTATCTGTCCCATGATAAACTGGTGACTTGTCCAAGGTATCCATATGTTGAGATGAGTTTTTGCCAATGGCTGTTTGTTTTATTTTTTATTTTATTGGTTTATTTGGAATGGGACCTCACATATTCATGAACATACAAAAAAAAAAAAAATTTAATTGCTGTAAATATGTCGGATTTAGCTGGAAAGCTAATTTCCATCCGCAGTCCCATGGTACATAAATACATAGAATTACACTCAGACATTTAAAACGATAGACAATAACCTCCATAGGGTGTTTAGCAGCAGTTACAATTACAATGTTGCAAATTACTCAGCAGGTGACAATGCTAAGCGACGCATTGCCACCTGCAGAGAAAGAAGAGAGAGAAAAGAGAAAAAAATAAAAATAAAATAAAATAAAAATAAAAATAAATAGATAATAATGCAGGTGACAATGCTAGGCGACGCATTGCCACTTGCAGAGAAAGAAAAAAAAGAAAAAAATTTATAAAATAGAATAATAATAATAATAATAATAATAATAATAATAATAATAATAATAATAATAATAATAATAATAATAATAATAATAATAGTAATAACCACAGTGGTAACAAAGGTAGTGTACAAAGTTAGCAGCCATTATAACAATAAGAAATGAGAGGCCAGATAATAATATCTGCATAGATATAAAAGAGGTAGCTACACAATAATTTACAGTAATGGATATGCTATAAGAGGAGATAAGAACTACAGTAGTACTGTATGAAAGTGCTAATTAGTCAGTATTTCAGACATGGGTGCAAGTTTGGTGGGACAGTAACCATGTTTTAAGCTGTTTTTTGAATGCGTTAAACGTGGGGCTGTCTCTAATTGGGGTTGGTAGACTGTTCCAACAAGTACCGCCCTTCACAGTTAAAGAGTTTTGGTCTATTTGGCTACGTCTGAATGGCACCTCGCAGTCCCCTCTGGAGGCAGATCTGGTGCTGAGCGTGTTATCTCTCCGTCTGAAAAATTCCCTCAGCGGGGGAGGGGCCAGCCCGTTGAGGGTTTTGTAGATGAGACAGCTATTCTTAAAACTCCTAAGGTTTTCAAAGCTCAGAAAATTGTGCCTCTCTAAAATCGGACAGTGATGAGAGGAAAAAGATTTTTTGGCGAATACCTTACAGTAACAGCTTTTTCATACAACTGTTCAATCGGTTTCAGTGTGGTGACACCGGCGAACGACCATATCACAAAACAATATTCAATGTGGGATAAAATCATACAATGAAGCTTAAGATTTAGCTGCTTCAGACGAGATGAAGGGCCTGATTTGTTTAAAATTCTGCAGGCTGAATCGTATTGTATTCGCTACTTTTTTGATGTGTTTTTTGAATGTAGCCTAATCAAGAATCAAGATCAAGAATGAACTTTGAACCTCATTAGAATTCCCCATCATGATTGCAAAAAACATCTGTAATCTGCACCAGATATCACTTTCATTTCATATGTGAAGTTCATGAATTATGGAATTGATGAATATTTTTAGTATAATCTTGGGCTATCTTGGACATTCCTCGAATTAGGAGGCCAAACTGAATATTTACAATACCACTTCCCTCTTCTCTGCATTTTTAGTTAGCATTTCTAGAGATAAAGGAGGTTTTTGTTTTTGTCCTCCAGTTTGATTTAGTGCAGCAATAATTTATTTTTGTGTCTTAAGGGCAGCTCAGAATGAAAATTTACATATTAAAACCTCATAAGTGTTTTGTGGTAAACATGCCAGCAAACAGTTTCCTTTTTTATGCTGCTAACAGCCACAGAGCAGCATTAGCATTCACCTGGAGTCGTGGCCACTTGGTGAACTTAAGTCCAATTCTCACTAATTTTTCATTTCTATTGCTCCCTCACTAACTGCAGAGGAAATATCTGACCATTTAGCTTAAGCATTTCTAAATGTACGATCGTGTTCACCAGGTAGTGACTAGCTTTATCATTTGGTCATTTAATGTTTGGCAAGTAGCCAAACCTGGCTGCAGCAAATGAAATTGTGGCTGAGAGTGAACCAGAATTGAACAGTTGCAGTGTAAATATCAATTAGCCAAAACCTTCTGTTGAGCTGGGTAAAAATGGCAAAGCTGGATTAGTTTTGTTGTCAACTGTAGCCATTCACATAACACAAAATGCCCTAACATGTTTTGCTTTAAAGTTTCTGTTCACTGTTCGAAGGGGGGGGGGGGGGGGGGGGGGGGGTCATACAGTGTAAAGATCCGGACAATGTCTTAAAGCCTCCTCTGGCTAAAGCTGTCTGTCTTCTTGGCAAGTTCATTCACCTTCCACCCAGCATTTGTTTTGGTGGAGTTTTTTGCATGCTAACCCCACAGGTACAACGAGGCTCATGATATTTCACACCAATTCTGTTTCTCTGTAACTTTAAATTGTCTCAGGGTGTGTGACTCACTCGATCAGTTCCTCTTTTCTTCATCCTAGCTTGTGAATATTACCTCAGACTTTTCTTGATACAGTGTGGTGTGATTGTACAGTTAACATTATGCTAATCATACTGCTGTTATTCAGCTGGTTGGATTGAGTAACATCCAACATTGCCGTCCTGCAGGCAATGTGTACTCTTCTTAAAGGTGATACTTTAGTTTTATTGTCAACAAATCCCTTGAAAAACTAAAACTGACAACATACCAATTTTAATGAAATAAAATAATAATTGAAGTAGGAATCTTCCATCCTTTCAAAAGAGGCACACTGTTGCACTACAAAGAGCACACAATATGTATTCACCGGCTAAAAATAGTCTCCAGCAACTTCACCATTTACTTTTGTTTGAGCAATGTTTGCACAGCTTTTTTTTTAGGAGATTATGTTGCCTTTCATAAAAAATGAAACTCCATGAGTTTTACAGTATGTCTTCTGTATGAGCCAGTCATAGAGTATTACAGTAAAAGAACATGCTGGTGACTAAAAAAATCACTGTGAGCAAAAGCAGGAATGTGTATGGCAAGGTGAAGAATGGTGCCGCTTTAAGCCTTTATTAGGCTAACATGATTAATCAACAAAAGACACGTACAAAGAGACATGCAT
Organism: Trachurus trachurus; assembly: GCF_905171665.1. NCBI lineage: Eukaryota > Metazoa > Chordata > Actinopteri > Carangiformes > Carangidae > Trachurus > Trachurus trachurus. The sequence continues at coordinate 21,991,756 of NC_139893.1, read as the reverse complement.
AATAATGTTTACAGCTACAACTGAAACATAAAGTAGAAACATTTACAGGAGAAGACAGAAAGAAGGTGACCTTTCATTGTTCTTCACGAGTCTAAAAAGGTCAATAAATCCACATTATAACAGGTATAAATAATTTCAGTCTCTGTCATGTCCACAAGATGTCAGTGTCTGTGGTGCAGGGTCAGTAAGTCCATCTGATCTCATCAGCTGGGATTTGTGAAGTCGAAACACACCACTGTCACACAACCTGTGTGTGTGTGTGTGTGTGTGTGTGTGTGTGCGTGCGTGCGTGCGTGCGTGCGTGCGTGTGTGTGTGTGTGTGTGTGTGTTGCGCTAATCTTCCTGAATGGTAAAATAACATTTCCAAGCATTTTCAAACCTAAGAATGGGGAGCAAATGATTTTCATTGTTGTAACACTATGATTGAAATTTGACAGCCAGTCAACTGCCTCAGTGTGCCTGAATTTTTACCAACCTCCTCTGCATCTTTATTTTTATCTACATGCATGTGCCGCACATTCAGCCCTGGATGCACGCCAGGTCAGGTGACTTAAGCCAAGCTGTTGCATCCAATCCGGTTTGAGGGATTTGGGGAGGTCGGATCCACGCTGCCTCCCACCCTCATCCACATCCTATACCTCCATTCACTAAAGCCTAGGAGATTACCTTTGGAGGATCTCTCCTCTTTAATTAGGTGTAGGCAGGAAGAATGAAGGCACAGTAAATCAATACACATAATTCAAAGAAGCACAGTGGGGGAAAAAACTAAGGCAGGCCTAACATATTTTTGCTGACACATACTCTCAGATTTTATCTTTTTTTCTATGTTAAAACATCAGTCTGGTCCATTAAATATACCATGAGACCATATCAATCCATCGGGGGAGAGGAGAGAAATATATATAGGCTAGCTCCATTTCTGTATTGCAGAGGACACAGAGAATTAATCACTTTCTCTAAAACGCACCATCATTTGGATTGTATTTTGCACTGTCAGTCACATCAGGGAGTGTGACACTCTGATTTGTAACGTTTCACCCTGTGCACTCTGAACATTAGATACAGAGGAAAGGGATGGAAAATGAGCCACAACAAGACTTCAAGGGTTGCTCCAGGTCCAAGATCCACTGTGATGCTCCACAAGTGTTTTTGAAATAACACAACCACCCACCCCCCAAAAATGTGACACTGATCCCATTAAGGCCCAGTTAGCAGGACAAATGGCACAAAACTCTGTGGCAGTAATTGCACCAGCAGGGTTTTTGTTTGTTGCATCTCTTCTCTGCCTTGTTATCTTAAAGTTATTTTCTGTCTACATACAAAGCATGAGGCACTTAAAAGGGAAAGAGAGCTGGTGATACACCCTGATGGGCTTATAAACAATAAAATACATACAATATGCTGTATACTGTACACACACACACACACACACACACACACACACACACACACACACACACACACACACATATACGTTAGACAAGAAAAGACACAAAAGTACATAATTTCCTTAACCTAAATCAACACAACACACATTATATTCTAAATAATGTGCATTTCACTGACTCTGTGGAGTAAGCTTTAAATCCCAGATCATCAACAAGCAGCTGCCAGTGAGGATGTCAAGTATCAGAGACAAACAGAAACAAACATCCCACTGACCCTGGAGTCTGGGCTCATCATCAAATTCACTGGAGCAAAATAATAAAGCTAAGTAGCAAACAGTGGTTTCAAGTTAAACCAGGAACAACAGGGACACGGGGAGCGGGTTTATCACGCTTTCCCAGAATCCTCCCCCTGAAAGCTATTAATTTCCTGGATGTTTGCATGAGACGTCTCTGCGATGCTGTTTGCTCGCCATCACAGGGATTGTGCAGAGGGGGCCGGCCCGGCACCATCAACTATAATCCCAGTGTGTTCACCAGAGGACGAGGAGCTGTGCAGATGAAGGGCACACAGGTTAGGGAGCGTAGCATGCTAGCAGCCACATCTCTTAACTTTCCATCTCAGGAAAACTCTCACCTATGTGATCGCTTCAAGATGGTGTCTCAGTGTTGTGATTTCACTCTGTATCATTTATACTGACTGGATGCAGGGCCAGGCTGTTGGGCCTAAATGCTGGATTATTTGTCTGGAGAGGTCCCACAATGTCATGACTGCGTAATGATGAACCGCAGCTTATGATTGGTGGATAGCGTGGCTGGATGCATGAGTGAAGGGACTCATAGGCGGGGCTTGGAGGAGGGGTCAAATGGAGACTGGTGAAGACGGAGAGTATGGGGGCTAAATTTAGCCAATGGCTCTTCTGGGGTGGAGCTAATCCTCTTTGCAGTCGAATTATCTGGCCTTCGGATTAGAGAGCTTTGCCTCTATGCAAGACATCTACTCTCTATAATGATGTCCCATAGCGGATCATACCATGTCTCCTTGGTGGGGGTGTGTGAGTTGGCAGACTGTGTTGGAATGAATGAAGAATTTTTTGTGGGACATGTAGAGCACATATAGTGCCTTTTTATTGTGTTGTCCATTTACTACTTACAACTACACAAATAATCTTATGAACATTATGTACAGGGCTGAAATTATTCACATATAATGAGGTGACCATACATAACCATGATGACAAAAAATCCAACATGACATAAATAGCGCCCTAGTGTTACTTTTGTCTGATTATATTAGTGCAGTCACACTTTTATGTCTTCTACACAGAACCCTTTGTATTATAATTGTGAAGTAGCAAAATATTAACATGCATTACTGTAATATAGAATGACATACTGTAAGTGTAAAAGGAGTATCAGTGAACCATATGAAAGTAATAATAATAATAATAATAATTTTAATTTATATCGCGCCTTTCAAGACACCCAAGGACGCTTAACAATAACACAAGAAAACAACAAGACAACAAATTTAGCAGGCGAAGGCCTGAGAGAACAAGTGCCTCTTCAACAGGGATTTGAAGTAAGGGTTTGGGTTTGTTGGATCTAATGATCAGTGTGGCTGCATGCTGTCTTACATAAGTATTCATATTCATATTTCACTGCCTCGCATACTGAACAGGTCGGTCCTGTTGAGTGGTGGTTTCCACCCTGAGTTAAGAGACCCCAGGGGTTGATTACATGGAGATTTTGGCACATTTGATTGATTGGGTAATCAACTGAAAATGCATAATTTTCAAACAATCCCCTGTCTACTACTTATTAATAATTGTATTTTTGTGTTCTACAGATTCATGATTTACAATTAAATCTAATATAAGGTATACAGTTATTGTACGTTCTTAGCTTTTTACGTCATATATAATATCATAACGTACTATAATTTGGGAAAGGCCTGACATCAGTTTACCACATCATCCATCCACGGCTGCCGCTCCCTATCTGGCCTCTGTGCTTCCCTCCCTCACATTCTGTACATTTTCTGTATGTAATGATATGTGGTGCAGGAGAGCTATGATTAGCCATCTCCAGCAGTAGGTGCCACTCAGACACTTCCATAATCACCTCCGCACCCGTCCACACCCAAATAAATAAAACCACCAATCAGTCCTTCCTGCTCTGAGGGGAGAAGAATATTTTAGTGATTTTTGCTGATGCTTATCTGGAGCGAGCGGGTGGATGGATGTGCAGCTACTGTAGCAAGCAAATGTCTCACTCAAGGACACTTTGGCAGGACACACAGCTACTGAAGGGATGTGCTCATGGGACAAAAGAACTCATCCTGAATGCTGCAACCACAGACAGCTCTTGTCCAAATATACTATTACAATCCACTACTGGGTGACATGGATCATTAAAACACCCAGTGTGGTGTTTACATCTTTAAATGAATCTCAATGACTGATTCTAACTGAATGACAGTTTCAAGTCTCCATGACAACAAGCCTCTGCCCTGCTGAAGTGTCCTCGAGCAAAACAAAAAAAAGATGGGGAAAAAAAAGCTGCTCTGGCAGCTGACCTCTGACTCCATGTGGAGTGGAGGACTCTTTTCACAGATCAAGAGTGCTACATAAAAACGCTGTGGAGTGTCCACACAGTTCACACACTGTGCTGGTGCAGCCTGTTGCAATTTAAACCTTTAGGACTGTACCAACGGGTGGCAGATGTGGGGAGGTTCACTTCCGGGGAGTTTCCTGTGAGGATGAGCCCTGATGAGGGAGGTGTGGTGTGGTGTGTGTGTGGTGGTGGAGGGGGGGGGGTCGTGAGGTTGGATCCTAATCCCCCAGGCTTGGCTGGCTTGGCTGCAGCACGGCCTCGGGATAAACTGACATGTAGGCTGTGGATATGTGAAAATGCTACTTGGATTTTAGCTTTTTTTTATTATTATTATTATTTATGTTTGTTTTTTCTGAAGACTTTTTTATTATAAGGGAATGTCAGCTCTGGTAAGACGACTTCTTTCTTCAAATGTTTGCTGTTTAGTTTGTTATTTTGACCAACATAGTAGTGAAGGGGCGGGTGATCATTTAGACTTGAAAATACCTGCAGTGCCATTTATTTTTCTCAGGTTTTATATGCTGAAAAAACATCAACAGTGGCAGCAGTTCATTTCCAGCTATCAACATTACCATCTTTATATTATATTATATAAATTCCATACATCTACATGGTGAAGTTCCACACCATTAATAGACTCTGATTTGGTGGAGCTTAAGTAATCCTCCTCGTTGATAAAAAAAAAAAAAAAAAATGATATACAGTATAGGCCTATATATATATAAATCTTGTTTTGATATTTTGCAACACCATTCATCCAAGTCTGCAGCTTTTGTAAAAAGAGGACTCTCTCCTACCAGACTTAGTAATATCTCCTATTGCATGAAGGAGGAATCTGGTGTATGTGTTATCAAACCTATATAGCAGTTCTGCATATGAACATGAGAATATCATAAGTGACATATCTGATAAGCCCCAGAATGGCAGCTACAGCTGCGTAACTGACCTTGTGGCAGTGATGCCCACAGAACCTGGGTGTTAATAAAAAATGCATTTGACATGTTAGCAGACAAGTTGTCCCCAGAAATCTCACGGGATTGTTCTTTGACCCTTTGAGGTCACAGAGGAGCTGAGATTAGACTGAACTCACTGCTTTGATGGTCGACTTATTCACCTGGAGATACTATAACAAAGCATCTAGCAAAAATAATCTGACACAAAGCAGAGTGCAAAAAAAAAGCAGTACAAATGTTTTGTAAAAATCTGTGGTGTGAGCGGCTGTCAATGTCCTCGTCCTGCTGCTGAACAGAACCCTGGTGGTGCAGGCTGGTGAAGGAGGTCAGACATTTTTATATCTGGACAAGCATTGAGGAAATCCAGTCATACAGTTGTACTAAGCCTAAAAAAAGAAATTCAGATCTTTATGTTACAGTAAAATGGCATTATTCCCTCACATATACTGCACTATACTGTATATACTGTACACCTATAAAAAAAAATGAATGAGTGAAATAAGGGGGGAAAATGGCATCAAAGGCGTCTATAACTAAACAGGCTTTAGCAAGGCCCTCAGAGCTGTGCTTGTACTAGCTGCTTGAATTAAATATGAGAACTGTAGCTGGAAAAAGTCTTAACTTGCTGACTGCAGAGCATCTTTACTGGTGTGTGTGTGTGTGTGTGTGTGTGTGTGTGTGTGTGTGTGTGTGTGTGTGTGTGTGTGTGTGTGTGTGTGTGTGTGTGTGTGTGTGTGTGTGTGTGTGTGTGTGTGTGTGTGTGTGTGTGTGTGTGTGTGTGTGTGGCTGTAAGTCCATCATCACAGCATTAATATGTAACTTCACATGAGTGTTGAGCTCTGCAGAACGAGCTCCAAAAACTGATGAAGCGAAGACGACAGAGCTTTGCTCAGTCAAACTAATGAATGATCTGAACAGTAAAAGGTCACTTGCGAGATTGAATTAGCTTTCTGTAAATTATGCGGTGACCTCTCCGCTTCCTGTCAAACCTCGGTCTCCCATTGATTTTTATGATTCAAAGGGGCTCTTTAACTTTTCAACACAAAGACACTCTCAGAGGAAGGCAGATCATGACCTATTCAAACTCTGCACAAGCGTAAATGCTGATCTGATATCTGAATTAGTGTGTGTGTGCGGGGAGAGGGGGGGTGAGGTGGGGGCAAGTGGACACATTCATAAACAGATAGTCAGATCAATAAGTTAGAGGGGGCAGAGGGAGGGAGACAGAAGGGAAAAGGGCGAGTGCAGGCGGTCTAACTGTTACGTAAGTGCCAGCTGTGTGAGTGAAGGAGCTGCAGCAGGATGATGAAAGCAAAACCGCTTCCCTAACCAGACTGAGCATCCATCCTCTCACTTTCACTCCTGAACCCTTCATGTTTTATTCATGTTACCGAGAACAACAAATGGAAAAAAAAAATCACATCACATCTAGCTGCTGCAATTTCTCTCATTACTCCTGGCAACAAAACAAATTCATATATTGTAACACTGGCGATGGGATTTCAAAACTACATATCCGAGAGCAGCAAGTACATTTCACCGCTTCAATCCAGACTCTATAATCCACTGCCGCTACCAGCCACCTCTATGAGTTTCGTGATGAAACAATAATATGAGGCAACAAGGGCAAAATGAATCTGCAGTCTTAATCTGGATTAAATTACTGTGTTCGTCATCCTGGCTCCAAATCAGAACAAACCAACTCAACCCAATCCAAACCAAACCAAACCAAACCAAACCAAACAAAACCAAACCAAACCAAACAAAACCAAACAAAACAATTAATGACCACGTAAAGAAACAGATGCCTCAACCAACTGGATTATTGACGGAAAATCTGATTCTGAACAAAGAAATGTCATAAATAGATTCACAATATGATTTTGAGATCACCAGTTTAGAAAATATCAGTACTTTGGAGACAGAAGTTTTTTTTTTAAAGATTTAACTTGAGGCAAAATGCTCTTATGCTAGACAGTGGGTAGCAATTTGATAGCATATTTTACTAAAAGGGTGATTTTGGTTTAATCAGCCGTTGCTTTGCTTCCAGTAAATGACTAATTTACTGTAAATCTAAAAACCACCAATTTCACATGTTTCCAAAAAAAACCAAAACTGAAAAGTAAATCTCACACTGTGGTATAACCAGTAAGAGCACTGGCAGTTCTCGGAAATGACACCCTAACTCCCCATAAACCCTGTTTCCTCCTGCTGTAAAGAGAATATTATCCCAGCGTTGCCTTACTGAAAAGAATATGAATATTGGATTTTTAAAAATAAAAAACAAACATTAACATGTCATTTGTTTCAAAATATGGAGGATATACTAAATGCTTTAGCTCTGGCTTGTTCAAAAGAAAGAGCTCAGTCTTCCCAATGGGGTTATAAAGCAGCCAGTGCCCATGCTTTTATTAGATGTTGAAGACAACACACTGTACCAGCAGTGAGGTAGTAGCAGGACTTTCATTGATTTTTTTCACAACATTGTTCTCTTGTTAAAGTGAAGATAAAGTAAAAAGGAGTTACAAATAAAACCTGAATCCCTCTTGCTATGAAAAACATCCTTGGTCATCATAACAATCTGCCACAGACTTAACTGGTCTGGTGCAAGCAGCAGCTTATGGTGGCTAACGTTAGGAGCATAACTAACTCAGTTGACTGACTTGTGCTGCTCTTGTTCAGTTGCTGCTACATTTTCTGTGGTAAAAGTTGCAGCTGCTTGTAAAGGCAGCACTGCCTGTGTGCCCTTGAACAAGGCACTGAGGACTGCAGTTGCCCCACAGACCTCCCAGTGTGAATGAAGCTAACAAAGCTCCTCCGAGTACACAGTTGGACACATGAAGGTTAAATCATGGTTTGAGTTATTTTACACTTTTGTGTGAAGTTAATTTATCATTAGATGTGTGTGGCTGTTAGCATTCAGCTATGCTGCTTGCCTGTCCGACACAAAACTTTTCTGCAATACAACATTTTTTTGCCGTTTTCTAAATTACAGAGGATCAAGCCTCAGGCTAAGGATTGCTTGATTTTGTAGGCATGTGTGCCTGTCATGGCCAGCAAGATCTTTCAAATGCAATGCAACTTGTGTTATTGCGTCCCTGCTGATGGTTCTGGCCTTTGGTCACTATAAAAACCAAGAGAGATCTAAATGTGTCATCACTGCAGCAGTGCTGTGTGATGGATCAAAATGGCGTCAGAGCGTTTGAGCGGGGAGACGATGAGATTATCTGGTTGTGTGGAAGGACAAGAAGCCTGCAAGGGAGACTGGGAGTCCTGAACTGCCTCTTTCTGCCCAATAACACTTTTCACTTCTGACCAGAATCATTTCTGGAGCTTATTTAGAACTTAAATTGCTTTACAAGCCGTAACAAATTACACAAAATGGGATCAATCTCTTGGTGAGGCAACTAAAGCAGAGTGAAAAAAGTAAGGCAAACACAATCAATACAAACAGTGGGAATGAAATTAAAAACAATTAGGAAATGTCTTGCCCATCTATAATGACAATGACATATTGTAGGAATTTCCTTTAGTTTTTCTGGGACTTTGTCCTCCTTTCTTTGTTAAAATCATGGTTACGACTGAAGCCCTTTGACACTCAAAGTGTGACATGGCTTGTCAGGTCACACACTAGTAATGGGCAGTGTTGCATGTGCAATGTGTGTTCTGCTTTGCTGTTCTGCTGACTGACAATCCATGATGTGTGGTGTTAATTGTTTTTCAGGGTCAGCATGCAGCACTGTGCAGTTCAAGGAAGATAATTCAACTCAGTTTCTGAGGCCTTACACCTGAGACCTATACTCCTTATTCCAGAAACCCTGCAGGTCCTCTTTGACACCTGCAACACTGAGAGCAACTCGCAGCTCCTGGAAAGGATTATGCCATTATAGCTGACAACTTGAGCTTCTTCAGCACACAACGGCTACAAGGCAAAGTCAGTCCTGCTTCCCTAACGCGCGGCAGGAACCATGGATGACCCCTATCAAAACAATGTGAACCAGCAGGTGACAGAGGGCGGAGAGTACACCTACACCCAGGATGGAGGAGGTCAGGATGGCTACCCTTACCAGACGGACTACCCTCCGCAGGAGGAGGACGCTCGTAGCGATGCCACTGAAGGGGCAGACGATGACGAACAGATGTATGAGGGAGAGTACCAGGGCATCCCCCACCCCGATGAGATCAAGGAGGCGCGACGAGCAGCTCGGATGGAGGCCAGGAGGAAAGCCCGTCAGGCTGTCCAGGAGGAAGAGGAGGAAGACAACCTGCCAGAGCAATACGAGGCCATCATGGAGGACTGTGGCCATGGGCGCTTCCAATGGATGCTGTTCATCGTGCTGGGCTTGGCGCTGATGGCCGATGGAGTGGACGGCTTCGTGGTGGGATTTGTCCTGCCCAGTGCTGAGAAGGACATGTGCATATCCAATGCTGACAAAGGGTTGCTGGGTAAGTGACAGAAAAGGTGGGTGGGATGGAAAAACTGTGGTCATTGATGTGAGGAGAGTTTTCTGTCGGGTATATGTAGTGCAAACCTTCATAGCTTTTCATTCTGAGATGAAACAACATATCAGAAAACTATTTCATTTGTGAAAAATTATGACCAAGGTTACATTGAGGTGGCATGTGCAGCAGAGGTTGGGGAGGGGAGGGGATGTGTGGTGGTTTTCATTAATCAAAACACTGGATGAATTAAAACTGTGACATGATGACAGTATTAGAGGAAAAGACAGGAGCTCTTACAGGTCATCCATAGCTGCTGAGATATTTCGGTCTGGATCAAAGTTGAACTGACTGATATACCAACACTGCCTTGCAGCTAGCATGGCTAGGAACTGATTTAGCACATTCAGATATACAACCAGAACAGATACAGTATACAGCCTTCTGGAAACCCACAAGAGCAGCTAATTACTATCATCTGTCGAAGAGCTCCACTATTTACCCAGAGAGGAGGAACTCATCAATGAAATGATGCGCTGTTGTGAATTGGCTGATAGAAAATCCTACATTTGGCTCTTGGTGTAAAATGTTTGCAGGCCACTATAGTACTTGGAGGAGACATATCCACTCAGCCATTGGAATAAATCAGGATACAATTTTGCCTCGAAGGAAGGCAAAAATAAATATAGAGTAACGGTCCGTCAGCCATCAGATAAGCTCCACTGATCTTGACACTGATAATGCAAACGTCTGGAAGTTGACCCGACGTGATGGGTGTTTCACCACGTGTTAAGTGTTTAATTATGTTGGATACTAGAAATAAGCACTAAAGACCTTTTTGTTTGAACATATTGTACATTAAGGGCAGTGTTCCCAGTTACCTGTTAACTTCCCCCTCTCTCAAATATTGCACCACAAAAATAAACATAGCATAAACATAGGAATTTGTATGCAGCACAGACACTTCTCAATGGGAAATGTACCTTTAAAACGTCTGTTCTTTGCTTTCTGTGCCGACATCTAAACTGCAAATTAAAGCCTCTCACCTTATTTCCGAGGCCTCGTGTGTAGCCAGACGATGTGGCAGATTGCACATCGCTCATTTCATTTTAACAACAGGCTCCTGGGATGAAGCATTGCAAGAGATTGATGAGGAACCCGGTGGTGATTGTATTCAGTGTGTGTTCCCAGGCTAATATGGAGCATGTTGCAGCAGTCAGAGAGCCTGGCGGCCTGCAGCGCCCGGTGCAGAGCTGTCAGATACGCTTCAGGCCTCTGACAGGCTGTGGTAGCAGGAGGAAGGCCTGGCGAAAATGAAATCACAGCGTCTGTTTGTGCAGAGCGGGTGGGGAGCACAGATCATTGGCTGAGAATATGAAATAGATCTGCAGAATGATGCTGTTTGATTCATGCTCATGCTCTGTTCAGCAGACTCACAGGAGCAGAAATGTGTTTTATCTTAACCTTTGTTGTCGTATGGCAGACAGACTTTCCAAACCTATTGTTAGAAGGAGGATGACGATTGGTGCACTTAGCTTTAAAAGTGGTTTTATTGTTTAATCTATAGAGGGGAAAAAGAGTTTTATAGCGGAAGACACAAGGCTGGTGACAAAGAAGAGAAAGTTCTGGCAGGTGTTAAAACGCCAGCTTGATCTCTGGTTGCAGAGATTTATCCACCAACTATCTCAAGGAAGTTGCCAAATGCACTGCAGCTAATGCATTTCTGGAATAAAAGCCAAACTGCAATTAAAATAATCATGCATAAACAGTAAACTGGCTTGCCTCAGACTGCACTGAAAATGGTAATCCAAAACATCTTTAGTGGATTCGCATTTGATTGTGTGCTGTTTATGCAATGCAGCTGTCAGGAATCATTTCAATCATGCAAAGATGTCTAGGTCTGTGATGCATTTTTCCTTTTGATTGAACTTGACTGATTTTTTCCCTTCCCTGTAGCTTCCCTGCTCATGCAAATTGTCTTTATTTTTATTTTCCCCCTTTGTTATTGTTATATGACATGAAAATACACCACAACTAGAGAGTCCACTCACTGTGAAAATACTCTTTCTAACGCCCTTGTAACTACCACTATCGATATTAACTTAATCAGATAGCATCATTAAAACCAAGAGATGAAATAGTGATGTCGTATGAAACTGCCAATGCTTAAGACGTGTGCACAGGGGTTAGTTGCTGTCTTTTAGTGATTAAAATATCTGATTGTGGGAATTGTTATTACTTTTTAAATGGGATTTGTTATTTTAAATATTCTCAGGTTGCAGCATTGTTAGACAGATTCTTTTGATCAAGTATCAGATGCATGCTTTGCCACTCTTGTGTCTTGCTGTAAATATCAACACTAGTTTAGTTTAGTGATGAATAAAATTTCCACTCCGTAAACTCATGCGATATAATTAGGCTAAGTTTGAACTCAACTAACAGCTGCTGCTACTGGCTCCAGGAGAGCAGTGATATTGTCACAGTCGTGTTAGCCTTGACTCTTGATTGAGTCTCCCGGTGCCCTGAGCAGTCTCTTGTTGAATGAGTTTGGGATGTGCAGCTTGTCGTGTGGAGCACCAGAGCATTTGGATAGTCTCGTCGTAATCCATGGGGAAGGTGCACACTATGGCTCCACGTGCTGTTAAGCTGCTTAGTCCCTCTGTAATTAGGGCTGTGTGTAGTAAAAACACAGAGGAGGCAGGAGGTGTGGGCCTAAAGGTTTAAACAACACAGTGAAGAGGATGGATAAGGTTGTAGGTTTCAGACCTTACACCAACAACAGGGGAGAGCGTATTACTCTCCCCAGAGACATAAAAAGGAAGTCCATAATCTTTATTGTCTCCTTGGTGCAGTAATGGGCAGCACAGTTGGTCACTGTTACGGGCTGTTGCGTTACAACAAAAAGAAATAGAAGACTAGACTACCTGTCAACTGCATGCTGAGATACACTCCCGACTGCTGTGACTCGGAGTGGGAAACTACAGGGAAAATTAGGAGCAAAATGAGCTTTGCAGTGATCAAACATCATCAGTCACGATTCAGTGATGAGACGAAATTGTTCAAAAGCAACTGGCAACATGAGCAACACTGAAGCTGAAAGCAGATAAAACAATGTAGTGGAGTTGGAAGTGGAGCATCACGTAAAAAAAACAAACAGCAACCTTTATTCTGTAAAGGCCGTTATCAGTGGAGTTGTAATGCCTTGGACTGTCTGTGATACTTGATGATATGAGCACAAAATGTTGATCGGTGCACCACACACTGAATTACAGCAGGAAGTGTGATTTCTGGCTCCCTCTCTGTTCATAACAGTGTAAAGACAGCCCCCTTGTGGTCAACACAAGTATTGACCTTTAGTCACAACCATTCATTTCAGAGATGTTTGTGTGTATACCTGTGGAGCCTGCACTTGTGAGTCACACACAAGTATGCACCAACAGGTCGAATGTTGTAAAGTGTCGTCACTGTTTCTGTTTGTGTGTGTATTTACAGGTTTGCTGGTGTACGTGGCCATGATGGTTGGGGCCTTGGTGTGGGGGGGTCTATGCGATAAGATGGGGAGGAGGAAGTGTCTGATCTACGTGCTCAGTATCGACCTGATCTTCTCCTTCCTGTCCTGCTTCGCCCAGGGCTACGGCTTCTTCCTCTTCTTCAGGTTCTGCTCAGGCTTCGGGTGAGACGACTTTACATTTGTGTTCACATTTCCATTTGCCAAGCCTCGCTTGGACAAAAGAAACTCGGCAGGCCTTTTATACTGCCAGACCTTTTGCCATAAATTATGCTTTTAGTGAAAATAACTATGTCTGTAACATTTGGTGGGCAAAGCACACCCATGTTTGTATTCAGTAGTTGTTGTTCCTCCAAAGTAAGATACCTGACATTTAAGTAAGACGAGTTTTAGATGGTCCTTCCATTAAAACAACATAGAGGGCGAGAGGACATCATTCAAACATGGGCTTACTTGTTAGTTTGTTTTCCTCATTAAAATATCACATTTACATTTCACAGTCTATTTCTCTCTTTAATCTTACATTTGCATTTGGAGGCATTTTGAAATTAGTCAGACACATTACTACATGATGTTCTACCCAACAAACAAGGGATATCTTTCTGCTTTACTGTTGCACATCTCCAGGCCTTAAAGAGTTAAAGCCTGTTGACAACTGGTGTTTCTCAGTGCTTCATTACGAGCTGGCTCTGTACTAGAGGACTATATTGGGTAATTGGTGGAAAGTAATTGTTATCCTAATAAAAAGCAAGATCATTATTTATGTCTCACCGAACCTCACTCTTAAGTTTGTGCTACATTCTTTAGTATTATTTAGTAAAAGTAGCCTAATTCAAGTCAGATGTATAGAATTACATACCAACCATGTGCTGCATGTTGACACACAGTGCATCACCACACAGGCTCATATTGATGATAACAGCTCAAAAACACTGTGCAAGGAGAAATGTGTGTATTTACCTTAACAGAGCCTTCCTTTATTACACTAATTAAAAGAAGAGAACAATGATCTTTGCTTGTGTTTAATTTGACTTTTATTGTTGTATTCCTGCTGTCGCTAGCACCTTGGGGTGAAGCTTTTCCCGAGCACAGATTGCTTTTTGCAACTTTCAAAGACACATTTCTTTTGATAATGATTGCAGCCTGAGTGTACCCAGACCTGCAATATTGATTGCTTGAGCTTTTTGCTAAGCCAAAAGAATACAAGGTCACCGTCATTAAACATTCAGCTGTTGCTGATTCACTGTGATAATGAACCCCATGTTAGTCATTAACACTCACATCTACATCTGCACCCATTTTGCTGGCTTCACAAAACACAAAGAGACAGCAGACTCCACACCCCCATTTAAAGAGATTAACAATCATAATAAAAAACTGAGGAATCTGCAAAAATGCCAACCCTTGTCTTAAACATATTATAGCTGTGTTCTCCAAATGTCATTTCTCAGCTTCACTTGCGGTATTTGTTTCTTTATCCATTTTTATAGTCTGTTTAAACTTGTGTAAATCTCTTGCATATGATATCAAATCTATTTCAAAGGGTGAAATATCACGTTAGAATAAAACATTTGTACTGTTATTGTGTCCTGTCAGCAGGCTCCTGCTATTTAACTTTCAATCTCACATGAACAATTTCTTTCCCCATATCCTCTACCTAATTTCCCAGCCTGGTCAGTCCCGGCGTCATATGAGAGCTCTCTCAGCAAGCCACAAAATATTCAGTTGTAACAATAAATTCTTCATTATATGACAAAATGAATTTTGTTGTAATGTCTTGAGCCAATTCCAGCCAACACTTTTACATGTGTGGGCACTTTATTCACCAGCTAATCTAATGTGGATGTCTTTGGAGGTGAGCCATGCAAGCACAGACTCCACACAGGCGACAGTGCAAACCACTGTACTAATGTGCCGCTCAACTATTGTAACGGCATGCAATTTTGAGTAGGCTATATAAAATGGATGCGTAAATTGAAGGGATCATAGTAAATGTTCCTTTAAATTTTCAGAAAATGATGAACAAGCTCTCCAAAAAAAGAAAGAAAAGAATAATTTTTTTGAGGACATCTTGTGATTCCCCCTCCAGAATTGGTGGCTCCATCCCAATAGTGTACACCTACTTCACTGAGTTCCTGCAGATGGATAAACGTGGGGAACATCTGAGCTGGCTCTGCATGTTCTGGATGCTGGGAGGCCTGTACGCCTCCTTCACTGCCTGGGGAATCATCCCTCACTATGGTAACACACACACACAGACACACACACACAGAGACACACACTAACACCATACATACTTACTTACAGTACATGTATAGAAATTAGATGCACAAACACTCAGATATCCTGTAAATAAACTGTCAGAAGACAGAGTTGATATAATATTTATCTGATTATGATTAAAATTCAAACAGCTGCAGGAGCACTCTGAAATGCAGGATGTTTTTCTTCACTCTGCATTAACATCAGCATGTGGTTAAATTATTTTCTTAGTTCCTCTTTGTGGTTGCTAATATGCTGCATTTTAAGAAGTTATCTCTGCGGTTGCTTGCTAGATATAAATAATTCACATTATAACAACTGAACATCTTGGCAGCATCAAGACTAGAAAAATAATTTTCCAAGTCTCCAAAACAAAGCCACGGTTGACTGTGTGCTTGCTGTCAACTTTTTAATCAATGTAATCTTTCAAATGCAAATGACTTATGCAAAAAAGGAGAGACTGGTGCATAAAATAAGTTTTGTATATAGAAAATATGATAAAGATGCATTTTTGTGTTTTGTTACACAACACTAATTCTGCGCTTTGGACTGTGAGCACACAAACTACACACAAGGATGGATTCTTGATATATTAACCTGTTCTCTGCTGGGTGGTGTCTAGGCTGGGGCTTTGCCATTGGAACAGAATTCCAGATCCACAGCTGGAGACTGTTTATCCTGGTGTGTCTCTTCCCTGCGCTGGCTGCACTCGTCGGAGTCGTCTTCATGCCGGAGAGCCCTCGTTTCCTCCTGGAGGTTAGACAACGTAACCTCTGAAAAATAAAAGCCAGTGGAATATAAGCACTGTATTCTAATTAATTACAATATTCCACTGTATGGTATTACACATCAAGCAGTTGTTTGTTAAAAAAAGAAAAAGAAAGTTGAGTCATCAGTCACCAGAGCAACATCCCACTGCAGTGCAAAGGTAGCGAACGGCTGCTAAGGCATCACCAGAATACCACCCACCCCTGCCTCTCGTCCAGGACATTGTCAGACCTTTAACCACATGTGGTATTGTATTTGTATGTTACTGCTCCAACGTGCTCATATCACACACCCCCAAATAATCACACATTCCCCCCTCTGATAAGAGACAGACGCCATGGGAATATTGTTACTCAGCTGATTATCAGGCTCTTGTGCATGTGGGGAAAAAACAGTCATCAAATTGAAACCTATAATTGCTCTATAGAGGTTTAACAGACCACATTCACATTTTACAGTTTGTTGTATGTGATTTTTGTTTTGCAGAATGCCCGACATGATGAGGCCTGGATGATCCTGCGACAAGTTCATGACACCAACTGGAAGGCCAAGGGGGAGCCAGAGAGAGTCTTCACTGTAAGTCTCTGAATCTGAATACTGTGCATTAGTCCACACAGAAACACATGTGCAGGAACTGAGGCTTAAAACAAACTCTGTAACTTGGTGATGTCACAGCAACACAGTAGTCATCACTCTCAGATTTGTTTTCTCTGAGCACCTGAATGCTGCTACATTTTTATTGGATCACTCAGAAAGCAGAAGATCTGTTGTTACTAGAGCTCCAGAGAGAAACCTGAGAGAGAGGATGTGAAACTACACTGAGAGAGTTTTTGGGTCTTAGAACAAAAATATATGGATGTAAAACCCGGGGAAAGTGAAAAATATGAGATCTTCAATAAAACTTTGAAATGCCAGCTTACACAGCTTGATTTGTGGCTGTGGTTGTGAGTAGTAAAGATCTCACATCTCACGTTGTGACTCAACATGGCTGGAAACACAGCTGTCACTAATAACATTAATCTTCCAAGTGTAAGCCATGACAGTAAATAAGCACCCACCATATAGCATCAATAGCATAAGTGTAATTAATGACACTAATGTTACTACAGCTACATCACTGTCACAGCTCACGGAGGCACTGTGAATGTAGCTGTCATTAGTGTTATTCATTACACCCGTGCTTTTCCCGCTGTGATGAATGTCTGCTTTGACAAAATAAGTGTTACATGAAAAACCTATTTATGAGGTTTTCAAATTTGAAATTGGGAGCTGCTTTTCAAAGTCAGAGACTAATATATTGTATGTCTGTGCCCTCCGAGCATGAGGGCTTATTAACACGTGAATTTCCTGTTAATAACATCACACCATAATGTACTTTTGTGCGTATGTGATCATTTTAACCCATGGTGAAGAAAAAGACAAGAGTACAAGAGACACAAAACCTATAAAATATTTGATAAATATTTGATGAGTAGGAAATAAAAAGGAGATTGACAGATGAATTCAATTAATACTGGTGCAAATGTTACACAGTTGTCCTGGTGAAGACAGCTTGCAACTTGCTAGTGTATATAAAATACTAATTGATGTTTTCATTTTGTTTTCTAATATCTACCAGGTTTTCATTACCCGTGTTTAAATTGTTCAAAAGAAAGAATGAATTTCTGTGGACACTTAATCATCTGTAGAATATATAAATAAAGACGAGCAAACGAGAAACATAACAATGCAACTTTTTTTTGGGTTGTAATGAAAAAACTAAATGGAGTTTAGTCTGTGAATCAGAGTGGTGAATACAAATGAAGAAGAGTGTTTTGGATGTGTCACCTGATCCCATCCCCCATCTCTCTGCGAAGGTGACCAACATCAAGACCCCTCAGACTCAGGAGGACGAGTTCATAGAGATCCAGAGTGACACCGGCACCGCCTTCCAGCGCTGGACCGTCAGACATGTGACCATGCTGCAACAGGTCTACAAACCTCTCCCACACTAATCTGCAATTAGAATAGAGGCTTTGCAGTGCACTGGATATCACACCTCTCTATCCCTTTGTTTTCATGCAGTGATTACATGTTATCCTGTCTCTCCATATTCCAGGTGATGGCTAACATAATGTCATTATCAGCTCCAGAGCTCAGACTTCAGGGCCTCTTCCTGGTTATTGTCTGGTTCTGTTTGGCATTCAGGTAAAAATATACTCCTTAACATTGAGGATGAGATTTGTGCATTTTTCCTTAGCTGGAAGATTTACAAAACAGTGGAGATTTAAAAATTCTCTGAGGCAGAGCGATTCAGCAGATAGTTCACTGATAAAATTGGACGTGTATAAACTAAACAAAAAACATTTTTTCTTTGTGTATCAGCTACCATGGACTGGGTGTATGGTTCCCTGATATGATCAAATACATGCAGTACGAGGAATACGAGTCCAAGGTCCGAGTTTTCCACCGGGAACGGGTCGAACGTTTCCACTTCAACTTCTCTCTGGTCAACCAGATCCACCGTGAGGGAGAGTACATCCATGACAAGTAGGCACAACACTCCCACTTTCACAACTCACATTTTTTTGTTTCACTACTTTTCAATTTCATTTATTTCTATTCATTCAGGTTTGCAGAGATCGAGATCAGGTCTGTGAAGTTCGAGGATACTCTGTTTGAGAACTGCTACTTTGAGGACGTCAGGTCAACCAACACCTTCTTTGAAAACTGCACCATCAAGAACACTGTGTTCTATAACACAGGTACCTTACAGACTTAATCAATGTTTATGGTACTTACACGTGAAGACCCACGAACTGAACTCATTAATAGTATTACTACTGTTTACTTCTTAACGTTTTCTGTTTCACATCCCTCTGTTCTCTCCAGACCTCTGGCAGGAAAAGTTCAAAGACTGTCGAATGGAGAACACCACCTTCCTCCACCCAAAGAAAGGCTGTCACATCAACTTCCAGGAGGAGAACGACATAGTCATCTACATGGTCAGCTTCCTGGGCAGTTTGGCTGTGTTGCCTGGCAACATCATCTCTGCATTATTCATGGACAAGATAGGAAGGATCAGAATAATAGGTGAGATCAGCAGAACCTGCCAATACAGAATAAGTAACCTTGGGCCGGTGCATTTTTCAGTGGTTTTTACTATATCTATCTATCTATCTATCTATCTATCTATCTATCTATCTATCTATCTATCTATCTATCTATCTATCTATCTATCTATCTATCTATCTATCTATCTATCTATCTATCTATCTATCTATATCTGTATCTATCTATCTATCTATGTTTGCAGGCGGTTCTATGCTGGCATCATCTGCCTGTACTTTCCTGCTGCTGCTAAGTTTCAGTCAAGGTGCTGTAATATGTTGGCAGTGTCTTTTCTACGGCGCCAGTGTGGCGGCCTGGAATGGACTGGAAGTCATTTCTGTCGAACTCTACCCCTCCTCTAAAAGGTACAGTCCAACTCCATCCCTCTGGGCTAAAACATCAACGTCATCCTTCATCACCATCAATGTTACAACCACTGCACTCTTACTAACACTGTAGGTACAAATGACAATGCTGAATATAACACAACCAGTCTCATCAGGTTAAAACATGGCCCTTAGCTACTGTTGCTTCACCTGCCAAGCTTTGGGCCTGTGTTTACATTGATTACAGGGGCAGGTTTAGGTAATATCTTTTTTTACATAATTAATCATTTTAAAGAATTTCTAAATTTCTTTGAACGATCCTTGATTTCACACAGCAGTAGACAAAAGTAGACGCATTTTCATGGACCAAACAGTCTCTTTTACTATTAGCTTTACAAGTTTGGTCAAAACTTTCCTTTTAGGTTTACTTGTTTTAAAAATGAAAACTCTGTCTTTTTCTATGATATCCTGATAAAAGACAGAGGCTAAAGCTGGAAGCCCCGAGCAAAAGGTCGCAATCTTCAGCCTCATGATGAAGTTGTTGGACGGAGACCAGCTGTTTTGTACTACCAGCTAATGACTAGTTAGCCCTACAGACAGTAGCCTACAGTATGATGACAGTAAATAAGTGTATTAACTGACTATTGATTAGTCTTGACTTAGCCCTATTTGGATGTTCACTTTTATCTTTACTAAAGAGCTGGCTTCCACTAGGAGGCACCTGCACAGTTGCAGTAGTGAATGGCTCTTTTTATAATGTAGACTTAAAGAAAGTGAAGTCGTGTCTTCTTTTTATAATGTAACCATATAATAGGATGGCTGGCTCACATATGCTACATCAGTGCCACCACTTTGGATGATAGCTAAGTAGCTTGACAAGATAATGTTTACAGCTAACACTGCAGCAGATAAAGGTAGCCTACTGTTTGATCTTGTCTGTACACTGCCCGTCGCTCTTATCACTTCCTCACAGTCACAATCTTTATCTTTGTCTGTCTTCCACAGAGGGACAGCGTTTGGTATCCTGAACGGGATCTGTAAGTTTGCGGCCATTATCGCCAGCTTCATCTTCGCAGCCTTCATCGGCATCACTAAGATCATCCCCATCTTCCTGGCCTTTGCTGCCCTCGTCTGCGGAGGTCTGGTGGCTCTCAAGCTGCCCGAGACCCGGGAGAAAATCCTGTCTTGAAAGGCCAAACTCCTACAGCCTCCAGGCCCCAAACACAGTGTGGCTATGTAGGGGTGGGTGGGAAGAGTTATCAGCTTAAACTGAAAGGAAAAGACAAGGAAAGAAAAGGCCATGCTGTGCTAGCTGTGTTTATGAGTCTGTCACAGTGATTTGATTAAAAATGTTGAAAACCTGTTTGGTTGCCTATGGACCTGTGGTTGCTTTCTGTTCCCTCTGTGAGCTCCTCAGGCTGTCCAGCTTTTCTGACAACATCATATGAATCTAGTGTTTTGTCATTTCCTTTTTATCATTTACTGCCCACCCTCTACTCACACACACACACACACATACACACACAGTGTAGCAACATTTGTTTTCTTGGTTTGTGTAAAAGAAAGATTATTAAGAGATGAAAATGTATCTGTACTTGAAAGGTGATGTAGTTCATGTTACCATGTTGTGCTTTGATTTCATTCCCTGCTGGAAAAAAAAAAGGAAAGACAGTGGTGTGCAAGTTGGAGTCATGATTTTAACTGGATTTGAAGCCTGTTGTATTAACTGCTGAGGCTCAGCAGCAATATCACTATTGGTGTTGTTCAGAGAAAACACCTCTTTCATTCACCCAGTATTTATAATCTGCACTGTCCTGTGGTATCTAGTCTTCTTTAGTACACATTATTACTTGGTTGGTTCTCTAGACATAAACCTGGATTGACCATTTTATTAAATGTAGGAGATTGTTTTTTTTGTTTTGTTTTGTTTTTTGTTTTTTTAACCAGATCCACTTCTGTTCATTTCTTCCACTTGATCCAAATCCAAACTGAGCAGCCAAACTGGATTTTCCTCCTGTTTGTCGTCTTGTCTTCCACTCTGAGACGTCGTGTCTGTCCTTAACTGTAGAGCTGTGTTCTGTAGGTGGTGATAACGTAGAAGCAGAGTCCTATCCGTCACATCTTGCCATGACAAAAGTGTAAGAAATTGTTCTGTTTGTTTATTGAATTATTTTTTCGTCTTTTTTCTAAAAAAGAGAATGACAAATGTAAGACTAGATGTTTTGATATGATGCTCTTAATATAACGTTCTGATGAAGAACTATTTTACAGAACCTGCTGCATTTCTGACAACACGTGTCAAGATTTCTAAGGAGCATGTTACTTTTTTGGCATGACTGAGCTGTGTGTGCGTGTGTGTGGTTGTTATCCACATGTCTGTGAATTTACTGAAACACAATAGTCTGATTACCAATACTATGTTTGTTGTTGTACATATTGTAGACCTGTGTATATTAGTTGTAAAATAGTAGCTCCATCATGACTTGAATAAAGCTGAGGGCTCGTGATCCTTTTTTCTCTGGTTAATAACTGTTGCAGAATCTGTGTTGACCATATGAAACTAGTTGTGAACACTGTGAATGTTTGTGTGATTTTAAGTAAGACTTTGACATTTCGGGAAATGCAAGAGTGAAATTAGAAACAACAGCGCATTAGCTTGGCTTAGCATACAATTTAAACAACTTGCCAGGCTCTGTCTAATAACATTTGCTTACCAAGTCAATGCCAATTCACCCTCGGAGGCATGGACTGACCTTTGAGCTAAATTGGTTTCAGCTTGAGTGAAAGGTGTCTGAGTATACTAGAGCTTTAAGACTCTGCTTCACTAACACACAAGGGGCCAGAGTAAAATATCAGAGAGAGCTTAAGACTGTATATAAGTTGACAGTCATCTTTCTTAAGGCTCAGGCTACATTACATTCCCAGCAAACATGCCTAATTGTGGACATGCAAAGAGATGAGTCCTCTGCCTACAGCAGTTTTGCACTTTTTGGGGCCCATTGTTGGCCAATTCTTCTTAGTCTGGGAAGCCCACACTCAGCCCACACTGTATGCATGTGCAACTTCTGGCCCCCGCAGGCCCCAAACTCTAGGCCCAATATGTGCCCCTCATTTCATGCAGGAAATAAGGCAATGGGCTGCCCAATTTTCTGTCCACACTTTTACCTTTGAATAGACCCAGGCTTGCTGTGCTAGGCTAAGCTCACTGGCAGCTGGCTGAGGCTACATTTAATACACAAATATCTCTGCAATGTGACCTGACAACTTTAAATACACATAATGAGTGAAATAAAACCACAGCAGATGTGTTGGTGGTGCTGAGGAAACGTAAAGATGTCAGAGCAGGTTAAGCAGAAAACATTTCACACTGTGTCCACATACAGAGAGCTTAACAGATGGAAAAGGTTTGAATGGTCAATGATGATATGAATATATAAACATAAATACGGTCCATTTACCATTTACCAGCATAACTGTTCCCATGTCGGTAGCAGCTGTGTGTGTTGGGGAGGGGTGAGGGGATGGGAGCGAGTGGGGGGTTGTAAGTAAGGAGCCCTTGTGAAAACATGGCAGTATAAGTGTGAGCAAGTGCCGGTAGTAGGAGGATGTGTTTACTCTGGCAGAGGTGTGAAAGACACTGCTGATCTGTCCACCAGGTTTATCTGGATGTCAGGCTGTAGAGGTCGGCAAACACAAGGCTTTGTGTTTTCTCTGGAATTAATATTTCAGTTTCACCTCATTTGACTTCAGTTAGAGTGAGACTTGACCAATCACTGTTGCTTTCATTAATTACAGTTTTACCATAAAAAGAAAAGCACAGTTAATATTCTCACCAGGTCAGCTGTCAGCTCTTATTTTCTTGCTCTGATGAGATGATTACATTTATTTCATTTATTACGTCTATTTTGTTGTGTTGTGTAACCCTGTTATGTCACTCTGTGAATGTCAGTCTCCAACAATTAGATGAAATTTACTGTCCACCTCTGGCTGACCCCTCTGGTACCAGCGATGTTTCACACCTAGGGTGCAGAATCTATCCCCCTCACCTGCCACCTCACTCTTCAGCTGACATGGATACACACACACACACACACACACACACACACACACACACACACACACACACACACACACACACACACACACACACACACATACTGGAGTTCTATACATGGCTACTACACACCCCAGATAAAACTAATGGACAATAAACTGATGCAGCACCAAGAACTTAGATTTTACTTTTATTTGTCATGGTTGGGGTTTGAGTGTAAACTACATTAGCTGGTACACGAAGGAGTGTTGGTTGTCTTCATCAAGGTTATCCCTCTGGTACACTCTTGTCCGATATAATATCCATTAAGCAACATTTTCTGTTAGATTGTACCTGCGTATTCCAAAGCAGCTGTTTGACTTTAAAAAGTCTCTTTGTCTCTGTGAGGGGTTTTACCTTATAGTAGTGATTAGTGATCAAGGTGATCCTTCCACTGTCAGGACTCCTGGGAAACTCAGCAGACATTAAATCTTGCTGGAAGAAATTCACGAACTGTTCTCAAGGGGAGCTCCATGAATCTAATACTTCAAAGTCTGTTTAAAGGGGAGTACTCATGCATATGTGAAAGGGGTTGTATAAAGCTTTACGTGACAGCATAGTAAAAGTCTGATAAAATGCCTCTCTTTAAATGCATGGTGACTACATTACCCACAATGCAACCTGACGGCTGACAACTTTGATTTACAACCTGATCTGCCCCAGTCATGGATCTATTATGTGAACATGGCCCCAGTGCGGTGAGCTGGTCCGCCATCTTGGAACACTGGGTACAGCAACCACCACATGGACGAACCACATGACTTCGACATAATGAACAAACAAAACAAAACAACAAAACAAAACTGATCATATGTGAAATAATTGTCATAAAAGAAAAATACTGACCTCAGATCAGTTATTATCCCAAACTTGCTCTTTTATGGAAAATGTCCTAGCTTTGTATGACTTTTCCAGAAATCTAGACAGTTCAGGCCCTAATAAATTGTTATTTCTGAAATATATTATTCACATTATGTATTACATACTTAGACTTTGCATTGTTTTGTTTTTGCTCTCATTGCTCAGTTGCTTCGGCAATGTAAACATCTGTTTCCCATGCCAATAAAGCCTCTTAGGATTGAATATTATACAGATAGATTATTGCAAGCCAGACACAGGTCAAATGGTGAAAATCAACTCAACTCTAATATTGTTTGTCCTAGTTGTTTTGCCATATAAACAATGTTAAACTTAACTTGAATTTGGTTCGCGGTGGTTGCAATACCATGCTGTCCAAGACGACCAAAACTTGTTTAAATCACTAAATGTTAGTTTACCTATAGTGAAGAATATATAAGAGCCCTTACTGAGGTATACAACAATAAGTTCAAATTGAAAGTCTAAAAGATTTAAGACTGAGCAATTTGTTTCTTAAATTTATCTTTATTATTCTCTGCTTTCATACTGATTTCCTGGCTGTATATATTTTTTCATCTTTTCTTTCAGACTGCCACTACTAAATTGAACGCCTCCTGTATTGTTTTACTCTCCTTGATACATTTCTACTTTACATGGTCGGATTTCACTTCTTTCTTCCAATCATTTTTCTTTCTTTGTAAAACTATTTGCTGCGGTGGCAGCCCAATTTCCCCACAGAAGTTGTTTAAATTTGATTTTATTCCAAGCAGAGGGAGCACACTGGAGGTCGTGGTGAGGTTGATGGACATGGGAGGCCCAGACAGGTGGCAGGCAGCCCAGCCTCAAAGCCTGCTGTGGGTGGGCATCCACCCAGAGGTGCCAAACTCGCAGCCAGGCTCCCACAGCCTCACCTCGGTCAGGGTAACCGGCAGGGTCGCACAGCGGGTTCAGCCCCAGTTCACCCTGCCCTCAGCCTGACACAGCACATATTTTTACATTATTTTGTTTAGAGTGTCATGTATTTTATTCCGAGCTGTCAGTTATATTATCCATCTTATACACGTTACCACCACCTCTCATTATTTAGCCTGTTTTTCATAATTTAAGGTCCCTGGAGCATGCAGGACTGCAGTGTTCTGGTCAAAGATAATGAAGTGTCAAAAATGAAGGACAAGATCCATAAATAGGCAAGCAGCATTTTAGATTTCAGTTTTGTGTTTCTTCTGCTTATTTAATTTAGTTTTTTTTTTTTTTAGTTATCTACATCACCGCAAGCCAGTTCTCCATCAGGGAGGATAATACTTTGACTCTAAGCCAACCACAAAGTGCTGATGCTTCATGGAAACTGAGCTGAGGAAACAGAATCGTCCCCTGCATTGAATTGAAGGGTTGGGGTTTAGGACAGGTCTGATGTTCAGATGATTTAATAAACAACATACTCCAAGAAAAATTACAGAAATAATAGATTGGCTCATATCTCAAAAGACACAGATACACTAACTCAGCATCCATTCGGGCATGCTGATTGGTTTGTGTATGGCTCGTGGAAGATTTTAAGAAGAGAGGGGAGATGGGGACAGAGAGGGTTCGCAGTGCATTCCTGGTTCTCACAGCTTAGGTGTGAAGTGACGCCTCCAGACTCATCAGTTCTCATCAGTGTGAAACCATCACACCTCTACTTTAACTGGATAATCCAACTCATTATGCTTCATTAACCTCAGCGTATTTACAGTTACCTTTTAGCCTTGTGGGACACAGGTTTTGTATCCAGAACAAACATGGAGCAGGAGCTGCAGTATACAGTAAGATGAGCTTCGAGATAAAGAAAATGGGCACCGAGATGACAGCTGACACCCGAGTTGCTGTGACTATAAAATGATGGCGCTGGTGAGAAATGGTGGGATATAAAGCGGAGAAGATCAAGAGAGGGGTAGAAATCACCGCTGTCAGGTTCAAGGTTGGAGTGAGGTGAGGAGGAAGAAGAAAGGAGTGAGGACAGGATCATGCCTACTCTCTGAATGATCAGAAAACTCCCGACTTCTAAGGCACGGACATGATGGTGTTGGCCTATATTTTTTAACTCTGGGAGCCTCAGTGCTTTGCTTCGCCAGTTGAAGCAGCATTATGTTCTGGTCAGAATAAAACTGTGCAATATAAATTACATATATTCTAACATCCCATGTGTAGGGACTCTTTACGTAATCCTTCTATTATACAAGCACAACATGTACAGGGTGCAACCCTAAGCCTCTACATGCAGTCAAATCTGAACTATTGACACTGATTCCACATAGACTGAAAACATTTTTTATATTAATAAAAAGTTTTATACTTTCAAGTTTTTAGGCCTTCTCACTCAGACTCATTTAGATTTTTTTTTAAATTTAATTACAATGGTACATATTACAGTAACAATCTATTTTTATAGCGTCATTACAAATTGCAGTAATGTTTGAGAGACTGAGACTCTAAAATATGCTATAAGATAACCTTTACAGAGTGTAATGAGTTTGTTTGATTACCATTATTTATGCATTTTTATGTTGTAGTTTGTTGCTGCAGGGAATTCCTTTATAGCAATGCATTATGTTTTAAACTGTATGTTTGTATGTAACATGTGAATCTGGATAAGTAGCCTTGTCACGTGTCAGGTGAAGAAAATTATGAAGTACATAGTGTCAGTACATCACCAGTACAATAAATATCAATGTAGTGTGTGTGTGTGTGTGTGTGTGTGTGTGTGTGTGTGTGTGTGTGTGTGTGTGTGTGTGTGTGTGTGTGTGTGTGTGTGTGTGTGTGTGTGTTGTTATAATATATTGATATTTATTGGGTGATAATTGAATAATTGATCCAAAAATGGTCCTTTATTGTGAACATTGTGAGTTGTTAAGTTGTTAATAGTTGTCCTGACATAAGTGATGCTAAGGTTTAATTTAGGATGCAATCCTTTGCAAAATCACATAATGTGAATGTGCAACAGATCTCTTCCTAGTCACATGTTAAACCTGCAGCCGCTGAAAGCCGTGACTCAGTGTACAGGCACCTTTCTCTGAATGTGTTTATCGCTGGTTTATTTTTGCAGTGTATAGCTTCTTTACGCCTCCGTGTTATGATGTTTCGTTGGCTGACCAGATTTTAGGCAGCAGTGTAAAAAAAAAAGTGAATGCAAGATCATTGAAAACAAACCCTGTCGGTTCAACATGTGCAAAATACATCTGAGTGGAAAAAACCCCAAAAAGTAAAAACTGTTTATTGTTTTGAGCAGGAGTCAAAATTCACACTTCCACTCCTGTAGCTGAACTTTCCCAGACTCAGAGGGAGAGATACAGAGACAGGGTCTCAGTGAGGGAGTGTGTGTGTGTGTGTGTGTGTTTTCAGGGGCAGTGGCTTCTGCTTTGGACACTGATGGTTTGTGAGAATCTGCGGAGGTGTCACTTAACACCTCTGTGGCCTGGCCTGGACTTATAAACCAGTGCGAGGGAGCAGGGCAGCAGTCACAGCCTCCCAGTCTCTCCAGTCAGACCACTGAGTTCCTCCACACAACATGGATACCTCCTCAGTCTCTCTGCTCAACTATGGCCTGCAGTACCAGTGGTTTTCGGACTCAGAGCTCTCCAGCATTTCCTCTACAGAAACACTGTCCCCTGTCCACTCTATGGACTCCAGCCTGTCTCCTTCCTACCAGCGGCCTCCACAGTCCACCCCTAAGGCTTCTAAAACCGGATATTCCCAGAGCCTCAAATCTTCAACTTTCTCCTTGTCTGGACGTGGCCGGAAGTCAGGCCGAGCCACCCGGATCCGCAGCAAACAGAGGGAGAGTGCCAGCGAGAAGGAGAAGCTGAGGATGAGGGATCTGACCAAGGCTCTGCATCATCTCAGGTCCTACCTCCCGCCCTCGGTGGCCCCCGCCGGACAGACTCTGACAAAGATCGAGACCCTCCGCCTCACTATCCGCTACATCTCCTACCTGTCAGCGCAGCTGGGCCTCAGTGAAGAAGTGCTGTTTCAGCGAAGGGAGCAAGGAGACACCTCGGCCAGCGACACCTCCTCGCCTGACATCCTCAGTTACTTTCAGCACGGCTCTTTAGGCGGTCAGGAGACCCAACTCCAGAACCAGAACCTGAACCTGAACCAAAACCTGTACCCATCCCAGTGTCACAACCAGAACAGCGGTCTGCTGCAGTCTG
Organism: Trachurus trachurus; assembly: GCF_905171665.1. NCBI lineage: Eukaryota > Metazoa > Chordata > Actinopteri > Carangiformes > Carangidae > Trachurus > Trachurus trachurus. Next base: position 21,963,270 of record NC_139893.1, on the reverse strand, counting down.
GGAGCTGTAGTTTTGGAGTGGATCAGTACAATAAACAGTACAGTGAAGCTCCTCAGGGAGATATCAACATTGACACCATCATGCAGTCAGCTGTAACAACACAGCCCTCCTGTCAGGTATGTGGACATTTACTCATTGATATTACTAAAGTCATTCCTCATGTAAAATCTCACATTTAGCATCAGTTTGTACAACATGCTTATACATTTCCTGTTGTTTTCTTTTTTTAAACAGATGTGTGGCAAAGATTTCTGCATCCCGCTGGTTCCCAGAGAGTACTGGGGTTAAACACTCCAACACTGCGTGATCATCGTCCAACAACAGACACAAACTACTTCACTGTTTTTACTGCCTCACTGTGAATCAAGTAACTTATTTAAAATATATATGCTATTCTACAATTTTATTTATTTTGTCCTATGAAATGTTCCTTGTAAATATTGATATGTCTAACAACTATTTTTATATTTCTTTATACCACTATTTATAATAAAATATTAAAATGTCTTCAGTTTTTTTTTGTTTTCATTGTTGCTTCCCATGATGCAGTGAAGTTTTTCTATTTCATCATTCAGACAGATGTTCATTATTCATTTTAATAGGTGTGAGTAAGCAGCAGTTTAACAAAGGGCTGCAGGTTCAAATTCATTGGATTGTCTGTACTTTCACCTAACTGTATGAGGCTGTATGAAGCTGATGCTTATGGGAAAATGCCTCAGAGTGCCCTCTGCTGGTCACATAGGCACAGTGACAGCACACAATGTCAAAACAGTCTTCTCTACAGAAGAAGTCCCCAGTGGTGAAGTTAAAAGAAAAAGGCGAACCTGTCAGTCAGATCTTGTTTAATGCAGAAATGTTGAAATGATGAAATATTTAATATAAAATGAAGTGCACATATAAAAGTGGATGACGCTTCAGATCTCGTGTATGTGCTGACCACAGAAGAGATCATTAAGATTACTGGTTCAAGTCCTATAATTGTTTTGCTTTTTTCATTGTTGATCTCAGTCATTGCATCATTTCAGATTTTTCAGGTCAGTTAAATTTATGGAATTTATAGCAACATGAAAAAAACAGGTAACATCATGTAGTGTAGGATACAAATTAAATATAGCCTATATAGTAGATAATATCTTGTAAAATGTGTATGATATGAAGTGCTATGCATGACATGACATGTATTGTATACATAGAAACACTGATGTGAGGTGAAGAAAGGTGTTTTCCCTTGCTGAAATGTGGTTAAGTACATATATATTATATTATATTATATTATATTATATTATATTATATTGTACTTTTTGGCAAGTACTTAGCAAGTTAAAGGTAAAGCAAATTGTATGGCATAGGGAAGCTGCCCATAAGCCAATGTGCATGTTACAAAGGAATTAAGTGACATAAACCCCTCAAACTTGATTTACATCAGAGACATTAACATTTCCTGTCAGTCTGGAGCATGTGACAGGTGAGTAGTGGAGGGTGGGCAGACCAATGAGCAGCCTCTGCCATGGGTTATCTGGTGTATTTCATGTGTCTTTGCTAATGTGGCTCAGCAAACACATAGAGGGCCTTGGCACCGCTAAGTCTAGACTAAGATATAAGACCCTCTCTACTGTTTGCCTACTCTCACCTAGAGCCCAAATTACCTGTTTAAGCCAACGGAGGGGCCTTTAATATTCATAGAGAAGTGTGGATCTGCATATTAGGCTGGGGAATTAGGCCAGAGTGTTTAGTTTGCCACCTACATGCAGTTCATTTGATATGCAAGCAGCAAACCTAACACAAAGCCTAATATAGTCACTTAGGTCTTTCATCACAGTAAAGCTAATAAACTCTCCTGGCTAAAAGGATGTGGGATGAAAGGGTTAGCACTGCGGTGCTGATTATTCCCTCATTACATGTGAGTAAACACATCAGAGCTAATGTGGATTAAGAGAAGGAAGATCCCCTCTATCATCAGCCTGGGAGGGAAAAAGAAAGTTGACAGCTGGGGGAATTCAGGATGCATAAATAATAAACAGATTATGCTTTATAATTTCATGCATCTAGAATTATTTAGGCTCTCTTTCGGTGAGAAAATGTATATGAAAAAAATTACATTTCTATTCAGGCAGAAAACGGAATGTTTGAAGTTTTTTGTGTGTATTGATCTTATCAGTTTTAAACTTCAATCAACTTTATTAAGGTTGTAACTATTCAATCTTTTATCAGATGATACAGCATGACAGTAACCTGTTTGTTACAGACCAAGAGCTCAGCAGAAGAGAAATGAGAGCTACAGATTCATATTGAAAACGGCAAAAATATAATAAACAATATACAGTATAAATACCTGAATTATGAATGGTTTGCTTGCATTGATGAACCTAATGTAAATGAGGTAAATGTAGAGGATGGTGGAAGTTAAAAGGTCACTATGGGAACTAGTCCCTGGGTCAGCTGTCAAGCCTGCTGTCACCTCACACACCTTCCTGCTCACAAAGAGAAGAGAAAAAAAAAGTCTTTCAGCAAAATCAGTTGTTGGGAGTTCAATCGTTGTCCTTATCATTGCTGTGGATATTTTTACTAATTCTAAGTGTTAGTGTTGATCCTGCTTTTTGTTGTTTTGCATAAGTGAGTTGAGCTTTGTGCGCGAGACTGATTCACACGTCCAAGTCATGGGGTAACCCAGGAGTCAAATGCGACACGGTGGTTTGTGGGAACATGGCTCAGGACTCAGATCCACAGTCCACACCTGACATTCAAATCCACAGACCTAACCGAGAGAATCCAGGGGTCAGGAAAGGTACACATCACTGAGCATTATTTCAAATCATGTTCTTCGTGTAAATTACTTCTATACATTTGTGAAATGAGTGAAATCAACATCTGTTCAGATCTTTCTTGTAAGATTATTTTTTATAACATATATAAACATGAACATGATCTAATATATTTATGTAAATATAAATATAAATTAGAACTGCAACAAGTTTTCAGAGACAAGATTTCAAGCTAACATTAATACATTATAGCACACAAGTGTATTCAATTTTTGTTCTGTTTCAAATGAAGGAAGGAAGAAATGCAAACCAACAAGCAGTAAATGTGCAGGAAATGTTGTGTTTACTCTATAAATTAAGATGACATGTATGGACAGTACGTATATTACCCATTAACCGTTTGTATTATCTGCTAATGAATGTGTTTTCACGGCCAGGAAAGGGTGGTTTGTTTTTTTCTGAAATCAAAATGAAAACTGGATCACCAAAAACATAATACATCCTTTGAGCTGTGCTACATTTTCAGAACGGAGTAAAATGGTACAGTGGGACAGGGCTAGTTGCTTAACTTGTTTTGTATGAATGTTAACATGCTTGTGCTGCACACTCTTTCAGAGGGTCCTGGTTCCCAGCACAGAGGCCACAACTGCTGTCCAAACAGGAGCAAAGGTGTCAACTCCTCACACCACCCAGCTGCCCCGGCACACTTCTCCAGCCAGAGCTCACAGGGAAATAGATCCTAGAGCAGAAAGAGCAGATTTAACATGAAAAATTGTCTATGGATATTCTCATTCATCCAGGTCATAGTTATCTCTGGGCAACAAATTGAATTGAAGGCAACTGGACTTGTATTTGTCTAGGAAGATGTTTCACCTCTTATCCAAGCGTCTTCATCAGTTCGCAACGCATCGGTCTGACGAGTCCTTGCTAGTCTGACCAGTCAGACTAGTGCGGACTAGTGAGGACTGGTCTGACTAGTGACAACTAGTTTGTTGCCCAGAGCTAACATGAAGAATTATGTTCAATGAGACACTATACCATAATAACATGTGGATGTTGAAAGAATACAGATTTGACTGAACCTGAAGTTGTGGTTCTCCATTTTATTGAGACATTCATATAAACCATTGGTGTTGGTGAGAGACTAATTCTTACAAATAAAATCCCTCAGGTTCAGGGACAGACCTGTAACCGGTGCAGCTCCTGTCATGCCAGGGTCATGTTCCCAGGCTGCAGAAGTGTATAGTGTGAATCAGACTACTTTATGATGCTTGTGCGAGCTGCCACGTCACACCTTGTGCTGGAGCTTGCCTGTTTCCCATGGGACCCCCTGGCCTAGGTGTCAGCCCTGCTCTCAGAGCCTCTCAGGACCAGAGGTGGCTCTCTGAGGTGCAACCTCACACCTCCCACCACATATATTGAGCAGCCTCCCTGTTTCTCCACATTATCTTCTGACTGCCTTACCAGCGACACACTGACAGCTCACTGCTCAGGAAAGAGCCTACAACCACTGCAACATTGACCATGGAGAAGTCCTACTGCTCTACTCCCCAGCTCCAGGAGAACTCCTTCCTGTTTGACTGCGAGTCCCTGCTGGAGAAATGTTACGATCCTGTGGCCTACGATGCAGCTTCGGACCCGGGTTACTTCAGCGCCGTCAGCAGCCTTTCTCCCACCTCCTCTGTGGACTCCTTCTCCTTCTCACCTGCCTCCCTCCAGGCAGCCTCAAAGGAACAAGATGCCTTGGACTGTTTCCTCTTCAGCAGCCCTGAAGCACCCAGTCTTACCCAGGAGACACAGAGTCTGCCCTGCTCCAGACCTTCCACAGCATCTACCACCAAGAAATCAAGGTCCAGGTATCCTGGAAAGAAGCGCCAGACAGCCAGCGAGAGGGAGAAGCTGAGGATGAGGGATCTGACCAAGGCTCTGAATCACCTCAGGACATACCTCCCGCAGTCAGTGGCCCCTGCGGGACAGACCCTGACCAAGATCGACACGCTGCGCCTCACCATCCGCTATATCTCCTACCTGTCGGCTCAACTGGGCCTCAGCGAAGAGGTGCTGGAGCAGAGGAGATACTCAGGCTTCACGGAGCAGCCCCAAACCATCAACCAGTTCCTGGGTGAGCCAACAGTCGGCTACAGCCCGCAACAATCAAACTGCAATACCATTAGCACAGCCCAGCTCTCCGCTCAGCAGCACGCATATCAGGTATGTTCACATCATGCTTACAATCTTCCGTACATTTCAGATTCATTTACAATAAACTGTTGACTTGAACTTGAGTGAGTTTCTAACCAAACTCTGTTTTGTTTTGCCAGGTTCCTAGTGGAGTTTGCTTCACCACTGAGCAGTACTGGACGCCACAGCAACAACTAGAAAATGCTGCTTACTCTGGACAGTGTTAGGACCTATGACTCATATGACAATCATCTCAACTATTTTCATTGCAACAATGACCTCTATTAGAATCTGTGGGCAAAACCACACATTTTTTGTTATTTTGAACAAAATATGTGTTTGTCGTTTTATGTGTTTTTTGTATATAGAACTATGTATTTATTGAGCTGAGAATAAACATTATTATTCATATTAACCTTTGAGCTTGTTGGTGTATTTACTTGGTGCTTGGTTCCACTTCCTTACACAAACACTGCAGCAGGACACTGAGGTGTTAAACAGGGAGCACATCCCCTCTAAAGACTTTAAGGAAAGACCCCTGCTGAGAGAGGTGTCAGCTGGGACCAGTTAATTGGCACCTCTTCTATCCTGTGTAAACACTTCTTCTGCTTCTTGGGATCCTGAAAAAAACCCTCATAATAAATAACTGGTCCTGGACCGGGTTCAGAGTCTTGAGCAATTATCCTGTCAAATAAGTTTTATGTCTCTGTTGGTTCTGATTGTCCCACCTCTGTTGTGTTTGGATTCATACATGACCCAGAACTTAATATGGGCATAAGCTCTGTCAGTCTACAGTGGGAGATAGCTGCTCCACTTTGTGAATTGATGTTTCGCACTGTTCTTGTGTCAACAATGAGATGTGCGATGTTGTCCAGATGTCTGCAGCTGCTCTGCACCCTTCAACCGACAAAATACTTCATTGTGCTCCTTCTGCTTGTTCTCAAAAGAAAGTGTTTTTTTTATATATATATGGAGGTACAAAATGTTACATTTTTTTTTTAAACAGATTTTATTTCACGTAAAAATTATTTATTTCACGTTCATGTAAAAAAAAAATGATGTGATCTTTCAAATGTTGTCAGGGAGTACATACAACAAATAATATATTTTCCATAATCTTCATCTACAAAAATGTTTTATCAAAACTTTATATTACAAAAAATTCCCCTCATTAAGAATATACATATTACTTAAAACTTAGGTTTAGCTGATGTTTAAGTTACCCATGTGATTGATTCATTAAACTAGAGAGGAGGCTTCACTGTTGAACCAGTTAAGCACCTGTTCCTTGTTCATGGCCACCCAGTTCATGTTGGCTTTGGTTCTCTCCAGCGCCTGTTCAACTGCTGAGGTGGCTGAGCCGAAGTTCCCTGTGTTGTCTTCTTTGAACTGTTGCAGCTGCAAAGGAACCAGGTGAGAAAACTGGGTTTTATGACTGGCATTATTATGTAAAAAGTAGGGCTGGGACTCGATTAAAAAAATTAATCGAATTAATCAGAGGCTTTGTAATTAATTAATCGCAATTAATCGCATATAAATATTTGACCTGAGAACAGTGAGAAGCATTTTTTTCCACATGGATTTTAGTATACCATTGAATGACTGAATACATAAGCTTAAGCATTCAAGGTGGTACTTAACCAAGACCAACAGACTAGGGATGCAAATTGATACATACAGATGAAATGGTCTTTCCTTCCAATACACTATGATTACTGTAGTATTTAACTAGGCTACTTAAATCACAGTAGCATAAACTGATTTGTTGAACTCAGCCTGATGTAAACATTAATAAAAGTCAGTAACCAATCACACAGGCAGCTCCATGTTGTCCCTGTGTGATGTTCAGGGACAGGTCAGGACAGTCTGAAGACAGACAGCTCTGAGGGTGAAGTCCTAATGAGATGAGATGCACCTGTGACAGTGACAGGTCATAGATATAGCGCTGCAGCTGAGCAATTAGCGCTATATATCGCATTTAGCATGCGCCCGTGTCTGTGTATCTATGTGCAGGCAGAGATCAGAGATGGTGTTTTAACCATGCTAGCGTTTCACCAGCTCTCATCTCTGCCAGTCAGCCTCTCAAACTGCCGCCTCTCTCGCGTGCGGGCGCACCGCACGTAGACACACGTGAGAATTTTTTTTTTTTTTGAAAAATTAAAAAAAAAAAAAAAATTTAATAAGTGCGATTAAAATGCGTTAATTTTTTTTAACGCGTTAATTTTTGTGTAGTTAATTAATCGTAATTAATGCGTTAAAGTCCCGGCCCTAGTAAAAAGTGTAGAGTGTGAGCACTAGACTGTCACAGAACAACAGAACAAGATTTTCTCAGAAGTCATTCAATATAACACTTGGATAATGTTGTTTGAGCTATTTGTACTTTGGTAACACTTTATAATAAGTACACACTATTAAGCATTAGTTAAGCATTAATACGTATGGAATTCTTCATTTATAATGCATGAATACTCATTAGTATGTAGTTTATAAATACAGTTAGTGCTAATCAATAATGAATAAAATATTTTAACTGTGTTTATAAACTACATACTTATGAGTATTAATGTGTAATAAATTATGAATTCAGCATTTAATGCTAAACTAATGCTTAATAATGTGTACTTATTAGAAAGTGTTACCTGTATTTTTCCTATTTCATGCCACTGTATTATTTTACTCCACTACACAGATGTAATTCTTAGTTAAGGTACAAAATGAGTAACTGTTTGAGATTTTGTGAACAGAACACATGAGGAGCCTGAAAGATTGACAGAAAATTAGTTTTCAAGAGTTTTTTTTATGCAATAATACCAAATATCATTGTGAAAATCATCATGAGTAGAAAATCATTGTGAGTAGAAAGCAAGCAATCTGAATGTGTCACTTTGGGCTGTGGGAAGTTGTGATGGACATTTGACATCTTTGATGATATTCTCTAAAGAATTAGTTGATTAATTAATGTTGAATTTAATCATTAAAATGCTGTGTACATTCATGCATCAGTGCAAATAATATTATCTAATCCTCTTTGTTAATCAAATCAGAACTGATGGATGCAAACCAAAAACTTAGGCATTGCAAATAAGACCAAATAAAGGTGCAACTATACCTGCTTGTAGTCAAACTCAGTAGAGAAACGTTTTGTCACTCCATCAATTAGTCTTCCAAAGGAAAATGATCCACCACCATAGCTGAAGAAAAGACAAAAATAGGTGAATCATTGTGCAAACAAACAGACTCTGTCACCAAAGGTGTTACGATGGACTCTTTTAATTTGTGTTTTCTCCATAGCAATGTGCCAACACAACTTGGTGGTACTTGTTGGGAAAACTCACTCATTGAATATGTGGTTCCAGTTGGCTCTGATAAAGTCCCAAGCCAGGGGTTGACCGATGGGGTTACCAGCAATGTAAACAATGGTGAAGGTGGCATCCTGCTTACGGATCTTATCTGGGTCCAGACAATACTCCAGATACCTATAACACATTCACCAAAACAAGTACTATTGTAATGCTTCATTGGCCACACCAAAAACACCAAGTACAAAGGTCCTCTCGTTTGGAGCATTGGTGTAAAATCATGAAACAATGAAAAAATAAACACCCAGCAATAGGTCACTGCAACTGACCTGTTCAGCAGCCAGGGCTGTTTGGCACATGACAGAGCATACATGAGTTTATCAGCCTCTGAAGCAATTGTAGCATTCTTGTACATGGACCATGCAAAGTCCCACTCCTTCTGTCCTCCTGCTGCAATGGCATTGCAGTACACTGTGGACCTGAGATTGGCGCTGATGCTGGAAGGTTTGAAAAGACCGGAAAGAGTTAAAATGATTGGAAAAGAAAAGGAAACATTGGAAGTAAAGAAACTGTGGAGGGTGAACACACTTGTTTTTAGCTGGGTTTTCCATCCACTCTTTGAACCAGGCAGTGGTCAGATCATTACAACCTGGCACTTCAGTGCTGCAGGCCATGGAGATTGCATTCACCTGATTGTACCTGGACAAAGACATAAGATGATACATGGGTCGAGAGAAATGACACACAAATCAAGTCGTCCAATAAAGCAAGACGAAGGGTCAACAACAACTATGCTAATAATGCAAATTGAGGCTCTTCATAAGCTTAGGCTAAACCTAAACACTAACAACAGAAAAATATGCTAATGTTTATCAGAGGGTCTGTTTTTCAAAGAGGTAGCCTAGAAGATACAGTACATTTTGGACTGGAATGAAAGATAAAAGAAAAATCCTGCTTTTTCACTCTGACTCACAAAGAATAACAACAATTCATCAAACATGTTTTGACGTGAAAAAGTCAAGAGCGCTCTAGTGGACTGATTGTATCCTAGATGAGTGGAGTACAGAAACAGAGCCTGGCTCACATCTGCTTTCTATCTTTTCACTGATAGGGTGTTACCTCACTTTTTCATTTTTCCCTTTTTTGGCATTTATCAGGGTTGCTAAAAGAACCCCTGAGAATAAATCTGCCATCACTATATCTAAGTATTTTCTTTATCTGCACCTCTCAGCGTGGTACAGTTGTACATTCATCGTATTGTATCATTTTTCTGACCTACCTCATCTACCAACAGCAGACGGTTTGCGCAGCAGAATTTTTTGCTTAAATTTAAGAGATTTTACCCTTATTTCCCTTTTTATGTCATGATCATTGCAACATTATGACAAGAGGCCCCTGTATCAACCCAAATCCTGCCACATAGGTGTGTTTGACACAGACATGGTTAGAAAACAGAACATGATGTTAACATCCTTACTGGTCAGTGTGATTATCAGGGATCTTTGTCCAGTTGGCAGTGAGAGTTTTGAAGTGGTTGAACAAAGGAGTGACCTGTTTCTTTATGTAAGCCTGAGGAAGGAACAGAGTGGGTCATTTGTTAGACAAGAGAAATCTGTCATCCAGAAATAATTAACTAGAGTTGCATTCATACGTTCATACTGATTAATATACAGTACCTACAACTTTTCAGTCAATCAGTTCAATAATCATCATGCATGCCATTGATCATTCTTTACGAACCTGCATGGGTCCGTACACTTCACTGCGGTCAAACATGAGGAAGAAATAGTCCAAGTTACGACTGGCTGTCTGCCAGGGCATGTACTCCACTTCTTTACTGAGGAACTTGGTAGTTCTCAGGGCTAGAGTAGTGTTCACTATCTTTGACCTGAAAAGGTTATATATTACTACAACATTGTATATTTTATACACATATTTACACATTGGCACATATATTTAAACATGATCTCACCTTGCAAGGTTAAAAGCATCATCAATAATCTGAGCCCGGTTGATCACTGGAATATCCTGAAAAGTGAGCAGGGGCCTTATTAAGGAAATTGTCTTTGGAGGTATAGGTGGTCATTTAGCAACACTGCAGCCTTACTACAGCATCATTTCCATTTGCTGGTGTTATACCTTATGTTTAGAGCTGAGTGCTGAGAGGAGACGCTCCCAGTTGTCAGAGTCATAGTTGACTCTGTAGAAGCCTGCCATATTTATGTTGGCCACCAACCAGTCACCAACACTGAGAGTCATGTTGTTGTTTGTGGCTGTTTGGAAGGACATGAAACATTAATGCATATGTTTTTTCACCTTGAATTCATCACCCATTAACTGCTCTGAAAATACACATGAGATAAACCTAAAACCTTACCTTCTTTCTTAGTAAGCCAATATTGGTCTCTCTGTACTCCAGTCTTAATCCATGTAATGGGAACATACCACTCGTAACTGAAGTAAGATCCACCCAGCCATTCATATGAAAGGACAGTGCACAAAGAGAGTAACTGGGTTTAGTATAGTATTGTAAATAACATACTGTTCATTCAATAGTATATTTTTACATTAAAAAGTTGTTCCTACTTGAATGGTGAAGGTCTGTCCACTACTGAGTCTGGATCCAGCAGGAAGTGTTTCTGTGTGACATTTCCCGTTGTGGTGTCGATGGTGATCACAGGGAATCCCATCTGAAGGATCCATCGGTTCATGATAACCTCCACAGAGGCGGGCAGTGATATGCCAGCTTCATCCACTGCCTGTGAACATGAATGTTCAAATATTAATAATAACATTCGTTACTCACTGCTGAAGTATCATCTTTTCCTTTTTAGATAGAGGGCAGCCTTCAAATGTGATTTGAAATATTTTTAATAATTTAATTTAATTTAATTTAATATAGCCTAGTAATTTAACATTTTAATTCTATATTTGATTTTACATGAAGTAGCTTACTAAAACTTTTAAACCTTCACCTGATCTTCGGACAGGCAAATAGGCAGAAGTTAAGTCAGAAAATGTAATATCAGGTACACCTAACTGTAGCAACATCTAGCTGGAGCTAACATTGGCCACCATTTGACATTTTTTCCTAAAGACCCATTACACATTAATGAACTACGCACTCAAAACAAATTTGCCAAATAACTGGTGAACATACAGAGTGTGTGGCTGCTTTAAGGGCCATATATAGTTGAGAGCAAGACAGCGTTAAAAGAAAGTAAATAACATAGGGGTGCTGACACATGACTACGGTAATGTTTCTGTATCTGTTGCTTAATGTATAGGTTGCTAACACATCTATGATAAGTCAGCAGCAAAAATATCTGTGTTTTAGTACAGGATGAACAACACCAAATCAATAGTATTAAATGTATTTCTGTATATTATAGATGTGCAGTAGGCCATTTGCATTATATTTATATGAAGAGTTCATTTGCAAAAGCTGATAAGGAAATTCTAGAATCTTCATTTTTTATAAGGTGATATCAGTCAAACCAAAGTTGAGTGACTATATACAATATGTGAGCTACAGAGAACTGTGGGGTTTAGAGATCACCCCTTTTTACAGTAGCCTATATTGAAACTCAGTTGCCATGTTTCATGAAACTGATATGATGAAATGATTAACATGCTGGATATGTTGTAAGACTCACTCTTAATCAGTGGGTTTAGCTGAATAGTGCCACTTAACCTTAAAGGGAACAGTTTTTGCTCAGTGTTGAAGGCATTATAATTACATGTTTTGTGTGAAAAGAGCAGTCATGATGATGGTGCTATCTCACCATTTGCAGGTGCTTCCAGAGGTCTGTGTAGACTGTGTTGTTATACTGGTACTCCTCCAAGTATGTCTGCAAACACATCATAAACCTTCAGTTATACTTTTGTGGGGAACAAAATAAATTAGGCTGGATGCAGGTCACTAGGTCACTTTTACGACACGTTCAGATTACGATAGTTATCAATATAATCAGCTGCACTTACATGGAGTCCTTTGGAAAAGACAGACTCAGTGATAAACTCTGAGAGCATCCTGAGGACTGCAGCCCCCTGTAATAGAAAATGGAAGTGAACAGTGTGTGAGGGTGATATATCAGATGTGACAGAATTAGAGCAAATCTGTTATTGAAGATCTGCAATTCATTGTTAATTCTGTTCTGCAACCCTCATAGCAGAAACAGAAGTCCTTGATACGACTCATCGTTACCTTGTGTATGTGATGGCGCAATGGGGCTTGCAGACAGCTATACATTGGGATAATGTTGTTGTGGTGTTTTACCCTCTATTATACTCTACCTTGCTGTATGTGATGGAGTCAAACAGTTGACTGATTTGATCTGGCCTCATGATCTCCTCTTCTTTGGATGAAAGGGGATGGGAGGTGGCTAACGCGTCCACAGCCATCACTCCAATGATCTCATTCAAAACGATTAAATCTTTCTAAAACACAAACAAACAAACATACAAAGTGTTGGTGTAATTGAATACAGTGAGTATATTAGCATCACAAAATGTGTTCAGCTGTTATATTGATTTCTATATCCACATTTCCAGGTCTTGACTGACACTATGTCATCTTGGACAACTCATCTGACAGCATGCAGAACCTCACCATATTCCATTTTGGTTCAGCATAGTTGGCTCCAAGATAAGAGACATAGGTGGCAAATCCTTCATTGAGCCACAAGTCGTTCCACCACCTCGTGGTCACCAAGTTCCCAAACCACTAAGAGGACAGACCATTATTTTAAGTACAACCACATTTCAAAGATACCGTCAAAGATTTGGTTGGTTTTAGGGGGGTAGTACACCACTGGGATTTGTTCAGTGTATTACCATGTGAGCGAGCTCATGGGAGATGACCGTTGCCACCCACTCCTTGTCTCCATTGGAAGACACATCAGGGTTATATAAGAGGGCGGTCTCCCTGTAGGTGATCAGGCCCCAGTTTTCCATGGCTCCAGCACTGAAGTCAGGAAGAGCGATCTGATCTAAAATGATCAAAAGGGTTGGAACTGGTCATTTTTCGATAGCTTAATTTACTAAATCAGAGTGTAAAGTAAAAATTGGCTAATTCACCATCCATGTGGTGGCCCGTGGGTGTTTGTGGTATACCTGATTTTGTGAGGGGGTACGGTGAATTGTAGTATTTCTCAAAGAATGCCAGTATGGGCCCTGTCTTCTCAAGGGCATAGTTTCCTTGGCCCTCATCTATGGCTTTTCTGCGAGCCCAGATCCTAATCTGCACAGAAAAAGTTGTTTATAGAGAGAGTCCTGACCACACCAGCAGAGGGCAGACTGCAACCAACCAAGACGGCAGGGCAGCAAAGAATAGGCCAAAACGGGTGTGCTTCTGGTAGCTTGAATTGTTAGAGATATTTCTTTTTCTTTTTGGCTTGGATTTGATTACTTGTATGTAACTGTTCCAACTCAAGTCCTAGGACAGCAATGTTCAGACTCTATTGGCATAATTTATACTGGCCCTTATTCAAGCTGTAGGTGCAACTGTGGTCCAATAGAAGATAGCAGATTATAGTAGCAAATAATCCAGTATTAGTAGCTGAAGTTGTTTGGGGGCAAAGAGTTGTTCCCAAGGTTTATTATTAATGTTTGAACTCATTGTTCTCCCTTGTTCTGCTCCACAGGGAGGTCACAGCACAGCAGTTCACAGTGCTACAGTCATATTTAACTATTAAATAGCAAACTTAACATACTCTATAAAATGACTGGGAAACAAAAGCAATACTGATATCAGAATCAAGACACCTTACACCATTTTCAGTGTTTGGTTCTGATTGTAAGATTTAATAAGATAATTACCAAAACTTTAGCTCCTGGTTCCGTCCCAATGTAGGAAAACTCACACACAACAAAAGCCAGCAAGTAGGTTGACATGATTTCTGTGGGTTCAAAACTTGTCACGGTTACATTCTGGCCTTCCACAGTGATGTTGACAGGCTCTGTGTGGGGACAAAGATGACAGAAGGTTTAGAAATGTGGAAACAAGAGCTCATTATGTGGGCATAGTACACTACGGTAGAGCACTTTATGTTTGTAGCTGCAAAATCGAATATATAAGTGTATTATTGATGAAGGAGGAAACAGTGAAACAGGAAGTTACCATGGTTCATGGCATTGGACAGGGCCACGGTATCCTGGGGGTGAATGAGTGTCATGTGGAAGATAGCTTTCATAGCCGGCTCATCGAAGCAGGGGAAGGCTTTCCTTGCATCTGTTGGCTGCATCTGGGTTGTGGCCACAACTCTGATGACAGCAGACGCCCACATCAGTATAAGAAATGCCAACACCCCACACTCTCAGACAAAAACATAATTCCTGTGTGGTGTCTCTGAGTTATTCTCTAAAGTTTTTTTTTTTGTTGTTGTTGTTTTTAGGAAGTAAATCTGTCTTAGTCACCTATGTGTTCTTGCTAACACCTCCAGTTTCCACTGTAAATTTATAATGCACCATGGAAAATGTGTGTGAGGCAGCAGTTGTAATAATATGTGTAACAAAAGGTTTAAAATAAATATCTAATCAGCAGACTTGGCGTGCTCAACTCCACGTATGAACAAGTAAATCGGGTGCCAGTCCGACTTTAAAATAAATATTGCATGGATATGCATTTCCTTTTGCTACAATGTATTTCTTGATACAGCCACTAGGAGGCACCAAAGTGGGAATATTTCCTATCCTAAACATAGCAGCACTTATAAGCTTTTGGCATCCTGGGCTGAAAGGTGTCTTAATTGTGAAACTAACAGCAAGTCACAATGGGAAACAGGCAAAATGTGAGATATTTCATAGTTATAACAAGGACTCAGAAGTGTTTGCTGGTTGATTTTGTCACGATTGGAAAGAGCCAGGTAGGTTAGCTGTTTCCATGTGTTCAGTCTCTGTGCTGAGCCAAGCTGCCTACTGCTGGTTGTAGTTTCATCTTTGCCATCTCACCATCAGATTTTCAGCAAGAAACTACATTGTCCAAAATAGTAATTCAACTAGCTACTTACTATATTTTAGAATGCCTTGGTCAAATCCTTGCTATGATATTACTCTTGAAACCCAACTGAAATATTACAAACCAATGAAATCTGATTTTTTTTAAACTAATAATAATAATAATAATAATAATAATAAACATCATACTTTTTCACCCCATCTTCATCGTATTCACTCCTGTAGAATCCTCCCAGGTCGTCAGCAAGCTCCCCAACGAAGTCAGTGAAGAGCTCATAGGTGCTGTCGACCTGTAGTGGGCTGTTGAGTTGGACCACCAGGTATTGGGTGGGAATCTCCAGCCAAGTTTTCTTCAGCCCGGGAGCAGTGGCTCCATTCAGGCCTGTCAACACGGCACGGTGTCCCTCAAAGGTGGTGAGATTCAGCTTGTTGGAGTGGATGATGATGAGGTCGGTCTCCTTCACACACCTGAAGACCACTGTGGAGTTCCCAGTGAAGATGTACAGTTGATCTTTGTTTGGCACCAGCCGTGGCCACAGGGTCACATTGTAGGAGATGGGAGCAAGGGAGTCTGGGAGTCTGTAGCGCTGCCAAGGCTCCTTTGGGGTGGACGGCGTGGTGGAGGGTGGTTGCGTGGTGGTATCAGGGCTGGGAGTGGATGTGCCTTCATTCTTAGACTTCTCCTGACTGTAAACCACAGACAGGGCTATGATGGTGGCCACAGCACCGACGGCTACAACCCCACACGTCACGGCGACCGCTTTGCTGATGTAGAAGCCTTTCCCCATGTCTCCAGCAGAGAAGAAGAAGACAGAAGGGGGAAACTGATGGCTATTTATGTCCTGCCGTGTTAGATTCAGCCCAAAGTTAATGGTTGATCTTCTGGGCCGGGAAAACAGCTGAAAGTCCAAAACAATGAGTTGGAGAAAAAAAAGTCCTTGAGATAAGAGAGAGTTCTTCCCAATCTGTGAACTTTATACCTGCAGAATGACTCTGGATAATGGCCCTCTTTAACAAGTTGGCCTGTGTTGTCTCTGTTTATTCACTGCTGTAAATTGTGTGGTGGTGGGAAAAAAAAGTAGTGGGCGTGAACTAAGGGTGTGTGTGTGTGTGTCAAGTGTATACAATACAGATCTGGCTACCCAATGGCGAAATGAGTTATCCTCAAATATTTTGAAGAACATAAATTATTATTGGTTGACCAAAAAAAGTGAGGCCCACACATATTTACTGAATGTGGAATCTACTTCAACAACAAAAAACAGAAAGAGATTTTTTTTTTTAGATTAGAATGCAGTACTTACATAAATCCACAGACAATCAGTCAACCCTTTCCCAATTAAAGCAAAAAGTTAAAGAGAATTGTTAGCACTCCATTGAACTGAAGAATGATGGATCTGACGGTCTGAGACCTCCCCTTATAAGAAAATCAAAATCCCTTCGTAGACAATTGTATTTATAGGAAAGACAGTTTCTCAAGTAACTTATGGAGAATTGTGTTGCTCTGATGTCAAAATGAGTCAGATACTGACATCATGTCTACACAGACAACGCAGTGGAAACCGCATGTGCCTGCTTCAGTCTATGCAGGATGCATTCAGACACAGTACACATACTCTGTGTTCAGCCACAGTTTGGCATAAGTCAAAGTCCATCATATAAACAATTTATTTTACCGTATAAAATGGAAGAGAATAAACCTGAAGTCCTAAAAACTGTCTCAGGTTGCATTTACATGTAAATGGACATGAGCCCTACACATCCTCGAATACACAGCTATATCAACCTCAGTGTTTTGATGTCTAACAATAATAATAATAATTGGTCATATTTGATAGAGGAAATAATAAAAATCATTAATAAAATTACAAATCTCTACCTTTAGTAACATGT
Source organism: Trachurus trachurus (assembly GCF_905171665.1). Classification (NCBI taxonomy): domain Eukaryota; kingdom Metazoa; phylum Chordata; class Actinopteri; order Carangiformes; family Carangidae; genus Trachurus; species Trachurus trachurus. The sequence goes on along the minus strand of NC_139893.1, from coordinate 21,946,178 downwards.
CCTGTAACTTTCCAAAAGCACCGAGGTGACATGTGGCAATGACATAGCAGGAGATTGCACAATAGTAACTGTCTGTGCTTTGTCTTAGACCTGTCGAGTCTTGTCTTCAGGAATAATTAAGTGTTATTCTTTGTACATTTTTCAGAATGAAAGCAAAATCCAACTGGGTTGCAATAGCAGTGACTGTACTGGTTTTAAACCATGTGTTGTAATAGCTGGGGGTCTTTTCCCTTTAACTGTAGCCAAGTGATGGTACAAAGCAAAATACAGTGGCCACAAACTCAAAAAAAGAAAGAAAGAAAGAAACCCAAAGCCACTGGCTCATAAGACCTACTTGCACTTTCAAATGTATGCAAAACACTTATAATCTTTAATTCAATATCAGCAGCATACTGTATATAAAATATACAGATAATCTAACATATTGCTACCCTTCACTCATCCAAGTAAACACTTTTAGAACAACTGCACTACAGAGTGGCACACAATAAAAATCATAATAAAAATCGTATCAGATCCGATTACCCTACAGCACGCCACTTCCACAACTGCCATAACAGTCCCTTTTAAAAGTGGGGGGTATGGATAGAGGAAGTCTATCACAGGTGAAGATCGACCTAATAAATTACTTCACAGAGAGTTTTTGGACTTTTAGAATTGATTCTCTGATGTATCAGGGTTTTTTTTCTGGCGTACTCCTATGGAAACCAAGTGAGGTAAGGATGTTTTTTTCTTTCATAATCATTTATCTAGTGGTCATAGTGATTATGAGAGGGAGAAGTGAGGTGATGTAGTGTAAGTAGTGGTGGTGGTTGGGGATGTATGCATGGGTAAGTCAAACACAGCACCTTTCTGGTTTGATTCCAGCTGTTAAACTAGCACTGCTTTGTTCACGCAGGAGTGTTACTGAAATCATCACTCTGGCCCAACCCCACCCTGAAGCGGATCCTGCAGTGCTCAGCTCTTCTTCCTTCCTTCCTTTATTTTTTTTATTGTGCAATGTCTTAATATAATAAAAACATTTGAATTATATCCTGAGTAATGTGGGAGAGTACCTGAACTAACCAAGAGAGCTAAGCCTTCCTTTGTCTGACATTATACAGCTGTTTTCATAGCATGTATCATGACTCATGAACTTTGTGACACAACTGCATAAATGAGTGGAGTGCCTTTTTGACCATATTGTTATTTTCGACTTTATACTGGTCAGTAAAATCTTACCTCAGCTGCTTATTACCTTGAGCCATCAGTATTACAACATCTGTTTCAAATAAGCTGAAGCAGAAAAGATAATCGTGCTCCAAGGTTCTTGAGGAGTGTCACACAGAAATATAGACAACAGGAAGAAACCGGTAGGGCTTTTAATTATTCCCGTTCAGCAACACTTTTTATGGAAAAGTACATTGAGACATCATCATCGTCTTCATGAAGCTCATAATTTCATTTCTCCTTTGACTCTTTCTCTTGCCAGATTGGTTTTAAGAGGACACACCACACCATCTTGCTAAAACTCATTTCATTTTTGTGCAGTTGCATTTGATCACATTTCTGGGGTAAAGGTGTAAACCCCCTATTGTATCTGTTATTAGAGCAGGATCCCTATGATACAAGCAAAGTTGCATCAAGAATATGATAACAACTCATATTTCCTCACGATGAGACATCAAGTAAGTGTAGCAAGCCTCAGTGGAAATATTCAGATGATGATGACTGAGTCATTTTTACATAATCTTTCTGTCCCACCACTGGATGAGCAAAATGATTCTCAATGTAAAAAAAAAAGTGATTTAGTGTTGAAAATCACTGAGCAAACAGAAAAACTTTGCAGCCATCACACATTCACATGTGGTCCCACCCACATCTAACTTTATTCATTAAAGCCATCACTTTGAAAAACAGTATGACATTTCATGTTTATGGTATGAATGAATTGCATATAGAAAGTGAAGTAGATTGATAAAAGAAACTTAAATGAATTACTTTCTGGCAATAAAAGCAAATGTTATTTGGATAAAATGACAGCTAGATGAGTGAGACCAACTTATTTATTTACCACAACATCACCGATACAAAGTTAAACCTGTGCTCCACTGATCATCTTTTGTCTGTCCCTGGTTCTGTTATGTCAATCGTCACCAAGAAAAATGGCTGGTTGTCTGTTGTTCCTGAAGATTATTATAATTGTTACACATTACATATCCCTGATAGTTTAAAAAATACATATGATTGTGATGTTCTCATGTGGACTCGTCAGTAAACCACTTAAGCACATTGGCTTTGTTCTCTGCCACCCATTTTATGTTGGCTGTGGTCTTTTCTATGGCCTGCTCCAGGGCTAAGGTGGCTGAGCCGAAACCCACATGAAGGTTGTCTTCTTTGAAGTCCTTCAGCTGGAGAAAGAGATAAAGACACAAAACCTGAATTTTCATATTCTGCTTTTTTGTTGTCCTTCTCGAAATGCAATGTGTATTTGATGGTGGTTTTAGTTGTGTGGGCTGCAAACCTCTTTCAACTCAAACTCTGTAGAGAGTCTTCTTGTGACTCCATTAATTAGATTAGAGAAGGAAAACGATCCTTTTCCGTACCTAAAACAGAGAGGATGCAGTTCATTTTAAAGATGAAGTGTAAAGTCACTCTGTAAACAAGAAAACCTTAAAATAAAGGCAAATAAATCATGTCTAATGATGTTGGACATGTGTAAAGGACTCAATAACGCCTGGCTGCTGTGTCTGAATTTGAATACTTCCATGAGTACACTGTCATGTAGTAGTATACTATGTAGAATACACTATGTAGTAGCCTACTTACTTCTGTAGTGCACAAATTTTGACGGTTAGTGTTGTCTCAAATCAAATACTGTTGTTGTGCACTTGTTATTTCAATTAGTGATAATGAACGCCTCAACTGCATTTTTTTTTTTTTTGCTTGTGTGGGCCACCTGTTTACTGCGAGGTGGAGAGTACGCCGCCGCTGCCGCGTCAGCTGGCTCCTCTTACTGGTGGAAAACATTGGCCCACCAGTATGTTGATTTACATAATCTACTCCACTACGTAGCCAAGGCGGCGATCATTGAGGGTGTTAAGTGTCCCTGGGTCCACACTCAACTTTTGGACCGTTTTGCGTGCACCATCCGGGTACAGTACACTGCATTTTAAAATACTTGTGATTTGAGACACACTTACATACACAAAATATTTAGTTTAGTTTTAGTTAATGGAAGTATTTGAATTGAGACACAGCAACAGTCTTCATGCCTAATAAGCCTCATGATTATTGTTTTTAATCCATCATTAGCTAACTACCTCTGGGGAATGACTGAAGAAATAAACACTGGGGGTAGTGTGGGGTAAACAAGTGGGGTAAACAAAAAAAAACAAAAAAAAAGCTGCATATGCACAGAGAATTACTTTACATCTTCTCTTTGCTGATTGTTTTAATAACAAACGCTCCACTGAGGAATGACTTACTGCTGGAAAATGTAACTCCATCTTGCTCTGACAAAGTTCCAGGCCAGAGGCATCCCCACAACATTTGCTGCGACGTACTGGATGGTAGAGGTGGCATCTTGTTTGCGGATCTTAGTCGGGTCCATGGTGTATTCTAGATACCTGGCACAACCAAAACATTTTCAAACAAGGATCATTCAGTATACATATGTATATACTGTATATGCATACCTGTTGTACTGTGTTTCATGGACAAATTGAAAGCCCAGGAAAAAACAAACTAAAGCTATTGGTCAGATTAAAAATGCCTCCACTTTGCTATAGACGACTACCTCGTCCGCCAAATTGTATAAATTAACATAGTCCACATATTTGAACACTCCACGTACCTGTTCAGAAGCCAAGGTATTTTGGTGCAGGCCATTGCTGCCCTGAGCCGAGAGGCTTCAGAGGCCAGAGTGGCATTCTTGAACATGCTCCAGGCAAAGTCCCACTCCTCAACGCCACCAAAAGCTATGGCACTGCAGTAAACTGTGCTTTTCAAGTTAGGGTGTATCCTGTTCACCATCAAGGTAAAGATAAACCATACCAAAAATGAATGCAAAATGTTAAACACACAATTTAATAACATGCACCTGTTGGCTGTTTGGGGGCAAATTAACATCAACTACACAAACAGTGAAAATTATGCAATTATGAAACATTAAAAGAACAGACATTAACTGCTCCGTACTCACGGGTTGTGATTTGGATTATCCATCCACTGTTTGAACCAGCTTTTGATCAAGTCCCTGCAGCCTTCAACACCCATACGGCAGGCTACCCCAATAGCATTGATCTCATTATACCTGAGAAGAACGACAACTGAGAAAATACTGCCATAGAAACACTGCAATACTGAACACCAATACCTGTTAGGTTCATTTTGAAACTTCCTCTGCTGTTATAAGTATTCTTACTGGTCGGTGTGTCCTGTTGGTACTGTGGTCCAGTCGGCTGTTATAGTCTTGAAGTACTCAAAAAGGGGCAGTATTTGTTTTCTGAGATAAGCCTAAAACACATCAACATGTAGATTTTTTTTAATCCAGTCATTTACACAGTTCTCGTACTGATAGTTTTGGTTGATTGGTTGTAAAGTCATACTAACTTGTAAAGCTCCATAGACCTCAGTGCGGTCAAACATGAGGGTGTAGTAGTTGAGGTTTCTCAGAGCTGACTCCCAGGGGATGTAGTCTTTCTCTTTGGACAGGTATGTGGTAGTTTTCAGGGCAAGTGTTGTATTGATTATTTTAGCTCTGCAACAAGGAAACAAATCATTCACATGCATTGTCGACTCACAATGTCTTGGTAGTGTTTAAATACGTTTCCAGCTTTTCCAATACCTTGCCAGGTTGAATGAATCATCTATGATCTGTGCTCGGTTGATGATTGATAAAGCCTAAAAGAAACATCAAAACCAAACAAGTGCATTACGTTCACATACCATGGCATACTTTGATAGTGTTGCAGACAGAAATAGTGTCTTGATTTTTTTTTTCCTTTCCTCATAAAATCATAGCGTCCTGATCCTATCTGGAAATGAAAATGTGCAAAAATGTGCGAAACAGGAAATAAGTAATTAAGATCCAGACACCTTGCTCCCAGGTGAGCGAGCCCTACAGGTATCTACAGCATATTGCTCTCTGGAGCAGTGCTCCAAAATCTACCTTTGTTGTATGTGTGACAGATGTTGTTCTGGGACCTGCCCTGAGCGGGTTTCGAACCTGAGTCTCCAGCACCGCGGGCGATGATGCTAACCGATTTGCCAAGAGGCCAATGGCCACTTGGTAAGTAGGTTAGCACGTCTTTTATGGGTGAGTGAGTTTAACTTCAGTACCGCTAACCGCCACACGCCGTCACTTCTACTTACTGGTACCACCTGACTGTGACTATACCCGCGGACCGCCGTTACATATGCATAACCAAATATTGATAGACATGAATTTGAAATATGGATTGAAGTCTGCAACCTCCACTAAACTGCATGATGTACATTTAATCCTTTCTTTAAGTGGGCATAAAACACATGGCATCAAAGCCACTGAACAGGTGAATGGGCATGTGGCTAACCTGGTGGTTGGTGTTGAGTAAGGAGAGGAGTCGATTCCAGTTGTCAAGATCGTAGTTCACCCTAAAATATCCAGATACGTTGGTGTTTGCCACCACCCAGTCCTGTCCTGACACCCTCATTAGGCTGTTGGTGTCTTGTCAAACAAATAAAACAAAGAGAAGCGAATATTTAGCTACTACTATAACTTCAGATATCATAGTCAATCTGGTAGGATGTTTTGTATTGGAAGTCAAAAGAAGAGCAGTGTTACTGTCATCGTACCTGTCCTCTGAAGGAGCCAGTGCTGTTGCTGCTCCACACCTGTCTTCATCCATTTAATAGGGACAAACCATGTGTAACTAGACAGAAACACAGTAGACATAGACATGTTGAAATAGGAGTATGGCTATAGAGATGTCAGTCTGGTGGTTTGTCTCACTGTTGGGCTCTGATCCAGACTGTATGATTGATTGCCAATGAAATTTGGTGTAGACACCGAGGTTGAATTATGCCTTCTGACAGTGATATACTAACATGCTAAATAAAGGTGGTGAACATTGGAAACATTGCACCTGGCTAACATCTTTGACATGTTCCCCATGTGTTTACCATTCAGCTCAAGTACAGCCCACATGTGAAATCTTAAGACTCCAAAGTACATGGTCTTAAGTGCCTGTAGGAAATGCCCATGTCCACTCTTGCTATTTTAAAATGAGAAAAAACAGTCACCAGTGGCATGGTGGTTGGTGGACTACTATTAAAATGGAGTTTGGCACAGAATTATATTCTATTTGTGGGAGGTTTATTATTGATGTCCAGGAGACATCCATGACAACAGAATGGCAACATAATACGAAACACATAATATACTGCTTTGACTTTGACTGATGACTGTATTGTAATGCTCCACCTGAGTTACCCAAACTTCTCAAGCACATTTTCAGGACACTCTGCTTATGCTACAGGCACACTGTGCACCAGCCTGGGTAGGCAAGGCTGCTTAATCTGAATAGCACATTTCATACTAGTGACCGTGAAATACTGAGCCATTGCCTCCACACCAGGTTGAACATGCAAAATCACTTCCTGTCGCCTCAAGATAGCAATGCAGGCTGATCATACATCACTTTAACACCAACATAACTACCTGTGGGTACAGGTGTGTTTGCTATCCAAACAATGCTGGATAGAAGAATGAGAACTTTGTTTGCCTGAAACTAGCAAAAAAAAAACTTGCATTAGCCCTAAACACTTTGTAGACAGAAAGATAGAGCCCTTATGGGTTGTTTTATTAAGGTAGACATTAAAATGAATGGTGGTGTTGAACTGTGAGAAGACAATATGCAGGCAAGGGGGAGAAAAATGAATGGAGGATATTGAATCAGTCTCATCATTTATTGTCTACATGGAACTTACAGGATAAGGTAAAACTGATTCCTACTTGAACTGAGAGGGCCTCTCCACTACAGAGTCAGGATCCAACAGGAAGTGTTTCTGAGTGATACTTCCTGTCCGAGTGTTAATAGTGACCACTGGGAAGCCCATCTGGAGAGTCCAACGGTTCATGATGTCATGGACAGTGTGTGGAATATGAATACCTGGTGTGCTGTCAACGGCCTGGAAACAAATAGAAGACAGCAAGAATTTAGCACTCACACCCACTGAAGCTACATCTGTGAAAGGAAAGTCTTTAGCAGAGCTGACCTGTTGCAGATGGTCCCACAGGTCTGTATACACTGTGTTACTGAAGGCAAATTTGTTGAGGTAAGACTGGGGAGACAAAGTAGTGAGGCACAACCAGTCAGTCATTCACACAGGAAAGGGAGAATCTTGAATTCAAAGGAATCATCTTGAGCAATTTAGTGGTTTACCCACACACCAAATCATATTTATAAAAAGATTTGCTTTGATTTGTCATACCCGCAGACACACAGTGGCAGTGGTAATTAAGTTTTGAGACCCTATAACAGGGTTAATATACTCACACTGAGTCCTCTGGCAAACACCGGCTCAGTGAGAAACTCTGACAGCATCCTGAGCACAGCCGCTCCCTGGAAACCACATACACAGAAACAGCCTGAATTCAGGTGGTTTGAATTTCTCATAACAGCAAAATATTCTGTATTCAATCCAAAGCAAATATTAAAACAAGATGTGGCCCTCATGGCAGAATACTGCTCAGACAGAAATGCCCTGATCCAGGAAGTAGCAATGGGGGGAAAAAAAGACTCCGATTGTTCAAAGGTGTTGTGATTTACTCTGAAGATAACACATCAGGTAAAACATATTTGAAGCTCATTGTTGCCTTGAATACACTGACAGATTTAGCCATATTAGCTGTTTGAGAGAAATGTAAAAAGAAAAACAAAGAAATTGTAATAAATCCTGCCTACATGAGAGGACCGTACCTTGCTGTAAGAGATGGTGTTAAACATCTCGCTGATCTGAGCAGGCTCATTGACCTCCTCCTCTCGCCGGGACAGTGGGTGAGAAGAGGCCAGGGCGTCCACGGCAAACACTTTGTGCACATCATACAGGATGATTTGGTCCCTCTGCAACAAAGCAGAGAGGTGAGTTAGGGTTGTTGTTTTTTTAACCAGACCGTGTTTACGAAAGGTTATTGATGATGTGTGAAATCAAACTACAGAGGTAACAAGACTACTTGTCTTTGAAGGGGACAAAAACAGCTTTTACTATGTTCCAGGTGGGCTCAGCGTAGTCAGCTCCCAGGTATTCAACGTATGATGCAAAGCCCTCGTTCAACCACAGGTCATTCCACCATTGTAGAGTCACCAGGTTGCCAAACCACTAAAAAAAACAGGTCATAAAGTACACAGTGATAAATAGTTCGGGAACACCCCTCAGTAAATTTCATCACATTGTCAGGAAAGTTGTCTTTTCTAGGAACACTGTTTCTGACAGTGCACCAAACCTTTGGCTAACATTACCACAAATCTTCCTCTCCAAGAAATATAAAGACCAAATCAACAGGGGCTTAAGAAAATTCCCGACCACAGGATTTCACATCCATTATGATGGCAGGTTTTAAATACATCTAAAAAGTAAGCAGGGTTAATTTGTCCCCTGATGGTGATCTGTCATCTTTGTGCTTGCAAAGGGAGGCTGAGCACTCCGACTAAATTGCTCATGACATTCCTGTGACCCAGCTTTCTTACTTACTACAGTGTTTTTTATTTTGTATTTTTCTCCTAATTGCTCAAACTTGGCAGGCATGATAAGAACCATTTGGAAGGAACATTACAACCAACCATGTGCGCAAGTTCATGGGAGATGACTGTTGTAATTCTCTCTTTGTTTCCAGTAGAAGACTCGATGGGGTCGAAGAGTAGAGCCGTCTCCCTGTATGTGACCAGACCCCAGTTCTCCATTGCACCAGCATTGAAGTCAGGCAGAGCGATCTGATCTAGACACAACAAGGGCAACAAAAATTCAAATTCAATTCAAATTGCATATGTTAGAAATGGACCACTAAAAACCACAGCACACCCAAATGTGATCCATTTTCTTTATTGTCTCACTAAATAAATAAACATTATAATGTTAATATGCCTATCATATGTTTTCTTTATGATAAAATCAGACAGGTGAATTTAGCACACATTGAGCCATCAATTGGGGCTTGATTGAATAAAAATGTACTTGTTTGGTTGTCCGACCTTCATGTTGTAGAAGTTATTTAGTAGTTAATGAACATAAACATCAACATGTTAGCAGTGTCACTGTCCGCATGCTAGCATAGTGATGCTACATAGTAATGTTATAGTAATATTACCAGAGGGCGTCATTTAGCTCAGTTGGTAGAGCAGGCCCCCCATGTGTAGAGGTTGTAGCGCCGTATCGAATCCCTACTCGGGCGGCCCTTTGCTGCATGTCATTCCCCCTCTCTCTGCCTCCCCATTTCCTGTCTCTCTCTACTACACTATGAATTAAAGGCTAAAAAGCCCCAAAAATACTTTAAAAAAAGTTTTTTTTAAAAACCTGTGAAAGTGCAGCCCCATAGAGCCACCTCATGTAAACATTGAACATTGAACATCTTTCCCATTGTCAAGACTGAATGTTGGGCAATGTAACATACACAAGTGATAATGATATTTCTGTGCTGATGCTGAGTTGGCCTACCTGACTTAGAGAGTGGGTATGTTGCGTTGTAGTAGCGCTCAAAGAACTGAAGGATTGGTCCGGTAACACTGAGAGCATAGTCACCTTGTCTGTCATCAATGGCTTTTTGTCGAGCCCAAATTCGGATCTGGAGAGATTTAAAAACTTGTAATCCACTCGTACTGACCTGAACAACAATGAAACTACAAACTATGAGATAAAATATTCAGAAATACAACATTTCTTACCAGCAAATTGTTGTTTTGGTTTGACTGAATGCTCACAAAGTCACTGACAATGAATGCCAACAGATATGTGGACATTCTCTCTGTGGGCTCAAATGTTGTAATTTTGACAGGAATCCCATCAATGTTAGCGTCCTTGGTGTCTGTACAGGGAGAGGAAGAATCAGACCTTAACCTCTGTTAGTATTGACAGCATCTAGTTGCTGATTATCTTGTAACATGTTGTACAAGTGTGTAATTATTTACAATGAAACTGTCTCAACATGTTTGTTCATTGTTTTACACATTTAAAAAAAATCATTTTCAGTACCCTTTTCTGATTTTATTTGATTCAAAATAAGCTTTTGTGTCGATTAATTTTCCCTAATTTATCAAAAAAAAACCTGAAAGGACATAGTGTTTGTATTTCTATAACGGACCAATTTCCCTGCCGTTGGATAAAGCCACAGTGCCTGGCTCATGTTTGATGACGACACGAAAGACAGCTTTCATGGCCGGCTCGTCAAAACACGGGAAGGTTTTCCTGGCGTAAGTTGCTTGCATCTGTGAGGTAGCAACAACTCTGCAAAACATTTTGATTGACAAAATAAGACATCAACCAAATGAAACATCTAAAGAGAAACACTGCAACTATTAAATTGAGCCTTCAGAGCAGCATGCTACTGATATTTTTTTTCTTACTTCTTCACACCATCCTCAACGTATTCACTCCTGTAGAAACCTTCCAAGTCATCTGCTAGCTCTCCTTGAAATTCAGTGTAAAGCGTGTAGGTTGTTCCCACTTTTAGTGTGCGCTGCAGCTGAAGGACAAGATACTGTGTCTTCACCACGAGCCAAGACTTTAGTACTGCAGGTGCAATGTCTTCACCCAGGCTATTCAGTTTAGCATGGTGTCCATCTATGGTGGTGAGGTTCAGCTTATTGGAGTGGATGATGATGAGGTCTGTTTCCTTCACACATGTGAAGAACACCGTTGATTCTCCAGTGAAGACGTACAGGCCGTCTTCGTTGAGCTTCAGCCTCGGCCACAGGGTAACGTTATAGGAGATAGGAACAAGGGAATCTGGCAGTCTATAGTGGTCCCAGGGCTCCTTTGGGGTCAATGGCGTGGGAGCAGGTGCAGGCATGCCGGTGCTGCTTGTTTCCCCATCTCCAGGCCTTCCTTGATTTTTGGCCTTTTCCTTGTCGTAGGCAACGGACAAAGCTATGATTATCGCAAAAGCAATGGCTGCCAATACAAGCAACCCCAGGCCCACATTTTTACTGATGTAGTAGACTTTCCCCATGTCCGATTCAGGAGTTCAGAGCAGGACTCCAAAGGCTCTCAGTCTGTGTTCATCCAGTACAGCAGGTGTCTTGCCTCCTCAGTTAATGGTTGAGCAATTAACATGGCAAAAAAGACATTTTTATAACACCTAAGGAGAAATGGAAAAGTGGGAATAATGAGTGTTCAAAACTGGCACTGTACTTTGATCATGTACCTACAGTAGGTGCTACCACTGTAGTATTATATAAAATATAGCCCATGTTATATAGGAATAATGTGGTATAGAATATGTGATTGAACCAATACAAAAGAGAGGGAATGTGTTGCAATGATGAGTACTGTGGTGGAGCAACTTTCAGCTCTGTGGGGAGCAAGCAAATGGAAAACAAACAGAAGTTGGTGGACAGATGTATTTCAAAAAAACTCAGTGAACTGGTTAATGGCACCCTGCAACTGCTGTTGTTATGCAGATACTGTATCTATATAGGCTACATTAAAAGAATATGATAAATGTATCCACCATAAGCTGCTGATGTTTCTCTTTTAGTCGGGCGTATGTGTCAGATGCGTGACCAAACGTAAAATCCCATTAATAAAAATACCGTACTGACACAAAATTAAAAGACACTATAGGCCTATAGTTTATAATCGTTGATAACAGTCCACTGAGCAAAATATTCACTTTTTATAAATATGTTTTCACCATCACCTTTTACACTTAAAATACACTTTCTCTTTCGACATCTTTATGTTGATTTTTCTTTCCATGGTTGTTCCAGTGAAGTAACTGCTAAACCACTCAATGTACCGAACTGTGCAAGGATGTGTTTTGGCAGTGCAGAGCTAGCTTAGCATGGCACAAAGAGAGGACACACAACCTGCCAGAGGAAAAGTTTGCTCATTTACTCAACTCATGTAATTCCTGATTAGTTTAACCTGCTCCATCATGATCTCACGGGGATATAGCCTATGCCAGAACATTTGGTTACACTTTACTTGAAGGTATCGTCATAAGAGTGACATGACACAGTCATGAACATGTCATAAACATTATGTCAATGTCATAACGTTGTCATTACGTGTCATTCGGGTTTTGTAGAGTTAGGGTTAGGGTTAACCGAATGACACTTAAATTGTGTTACCGAACATTTCTTCCTACACTCTGTCACTTCTTGGAGTCCCAACAGGTTATCATGACTCCAGCTTTGTTATTGAGGGGGATTTAGTGCCCTTGGACAGTCAGCTGTTTTCCCTCGTCATGTCTAACATCTTTATCTAAGATAAGAAGCTGCTGGTTTGTTATGTACAGATATAATGGTATGCCCTTAAATCTCAGCAGAAAAAGTGAAAACATCTAAGTCTCAAAATGTTGTGTTTTTGCTTCAGTAAGTGTTAGTAATATACTTCTTTGAGTACTGAATTGAACTGAACCTAATACAAACAGCTTCTGCTCTGTGTACATGTGTAATGTCTTACTGGATCAGACAAATTCTGTTTATTAAAAGCACTGCTTTTAGTACAAAGGGGAACAGATGTTTTGTTTTGTTTTTTCACTACAGCGCTTCTGTATTTTGAGGGATCAAAGAAGTATCTTCAATATGAGGTCAAAAGTCCCCTGTGTTATTGCTTCCCCCCCCCCTCTTCTGCTTCTTATTATTATGGCATTACTGTTTTCCTCTCCTTTTTTATTATTGGTCTGTCACTCATGTTTTTATGTCCTACTGTTTATTTCACAGTCGTCACAGCATTTTAAATTTCACCGTCTTAAACTCTGCTATGTGGGTTGTTTGTGTTTAATAATGACCACGGGTTAGCTGATAACTTTTGCACAGGCAAGTACAATTTGACTACATAAAAGATCAAAGTGCAACATTATGAAAGACCTAACCCAACCTGATGCTCTTTAATAATCCCAACAGTACTGCATGTTATGTTTCATTAACTCATACACTATACTCCATAAACCCTGATAGGGACATAAGGTTGCAACAGAAAGTCAATAAAATGATATCTGTTCATTCTGTTATGGATCATGTGTAGAGGTTGTATTGAGTTTGTATGAAGGCGTCCTGGGATTTATTCTTCTGTGTACTGAAATCAATTTATACTTTATCAAAAATTATAGCAAACAAAACTTCCCAACACAACCAAAATTTCCCCATGTGAGATAACTCTTCCAGCATTATTGGGAGGCATTTTTTGGCAATCTCCTGCTCTGTATCACAATGACTTCACATTATCAGTAGCCTAATTGCACAGGGATCAGCCTTCGCTATATCTATGGTGCACTGGATACTGACTCACATGAAAAAAGATAAGAGAAGATCATGACACGCTGTGTCAAGGTACTGAAATAATTTGTTGTACAAAATCCTGACTGTGTTATTTTACATTGTACTGATACATCCCACATTTCCTTCCTTCTTAGCTGATACTGTGAATAGATGTTTCCACATTGATGTCAACATCTAACCATCGTACACTGGGGATTATATACAATACCAGTAAGTAACCACAGTAACTTCAGCAATGTCTGTAGTCAGCTGTTCTTAAACACAGCTTGTCTTGGTCAGTGCTTTATTAAAAAAATATTTTTCATATTAATAATAACTTTTATGATATCCTCCTAAACTAGTTTTATAAGAAAAACCTCATACTGCAGAGAAAATACAGCATCTACCATTTTCAAAGAGGATCAAAGTTGAAACTTCTGTAGTGGAAAATACTTTATAGATGTTGAGTGTGAAGGCCCGCTCTTGACTTTGGACCTTGAATATAGTTACACACGGTTCACGTTGTGACAGCTGAGCCATCTCCATGATAAATAAGCAAACTTTACCTACTGCTGAGGATTGTGAGATAAGGTTGAAGGTCCCTAACTGACGCTCCTATCAGTGACTCAGTACCATTAACTGTGTGCGTACTGTCAAACCTGTTGTATGTTATTCATTGTATTCTATTAATAATAACTATTGTGTCTGCAGTGATAAATCAGCATTTATCATTAGAGATTAAGGGTTACTGCTTTTTGTCTTACTAATAAAGAGCTGTAAATGCTGATAAGCTGCTAATAAATAGATTCTGGTCAGAAGCCAGGTAGTCTCTGTGGTGACATGAGGAAGCAGCTGGAATGACGGCATCTAGAGTGAAGGCTGATGATACATTATCTTCTTTCTTTTCTTTTTTTTTAATCTGTCAGTCCAAGCACACTTTTTAATGTGGATTACTATAACCATTCTGGTTGTTACGTCAGGAAGTAACAAACGTGATCATCAAACAACAAAATCAGCTGTTTAATAGACCATATAAGGTGCAGCTGTGATAAGAAGTTCTTTATCAGCCTTATCTACCATTTTATTGATTTGTTCATTTGAGGAAAGACACTCAGGCTGAAAAGATCAATAAGTCCTTCAGGCAAACAGAAACTGATCTTCCACAGTTGTTGCCATGTGAACTTGACACCCTAAGGTAAAGAACATCTGGAAATAATGCATCTGCTTTTGATTAAACTCTGCAGACTGAGACCACACAGACATGGACGCTCTAGGATCTCAATATTAATCATGCTGTCAGCCATCTGCGCTTCAGCCATGCAGTGACCAAAAGATGAAAACAGCTGTGCAGCATGAAGTAGCTGTAGCGATTTCCAGTGAATACTTACTTCTTCTTTTTTAATGCCTTTATTGGATAGTATAGTTGAGAGAGACAGGAAATGGGGAGGCAGAGAGAGGGGGAATGACCGGCCGATGAGGGATTCGAACCGGGGCCAACTGCAGTGAGGACAGTAGCCTCTACATATGGGGCGCCTGCTCAACCTACAACCTCAGCGCCCCAAATACTTACTTTTTAAACTTCTACTGTATACTCTGCCAAATCAAGGCAGGGTGCAGTAATTACAGAAGCAACTGACACCAGGTGAAAATGGTTTAAACTCTTCAGAATAGAAGCTGGTAGAAAGGCTGAGGCTGAATATTTTACCCAACAGAGCCCATCCTTGACTTGGACACAAGTGTTTGGGTTGTAATACAATTGATAGGCTATATTATTTATTTTAACCACACCAGATCAACCACACCAGAGCAACATTGACTGAAACAAATCCTAAGGTACTGGTTTCTATGTGAGCTTTAGCAGGAGTAGCTGGTGTTTTCTTTTTTTTTCTCCATAATCCATGGAACCACCATCTAACTGCTTTTACTATATATCAGTTCATGAAAATGGATAATTGTCATTTACACCTTAACTGAAACAAATATACGTACTTAAAATACAATCATACTTGCAGCATTAGGTGCAAGAGCACAAGGCTGCTGAACAGCTTTCTGCCACAAGCTGTGAGACTTTTAAACAAAAACTGAACTTTTACTGATCTCAAAGAAACGTTTCCTCTTAGACTAAGTTTGATTTGATTTGATACTTCAGTTGCCTGCCAGAGACATACAAACATAACATACAAATTAAACCTCAATATGACAGAGTTAAGTACAATCATGTTGTGAAAAAGACATGGGGACTAATAAGAAAGTTAATTAATCAGCAGTGTGTTAGATAAATACGTCTAATGTGCTAATGCACCAAATGTCCATTTAGGCCAAGTTTACATGCAATAAAAGCCAAACAAATCACTCTCACTTTTCCTGTGCCAGCAGAGACAGAGGGATAATGTGGGAATGTTTATCTTGGGGAACCCAAGTTACATATTTCCATGGAGTGAGAAATGACAACAAAGGAGTCATTTGATCACCACTGTCACATAATGTGGTTTCAACTCAATTCCCGTCAAGTACTGTGCCTTACTGGAGATTATTGAATTAAATCAAAATAAGAGTCTAGTTAGTGGTAGAAATCTCTAACCCAAGACTGGTGACATCTAAAAATGACTAAAACTGGACAGCTTCACTGTTATCTCAGTCTGGTCAATATGGTGAAATTGGTATATGAATGGTATATTACCAGCATTGTGCTTGCATCATCTATCTCTTTTTAAACTCTTTGCCCTTTTAACCACACCAACCACATTTACTGTGCATTATCAATAAGTTTATCTTATCTTATAAATGTGAAGGTAAAGGTAAGCACACATAGGCTACACACATTATCATCCTACCTGCACATGAACCTGTAACCTATCTCAGCTCTGTATGGCCTCGGTCTCACACTGTGCAGATAAGCTGAGTTTACTTCCACTTCCAGCACACATTGGATGTTAAAAGACATCCAATAACCCCAAGGAGAGCCAGAATTTAAACTGTCATTTCAGCAAATAAAAAAATCCAATTAAAAAAAAAAAAAAAAATCACCACTGCATCGTTCAGAGACTGTTTACTGTTTATGGTTGCTTGCCTCATGTAGGTTTTTCTTTGTAATGAAACCACTGGAAATGAAAGTGGACAAACAGGGAGGAGCGACAGCTGGCAGCTCCGTCTTAAATTTTAAGAGGTCAATGATCTTGTATATTGATTTTCATAAACAGCATCATGAAAATGGAGTTTACAGTTTATATACATTTATATACATTCATGCACCATCGATAAACAGTCAAGGATAAACCTTTCTGTTGCAGGCCAGTTCTGACAAGCTTTCCTGAGTCTGAAAGGAGCAAAGCAACAGATGCCAAAGCTTAAAAGCTTATGCACAAAGAAAACACAAGTTGCAACAAAGAGAGTGCAGCATGGTGTTTAAATTAACATACCAAAGTGGGGAAAAAACAACACATACCAAACTCTGCATGGCAGGATGTCCCGATGCAGGTCTGCATGGGACGCACAAGCTGAGCTGAAGAAATCCCGGCTGATGTGTAACATTCACGTTCTGCATCTGTGAAGGCGGAGGTGGGAGGTGGTAAGCACTACCAAAGGCTTTACTAGGGATGGAGTGGGGGGAGGGCGGGGTGGTTGGGGACAACTCAGCCCCCCCCCCCACCCCCCCACACACACACACACCCACACCATCAAAAAATCCCAAAATTAGTGGGAGGAGGAGGAGGGGGTGAAAGAATGTGGCTGTATCAACGAGACTACAAACTCTTTGTGGTTGAACAGAAAGAACTCATAGGAACGTCAGAGGTACATAGTGTTCTGACTGTAGTTTGGCATGATGAAGACTGGCGACAGTTACAGTGACTCAGCCTTCTTTCCTAAAGGTTTGCTACAAGTGAGGCGGTGCACAAGAACTCACAGTCACGTGTTGTATATTTTTCATTTATTTAATTTCTTGGCAAGGAATGTCCTTGACACCGAGACATATTTCATTCCTCAAGAGGCTTGACAGGATTTTAAAGAATATGGCTTGGATGTCACTCTGGCTCTGAATAAATCAGGCCGCTAAACACAGCAAATAAGACACAAACACACTTACAGTAACATAAACATTTAAAAGATGGAAAAAAAAAAAAAAAAAAAAGGTCAACATCAGTCTGTTGCTTCTCTGAGCAGATGTTGGCAAGATCCCATCAACACAATCAAACTAGAATTACATACTGAGCACAATCTGCACCCAAGAGAACAATAACAGTATGCTCAATTCATAAGGATGTCAGAGACACAATATGATTATATAAATGGGAAAATGAACTGTGACAAGAGCCAGCTGGAGCAATCTAATCCCACCCTGTCTATATGAGATAAGATGTGTTTTTTGTGAATTATAGCCCCATACAGAAGTCAGAGGCTCACATTACAGTGAACTCAACTCAGTCCAAAAGCTCATGTCAGACAGGAGGGAACGCTCTCAAAACTCAGACAGAACAATCAGAGATGGATGTCAGAGATTTGGAAGAGCTGTGCAGGAAAAACACACACTAAACAAACACATTCACTTCTCATGTGGATAGAGCGGAGAATCAACAAAAGAACTACAAAACACAGAGAGAACAGCAGGACATTTATAGATATTAATATTACTCTCTATGCTTTACAGAATCAAACTTTACATTATTGTGCAAATCCTTCAACTGGAGCAGTCTGTAACTTGTACAGCGGAACTCACAAATAAACCACAGCTAATCTCCCGTACATGAGAAAACATTGGAATGAGAGGGAGAGTAAGCCGCTGTGGCTCTATAGTACACATATAAAAACAGGTTTCTCTGCCTCTAATGCAGAGCTGAGTGGAGGGCGACAGAAGAGAAGTGGAGACGTCAGTGGCACCTGCAGAGCTCAGCTGGGATGCTTCTCAGAACGGGGAGAGGCTCGGCACTTTGATATTGATGTCTCCGATGTTGATGTTGCGAGGAATCTCGGGCAGGTTCATGTTCTTCACAGCGGAGACGGCACGAGCGGGAGCCGCTGATAGACCTCCCTGTCCAAAGACACAAATCACAGAAAACAGCTTTAAAGCTATCGGGAGAAGAATTCTTCAGTGACTATAGTGTGATTATAGCGTAGTTCACATTACAGTTGAGATGATGCAACAAGATATTTGGATGTACATACTGTGTTTTCCAGCTGCAGTCCATTTACTGTACTACAAATTGTGCGGATTTTAGAGCCAACATTTTTTTGAAGCACCTAACTATATTGTGTTCTTGGAAAGCCTTTTTCTACTTTTCCAGTCATGGGAGCGTGAAGAAACATTCCAGGAAGTCACGGTGCCACGCAAAGAAACAGGCCACTACATGACCCACTATAAAGCTACAACTTTGACCTTTTGAGACTTTTATACAGTGAGTTTTAGACCTGCTTTTTTCAACAGCATTCAGCAGCTCATGACTATAAAGCACGTTCTCTGATTTCATATCCACTGTAAAACTGTCTTTGCACCTGGATTTATTAGATTAATTTATTTCTGCTAAAACCAGTCAAAGGGTTAACAGGAATCTGAAATGTTGCATTTGTAGCTACAAGCTACACCCACATTTCTGACCAGTCTTTGTTATGATAAAGGGTAGGAGGTCATTTCTGGTTCTGCTGCATTAATTTTGACATTTCCCCAAAAACGTGTACAGCTGAATCTTATGTTTAATGTAATTTAAACAACAAAGTGAGGGGTCATCGGTGTGGATGTCTGAAGAACAAAAAACACATTCTTCACACTAAAAGCCATTGTTTTGGAAGATGTTTAGTGGGGTGAAAGAATGTAAAAACACTGGTACGGCCCATTAACATGCTTGACTGACTGACCTCTGACTTCTCCATGCGGTTCTGAACCTCCACTTGAGCCACAATCTCATTCATGTTGGTCTCCAGTACCATGCCTCCCATCACCACCTCCTGCAAGATGTAATGGACCTGAAGACAGACACAACACAGCAGTTAATATGCAGCAAAAGCTTGTGCACCTGTTGAATTACAATCATTAAAACAGATCGACTTGCATTCTCACTGTGACTTCAAATTAGGAGGATGCTGCCAAATGCAACAGAAAATCCTGACTTGTGTCATGCTTAAATTCAATAATATAAAACATGGATTAGCTGCTGTTCCAAATGGCGGCCAGATGTAACCGTTTGAAGCAGTAGTTTATGACGGTGGCTTGTTTAGAGACTCAGCATCTCTGTGTTTTTTGTATAAAAGAAAATGATGACAGAGGAATAAAAAAGAGTCTAGTCTCTGGAAATAAGATCTCAAACGTGGTTCAAGAGGAGACGGTCTCAGTTTCACTCTTGAGTTTAAATTTGTGAATTCTTGTGGGTGGAAAAGATTCCACTGCATCAATGCAAATCCACTGCAGGTAATACACCGACTGTGTCTGAGCGCATCACGCAAGCCCATGTAAAATATCCATTTAAGGATGATACGCCAGAAAAGAAGTGCCTGCAACAGCTTGGAAATCAGTAAGTTACAGCCAGATACGTTCGTACATTTTCTCTCTGCAGAAAAGTAGTTGGATGTGGAAGTGGTGTGTAAACCTCTGCAATTTATTCATCTTTGCATGTGCATGAGAGGCTAATAATATTAAAGGAACTTGGGGCAGGATGAAGAAATAAGATAAATAATAGTAAGATTATTTATTGATGTAATGTGGTGATTTCTGTACGTAGGCTACAGAGCCCAGAGGCAGCGCTGCTCTTCTGTCAAATACACACATGAAGTTTCACTTTTCATTCAAACTAACGTGGCTGCCACGGTTGTTACATTTCATCAATGAGACCAACATTGATCTCCTATAAAGAATTACCGGTAACCAGTCAGCGGTAAATCTCTTAAAACCTGCGGATAAGTTACTCTGCTCTTTTTCTCCCCCGGGGTGATGATGCCTGTTGCCCGGCTGAGCAGCTCATGCGACGGGCTGCTGCCTCCGTGACGAGCTCTGATTGTTTAGATTGGGAATCTAAACTGTGACTTTCTCACATGAAAAAATATTAAAACGTAATAAAGTGACGTTATTCCTTTACTCGCCGTTCAATGTTTACTACAGACCTCCGTGCGTGCCTCCGCGGTATAAAGTTGGTAAACTACAACTGCGAACAGCATCATGTCAAGCGACTAAGTAAATAAACTAACAATGTTTATTTTAGTGTAACTTTAGTGTATTTCTTTGACAGCATTAGCGCGCTCATTCAGCAAAATGACAGTTACCCAAACATTAACTTGGGTCCACGGCGCTTGTCTTCTTCCATATCCGAGGCGAATGCTGTCGAGGACGCACATGCAGCGTCATTTGACATCATTTGACGTCACATCCCCAGGAGTGCGCGGGAAATTCGGACCCAGAATTGCAGCGCATTATGCAGCACACAGCCTGTTCAAGGCAACGGAGAGATACGTGGGTGGGCTCATTCTTTTTGGTTTTGAACGCTTCATCACCCATTAGCAGTAAAGTACTTAAAATGCACGTGTATTTTTTCCCAAATCCTGCCCCATGTTCCTTTAAAGTTTGAAAACACTGCAAATGAGTTTCATTTATATTTTCCCAAATCCATGCAGGTTTGCAGCGTCCAGCTACCAAACTCTCCAAGAGCAAAGGAGTTTCATTCAAGCAGAAATATTTCCACATTTCATCTTAGGAACATTCCTCAGGCCAAACCCCACTGCACCACATGACATCAATTTCCTGCTGGGAAAATTCAAACAAGATGGCCGAAGATGTGTCTGATTAGTCTCCAATAACACTTCAAGCTCGACTCCAGGGAGAGAAAATGAAGCCTTGTTGTAGCCGGGACAATGCATAGCTTCATTCTTAAAAGGAGCCTGTGCATGATTTAAATGCTCTTTTTTTTTTCAAACTCAGCTTCTGAGGAAGAGAAGACTTTAAACACTGATGCTTTTCTTTTCATCATTCAAACCTTCTCATGTTAAAACAAAACCAGCCCGCAGGCACGCCGGACAGTTTCACTTCTGATGTGAAAATTTCAGAGGTGCAGGATCTACTTTATGATGTCAGGAGCCTGCTTTGATAGACAGTATCAGCTAAAAATCCTCTGGTCACACACTAAAAAGAACTGGACCACTTAAGCAGTTGTAGCTTTTATTAAATGCAAAAGCATTTATAGTAAATGCTGATTTGGAGTTGACACATAAGATCAACATGAGTCAACAATGTTGTTTTCAAGGTTCATGTTGGGGGGTGGGGGGGGTGCTAAGTGTGAATGTGTCTAACACCAGGAGGTGAGCACATACATTTACTGGCATAAAGTTTATTTTTAAGAAAAACTGTGACAAAGGGAATCAGAACCTGGCAGACCCATCGTCTCAGTCAACCACAGTTTTGTCACCATTTCCTACTGCAGCTGCTCAGAATCTTAAAAAAAAAAACAACCTAAAAACTTTTATCGTGAAGCAACAACAAGCTTTGTTTCAGTCTGTACTGACAAGACACCATATGCAAGTAGATTGGACTCCTCCAACAGATAAGAAGCAACAGTGAAGGTTGTTCTGCCACTGGATCGCGGCCATAGTTCAGAAGTTCATTTTTTGCTGCTAAAATGTTTCCAAGTCAAAGCTACTTGCACGTTTATGAGAATTAAACTGTGGCACACACAACACTGGAGCTCCTAATTAGTATTTTCACTAGACATTCAATTTACTGTCAGATGTGACAAAGAAAGGGGGCAAAGCAGCTGAAATCTTTTTTTTGTTTGGGTTTTTTTTTAACTTCTAGGATGATTGATTTTGAATTGATTAATAATTGTACTTAATTGGCCAGTGGCAAAAGGTCAGAAGAAAAGCTCCCACTCACCTTGTCCATATGGAATATGAGGTCCAGCTCACAGACATTTTCAAAGCATTTGTCCAGTGTTTCCACGAACACCTGATACAAAGAGGATTGGATCTTAACACAGCTCATTTATAAAACAAACACCTACATGTAGAGAAAGCTGAACCTACAAGGGTCAGATAGAAGGAAGATTGTTTGAGATTATAATTACACTTGAGGGCAAAACAAATATTGAATTTCCTTCAGGATGTGTATTATACTGTATTAACACAGGAAGTGAGTGCGCAAACACTAGTGTTTCATATTAAATGCCAATTCTAATGCCAATTAAAAAGGTTGGGGTTTCACAGGCGGATCAATACGAATGTTTGATTTTAATCCAGGTCAATGTGCTACATTACAAACTGGAAGCTGAGTGCATTGATCAAAAGAAAGTGGAAGAGACGTTTAATGAAAAAGAAAAAACAAGAGTGTAATTGAATTTTAAACTTTCAGTAGGTTAATTTGCATAATTTGTTTCACATGCCATTCACATTTGTCTTTATTACATATGATCATGATCTCTATCGTTGGTAATGCTAATAATCAGTAGGAGGAGCAGTAAACAGGTTCAATGACTTAATCGTGATTCAAATACTGATGCTCAATTTCTTGTTTTAGCAACTTATTTATGTCATTTATGTGCATCCTAATGTGCACAGGAATAATATAGCTGTGCTCTGATGGAAAAAATAAAACTGTTGAGTTGAGTAAGAATTTCATGTGATGAATTGTGAGCCATTTGTACAACCTGGGTCTGTGATATCAGGATTTCCTTATTTACAGTATACTACTGCATGATTTTCTTATCCAGAGACATTGGCACACAGCAGGAGAGTAAGTTACAATTCCAGGATTGCAAGGGAATCACACGTGTGGGGGATAAACAGGTTAATGATTTCTTTTTACCACACATCATTAAATACAGCTGCATGCAGCTTGTGCAATAGTTCAAAGCAAAGGCAGGGTCTTGTTCTCAAACATTATCAAATATGTTTATAAGACAATGAAATTCATTAGAAACTGACCTGGATAAGGTCCAGGATGCCGAGTTCGCTCTCAGATGAGTCCACACAGAACACAAAGTAGAGGGTCGCGTAGTGCCGGTAGATCAGCTTGTAATCAGAACCACCAATAAGACTGCAAGCAAATAAAAATGTTTTAAGAACATTCAATTCGGAGAGTGTAATAGGGGCCAATAAAATAAAAAGTCAAACAATTAAATATATTTTATTATTAAATGGTTGGGTATATGTAAGAGTTTCCCAGAGTAATGAAATAAGTGGTAACTTGTGTGTGTTTGCCTCCATCTAATGGTTACAAATGTGCTACTGCAGCTACAGTCAATCCTTGGCCCATTGTTTCTGCCAAATGACGTAAGCTTGTGCAGTGACATCAAAGTAAATAGAGAAAACCCCCAAAGCCCTCCAGTTTACAGTAGTTAGTCTTTTATGTCTTGGCAAAATGTCAGAATACATCATCATAACATAGTTACAGGTCTGCCTTTGAATCAGTACCAATATAAACATAAAAGTCTTCAAATGCACATTATCATGTATAAATCTGATTCATTCTTTCAGTGAACGTGAAGAAGCTACGTTCTCAAATCAAAGCTACATTGCTCAACACGAATGCATTTGAATCTTCTTCATATATATATTATATATACACACACACAATTTAAATCTATTGCTATTTTTTTCACAGAAACACAGCAAACAGCTCCACTTGCCTTCCACCCTCCAAGAAGTTGCAAACATTGTCATCTCTCTTGGATACCAAATGGAAAGTCTCCCTTATTATCTGCTGCTGCATGTCCTCCGCCTGCAGGAAACATATCATTAACCCTACTGAGTTGCTGGTCAGCACATCCACCTACACACACGCCACCAAAGTCACACAAGAACTGTGTGGCACAAAAGAAAACCTAAGGAGAGGAGACGAGTTGTTATAATAATGATACCAATCAGGATTACCTCCAATACTGTCTAAAATATGGGGTCGCTAGCGTATGCAGTCTTCTGTTATCACATAGTGAATTAATATATTTCTACAAATCAATCCTTCTTTACTACTTTACAACAGTAGTTTACACAGGAAGTTGCATGCAGACTCTGGTACTACTGTTTTAGAGAAGAAAAGAAGAACAGTCACTGGCATAAAGTCAGCAATGTGGCGACATTTTACTCTACTGCGGCCACTAGTATAAAGACAACAGAAACGGTTTTGATTTTGAGAGGTGGCACTAGTACTACACTAGTACAACAAAAGTAGAAAAGTGTTAGTTATTTCTTGATTTATTAATTGATGAATCGAATAATGGTTTTATAACATTCATGTATCTATTCATATTTTGTAAAGGCCAATGCTGAGTCATGTTCTACTACATCTATAGCAGCAATCAAATCACATCCACCAAGGGTTAATACAGTAGTAAGTAACTGATATACCCGGTCCTGGATCAGTACTGGGGTTAGGTCGATACACAAGTTCGAGTACCTCAAATTGGTATCAAGAAGGAAATAGCCTAATGGTACCAGAACATCATAAAAATGAAGCCTGGGGTTTACAGTCGTTACACCGTCCTTTACATCATCATGTATCAGTTTCTTCCCATTGGCCATCACTCTGTTGAACACCTGAATCTGCCATACCTTATCAATAACCTGACTGATATCATACCACCCACTTCCTCATCAGAATCATTTCATGTCCCAATGTTACTGCCAAATCCATAGACTCCATAGAAAACCCTTTTAACAGGGAAAAATTGGAGAAACCTCAGGTTGAGCAACAGAGGAGGGATCCCTCACCCAGGACTGGCAGATATATACACATTATTTGTTCTCATTGCACTACTACCTCAGTTTATTTGCACTGACCACCTTTAATCCACCGGGTACTTTACTTACTTATATTGTACTATGTGTTATCTGTAGCCTAGTAGCTATTGCTCAGTTGTTGCTGTCCTCATTCTGTATGTCATTTTATATATAGCCTAGGTGTGCACAAGGCAAGCGAGTCAAATAAGGCAAATACATGTGATTCTGATTGTGAAAAAGAGGAAATCATCCAAAACCAGCGATTCACAGCTAAAGGGGGAAGCAGTTAGTAGTACATGAAATCAAGCGAGTTTCTACTTAGACTTACTTATACCCGTTTAATTGAGCCTACCGAGGTATCGAAATGTGTTATTGTTGGACATGTTTAGGCTGAACAGGAAGAAACTGAAAGTAAAAAAGTGTCGAGCTGATGTCTGGAGTCGGTCTCCGTCGGCACTAAAAGTTAGCATCAGATAACGGGTTTGGTAAGTTGTAGTTTGGTGACTGACATCACACATCGATTGAGACTTTGGTTATATTTCGTCAGTACAAACTAACAACATCAAACCATTACTTACGGATAACACGCGAAAAAACACACAGAAATGCTAATGTTTTGAACAGCAAGCCCCAAAGATAACGTTAACGTTACTCACAAAATACTGGTAGAATCGGATCATCCGCGGTTTCCCGTGGTTGTTAAATATCAAGATGGCCTTAATCATGGTTATTATTTGTAGTTGCACGATCCCAATTTGATTATTCAAATCAAAATATTAAGATTTTGACTATTTAGAAGACGTTAGCTACAAGGCTACACGGCCTATCAGCTACCCGGATGACTTAATCGGTTGCATCCGGTTGTGTCTCCACATCGAGGAGCCGCCGGCCTCCAACAGGAACCAACACATCATATCTTTTGTTCCGGATGAGGTTATTAAAAATCGTGCTTTATTATCTTTTAATAGATATCTCTGTTGTAGCCCATCACGTTATTATGAATATGTATTTTATCCACATTTTGTATATGTTAACTCATATTCACATAAACATTTTTATTTATTTATCTTTTATATTGTGTGTCCACGATTAAACATAGCTAATAATAATAATATAATAGGCTACAACAAATGTGTCTATTTTGAATTCACTCAAAATATCACCATGGAACACAGTTTATGAACTTTGTATTGTTTCTCTGCCTCCTGTTAGCATTATAGTCTTGTTATCTGAACATTAAATGACACGTTTTGAGGCTTTTAGGCCTGTAATTTCTTCTGCAAGCTCATAGACAGTTTTTGTTTAAACTCATCTCAAGTCCAGAAACTTTTTCATCTCCACATTACATAATGTGATTAATGCACCAGAAAGTGAGGCACCACATAATTACTGGACCCTTTGTACCTTTGTCAGCAGCTTCAGGCTGCCTAGAAAAATCTGTACCTTTCTTTGTTGTCACACAAACCACAAACTAAAACCTCAGAAATAGTTGGGTTTAATAAAGTGCAACTGCACTTGATTAAGAACCAGATATTCTATCTTAAATCTTGTCTTCAGTGCTACTGTACATTATCTTATATGAATTTATGGATCCTCCTACTTAATGAGGGTCAGTGGGTTCGAGAGGGAGGTAGAGCCAGCGCCAGCAGGACTGGTGAGAGTCAGGGAAGCATCATGGCCTCCTGCTTGGGGCAGCAAACCATGCCTCCCATCAGGATGATGTTTTCACTTTGGTATGCAGTGTCCTTTTTCCAACATCCATAGTGCTGCATGTTCAACCTACACTCTTCTAGTAGTCATTTAGAGTTTCAAGGTGCTCTTTTGCAAACTTCAGGTATGCAGGTTTTTTTTTCACTTATTTCATTCTTTTGGATAGCTGATGCTCTCACCATGCACCATGAAAAATATAGGACAGACTTGAAGAGCGATATCAACCAGCTCCAATTATTCTTCTTTCTCTTTTCATGTTGTAAAAACCGAGGTTCATTTAACCTCACTGATGCTCTTTTGGAGTCATCTTAGCTGAGTACCCACTTAGTTGCCATAGAGCTAAACTGTGCCCAATGATAGACTATTTTGTCCAACTGTAGTAGATAACTAAAAAGCTACATTTTTAAATGTCTTTTTCAATGCAGCATCTTTATTGGTATAAATGTAAACTAAATAATACTACTAAAGCAAAGCATCAAGGATAAATACAACTCATCTCAACAATTTGAGATATTTCTTATATTATTCAATGATAAATTGTATTATAGTGTATTGTTCAAAAACAAATAAATATATTTTATTTGAAAAACAAACAAGAAATGATGAATAATATTAATATTATGTAATATGCATGTGTGCATGTGTGCTAAGTCAGGATGATTTCTCACATTCACTGATGATGATTAAGTGTGTGTCAATTGGTTAAGCAATGCTGCACGTGACGTGTCTCTCCTTCTGTCCCTCTCCATGCTTTTGACTCAAGTTTGATTTTCAAAAGTTGCTCCACTTTGATAATACTTGATTTTCCAATTTTAAGAGGAGGTGTACCCCTGTCTCTATCTCACTTGTCAGGCAGTGGCAACAGACGTTGGTAGCCAGGACTTCTTGTGTTGTCCTTTCCCTGTAGTTTCTGTGGTCAGAGTCAAGATCTGTCTCTGCTTTGTATCTCTAACAGTAGACAGATATTCTGCCAGTTCATGGTTATAGGGCCAGATTCATGGTTTAGGGCAGGATGGCAATTAAGTTTGTTTTGAGTTTAAGGTTTGATTCATCCAGTGTTCTAGATAGTCATCTTTTGTTAATTTAATAATTTGGTTTAGCCTGATTAGTGGTTGGAAAGTCATCTTGGTCTGAGGTTGAACGGTAATGGGTGTTTTTTGATGAGTTTCATGACCAGCTGACAGAGGGGGTTCAGTCCTTTGATATGGCTTGGTAACTCTTTCCAGCTTTATGCAAATCAGCTGATCATCAGTTTCCTGAGATCTCTTTTTTATAAAGTATGACTCACATCAGCAGATGCTTCTTGAGAATAACAAACGCAAAATATTTGTGTGTGTGTGTGTGTGTGC
Organism: Trachurus trachurus; assembly: GCF_905171665.1. NCBI lineage: Eukaryota > Metazoa > Chordata > Actinopteri > Carangiformes > Carangidae > Trachurus > Trachurus trachurus. The sequence continues at coordinate 21,917,995 of NC_139893.1, read as the reverse complement.
GCGTGTGTGTGTGTGTTTTCCATGAGTCAAAGTAACGTTATCACACATGTCCAATCCTGTTTCATTGACTGAGCTCCAGGTTTGATACTGTAACTCCTGACTCCAGGTTTTCAACATAAGCACCCACATGCAATTATTTTGCATTGCATATTAGCAAATTAGATCCTATGGATCTGTCCATATAGGACAACAAATGCAGGTTAGTAGCATGAATAAGCATAAGATAATAATATGAACAATAGACTACAGTGAAACAAAAACACAGGTCAAAAAGAAAACAGTACTTGCAGTTTTTCATTGGTTATTTCGAGTGGGGTTAAGACCACCTAACCCAAGACTGAGTCAAGACCTAGCCGAGAGCATACCAAGACCAAGACTTTAAGGAAATCGAGACTGGGTCAAGACCAAGTAAAAATTTAGTGAATTCCAAGACAAGACGTTGACCTTGGTCTTGAAGACCTTGAAAATGTGGTCTTGGGACTGGTCTTGAGACCAAGGCCGGTCTTGAGTAACACAACACTACTTTCCAGTGTCCCTAGCTTGTATAGCTGTAAAATTTATCTTCAATTGAAGGAAATATCACTTTTCATTGATGAATAGAGTTCCAGAGTACAAAATATGCTTGTCCCCAGATTTGTTAAATTAATTAATGATACAGACCAGATAGTTCAGTATCAATTATTAGTTACCAACAAGTATGGACTTTCTGTGTATCTTATTCTACACTCGGGTTAAGGTGTAAGATGCAGGTTCATCACAGAAATATTTGTGGGTCTGGGGTCTAGAGTCACTTGGCTTGCGTATCCTTGATCCCCAACTACATCACTTTCGAACCAGGCCAGACAGACAACTTTATATATTTCAGTGCGATCGGCCCTAGACAATATTAAAAATGTCATAGCACATTTCCTGTTCTGATTACATATCCATTAATTCTCTGTTGTATGTTGTCATTAGTGCTGCAAAGCCACCGGTCTGTTGTCTGCATATCATCTATTATTTCCCCCCTAAATTCCCTTCCTCCTGCATGAGCACAGTGGAAAACAAACAGCCGCTCATTAGCATGTGTGACCCGTTGGTGGTAAACAGGCTTATTTCCACATGAGTGCAGTGCGAGAATGGATTCCACCAGGACAGTCGAGGTAGGTGGGCCCACCGGCTGCCTTCATGGGGACTTTAATAGGCACTTAACAAATGCAAGTGGACAGGCACAACATTCTCTGGCACAGGGGGGTCATGTTGGTACAGTGAGCACTTGTTAGAGGGTGACTCACAGTATTTGGACTCTTGGGTGGCCACTGATATTCACTTCATTTTTAATGTGCATTTTTTTTTCTTCCCGGTGCTAATTGTTGGATTGTGACAGACGCTGAGTCTGTCTGCCAGGGCTGAGGTAATGTGTGGCGTTCGAATAATGCTTCTGTGCTCTGTGAAGTGAAGTGATGAAAGCGGCCTGCAATTACAGGGATAATCAAAACTGTCAGGGGCTCTTCTAGGGACGGTTTTGTTTACTGTCTGCTTCTCCCACAGCATCACAAGACACTGGCACTCCCCCTTCCTCAGCCTGGGCCTCAGAACTCAAGAGACCGCTGCTACTGTACCTGTCTGTGTCCCCAAGTTAATATCTGACCGACTTTTATTGAGTTGCTTTTAAATCCTCACATGTGAGGCGCACAGTTTTAACTTTTCTGCCTACACATTCACTTCACAACAATATGGTAGGACTACTTATGCTGAGAAAAAAAACCTCAGTTGGAAGGAACACATCAATATATTCATGTGTTTTTTAGGCAATTAAGAATAGATTCTACCCCTCACACTGTAATTTTACTGCAGATTAGAGGTGTGCAGTTTGTTTCTATCCCCTCAAGATGGCAGCATGTCGGTGTCTATACGTGTATTTGAGAGGGATAATTTCCCAAAATGTTAAGTGTTTACTATGGAAAAATCCCCATGTATACTCATCTAATTGTGACTGCGAGTCCACTGAAACACACCAGGAATTCTACAGATCATATTTTGAGGAATCACATTGTCATTTGTCGTATTATAACTGTGGTTACGTATTGTTTATGTCTAAAAAAGAAAAAAAAAAGAAAAAAGAAAAACGAAAAAAAAAAGGAGATGGGCATAGTACAGACATCTGGGTTCATAAATATGGGCTTTGAGCTACAGGGCGCGAGCGATATTTGTAGTATAGCCTATGTATAAATGAAAAGCCTACAACACAATTAACATATACAGATACCTCTGTGACTGCGTCGATTGAATAAGAGTTTAATTACAGGTGGCGCAGACAGGCACGATCTCAGCAATGGCATCCCTCCGCTATGTATTTGTGAAGAGCAAAACAACCCTGATCCTGGATCAGCACCCCGGATTTCCCTCCCACCGCGTCGCTACGGCGGTGACCAGAGAGGAGACGAGGTCTCACTCTGACAACATTTCAGATCTCTCAACGCGATGCTGGGCACTTCCAAGAACTGCGCAGTGAATAATAATTTTTCGTTAATAGCCTAAAGAGAGCGTGGAGAGCTTCCCTACTTACTACTTGTACCTTGTAATCGTTTTTGGTGTGTCTAATGTGAGAGTAGAAGGGAATGTGGTGTAGTGGAATGAGCATCTCTTCTAATTACTATTAATAGGGTAATGAAATATGGAGAACCGATGTAAATATAGGACGGGGTGTTCGCCCCGAGACATTGTAAACAAACAGATATGAAACCGGCCCTCTTGTGTTGAGTACCACCAGACCAGTCACTATGGAAACTGCTCTCCACCGGCGACTGAACTGCAGTGAGAGCGACGCCCACTCCCACAGACTGGAAGGCGGGGCAGAGGCCGGAGTGATTCATCTTTAGAAACAGAGACGATCTCTACGCACGGCGCCGTGTTTACAGCGAACACGGCAGACTGCAGACTGACCGAGTGAGACTGTGTATGTACCTGTACACGAATATGTCTAGCTACCAGACCCCGTTCAGCTATCTATCGACGGAGGAGCACTAGACACCCAAAGTGACTCGACCGACCCGGGAGCAACAAGGTCAAATACTCAACCAAAACCCGTCGGTGTGAAGGTGAATTACAGCCACCACAACAACGCGGTGCGTGTGTGCATGATGAGCGGCTGAAGAGGAGGAGGAGGAGGAGGAGGAGGCGAAGGAGGCTGCGGTCTGAAACCAGATTTTTATCCTGGATATTTCGAAACAAACGTCGTCGTTCATGCCGAGACGGCTGTGTATCAATGTAATATGTTATTATATGCCATAGTCCGCCTCTTTGCATCCCAATTTTAAGGGGGTCAGACCCCGTTTTCTGCCTCCTGAGGATCCTCCAGCAGCAGCAGCAGCAGCAGCAGCGGGGCATTGGACGTTTTTTCCTCCAGATATGGAGCGTGAAGATGCGGATTGCAGAGGAATCCCCGCCGCTGGTTTAACCGCATTGGTTTCATTAGTATACACTTCAATGCGGCGTTGTTTTCGGCAGTCATAAGAGCAGAACAATGAACACGCATTTTCTCGCTGGCGGAATAAATCGGTGATTTTTTTGGAGCACGACTGGACTCCCATTAGCAGACGCGAGAGGGCTACCCTGCTAGCCTGCTGCTTGTAGTAACGTTAGCTATTAGCTCATTTAGCCGGCTAACAGCTAAAAGGTGCTGGTTGGGGATTAAAAGGCGTTTTTTCTCTCTCTCTCTCTCTCCACAATTGTGACCAGGCTGTGCCGACGTCCCCTCCCCTCTCTACTTATTTATTTACATGATTTGGGAGGATTTACTCATCCAGGTATGAGGTCTCGATCGGAAAGGAACCACTTGACCTTGTTTTGGGGTCTGATGCTGGGTCTGTCGTCCTGCCTCTGGCCCGCCACCGCAGAGAGTAAGTAATGCTGCTCCTCACTACTACACACACCAACAAACATTGTGTTATTTTGTTTTTTTCGTGCGCCATGGTTCAACACAAGAGAGATTCAGTGCAGAAAGTTACAATGAAAACGCCTCATATTATTATATAATAGGGCTACATCTTATCAACAATGGAAATACCGTAGAGCATACATACTGTGTTCTCTAAATAACATGTATAACTTTTCTGCTCTACTATAAGTAGGATCAATTAATTGTATATGCGCAGGAGTAAATAGTGTAGTTATAGGATATCAGAAGGTCTGAGTTTACATTTAGCATTAAATCGTGGATACTATACAACACAGATGAAATTTAATTTAATTTTAGTGGGAAAAAACATTTAATAGGGTATATAATTGTTTTGGTTGTTTAAGTAAGTGTTGTTAACTTGCTTTGGTGAATGCTGTAAGTAGGAGAAAGGTCTGGTTGTAATATTGTAATATGCCACAAAATAAGTCAGTTAAAGTCTGTTGGTGAATAACTTTACCATGACTCAACCAGTGGAGAAAGTTAGTCAATCTATATAGTATACACACACCACATTGTCAGCTCTGACTCACACTGTAGTGAATCAGAATCAACAACAAAAAAAAAAGGATGATAACTGAACAAACAGACAGAAATGTGATTCGAGAAATAAAAGAGTGGGTAATTGAGTTTTGTTGGGCTTGTCCTTCCTCGACTGCAAAGATGTGACCTATCATTTTCAGACTGAAAACTTCTGGATATGTAAGCAAGCGTAAAAGACTGTTGCCACTGGATGTAACTAGAACATTTACAAAGCCAGCTCTTTGTACCCTGGCTAAAAATGACAACACATAGGCCTAATAAATAAGCAGCAGACAGAGGAATATACCTGCATATTTTTTCAGTGTTCTTGTTAGCTGATGATGGGGTAAACCAGGGTTAATAATACTACTGGTTTTGGAGTCCTTCTCCAATCCATCAAGGCTCTCAGAGGGGCAGCATACAGTAACAAGTTAAGGGTTTCAACTGTCAGCTCTCCAAGGTTTCTAATGAGACGGAGTAACTTGAGTGGAAAAGCTCAATGTTGACATTGAATCATTGGTATTCTCTTCTGTGTATGTGTTTTATGTGTACAAAAGGCTGTCCTTTTTTAATATTGTTCCCTTAAGATTTATTGAAACAACATCAATGCATACTCTATGTTCAGTGGCGTCACTGTGCTTTCTCCTCACACTCCACTTTCATTTATTCTCCTTTGCCAAACAAACCAGGACACCTTGATCCTTCCTTGAGGCAAAAGATAGAAACAACATATAGACTGGAGTCCAGTGATAATCCGCTGGAGTAAGCCACACTGCTGTGAAACTTTGACAGAATCACTTGACACCACACAGATGACTTAGGACTGAGGCAGCACATCGAGACTCACAGCAGCTCCTGTTGGCTCGCAAACATTTAAAACTTAACGAATTTAAAGCTTCTATATTTATACGTTTGCATCTGAAATTTTCCATGTTTCCAGATATATGTAAACTAAGCTTCCCCGATTCATCCCATTCATCATGACATGTTGGGGAGGGAGGAGGGTCAGGGGGTTGAACCAGGGTCTGGGTTTTAAAATAGACCAAGCCAAAGTACATTCACAAGCAAAACAGACTAAGTTCTGTTGATTGGAAAGAGTGAGGAGCTTGTGAACTGTGTGTTATGGGGTTTACTGTTAGCCCCAGTGGTCACAGAACAAACCTGGGAAAAGCAGAGAGGTGCTCCCATCAAAATCCTACATTTATTCTCACTCCTGTGTGGAGCTGTCTAAAGGTTCCTTGTGTGGCTAAACTCTGAGCATTCCTGCTGGTGTACTGTATCAGTTGGGACTAAAGGGCAGCTGGCAGGTTTTTGGTTAACCCGGTTCTGCTCTGCTGCTGCAGACACAGCTTTTTCAGAAGAACCAAAACAAGTTTTTGTCTGTCAAGAACGATCATTTGCTAATGCTCCCTGGTGCATTTCTTCTCACCTTCGCCTTTCATGTGGAAAAGAATTTATGAATACGGTTCCCGCCTTGGGCAGTTTGTCACTAACAGGATGTAAATGAGGAGCAAACATAGTTGCTGCAGTCTAGTGGCAGTGAATGAAGCACCGGCTCAAGGGTGTATTGCTTCCTATTTCTTGTTGTATGGCGCTTCGAGTGGATTTCCGATGATTGTCTGTGGACAGTTTCCCCTCGCTGCAGCCAGCTGGGAAAAGGTTATCAAAAGTAAATATGTGATTGGGAGCCTCATCAAAGCGGCAGAGATAGGTTTGTGTACTCAGCTGTTTTAAAATGTGTCATTGTGGGAGGAGAGGGGAGGGGTGGTGGTGGTGGGGGGGTGTTATTAAGCTGCTGCACCTGCTATCGGTATTTTCATTTAGCCGGTGCACAAGATGTAAAATTTAATCAGAAAACTTTTGTGTGGGGTTTTCTCCGTTCCCATGAGTGATGGCCATACTGGCGTTGCAGTAGTGAGGCCATAGAGGGTGAAGCAGCGTCGAGACTGTGGTGATGTAACAGAACCAGGCAGTGTGTCTTTTTACGGGCCTGGGTGTTGGGATTGAATGAACAGGTATGCAGCAGCTCACCGAGGGCCGCTCACAGTCTGCACTGACAAGAAGATTACAGAGAAAGACATAAACAGCCATGCGAGTGCACTGACTGTGCTGCCGCCTGCCTTTAAATCACGCCGAGGCTCTCGCGTCCTGTCGACAGAAGATTTAAACACTCGGCGGTTAAGGTTGAAAAACATGTAGCTCTGAACTCTTCTCAATTTCAGAACCACATTGTCACCAATTCACACACACAACAATTTTGTTAGCATCACACTGCTACAGTAGACTAGCCACAGCATTGAATCTAATGTGACAAGCAGGTGAGAGTAGAGGTAATACCCTTTTAAAGGTTTTTGTATTGGGTATTCAGGCTATTGTTTACTCATAGGGGGAATAATATGGGACAATTTAAAGTGTCCTTAGAAATACCTACCAAAAGTAGCAACAAACACTATCTGTTCTTTAAATGTTAAATGACTGAATCAGTCGGAGTAAAGTGTATATGCTAAGTGGAATTGGATATAATGCTATTTAATGCAGGGAGTTTTCAATTTCAAGTCACATTGGGGCTGAAATGTAACTAATGTGTGAGAATTTACATCCACTTGAGAGTGTATGAAATCCATGTCTTCTGTGGGGATGACATGCCTGGCCTGCCCTGCAGCCGCCTACACTTGTTGCTTCATGCTCTGTTTGTAAAGCCAAGTTATAAAATAAGATTTATCCGTTAAACCTTTAATCATAATGACACTCTTGAAGATCAGAGACAAGGGAAAAACAGCGCTCACCTTTCTCTGAACTGCATTTAGGTCTCCTGTGACATCAGGAATATTTGATACCTGTTTTATACAAGAGATGCTGGGCTGTTGGAGCGACCTCTGCAGTTGAGCTGAGTTTAGTTTTTTTTTGCCATCCCTTCTAATGTCACGTGAGAGAGTTGGTCATCTGCACAGAAATATATTTCCGTATCTCATCTGTCATCAACAAGGGGCTATTCACTCTCTTGAAGAGATACTACTCTCACATATTTGTTAGATAAATTTGTTTTATCACTTACCCGCGGTGTGCATTTGGATAGTGTAACACAATCACAGTAGCCTCTGTGTGTGTGCGCGTGTGTGTGACTCTAGTGCTGCTGTTCAGGGGATTTGTTTACAGGCATTGAGCTGCATGACTAAAAGATCCTGATCCTGATTTAGCCATCATGTTCATGAACACCAGTCAGTCACAGTCAATGGTCTTTTTATTTGAGGTTGAAAAAATCATATGTAAAACTGAATCTATCGTTTCCATTTATTTAAAAACAAGTCCTTACCCTGCTGTCACTGATTTGACTGAAATAAAGTTACAATCAGAAAATGTAAACTTGATATTTGTCTACAGTTGATGATTTAGAGACCATCTCCAGTTTGTGGTATGCCGTATAGCAGTGGGAAAATGTCCTCATCGCCAGCAGAAACCATTTACGGTGTTGTTTTGGAAATTAAACTGTGTTCTACCTCTGGCAGTGTCTCCTCTGAGAAAACATCACACAGATTTTGGAAAACTACACAACTAGTATATATTTTTGTAAGCAGTGGTGTCGCTTAACACATATTTTTCATGTTCACATTCAACATCAGTGTGTGGAGCAGTTGTCTTCAAAATAAGTTAATAATATCTTAAATGTTAGAAAATGTCCGGGAAGTTGAAAGCAAAACAATTTACACTGTAGCTTTATACTTACCGGTTAGTCTTGAAATAATACTGTGACATATACAACTGTGGGACATGTGTGGGAATTTGTGTAGCCAGAAGCACATTCCTCTCATGCCAGGTTTTGCTCATAGGGCAATCCCTTAATAAGGAAGAACTGACATTCATTTGCACTCATTAAATCTGCAACACCAGCCCTCAGTTTTGATTGTAAAATTTTGTAATCAAAAAAACAATTTATCATTTGCTGGGAATGCATCGTCCCTCCTAAAGCTCTCGGTGTCACATTCGTACAGTAAAACTTTATAGACCAGCATTAAAGTGGTAGTGTGACAACCTGTTTGCTGGTCGGTGCGAGTTTTCCATGACTCACTGCCCTGCAGCCTTTGAAGTGTAAATCCTCCTCACAGTGATGTGCGATAATGGCCTCCATGTTTCTATGGGTGCTGCCGGGGCTTCGGGCTAAGTATTGTTTAGAGCACAGCTCACAGGTGGGAGTAAAAGCTGGAAAGGCAAACACTCCACCTATCAACACCGATCATCACCACCATGCCCTACCAAACTTTTCCTCATGTGGGTTGGGATTATTGAGAAGCCACACAGAATCCACAGCAGTGTCCTTGTTTTCAAGCTCTTCTTTGAAGTTGTTTTGGTTTAGTGCATTTTTCCGTCAAAATAGAATCAGACTCTACTGACGGTCTCAGTAAAAGTACTACTATAGAAGTTAAAAACAAAATAAATGTGAACAAATCTATTTTACAGCAAACATAAAAGAGCATAAATACATGTTTTTACAATTTGTTCACATCAAAGGGCAACTTCCTTTTGATGTCTGCTCTTTGATCAGATGCCCAGACATTTCACTTCTGCCATAGATTCAGCTGACTAGATCATAATATGTACGGAGACTGCTACAAGTTGAGACTTTCCCAGTAGGGGGCGCTACACTACACTCACAACTATTGTTTTTATGGATGATAGCAGTCTAGCTATAGGGAAATCTGAGCAGCTATATTGAATGGATTGTGATGACGTTCATGATTCCCAGAGGATGAACCTCACTGACTGTGTCAATACCCACACCTTTCATCGAGCGCCATCAGCAAGTACACCTGATGTTGAGATGTCCCTCCTAAACTGTGAAAAATCTCAGCATCTACTTCATGAAAAGCAGAACAGTTGGTGTTGACATTTTGTGTATCCCTGGTGATGTTTTCTATTGACTTTAATACCTTGATTCTTCCACCAGCACATAATGTTGACACAAATGGCTTTGAGTGAAAAGTGTTAACTTCTTTACTTGCATTGTAACGCTTCCACTGGCTTTGAGTTTAGTGCCAATTGGCATGCTAAAATAAGATAGTGAGCATTAAACGTGTACCTGTTGACACATCAGCATATAATCTTGACATTAGCACTTAGCAAAAGAGTATCACAGTGCCTCACAACTCAGCTCCCATCGTGACCGTGGAGTCTTGTTTCAGAAAGAATGATGTGGCCAAAGCACTTGTGAAACTCCCCCATGATTCTTTGTGCCTTTTGTTCAACAAGCCACAATACTAGTATCACAAATACTGTAAACTAAAGCAAATCTCCCTGCACAGCCACAGTTCCTCAGGTGCAGGTGGGTAGCAGGAGTGCGTAAAATCAATAGAAAAAGACGGCCACCGCACACTGATAAGACTCTGCTGATATACTTTTATTATGAACAACGCGTTTCGCTTTCAGCGTCGTCAGGTTCGCCTCTGGCGTTGCTGGGTGTGTTCATATACCTTCGGTCACATGACCCAAACCATCAACAGATCCTGTTGATGGTTTGGGTCATGTGACCGGTGGCTGTCTTTTTCTATTGATCACAAATACTGTATTTATTCATCTGGCAGTGTGTACATGTTTTAATGGATGATGCCTTTTCTAGCATAAGACTTTGCAGGCCTTTAATGTCATTGTACTGTGAAAGCTTCATAAAAGCAGACTGTGAGACAAAATATCGGGGTCATGTTAGGTAGACACACAAAAGCAACAATAACCTGAAAGCAGAGCCATCCAAACTTTATTGTAGCGTTAACCCAAGCTTGAATTTACTTTGTCACACCATGTTAAGTTGGCATAGAAAATGAGAATAGCAAGGCAAACATGTTCCATCAACAACGGCACGGCTCAAGTGTACTGTCAATATAAAAAAAAGTGTGCTGGGTAAACATCTCTTTATAAATATCATGATTTCAGGAATGGAGAACATCGTTTTGTCTATTGTTTCACTTAACAGCGATTTATTGCAGAGTGAGTCGCTACATATCCAAATGATTTGCGAGAATGTGTTCTCATGTCATTGTTTATGCATTCAGCTTAAAAAGATCAAGTTTGATTCATTGTATTGATGGTGATGTGATTTCTGTGGATAGCACTCAAGAAAATGATACAGCAAATATATGAATAATGTAAACTAGGTGTTAGTTTTTTAATGGGAGGCACTTTAAGCTAGTGTTTCAAGCGGCGCAGGATAGAGTTTGAATACTAACATCAACATTTTCCCTTTTTTTTAATAAATAGTGAAAAGGTAAAAATTATTTGCAAACATTATTTCTACTTTGCCATAATGGAATATTGATTTATGCCAATATAAATGGGAAGGATTGTAGCAAAAGGTTTCAACCACACTGTATGTTACTGTTGAACAGAAGCTATTACACAGTCCTCTAACTCTCTCTTTTTGTTTTGCTCTGCAGTCTGCGGTCCCAGCATCGACATTGGCAATGACATCAGTGAGTTCAGGCGTTTGGAGAACTGCACGGTGGTGGAGGGCTACTTGCAGATCCTCCTCATCGGCGACAAAAACAACAATAACATCAACCAGGAAGTCTTCCGCACCCTCCACTTTCCCAAGTTAACCATGATCACCGACTACCTGCTGCTATTCCGGGTGTCCGGCCTCGACAGCTTGAGCACGCTCTTTCCCAACCTCGCCGTCATCCGAGGACGCAACCTCTTCTACAACTACGCCCTGGTGATCTTTGAGATGACCAGCCTGAAAGACATCGGCCTGCACAACCTGAGAAACATCACCCGCGGCTCCATCCGCATTGAGAAGAACCCCGAACTCTGCTACCTGGACTCCATAGACTGGTCCCTCATCATGGACGCCGAGTTCAACAACTACATCGCCGGCAACAAGCAGTCCAAGGAGTGCAGCGACGTCTGTCCGGGCATCATGGAGAACAACCCTCAGTGCAGAAAGACCATGTTCAACAACAACTACAACTACCGCTGCTGGAATTCCAATCACTGCCAGAAAGGTAAGCTGACTGTCACACATGAACGCTCATCAGGGATTTGAATTGCAAATGGACTGTGCTGACAGTCTAACCTTTGGCCTGGTTTGTATAGATATACGTTTTGGAGTATAATGAATTATCCAGTGCCTACATGTTACTTCAGCTGTTTTGTTTGGGGCCGCGAGGAGGCCGGAAAGCAGTTGGATTCTACGCGTAATTGACTCTTCTGCAGCTCTTATATATCTTAGGTGTGTTTGTTCAACTCAAGAACACGCAAAGAAAGAGATAAACAGGTGTCAGTTCAAGACTGCAGTTTTCCCCTCGGCCCCTTTTGTTGCCGTGAAAGGTTTTCTGAGTATAAGCAACTGTTGGCTGTCAAATGTCAGCATCTGTTTACTTAAATACAACAATTTGTGTTTTGGTTTGGCTACCTGCAGGAACACAGTGCAATGCACTTCTCTGAAAAAGGGCAGATATTCAGGTGTCTTGTGACGGTTAATTCAGGTGCAACCTAAACAAACTGCTTTTAAAGAGTCAATGGTTCACAGTTTAATTAAACTACTTAAGGCACAACGAGTGTGAGGTCTTCCTCTAATTTTGTGTTTACGACTGCAGTGTTTTAGATGGCTTGTTTAGCTGGTGTGTTTCAGACAATGTGTTTTGGCTGACTTAGTGTGTGTGTCTGGCTGAATTGTTTCCCTGGTGACTGGCGCCTTGCTGCAGACTCAGCATGTTGATGTTTTCAGTCTTGTGACATGAAACTGTCGCAGGACTGGTGTGAATTGCACGCATGTACACACATATACACACACACTCGTCACAGACTGGGAAACGGGCAGGCACACACAAACAGGCATATCACAGAGATGCAAATATTTCTGACATACACACACACACACACACACACAAACGCCTGGCCTGCTTTGTGCGCTGTTGGAGAGGCAGAGTGCGGCTATGCTGGAAAAGGAAGCCGGAGGTGGAGTGTGCTAGAGGAAGACATGTCGGATGGATGGAGGTGTCGGAGGATGATCCAGGCGGTCTCAAGTGGAGGAGCAGAACTCTCTGCTATTTATCATTTGTCTCACCAACGGGCAAACTCTATAGGACCCACAATAAAACACTTTATTGGTGCAAACTTCCATGTAAAATTCTGTTAATCTATTTGACCCATTAGTGACTCTCATTCATCAGTCAAATGAGCTGTAATCCTCATATCGTCAACATTTTATTTATCATCAGGTGAAAGTTCTTCTCTGTAATACCTTTTGGCTCTTGAAATTAAACACAGAATCTGCCTTTGGTTTTGGTTATATTGAAACTAGGGTCATGTTGGTAACAGGTTTCACTAGCCAACAACCCCCAACTAAGACTTCAACAGTTATTTCTACTACTTAGTGCTACAAAAACATTGTTAACATCACTTAAAGCACTAATGCTGCAGCTGCTCTTCCAGTTCGCTGCTGTATGATGCCATCAAATGCTCACAGTCACAGACCTATGATCCATCATACTCATGACCAACTGGTGCCAGCACAGTTGAAACATTGCCTAGGTAAAAAAAAAAAAAAAACTCCTTTCTTTCCTTCTATCCTAAGACATGGGGGAGTCTGTAATTTCACCACCCTAACTGCAAAGCCTCATGGTCGCAGTTTGTCCCTGGCGATATCTCAGGACCCGGCTGACTTGGGAGATTGGATACGTTTAGGCATGGGCTAATCCATCGCCGTTGAGTTGGCAACCACCTCTCTAAGAGGTTGACATGTTTTGTTAAGTTCTAATAGACTAAATATAGAAGACGTGGAGAATGACCCCGCAACGATGCAAAAGCAGTCGACTGGGCTCCAGAGGGAGTGTGTCAGCCGGGGCAAATGGGCCATCAGTTGCCGCTGCTGCTGCCTGAAAACAGAATTGATCTCAGACAACATGAGCTCCGCTGCTCTCACTGCAGAGGCCGCATTGTTGTGCAATTTATTAGGCAGTTTATTGGAGAAGTCTGGTGGTAGTAAAGCCAGGCTTCATTAAAGTGAGGAAGGCCGACGGCTGAGTAGTTGAGATGGCTGACCAAACAGTGCTGATTGCCTCATGGTGGTGTCTGGCAGCTCTGGTACCTGCAAATTAGAAGCTGCCTGTACTAAGACACTCGTGTGTTGTGTCGTATGGAACAATAAAGAGAGAAAGCCTGCTGGTATATGTGTTTATTTGACTTTGGCACAGTTTTTCCTGCTACTTACAAAGAGGATATATTATCATGATGATCTTGATAAGGTTCTCAGTCGAGCATCAGTGGTCTTATATGGGGTCTATTGTTTGAATACCTTGCTGACAGGCCATATACAGCACAAACAGCACAGTGATGACATGAGAGTCAACTTTGTGTTCAGAGGCATTGTATTTTCAGAGCCGATCATTCATCGGATCAATAAATGACGGAAGGGAAAAGCTCTAGCCCAGTTTGGACATATTTTCGGCCTGAACACATTCATAAAACAGTTACAGGGAAAGAGGGGCTCAAAGTCTGTGTTCGTCTCTGGGAAAGTGTTTTTTAGTCATGGTGGTGGGGGCTGCATTCTCCCGTGTTTACTTCCCTCATTTGTTTTGCGGAATCTGGTTTGGGTGTTTTGTCTCGTTCATAACTCATGTGCTTCTTCTAAAGAAGAGCCATGTCTGTGCATGCTGGGACACAAACACACTGTCTCTGTTTCTCTTTTTCTCTCTCAAACACACAAACCCGCACACACGCTCACACATTGAACAGCATGGGGGATGTTTTTCCGGTGCTTTGTATGGTCTGAGGAGATGAAAGCACATCATTAAAGTACAAAGTAGGTCTTCTGGGATTTACTGGAAGGAATTTTTGTCTTTTGTTAACCCTCGGCTGAAGGGATTACACATTAAACTAGAGGGATTGTCTTCAGGGTTGTTCTTTAGCCTGCCACTAGATTAATTTACCATACTTGACATGTCAGTGTTTGCTCATTCATATTTATAGTCACTCAGCTGACATAATATCCTGATGAGACAATGGACCTCATTCATTAATATTCTTAGTACACAAAAGTAATGTGCGCATTTAGACAGAGTGCGTTTGATGTTTGAATGACCTGTTTTTGTCTCTCTGTAAATTGATACCTCTGGTTTAATGAAGACTAAAGTTATTCCTTCACCGAGGTATTACAAGTCAAAATCTAAATCATGCATGGAAACTCCCCAGCAAGTTGAGTTTGACATTTTGTCGACTTCCAGTGGTTAAATCAAAAAAGAAAAGAGATATGGTAGGCCGCACACTGAGGCCTGCGCAGTGTGAGGAAAATCCACAATGACTTGCGATAAATAAACAAATATGGAAGTGTTAATTTACAGTTTGTCTACCATCGTGCTAGCTAACCTCACAGTCGCCACCAAATTGACGGTGTTTTATTGGAGGCTAGCTGAGGGATTCATCTGATTGGACAGATGTGATTAAGGGAGTCCTTGCCACAACCGCATTACACACTTGCCACTTATACTGATCATCTCTGAGTGAGATCATTTGTGCTGTGTATTTCAGATGGCGTACATTGTGTCAGTCTCACATACTTTGTAAAAGTTTTGCAACATGTTTCATTTTTGTATCGGCCACTTGCAGATTGATCAGGGTGGGAGGGAGGGACTGCACTTCACTCAGACGCAAACACCAGGGAATTAAGCAAAGGTGACTAGAAGCCTTAACTCTGATATCTTTCTCTTTTCTTTTTTTTATTAAAATGAATCTGAGCATCCCTAGTTCCCATCAGTGTGGCCCTGGTGCAATCAGTGTCGTGCAGTGTGTTTGTTTTACATGTTTATTTCAGGCTTATTATTTAAGGCTTCTTGTAGTCAGATGGCCAAGGCTGGGATCGGGAATCCAATCCTCAGAGCAAACTATCACACGCTGAGTATCAGAACACCTCTAAAATAAGTCTGCCTGTTTAATTCTACCACATGATTTCATTTGAAAAAAAAAACAACTTTGTTTGTTCTCACTCTGTATTTACAGTAACATGTACCACTGTGATTCTACACAGTCAAGAGCAGAATACATAACTGCAGCATCAGTGAAACTGTGCATGACACATGAAAGGCATGATCAGCTGTCTAGCAGGAAGACACACGTCTGTGCATGTGAACGGGGGTTAAATAGAGTGAGTTGTGCCCCCGGTCCCAGCCCCCCCCCTCCCACTCCTGTTTTCTGATTGGTTTTGGATGTGGTATATCCAGTGTTTATTTACCCAGTGCTTCTCTAGTGCTAAATGTGAGGCTCCTTTTTAAAACATTTATTTTCTTGATGTGAACTAGTCTGTGCTCAGTTTCTGTCTTACTGGTGTTTTCAGGGGTTTTCATAGTGAACCAGCTGTTTTGTGCTTGACCTTGAGTTGGGAGTCTTTTACTCTATACCGGTGTGGCCGACAGTGGGTCAGGTAGCTGAGATGAGTCCACACTGTGTTCAGGTGTCGAATTGTGTTTAGATTTCTGGACCAAGACAAGCTGCCTCCAGAACGAGTTATTGAAACCCATTTGCTTCATTGATCCACCTTTCCGTGACACATTTTCCGTGCACTTTTTGAATTGTGTATTGTCAGTCATAATTATTTTTTCGTCTCTCCCGAGTCGGCTGCAGTGAGGGTCAGACATCGGCTACAGGTCTGGTGTAATACACAGTCAAGGTCTTCACAGGTAAATGTGGAGAACTGATGAATTCTACAGTCTATCAGTTACAGTTTTGGTACTACTGCAGATGTCCCAAAAGGTCTGGATAGACCAGAGCTTTACCACAGGATTTAATTTCTGCTCCTTTAATTCAAAGTGCATCATGTTGCTACTTCATGCACGTGGGCTTCAGGTAGCTTTTCCACCAAGTCCATGTCAGATTGGGTCCAAACGTTTGAAGGACAAAGGGGATCGGACTACGTGTAGACGTAACTCACAGGCATTTGTCCGTATATTATTACTTTAACTATTTGCATAATGTTACTATAGAGTTACTTTCATAGAAAAGTATGATTAGAATTATTCGTGATTTGAAGTATGCTGTATCATACCTGCATTTCTGACGTTCATAACAAACCAAACTGTTTGAAAATCGGTCAAAAAACTGAGCAAGTTCTGGTTATTTTAGTAGAACATGCACCGCATAATGAGGGAGCGAGCAGAGTGATGCAAGGTGGCGGCCGTGTGGCGACGCAATGCCATTGGGCTGCAGCACCGGTTGAGCCATCTAGTCTTTTTTATATCTACACGTATAGGACCTCTAGCCACAACATTGGAATGAAAGATGAACATGTTTTTTGTGTAACATTTTAAAATCAATGTATACCATAACTTTGTATTTTTAACATCACTGGCTGTCTTAACACCAATAACTAGAGAGGATAGTGAGACTTCTCCTCACAGCCACAGGCTTTGAAGAGAGTGCTGAAAGGTCAGTAATACCATTAATCAAGCAAAACTGACTGGATGTTAGCAGAGTGTTTGGATGTGAAACAGAGGTCTCATAATATCTTACAAGCAGAAGTGATGTGTAATCCACAGTAGTGATGGGCAAAATAGGCATTTGGTCCAGGAATAAACACAATTTCAGGATGAAAAACAGTATATTGAAAGAGTAAAGGAGGTAGGTTTGTCATGATACCTGAATTTCAGTAGTTGATACCGGTACCGGGAATTTCCATGATTCCCGATACTCATTTGATATCATGATAAAAATCAAAAAGCAGAACCCATGTACTTACAACTTCACTACTTTATTACTGTCGCATCACACTCTCCATGGCGACTGACCGGAAAAAGACCCGTGGTCATGTTTACATGACTCAAGCTTCAGTTGGAGCGGATTGAGGTCCTGCCACGTTCACATAACAAACAAACTGCACCAGAGTTCGACTGTAGCCGCACCGAGACCAGCCCTTCAGACTCAGGCACGTATACTGCGCGAGTCAGTTCCAACAGAGATCGGTAGGCTACTGCCCGTTGAGGGCAAAATTGAATATCAGTATCGTCATATTTTCTGCCTGTTGGCATTGGTTACCGATGTATCCGTTCTCATGGTGACCCTACAAGAAGGGAAAGGAAAGAGATGATGGTGTGATGTAATAAGACAGTGATGTTGGCGTTGATGGATACGCAGCAGTTTTGTTGCTCCACAAGGTTTTAGCTGAGAGTTCAAATCAGCTGGCATCACATGTTGAAGTGGGTTGTGCAGGTCAGTTATAAAACTACTGCACTTTTCTTTCTCTGAGAAGAGTAGTACAGTACATAGTCACACATAAACGCAACAACTACATACAAGAACAGCACACACACACCACTGACATTATCCGGTATATACATTGGCCTTGTGCCAGTGGAGCGGTGGTGTTATCCAGACTGTCTGACTTGTGTGACCCAGCGCTTAGGGCTTAAGGAAGCCCAGCGACTACTAGTTCCTGCTGATGTCTATCTAATCTCCACTATGATTAGCTCAATACCATAATGTACAGACACCCACACTCACTTGATTGCGGTTTGGTGACGCTGGCTTAGTGTAATGCAGTCGCCTGCTTTCCATTATTTGAAAAATGTTCTGTCTTCCCTCAACAAGTGTTGCAATTATGACCCATAGGGCCAATTAGTTTCCTAAACATTCATCTGCCTCATTTTTTTTCACCAAAAGGCACCTACAGTTTCATTAAATGTGATTACTTTGTTTTGCTTTGGAGGATTTGAATGCTACTGGAGACTTGATCATCAAAATATATTCCCTCATTTGATGTTTTGACGATGGTGGTGAAGAGCACTGCATTGTTGGGCCAAAATCTCCCATAGGTGTTGAACTGTCAGTGGATCTGCTGACTGCGAAGATTATGGTATAAAATTCATTCTCTCATTCTTGTATGTTCAAGTGTTTCTCAATCTTGTATGGTTACCTGATACTTTTTTTGGTATTGCCTCTGGCAAGGTTCCAAATGAGCCGAGCCGATACTAAAATATGATGTCAATGACTGTCAGCCCCTGAATGGGCAGAGTGTCGTCACTAGAAAAATCATGGATACGAGATCTAACACAAAAAACTCGCTATTTTAAAAAACACACCGGCAACAGCGACCACTGCTCTATATCGTGACTGTTCTTTCATGCGAGTTAAATGGCTGCTGTAGATCGGAAATGAATACTTCTCATCACCAATCACCTCAAAACCAGTCACCTATGGTTCATATACGCTGGTGTCTACATCTGAGAGAAGCTGTCTGTGCTGTGTAGTGTGGTTCTGACTCCCACTTTATTGGCTGTGGAAGTTCTTGACATGTAACCAAAACAAATCAACAATTTGGAGGCTGATAAACTATACAGCATCTGCAATGCATTGCTCATAGGTTATTGGTACTGATGTGATGGCAGTCGGGCTGTCCCGATTATCATATTTAGATAATCGAATATTCGCGGACATAAAATCGATCAAAATCGAAGCTTCGACGGCTGCGGGGGTGCGCGATCGTAGTGGAAATAATGAGAGTAGCTAATGGCAAACAAACACTGCATATCTCCAAAATCAGGCAGGTTTCCAGGATGCCAAGTAGCGGCCGCCTACTCATTTTAATGTAACAATAGCTGATGAGCTTCGAAGCTTCGAATTTTTTGGGTCAGCCCTAGATGGCGGCATCCCTGTTTTTGATGTACATTTCCCTTCTTGCAGCTGCACAAAAACCTGTTGGCTACAAACAAAATTTGATAACTGCCCTGCTTAATAACATCATTGTGTCCAAGGTACATCCAGCCCTTTGTTTGGAATCGCATGTTGAGTCTAGGTTGAGTCATGTTTGGTAAAATGATTGGTGAGAATCTGGAGGTCAGACCAACTCTTTTTGTAAGCATCACTAAAATGTCATAATTGAAATATGATGATCTCATCCTTTGGGAAATGTAATAACCACCTTGTTATGTTCATCCACAACAGGCATTTTGAAAATGCAGTTATTGATCATCACATCCAAAATCACAACATATGATGACATACAACTAGTCATGCACCCCATACCCTGACCCAGAACCCAGAGGCTGTCAGGCCTGGTAATTATAGGGGGTGCTTTGTAAACCAGGCACATCCATGACTACTTTTAGTGAACAGTCACACCCATCCGTGGAATTCCTGGAAGAGAACATTACTGGTTTGGCTGTGTTGAAGTGCCTACTGTAATTATGTGGCCTTTAATTGTGCTCTGTTAACACCGTCACATCGGGATGAGCTGTGACCAGGGGCTGAGATGAGTCTCTTGTTTGTGGATTTGAGGCTGGTTGAATTTGGTCAGAATAGTTTATGTTTTGTTATAAAGTTTCATTTTTCATCATCTCGCTCTGCTGTGATCACTTGGGAAAAACAATAAAAGAAACGAGAAAAAAAAGCAAAACACTTTGGCCCAGCTGAAGGCTTTAGAGTCCTCCATTTTCTGTATGTGTCAGGTATGTAACCAGCTTTACATCATTTTGAAAAGGACCAAACATAAACAGTTGATCACTTTTATGTAAATTCTTATTGTTTTATCTATTGTTTCCTAAAATTATCTTCATCTCGACAAGCTCTTTAGCTCTATATCGGGAACAATCTCTCTACATCCAAACAAACACACCTGGAAATACGGCCATTCATGTACAGTGGGCCTTCCCTTGCTGATGTAAACAGGAAGCAGACTGACCACTTTGCAGTTGATTTCTTAGTTGCATAAAATGCTAAGAACGAGGAACAGCACTGGTGAAATATATAAGACCAGAGATTTCTTCTCTCTCAAAATCTTTATGGACCCACTAATTAAATTTGCACACTTAGACTAAAAGTGCACTGATGTTCAGTAAGTATTGAGATGGTCGCAGGACTTCAAAACACTGATTAATTGTAGCTTTGAGACATGAATCTGTTGGGGCAGCAACGTTTATAGCGACAGTAAGGTGAGGATTAGGTTCATGGTGTCTGTTGATATTTAAAGCCATGGGCTTGATGGCCTTTTCTCCTGGCTACATGCTCTGCGATATTTTGTCCGAATTTCTGTGATATTGTCTTGTTTGTAGTGTACTATGAAGTTTGACTGCTTAATTTGTTCCATTAACAACAAATGTTTCAGCCCTTTAAGGGTCAGATACTTGAATTAAAACACTTTCAGAGCAGTAAGGGATGACATCGTGATGAAGAACACAAGTTGTTTACTGAAAACAGCAGTGATCCGCAAGTGCTTGAGACGGTCTTGTTGTTGGTAGTATTTTGACATTTTCCCATAGAAAGGCAAACGGAGCTAGATGAACAGTGAAAATGTTACAGGACCTAATATGGCCTGGTTTGTATAGTTTGTGAAGATCCAAGGCCACAGAATGCATAATCAGAAGTGTTTATAACTACACCGTCAGTAATCTTACAGTTGATACAGTTGTCTATATTAATATAGAGAAGTTTTGGGTTTAGTGAAGTTTCTTTCAAATAATAAAACTTTGTTGTGACCTCTAGTCTTGGCCTAAGTGTTGTTGTGGTACAGATTGGCATGCAGAGTGTGTGTTAAGGTCAAATATTCCAATATGTCAACAGTCTTGTCGCTTGACCCAGACTAAACAATCAGTAGTGATTCTCATTGTCTCTCTTTGTTATCCCTTCAAACCCTTTTCCCTTTTAATTTGTCTTGTCTTTTGAAGGCCAGTCAGCAGGGGGATGCCAGGAATTCCTTTTGTCTGTAGTTATCCTGATGTGTCAGCTGATCTGACAGATATTGTTCACAACAAGTTCCACAAGGTTAACCGTTAGCTCTATTTAGACTAGCTTAAACAAAGAGTGTTTTCCATATTATGATAAGCTGAGCTGCTCATCTAACAAACTGTGACGTGCCACAGAGTTATTTTGCCACTGATGTGGAAGTTTACTACTGATGTGAATGTAAAAGTAGTGGTTGTCCTAAGTTCATTCTTAGGTGAAATTCACTCAGTTCTCCTAAAAGTGTGTCAGATCTTCTAAACTATGGCAGAAAATAGGAAGGGTGAAAAAAAGATGGTGAAAATTAATGCTGCTGTAACAACTTCCTAGAGATGTATAATGCTGCCTTGAAGGGAAATAAACTGCAGCCGCCTTTGTGTCTGATAAGCCTTCACACTGGGCTTACTGGTTCATATTTCATCTCCTCACCACCAGTGCCCTGTAGCAACATGCCCACCCACACAGACACAAACACAGACCCTTTGCAGATGTTTAATCATATCCACACCAAACCACTTTGTATCATCAGCCTGCTAGTTTGACCCTTCTTCACATGTCATGGCAGCGTTGCCCCTAAAAAAAATTTCAGGCCCAGTTGTACCACCGAGAAAACCCCGAATGACTGCAGCGTCACCTTGAGTTGTCGCCCGCGATATTGTTTGTTTTTTTCAATGGCGCCATGGCTACAAACCTTCAACATCCCCTAATATGCTTGCGCACTCGCATCATTACTAGGTAATGAAGCAGCTTAACTAGCGTTGCAGAACAGCGCTGTACAGAGGGTCCCAAACGGAAATGATTATTGATTTCTCAATGAATGGATACATCGCTTATTTTTGGCATATCAATTATATATATTTTTGGCCTGGCGGCGGCTCTCGCTGTGCAATTGTAGGGGAAACACTGCACTGATTTTTCTTTTAAAGGGGCAACGAGGAGTTTGTATTTGCTTATAAAAAAGTCTCATATTAATGTGGATGAATCTACGTTACCCACACTTGTTAATGGGTCCATTTTCGATAAATATATCGTTTCGTCTCTATCGTTATTTTGTTATTAGTGGTGGAAATGCTGGGCGAGCCGACCAGCATTTCCTACTTTTGGTTTCGCGGACGCTGCCTGGCAGGTCATGGGAATAACGCCACCGAATTGCCGTTCATGGTCGGAACTACGACGGTATCTGATCGTCTTCGAACCTCTGACTTTCATTCTTGATGAATGAAAACATTCTTGGCAAGGCGTCCATCTTGTGCCGGTCCAAGAATTTCACCGTGCGCGCGGAGGCTCATCGTAAATGTAGTGTGAAAACACATCGCTTTCCAAAACTCCTCGTTATCCCTTTTAAGTATGACATGCAGGAACAGACCTGGTCAGGTGCTAGGCCTGTCACTATTACATAATTGCCATTGCAATTATGCACCATATAATACCATCGTCCATTGGTACAACCCTGAATACATAATATTATATATGCAATATGTAGATTCCCATATATTTCACCAAATTAGTCTACTACTCCACAACCTTTCCATTCATCCTCAAATGGTAAAATGGTAAATGGTCTTGTATTTATATAGCGCTTTTACTATACCTGAACGATACCCAAAGCGCTTTACAGTACATCACATTCACCCATTCACACACACATTCACACACTGATGGCGGAAGCTGCCATGCAAGGCGCTAACCACGACCCATCAGGAGCAAGGCGGGTAAGGTGTCTTGCCCAAGGACACTACGGCAGCAACCGGGACAGAGCGGGATTCGAACCGCCAACCCTCTGATCATTGGACGAGCCGCTCTACCAACTGAGCCACTGCCGGCAATAATGGGAATCACTACTCTAGACCATCAGACACCATCTACCTGATTTACCTGAATTCATGCTGTCACATCACTGGGTAAGCAGGAATGAGATGTGATCTACAGTCTCAGGAGCTACAGTACACCTTGTAAAATACGACGTGATGAGATGACAAGCAGCAGGATCTTCACACCCCCTGTGAATCCCCTTTTTATTGAAAGGAAGGGGCCATAGAAAAGCATGTCCAGGTTTCCATCACTAACAGGAATGATGTTGTGAGAGTGCCTCACCTCTGTAAGTGTTTTTCCCTCTGAACACACTGTAATTATCAACAGGAAGCTTCAGACCACACATCTCCTGTGGGACGTGTCCTTAAACTGGGAGGGGGAGGAGGAGGAAATCCAGTATTACTTTTCATATTCCTGTCAGCGACCGTGCGCTAACTACAGCTCTTTACCTTGACTAAGCAGCTGGTGCTTAAACCCTGCCTCTTCTTGTTCAGGTGTCTGTTTTGGTGTTAAACAAACCTAAATGTCAGACTAGTTCCATTGAGTGAAGAACTTGTGGAGTTCCCTTTTACACAAAATTAATTTATTAATTTAATTACAAAAGCCCCAAGTGAAGCCGTGTCTGAGTCATCTAATTGGGATCCAAAAAAAGAACTACTTAGCCACAGCCAATGAAAACTATACCTCATCTGTGCCGTTTCCAGTGACCAGTGATGGTCTTCAACCAAATGCTGTGCAGCCTTTTTAAGCACATTCCTGAAACTAACAAACTAGTACATAGACCATGAAACCATGGCACTTTTTCTATCGCTGTGAAACCTTTTCTGCCAATGACTGTTGAGAACTAAAATAATTTCAGTGATTCTGTGTCATTCTGGTGTATCATTGGTTTATTTGAATATAGTGATATTCATTGTTTGGGGCTTTCAGCGCCTCTAACGTGGCCTTTACGGTTGATGATGTGCTCACTCTTTCTCGTCGCTCAAAGCAGTTTGCGATCCGTCCGTCCGTCAGGCGTGACGACGGTCAGGTTGCGATGTCTGGTGTATGCTGGGAAGCTCCAGAGATGAACGGGACAGTGCCGGTCAGCCTGTGCAGAGCTGTGAATGGACTGAATGAATGGAGATCCTTGTTCTACTGATGCGAATCAGCCTGTAGACACGACACATGCTACCGACTGACTGGTTCTCTGAATGACTGATTCACTGACTGAACCTACACACTGACAGACTGTCTGGTTGTAACAGAGCTAGCTTTGTGCGAGACTGGAAACACTGAAATATTGTTGTGTTTTCTGTCCATCATCACCTTGTTCTCTCTGAGGAGAACATTGGTGTTGTTTATTTCCCAATTGAGCCTGAGTACTGGAACACACCAGGAGAACATGGAGTGTGTGGAGTTTGGAAAGGGGACAAGGAGGACAGTTTCCACCCTCATTCACATCAAACAGCCGGGTACTCGCACACAAAACTTAAAAAAAAAAAAAAGTGGATCTGGAAACGTCTTCTTTTTCATCAGTTTTGAATGACAAATAAAACGTTATAAATCTAAAAGAAAGTTCTTGTTGAGCAAGGCAGCAGATGCACAAAACCAACACCATGTACAAATGTTGTGTATACCCAAAACATTGCATCAATTGGTGGTCCTCCATGTCCGCTTCATATCTGTGACACAATTTACTCATTTAGTGGCACTTGTGATGGTGAGGTGATGGAGGGAAACATGAGGAGCTGGTCTGTTGTAAGTGTGAAACCTACTATTCTTGCACAGCATCAACAGCTGGGACATAATGGAAACTTTAACACATCCATATCCAGATCTGTACGTTGGCCGTATGGGATGGAGTCATCTGGATGTCAGACTGTGAAGTGTGCAGGTTAGGTTTTAGATGGCAAAAATGAGAAATTACAGCTACATCACAGCCAAATTTGTTGGTTTTGGACCCAGTTGAGTTCAGGCTGAGAGTCAAAGCTTCACATACAGTGAATGAAGGTTTAATACTGATGAATGAAATGGTGTGGATCGATATTCTTTTGTCTGCTGGCCAGTTGTAACAGTGACAGTCATGTGGCCCTGGTTATTTTTGGTGGTGGCGATGTGACGGTCAAGGTCTGATCTCTCAACGCTCCCAATGGAATCACTGACCTTTGTATTAAGTGACACGGCAAATGTATATGTATTATTTGTTTATTAAAACACTGAATTGTATTTTTTATTGAATATTACTCCAAAAAGACAGTGGCAGAGAATCAGGATTGTGGTCTTTCCCTCTGTTTATGTGGACTCATACCAGCCATGGCCTCATGAAAGTCGCTCCTCCACCACCCTTAATGGTAGCTCATACAGAGGTTCATGCAACGTCATCACCACAGGTGTTTAAAGTAATGTGAGGTAGGACATTTTAAGTACCCCAGTGTTCAAATATGTGTCACTTCTACCTGTATGCTTGGGCTTCTTTGCGTAGAATGACTTATGAGGGAAGCAAATACTAGAAGCTGTTTTTCCACATTCGTCACTGAGGAAGGAACGTCTCTCTCTTCTCAATGCTCTTTGGACGTGTATCTGCAAGATGTTGTTGTGACATCACAAATAGGATCTAGGAAGCCGTCAAAGGCCCTAAAGTGAAAGCTTCAGCTGCGCACACACTGAAGAAGTCATCCTGTCATGTAAAGTCTGTAAAACCTTATATGTAAGTAATTTAACTTTTTTTCTATAAAAACTTTTCAGTTTCAGTATTTTTAAGAAGCCTCTTTAATCATCTTCAAGTAATAACAAAGATAAGTATTTCTTTTTGCAAAAATGATGTCCTGATGTAGAGCTGAGGTTTGACTTTTGACCAAAAACTCAAATGTAAATCCGTGGATATTGTGAATCTATCAACATAGTTAAAGTGTATTAACTATAATTATTATATAATTTAGATGTGTTAAGATAAGAACACCTTGACTTCCAAAAGAAGTCTATTTATACACTAACTTTGCATTAAAGGTTAAACCTGTGCAATATTTACAGTTAAATTTCCGGTTGATGCTGCTGGAATCAAAGCCAATGCAGATCAGTATCTGTGTTTTTGAATCAACTGTGCTGTCATCAGTCTAGACATCTGCCTTTGCCTGTTATTGTTGTGCTGTGCTGCTGAGTAGTACATACTGTTAAAGCCTGGAGCGTCATCATAGCAGCTCTGAGTCTGTGTGGTACATCCTGTTCCTATCACCCCGAGGACGGGGGCTGAAAACAAGGATTAACAATTAGAAAGGCTTTTAATTCTTGGTTGATCAGCTGATCATGAGAGCGAGAGACACAGAGAGAGAAACAGCAGTTTACTTTTAACCAGCCTGTGAGATATCGCAACCTAAGAGGACTGAAGCTCTATTTAAATCCTGCCTGTTTATAACTTGTAGAAGCGGTTGCTAAAACAAATTTGTTCAAACAATGCAGACCGAGACACTTTCCCGCCATCCGTCAGAGTCAGGTGTGCGTTTCCGCGTCGACCTTCCTACAGGGCTGGTATTTAATTTTCCCTGGAAGCCCTGTATCGGCGTTTTTGACCCACAGCAGTGATCTTTATCCCACAGCCAGAGCGCTGCTGCGTAATGACAGAATGGAAAAGGTGAAGTACTTTTACTGCGCAACATTTAACTTTCTCAACTCACTCCTTAAGTTTCGAAATAACTCGCTCGGTCTGAAGTAAGGACACGGGAAATAATAACGGGAAACGTGACATTCATGTAGATAAAAATGAATAAAAGTCAGTCAACAACAAAAACATGAACGATTAAATTTCCGCTGTAAATTATTGGGGTTCTCTCGCTGTGATGAGCAGATATCTTCTCCTAATGCTCTTGAACCCAATGTGGTCCAATTTTACACTCTAAGATAGTGTATATATGATTCTCTCTCCCTCTCTGCATTAGCGTGTGTGTGTGTGTGTGTGTGTGTGTGTGTGTGTGTGTGTGTGTGTGTGTGTGTGTGTGTGTGTGTGTGTGTGTGTGTGTGTGTGTGTGTGTGTGTGTGTGTGTGTGTGTGTGTGTGTGTGTGTGTGTGTGTGTGTGTGTGTGTGTGTGTGTGTGTGTGTGTGTGTGTGTGTGTGTGTGTGTCTCTGTGTCTCTGTGTTTAACCCCTTCCTTCTACGTTCCTCCTCTTCTGCGGTTCTTTCTCTTCTTCATTTAGCCTCTACACATTTTTGTCCACCTCCTTCCTCTCCGTCTCACTCCCTCTTGCTGCAGTTCTGCATCAACCTGTCTCTGAGAGTGTAGTAAGGGGGGGAGAGAGGATAAAAATCTGGGATCTATTATGTGGCAGGCGTCCAGTGGAGTGCTGAGGTACACTATGTACCCGTCCACCCCTCCACCTCTGACCACCCTGTACTGGTCATTGAGTGAGTGAGTGAGTGAGGAGGATCCAGACCAATAGCTCCAACCAGAGCCAAACTTCAGATGGAGATTATCTCCTACCTCCCCTCCAGCCCCAGGGCTTTACATTATCACATTGCAAAATTACACCTTTCCAACATAGCTCCAATCAGCCCATCACAGAGGTCAGAGGGCGACACGGAGTCGGTGGGTGGCGGGGGCTCGGAGCAGAGAAAGAACATTCTGTGCCAGAGAAATGCAGCACTGGTTGTCTCCTGCTGAGCACGAACAGCCTGCTGAATGGCTGGTGGGACCACACAATCTGAAGTTTCTGATTGGCCTCCATGTCAGTCAGGAGGCGGGTTGGAAGGTCATCCCATGGTCACTGCCTGATGATGGGCTTTCTGTCATACGGGAACTAGATTTCTTCCTCTTTCAGTTTGCCCACCTGCTGCAAATGAAAGAGCAAACTGGCTGGCAGCACACAGATACATTTTGATTTCTTTTGTTTGTTTGTAAGTCTGCAATTGACATTACAATTAAGGATTTCCTGAGCATATGTGCTGAATTGACGATTACGCAATATAAAGGTGTTTTTTCCCTAGCCGCAGCATTTGGTCCGAAAAGTAACTGCGTGTGATTCTGATGCTCGGACAAATCAAAATCAGAAGCTGCCTAATTGCCAATTAGGTCTTCAACATATAAGCAGTAAGGACCTTAAATGTCTTTAATATAAATCAATCAAGAGTTTAAATGTGTACAATAGACTATCATGTACACTGCAAAATGACTGGTGGAGTGTGGAAAGGTTCACAGTGGGGAGTCTCGAGTCTCAATAATGAGGGCAACTGCAGACAGGAAAACATCGACCCCTGGTAGCTCTTGTGGGGCTGGAGCTCAGATTGAAAACCCTGTGTTTATTTCTGTTAGTGGTGAACGATCTGCAAAGAAATCCTTTTGAGATTTTTTTTTGACCGATGATTACAACTGGGGGGGAAAAAAGTGATGATGTGAATTGTGTTGAGTCTTATACCAAATCAGCACGATCACTTGTTTTTGGAGTATGATCATAGATTGGGTGAATCCTTTGATTTGGATGTTTCACTTGGCCATATTGTGATTGCGATAATATTTATTTTAATTGTTCATCACTGCCACATCCCAAACAGTTGTCTCTGTGAGCACAAAAGGGTAAACATACGATCTCTTTGAGGTAATTAGTGGATTATTTAGCTGAGCTGCTGGCACACACAACAGGCAAGATGTTTCCTGAAAAACGTACGTGTAAGTGTTGAACTCCAAGTTATAGCTGTAAAGATCAAAAGATCAAGCAGATGGTTTGGAAACGTTGTTTGTTTCAGACTTTGGGAATCCTTTCCCATACTAATTTGACATCTGTTTTATTTCCTTAAAATCAATATGTAGCTCATTCAACGCCATGTTGCCCATTTTGAATACAGCTACGAAACAAGACCAAGTATGATGAGTGAAACATGGATTCTGGATAAACAGTAGATCTAAATTGGCGTAGTAACAGTAAGTATCTCCACTAGCCTTCCTGTGTTTGACACAGGTGGTGGAGGCTGCGTGTTGAAACGCGTTTCAGTGTTTTATCCTATAAACGACACATCATTTCCCATAACCTCACTTTGTTTGGTTTCTGTTTAAACACAGCCCTGGCCTAGCGGGGCAGATGACATAATCAAAATTACAGTTTAGTTGTTTTTTTGTTCAGATATCCCGGCCCCCTTTGTTTATGCCTTACAGGACTCTGTGCTCACTAACACACACAAATAATTTCAAGCAGTGATTTTCAGTGTTTCCATAGCAATTAGTGTTTGTTTCTGTGGCAGACAGTGTAAGCGCTTTGAAGGTCTCGAACGTTACTCTGTGTGGATCAGCTTTTGTGTTGTCAGTAAAGCTGGGTTAAGGGTGGATGCTAAACAGTTTTCTCTTTCTTTTTCAGTGACTATGCGGTGGTAATGGGCTAAATGGAGCCTCTATTGTTGGTATTTCCTCTGAGCTTCAGTTTAGTTCAAGGAGGTTCTCCACTCTCTGTTTGAAGGTGTGCGTCTACTAATGTAATTAGTGGCTTTAGGGTTGGTCTGTCTCTATCATGTTGAATTGAATCCGCGGAGACAAAAGCTGCCGCGAGGTGTGGCTCGCTTCCATACGCAGGTCAGTACGGTGTTTTCCTTTTGGAGCTCCTCAATCAGTTTTTCCTGTCATCAGTTACAGTATCCTTTTATTTAAGGGACACCACAGCAACTGGAAGGAGAGTTATTTGTAGCAGTGCTTGTTGGAAAACCCGGACCGGAGATGCTCTTGTCACTGTGGGAAGCTGGGATGAGCCTCACGCAGCACTACTGGGCTCAACACCAACAAATGTGTGTTAGACAAAATCCCTGACTTGTTGTTTGTTGGAACTGGTTTTGTAGCTACATTTACATGACAAAAAGAAACGTACACGCAGAGTTGCAGACTGCACATGCAGCCTGTACATCTTCCCTGACTTTTTTTTGTTGTTGTTGTGATTTACAAGCTGTAATCTTCAGTCATTACTCAGGATTGTTTCAGGACTGAAGCCAATAGCATCTTGCCAGAAGCTTCTTTAAACTGAGGACTGACTGGATGTGTTTGTTTGTTGCACTGTTACGTTTGCTAAAAGAGGGGAATGCCCCTTTTATTGTAAGTCTCTAAGATGAATGGAATAATAAACAATGTCCATCAGAGCTCAGGGTGGTGTCTGCATTTGCCTTGTTTTTGCCTGACCAGAAAAAATAGATTTAAAAAAATACAGTTTACAAATACATGGAACTAAGAAAAACAGCAAACTCACATTTGAGAAGCTGGAATCACTGAATATTTTGCAGTTTTGTCTGAAATAGGCTGAAATTATCAACCACATATTCTATAACTGATGGTACACCACATAGTGCTGCATCATCATCACCATCATCATCCAAATGCCTCAGTGTTGACATTTGACATTCTGCATGTGAACCACATCTTTTAAAGGGTCAATCGCACCTGCCACAGCAGATCTAGACTGAAACGCTAAACTGGTATTAAACAAAACCGGAGGGCTGAACTCATTTATTTCTACAAATGGATGGATTGTTGCTTGAACTTAATTTTGTTGTGTTGTTTCACCAGTGCACTGACAATAAAGTGTCTTGAAATCTCGAAACATTAAACATTCTGTCAAAGCTCTGGTATGGAATATAATTTATTAATGTAAAGCTATTCATCTGATAAATTGCTTAAATATAGCTCATTAACTGTGGTTTGTGCCACTTTAAAGTGTAAATACAAATATCACATAAGTGGATATTCTACCAGAGGAATCCAAATGAGATCACAGATCATATCCAACACTAACACCCCCCCCCCCCCCCCCCCCCCTTCTGTCTCCCATCCAGAGTGCCCTGAGAAGTGTGGACGGCGAGCATGCACAGTGGACGGCGGGTGCTGCCACCCTCAGTGTCTAGGCAGCTGCACAGTCCCTGGTAGTGACACAGCATGTGCCGCATGCGTGCATTACTACCACCAAGGGCGCTGTGTGGCCGACTGCCCTCCCGGCACCTACAAATTTGAGGGCTGGCGCTGCATCAGCGCCGAGCTTTGCTCACAAGTCCACCTCCCCGAATTCGACAGCTTCATCATCCACGGCGACGAGTGCATGCCCGATTGCCCGTCTGGGTACACACGCACTGCACCCAACAGGTGAGCTGCAGTCTGTCGTGAGCTCGGCTGAAATGGAGCCGCAGGGTGGAGTTGCTCTTATTGTTGGCCTGACACTGATGCCAGTTCCACACCCTGCTATTAGTTTCTGTTCTGAAGTTTCATCAGGGTGAGAACAGTGTAAAACAACAGCCACAATAAAGGGCCATTAGTTTATATAATAAACGTTTCTGGTTAAATCTGGGAACCTGTCCTAGACATCATTTAGCTGTTCTTGTAAAACACTGACGTAAAATGTTTCAGGGACAGAAATAAAACCTAAAAGGTCAGGGGAGCACTTTAGGACTTCAACCAAACGGAGTGTCTGTGAAATGACATGGTCTCTCGATATCTCTTCCTGTCTGTCCCCAGTATGTTCTGTTCAGCCTGTGATGGTCTCTGTGATAAAGTATGTGAGGAGAAGGTCATCGACTCCATGGATGCTGCTCAGTCTCTCAAAGGCTGCACCGTTATCAAAGGCAACCTGCATATCAACATCCGCA
The DNA here is from genome assembly GCF_905171665.1 of Trachurus trachurus. Lineage (NCBI taxonomy): Eukaryota > Metazoa > Chordata > Actinopteri > Carangiformes > Carangidae > Trachurus > Trachurus trachurus. The sequence continues at coordinate 21,886,457 of NC_139893.1, read as the reverse complement.
GAGGCCGTAAGTTCTGCAACGTCCCACAACGCAACACGACAGCTGATGACTAACATTTCCAGGCTTCTTTTTCACCACTTCACTCCACCGTGTCCTCCGACCTGTTAGTCACATACTGTTAAACCATCACTGAAGACAGAAGGAGATGATTCCACTTTTTCCTGCAATCAAGAAGAGACATATTTGTGCACATTACCACCGTCTTTGAGCATGTGGTGTTATAATAATACAAATGTCTGATTTCCAGGAGAACATAATTGTCTGAAGAATGATTGTATCCACTTTGATTCTTAGATAAAAACATAATGATAATGAAGTTATTCATCAGACACCACACAAAAGCAGTTTCTGTATTTGTGTTGTAAATGCATTTGTCAGCATCCAAGAGGTCTGCAAAGAGAAGGAGCTGTGTAATTTCCAGGTGTTGCTCAGTAAATCACAATCAAGAAGCATAAGGCAAGAAGGAAAATGAATAAATGAGGGAAGTAAATGAGAGGGAAAATTGGGTGGTAGCTGGAAGAGGCAAATGAGGCAGGTAGTTTCCAGTAAAACACACCTCTAAAGAAATACGTCCAATGTACAAGTTCCTCAAGTTTTACGCAGCATACGATATAAAAGCGAGATTTACAGTTCAGTCCAACCACAGCGAACATGAACCCAGTTATGTCAGTAATAAAACCTGAGTGCATAAACACTACATAAATAGACTAATAGGGCAGGGTGGTGAATAAGTAATAACAAGAGTGCGTCTGTGTGTTTTAGACAACATGGTGGCAGAGCTGGAGAGTTTCACAGGTTTGATCCAGAGGGTGACGGGTTACGTGCGGATCCGACACTCCCACACCCTGAGCTCCCTGGCCTTCCTCCGCAGCCTCAGATACATCGATGGAGAAACCCTGTTGGACGAGTAGGATCACACACAACACACACACATTTAATCATGAACACACAGAGACACAAAACCCTCAGTTTGAACCCCAGCACAGCAGCTCACAGCTGAGATTGATGTCGGCTCCACTCCTCGGTCCTCTTACACAATGATGATTTATTCCAGTGGATGTTGGAACATTAAGGAATCTGATTTGTTGCTGCATTCATGTGAGGAGTGTAGTTTAGTTCAAGGAGTGTAGAGTTTTTCTTCTTCTAATGTGACAACAAGTCAAGGTTATCATTCAAATGTTGGCTGATGAGACAAAGGTCGTGTTTTGACTGTCCGGCCCCGACTGGAGCTTATGTTTTGTTGGACAGACCTCATTGTTTTTATGTCTTTAACAGTAATATCCAAAATATATATATAAAAAAAAAAACTCACTCAAGAATTTTGTTTTTAACTGGAAAAGGAAAACAACTGACTGAACTGAAACCTAATGGTGTTGTTTTTAATAGTAATAAGACCTTGAGTAGAGTTTCAAGGAAACTGGATGTCAGCATCACCCAGATTCCCTCAACAAAAATGTAAACAGATTTTAGCAAGGCTTTTGGATTACTGCAAAATAATAATAATAATAATAATAATGACAAGTGTTTTTTTAGCATGACGATCTTCATAAATGAACCTAATGAGCCTAAATACAACCTCCAGCAGTTTTAAGTTAATGTTAGGCTCCTCTCACAAAGTTAGTATTGGTTTGCAAGAGCACGATACAACAAGGCTGTGAAGGTGGTGGACTGGTGAGTAGATTGATTTTTCTTTAATAAAACAACAACAAAAAAAACATGCAGATGACCAACAAAAGCCAAGTTTCACTCAGGCCTCAGTGGACTACTGTATCTTTCCAACTTCAGTGTACAAAACTCACAGAACCCACTTCACCAAATGAAGGTTTCATAGTCACTTGGTAATGTTCACTGGTTTATGCTGTGGGCTGATCGAAACCAAGTAGGTCATCTGGCTCACATCGCCCTCAGCCCGTGGTCCACAGCAGGACTGCATCTCTGCAGAGTTGTGTAATTGCAACTTCATGACATTTCATAACATTCTGAAGCAGCGGTGGCAGTAATTTTGTATATAGTGGAAACATTGACTTCCAACAGTCCAAGGAGAGGTTCTCAGGGCCGTAGAGTGGCCTTCACTCTCCGCTCTGTCTGTTTCTCCTTGAGCTCACAGGAATCTTATTGCCCCAAGGCCCACATTACAGCCATTCCTGGATGTCTGGGTGTTACCCAGTGACTCATAAAACTCCTCTCCACTCCTTCCCTCTCCTCTCCTCTCCTCATTGTCTTCCACTGAAATAAGTGTCCTTGATGGGAAAGTTAGCCTTCACCTTGGCATGACACCCTGTAAACTATGGCAGAAACAGTGAATATAGAATCAACACACAACCATTCATTCATCTTCTCTTCTTTCTGCCCTGTAGCATGTATGCCTTCTCGGCATTCGACAACCAGCAGCTCCAGTATCTGTGGGACTGGAAGCAGCACAATCTCACCATCAAAACAGGAAAGCTGTTCTTCAGGGCCAACCCGAAGCTCTGCATGTCCGAGATCCGCAACATGTGGAACAAGACGGGCATCCAGGGCCGCTTTGATGAGAGCGATTTCCGAAACAACGGCGACCGTGCCAGCTGTAAGGGTCAAAAAAAAAAAAGCCACAGGAATTTAAATTGCTATCTCCAGTACATGTGCAGGACTTACTATAGTTTACTAGCAGTTTTCAAACGCCTACTCGTTCTCTGCACCATGTGTCTGTAGTTACTGCATCACCCCGTCAACGAGACTAATTGTAACAGAAACATATTGAAATACTTTTGGTTTTAACTCTGCTCTGACTCTCTTCCAGGTGAAAGCACTATCCTAAAGTTTAAATCCAATAGCACCAGCAGTAAAAGGATCAAACTGACCTGGGAACGCTACCGGCCTCCTGACTACAGAGACCTCATCAGCTTTATCGTCTACTATAAGGAGGCGTAAGTGTTTCAGTCATTAGCTTGCTCCGTCCCCAGGCTTCTGGCTCTAGCTGTGATAGGAACTAAGACACGATTCCTCCTCACTCATCAACTGATTTGAATAAAGGCAAAGGAAAAAAAATTACATTATCTTTGGGAACATCTCATCACATCGAAAAATACTTTTAATGCACAAGATAAAGAGTCTGTGGTAGAGTAAAAAATAAAAAAGTGTAAACTAAAGTCAAACTTCAAACAAAGAAAGAACACATGATTAAACCAGGCTTTTTATGTTTGTTTTCTGTCAGATATATTAATTTGAGGAAGGTCTTTTCTCAGGTTTATCTACAAACGGAAAGTGAGAATGGAATATTCAAGAATCAGAAAATATTCATCAGTCTCTTTAGGAAGCCTAACCCTAACCTTAATCGTCTTCCTTCCAGGCCGTACCAGAACATCACCGAGTTTGAGGGGCAGGACGGCTGCGGCTCCAACAGCTGGAACATGGTGGACGTGGAGCTGAGCCCAGACAAGGACTCAGATCCCGGGGTTCTGCTGTCCAGCCTGAAGCCATGGACACAGTACGCTATCTTCGTCAAAGCTATCACACTGATGGTGGAGGACAAGCACATGCCGACTGCCAAGAGCAGGGTGGTCTACATCCGCACAAGTCCCTCAGGTAAACAGGGTCATTTCCTTGGACAAAGGTCATAGACTGTACACTGACAATAAAAAAAACTACATGTCATTATGATCCAAGAATGACTTTGCTAAATAACTGAAAGTTTTTATCATACATAATTGTAACTGTAACTGGAGGAAGGAGAGATGGACGGAAGGAGGTATCAAAGGTTAGATAGAGACAGCTGATTGTAAAGGAGAGGCTCTTTAAAAATAAAATCATAAGAGTAATAGACATTAGTTTAAACTTTGACATTAACATCCATACTTAACGACAGGTGATGTTCTCTTCACATTGCTGCTTGCTTTTTCCAAACCAATGGGGGATTGTTCCATGATGACAGCGTGATAACATTTTCTGGATTTGATGCAGATGTACCGTACGGAGATGGAGAGGAAGGGAGTTTTTAAATAAACACAGCTGCAATTCAAAAAGACGAAAAACTGATTTGCAAAAACTATAATACAATTAGATGAAATGGAAGACCGCTTTAAACAAACCCAGCTGCGCTGTAAAGACATAGCAGCGCCGTGATGTCAGCAAATCACATCTGCACTGGCAGACTTTGCATCCTACCCTGAAGGAGAGACGTTTCCTACAAATTGTTAGAAAGCCGTTTTATCAAGCAGCCACATAGTGATGACACTGAGATCAGAATAATTTGTGATGTTTTTGTCTTCTTGTCTCTCTCTCTCTCTCTCTCTCTCTCTCTCAGCTCCCTCCATGCCTCAGGATGTGCGAGCATACTCCAACTCCTCCACACAGCTGGTGGTGCGTTGGTCGCCCCCTGTCTCACCAAATGGAAACCAGACTTACTACCTGGTCAGATGGCAGCAACAAGCTGAGGACAGGGAGCTTTACCAGCACAACTACTGCTCTAAAGGTACACACACACGCACACCTTAAGGACTCAAGTTGTTGAGATTGTACTCATGAAACACATCCTCCTCCTCTTCCTGCAGAGCTGAAGATCCCCATAAGGATTGCTGCCATCGGTGTGGGAGACCAGGAGGAGGAGACGAAGCCCACCAAGCCAGATCCTGAGGGGGCAGATAAAGGTCCCTGTTGCCCCTGCCCCAAGTCTGTGGAGGACCTGGAGGCAGAAGCTGCCGACGCCTCCTACCGAAAAGTCTTTGAAAACTTCCTGCACAACTCAATTTTTACACCAAGGTTAGTGACTCATCATCATCATCATTACCATTATTTCATTGTTTATCTTTGGTGTGGGCTGTGTGCCACTGTTCACCTTCATCTTTAACCCTTTACTGTCTAAGACAAAGAGCTAGAAAGAATCTCATTAGAAAATAATTTTCTTCAGTGTTGTTGTTTTTGTAGTTTTTGGTATCAGTAGTGGTCTTTATGTGTATATATTATCTTTATGTAGTAAATGAAAGAAAACAACCCAGCCAAAATTGGAAGGAGGGAGAGGGGGGCAGACTGTCTATGGAGAGTAACAAACCAGCCTTCTCTTTTCTCATTACACTATGTTCCTGCTACTGTCTGATTTAGGAAGTCAGTGTGCTTCATTGTGTTGCAGACATCTGCATCACATCTCCCTACAGACACACATGCACAGACACACAGACGCACAGAGTTCAGTCCAGTTGATGTTAATTAGCTCTCAGCGTGTTTTGCAGATGCAGGAGTGGCTGTGCTTAGCTCCAAAGGAGGAACAGAGGTTATCATGTTTCCTGCATTTTCCTCTCAGCTCCAGTACTTCAGACCACAGCGACATGTGATCAAACATGTACACGATCCCTTTGTACATTTGGGTCTGTATCTGAATTCTGTTCCTGTGATTACAGATACAGACCACAGGCTGTTGTATCTGTTTGAAATAATTAGAGAGAGAAAGAAAGCGTATCTCCTTTTCCCCTTAAGAGACAAATATTATTAGAGGTTAATAAGTTAAAGGCAATGAAAGGATGGAGCTGGTCCATTCTGGTTTCAGAGGAAACCTGGTGGAGGTAAAAAAAAAAAAAAAAAAAAAAAAGAAGAAGAAGAAGAAAAAACACTTCCATTAAACCAAATGTCATGAAATTGAACACACATGCTTGAGGAAGAACTTTGTAAACTTTTGTTGGACTGTGGTCAAATGTGGTAGCAGTGGGTGTGGCCACCCACTGGCATATACTGTATACTTTGCTTGTGAAAAGCTCATGTTCTATAAAACCAACTGAGCTGTTCAGTAATTTTATTTAGTATATGCCCACCAAGTTTCATCCCAGCTGCTGAAATCAAAGCCAAATGGCAACAAAAGTAAGGAAATCACTCAAAAGACTCAAAGCTGAGCAGAGAACAAGTTCCAGCTAATCTGGCATCAGTGTTAGTAATGTTGCTGAGGAGCAAACGACACAAAAGATCTCCTTGTGACAGTTTTGTGATTCATCCACCTTAACACACTAAACTTCTCTTCGTCTCTTTGTTGACGTTACACATTCACTTCACTCTCCCTCGTTGCTGTCAGTGGTTCAATGATCATCTCTCCTTCCCCTCTTGTTTCCAGGCCACCAGATCGCCGTCGTCGAGATCTCTTCAACATCGCCAACGCCACTCACTCTCGTCACCACCGCCTGCACTCCAACAGCAGCACTGTCCCTCCTCTCCAGGCCGCTGGTAACAGCAGCACCACCGCTGACCGGGAGCCAGCAGAAAGAGAGTTTGAGTTCATTGAGCAAGCTGTGACGGAGCGTGAGCTGCAGATCTCCGGGCTCCAGCCGTTCACGGTTTACCGCATTGACGTTCATGCCTGCAATCGGCAGGTCCAACGCTGCAGCGCGGCAGAGTTCGTCTTCTCCAGAACCAAGCCCGCAGGTTCGAGGACCAGTTTAACTCTCAGCTTTCTCAGCCACATCTGTATGTTGTTGTTGTTGTTTATGCAACCTCAATATGTGGTCAACGTGGTAACCTTTTTTCCATGTGTTCTCCAGAAAAAGCTGATGACATCCCAGGCAAAGTAACCTGGGAGGGCCACGAGGACTGGGTGTTCCTGAACTGGCCGGAGCCCCCTCACCCCAACGGACTCATCCTCATGTATGAGATAAAGTTCCAACTGGCTACTGAGGTGAGACCACATCTGCATCCCCTCATTGAGAACCTGCTGATGATGTCTAAGACTCTGAAGTTAGAATTTAGATTTAGATTAAAGTGAATTTAATTCATGTTTATTTAGATTTTGCTGGAAGATATTATCTATGCGGGCAGTCAACATCTGAATGAAAAGTCGGTTGACCTAAGCAGCCTGTTGTTAAGTTTGAGAAAAATCACTATCCTCTTCATTAACATGAGTATGAGTATCCTCACTAAATGAGTTTGTTGTCCAATGTCCACTCAGAGGTAGAATCAAAAATAGCCTCTTGAATCTGCATTTTGTATTTACCCATAAGAAATAATTTAACATTTTTTGGACGTCTGATACATATCGCATATCATATGATATAAAACCACATATTAACCCAGTGTAGAAACATAGTCATAGAGAGAAAAAGACAATACGATTGTTCTCCTATACATACATTTATGAGCAGACAGGTAACTTATTATTTATTATCAGGGTTAAGGTTGAATGACTTTGGTATTGTAAACTCTTTGAATGTTTATTGCATAGTCGGGATAAAAAAACAAGGGATGTTGGATTCTCTGGTGGATTACAAAAATTCTTTATGTGTGTGTGTGTTTCAGGCCGAGAAGCATGAGTGTGTCTCTGGTCAGACGTATCAGGTTCAGCGTGGCGTTCGGCTGTCCAACCTCAGCCCAGGAAACTACTCAGTCAGAGTAAGAGCGACATCACTGGCAGGCAACGGCTCATGGACTCACAGTGTGGATCTCTATGTGGCTGAACGTAAGACAAACACACACAAAACACTCTCAAGCATCATCATCGTCGTCATCTTTCTCTTTCACTGAAATGTTGTTCACACTTTACTGTTTAACCACACAGGATATGAAAGCGCCCTTTATGCGATGATCTTCATTCCTGTTGCCATCATCATCTGCATCTGCCTCCTGGTCACAATGCTGGTGGTCCTCAACAAAAAAAGGTGTGTGAGTCTGTAGTTTTATGTGTGGAGCAAATGTTACTTTTGCTTTTTTTAATTTAGAGAACTTGTTCACATAAAACAACCAGAAACAAAACATCAGATGCAGACTGCAACGTACCAGCTTGAGTCACAGAGCCAGGGCAAAATAGTACAACAGACCACCGTCGACCTACAGAGAAAATACAAAAAATGATGATCAAATGTCGCTTTTCTGTAAAGTACAGTAAATGATTGAACATCTTACTAATAGTTGTTGTGGCTACACCATAACTCATCAACTACATTAACAACACACAAACCAAAGGAAAATGCTACTTCCAAAGCAGAATATCAAAGGCAGCTGTATGCAATATGCACTGATATGTTTTCATCCATATGTAGTCTCTGTGTGTAAGAAGTTTAAGATGACAAAAATGTGTCCATGTGATAAAAAAAAAATACCAGAAGACAGTTAAAAAATGAAGAAACAAGTTTACACAACAATTTAGGGGATAAAGAATTTTTTTTTTTAATTACAAATACATAATTTTTGATTATTCCAATCTGAGTCGTTAATATTGAAATGGTTCAGTATCAAAGTTGGCCAAGCTCTCTGTGAGCTAAAACTGTGCTACCGAATGTATGAATATGTAGCCTGCAGGTCCCAAAGGTATAGTACAATGCTGTGCGTGCGTGCGTGTGTGTGTGTAAAGGTACATGAAAGTGTGTTTGTGTGTCGGTAAACGGTTTTTGTTTTTCTCAGGAACAGTGATCGTCTTGGAAATGGAGTCCTGTATGCCTCAGTTAATCCAGAGTACTTCAGCGCTGCAGAAAGTGGGTGAAATGTTACGGAGACAAATGTAGTTGTTGCCACGGTAACTGAAAATGTCAGCGCAGGTGTGACAATCTGTATTAATATGATTTTTTTTTTCTTCTTTTTCTCCCCCTGTGTAGTGTATGTACCAGATGAGTGGGAGGTGGCACGGGAGAAGATTGCCCTGAGTCGAGAGCTCGGCCAGGGGTCGTTCGGCATGGTGTACGAAGGCCTGGCGAAGGGCGTGGTCAAAGACGAACCAGAGACACGCGTGGCCATCAAGACTGTCAACGAGTCGGCCAGCATGAGGGAGAGAATAGAGTTTCTCAACGAAGCCTCCGTCATGAAGGAGTTCAACTGTCACCACGTGGTACATACACACTCAGACACACACACATTCAAACAAGGAAACAAGGTCGGAGGAGAGAGGAGGATATGAAATTGAACCATGCTGGATGCCCCTCAACTCTGTCCTCATTTCAGACTTTTAAACCACTGAACAATGACGTATGTTTGAATCCATATTAGTCAGTGTGATAAACATAAACTCAAAGTTAGATCACTTTCCACAGGACAGAGTTTCAGAGACCACTCTTTTCTCATTGGCGTTGTGTTGTGTTCACTGTGTTTGTCACAGGTTCGTCTCCTGGGAGTGGTCTCGCAGGGTCAGCCCACTTTGGTCATCATGGAGCTGATGACACGAGGAGACCTGAAGAGTTACCTACGCTCCCTCCGACCTAAAGAGGTACTGCACGCTCCTTTTTACTGTCGCTAAACTGCGGACACAGAGTTTTTGTTGGGTATAATGGGTTGTAGTAGGGGTGGTCCAGAAGGATTGAACATTATAGCTGGAGAATAAAAGGAAATGACGGTATTAATGAACTACTGTGCTTATATATATATATCTCAAGCTTTGAATCAGTGTGATGCAGCTTCTCACCTTTTGCTTGTTGTTTTCCTCCAGATGAAACTTCAGTCTGAACCTTATACAAAAGACTTTGGCAAATTCAGTCAGCTGCCTTTTGAACAGTCAACTTCCATGTGAAACAGCATAAAAATGAAAAAAATAAAAGACTCAATGGATTTATTGGGAAAAGGCTGCTGTATAGATTTCTTTATACAGCTCCATCTCACATAGATTACAACTCTAAGCAACTCTATATAACCTCTGGATCAGGACCCTATCCTACATGTAAAGCTTACTCCTCTGTCCGTCTGTCTGTGTGTCTCCAGCAGCAATGGTCGAGCCTGTCTCTGCCCCCTCTAAAGAAGATGCTTCAGATGGCAGGGCAGATCGCTGACGGCATGGCTTACCTCAACGCCAACAAGTTTGTCCACAGAGATCTGGCGGCCAGGAACTGCATGGTTGCCGAGGACTTCGCTGTCAAGATCGGAGGTAAACCACTGCGAAGGGGGGGGCAAACATCACTGATGGCTAAGAGGCCAAAGTGAGGGGGAGTTAGGAGCATGCTCATTAAGTGCAAACAAGATGGTAGTTAGCATTAGCATGTTCTCATCTCAGAGTTGATGCAGTCCAACAAGTGTGTACGTACTTAACCACAGTGTTTCCAGGTTTACGTTATTTAAGAGACCGTGCATCTCTTTGAGTTCCAGAGGGTCTTGACCATTATGTAGAAAATCATCATTGCTGGTCTGTAACACCAGCTCAGAGGGGTCACCAAGAGATCACACCATTATGCCTAGGTATATAATGTGAATAAACAGTCCCATGGCATATGCACCCCTCTACAAAAAATGAAAATAACATAGAAGTATGAAGAAATTGATTCCCAGCATTGAGTCAAATGCCAAAACTGTGCTCCATTTTTTTTTGGATTAGTCAGAATAATTGTCTTCCAGTGCTATGGATGTTTTTTGCAGCCATCATCACTGCTTCACTTTCTCCCTGTGTGTGTCTCTGTGTCTGGGTAGATTTTGGCATGACCAGAGATATCTATGAGACGGATTACTACCGCAAAGGCGGTAAGGGTTTGCTCCCCGTCCGCTGGATGTCACCCGAGTCTCTGAAGGACGGAGTCTTCACCACGAACTCGGATGTCTGGTGAGCAGACAAAACACAAAAACCAAACACATGTGGCAGCTTTTGTTTTTCTCGGTTTACTTCTCCTGATTATAATCGTTATAACGGAAAACTTCCTTGTGTAATCCTTCTGTCGTTTCATCTGTGGCAGGTCATTCGGGGTTGTGTTGTGGGAGATTGCCACTCTGGCAGAGCAGCCCTACCAGGGTCTGTCCAATGAGCAGGTGCTCCGCTTTGTCATGGAAGGAGGGCTGCTGGAGAAACCACAGAACTGTCCTGACATGCTGTAAGAGACAAACACACACACACACACACACACACAACTGTGCAGATTCACACACCAGCAGACTGCAAGTGACAATAGATTCTCATCTTCTGTCTCTTTTCCATAATTTTCTACTCGTAAGTGAATCATAGTCAGCGATCCTGCTGCTCTTCAGCCTGCAGTCACTGGGATTTCCATACCTCAGCCTGTCTGTTTGTCACTATGCATTCTCCATGATGTGTTTGTTGAAAGAGCCCATGTATAAATCCACACCAACAGAGTTGTGAGCGTGGCAGGGAAATTTGGCCACAAACCACCAAACATCGAGGATGCATCAGATGCTGGAGTCATGTGGAGAACAGATGTGAAGCCACAGGGTTTTCTGGGAGAATAATGACGGTGCCTTGTTTTCAAAATCAAATCTCTGTTGATGAGAGAGATCACCAACAGCAATCATTTTTAAATAATGTGTTGCCTTAAACATGTCAATAAAAACACTCATATTAATTACAGTATTTTCTAATACCATACACAGGAACCATCCTAAATCACAATCAGATTAACTGTATTGATCACTGCAGGGAAATCAGTTCTCACAGTTGCACAACACACAGTTGGGAAAGAGAACATAAATAAGTAAAAACAAAGTAAAGTGGCCTAAAATGGTAATGACAACAACCTGCCTATACAGAGAAAGTGAATAGCAAAATGTACAAATGTAAATGTGGAAAAGGGAACATGTGAGCAAGAATCTGAAGGCCTGGTTAACATTTGCATGCAGCAGGTCCTGGACTCTTTCCACTGAACAGAGGTAACCCGTGTGTGTTTGTGTATTTGTCTAGGTTTGAGCTGATGCGAATGTGTTGGCAGTACAACCCTAAGATGCGTCCCGCCTTTGTGGAGATCATCAGCAGCATTAGGGATGAGCTGGAACCGTCTTTCAAAGAGAATAGTTTCTTCTACAGCGCAGACAACAAGCCAGCAGAGGATCCGCAGGTCCACCTGGACAAAATGGACAACACTGAAACCGTTCCTCTGGAGCCCCCTCCCTCCACACAGCAGCCACAGCAATCCCCGGCTCCCCAACAGACCCCGCCCTCCCCGAGCTCGGAGGCTCCGCCCGCCCCCTCGCTAAGCCCCAGCTCCCCATCCTCTCCCTGCACATCCACCGCCGCCATGGACAAGCAGGCCTCTGGCCAGCAGCCGGCGGCCAACGGGCTGTCTGGTCCGAGCCTGGCGGCGGCAGCGGCGGCGGCGGGGTCCGGGGTCGGGACAGGCGCAGGTGTCGCCATGAGGCCGTCTCTGGAGGAACTGCCGCCGTATGCACACATGAACGGAGGACGCAAAAATGAACGCACCATGCCTCTCCCGCAGTCATCTGCCTGCTGATGGGACAGAGACACCTACCGGACTGCAAACCTGCCACCTGCTGCTCTGCAGAACCTGATGTCAAAGTGGGTGGGCTCTCTCTCTCTCTCTCTCTCTCTCTCTCTCTCTCTCTCTCTCTCTCTCTCTCTATCTCCTAGATGAAATACAGCAAACCCAGTGAGGAGAAAAGACTCAGAGGAAGGAGGAGAAAACTCAGTTCATGTTCTGCTGTAACTCTACACACTTTTTTCATATTCTTCTTTTGGTTTCTACCAGCTGGCTGTCAGATGTGGCACTGCCCTTGCTGCTGAGTGGGAAGACCAAAAAAAATGTCAAAAGAAAGAAAAAAAAATCATTTGAGGGAGATCTCGCTCCCTCTTTATGGCTGAACTTATTTTATAAATTGTTGTTTGTTACTTTTTTACATGTATTTCCAAATGGGAAAACAAAATGTGTAGGCCTTTATAAATGACCGGCGATTTGGTCGCTTTTGGGGCGGGCATTATGGTGAAACTGTTAAGCATATCTTATGAAGAAGAAGCACTTCAGAGAGGTCAGTGTCTCCGTCGGTCATTCAGAAGTCTTGCTGCTCTGCAGGCTGGGTGTCAGCGCAACGCCATGTCCGCTGAAACCAACAACCAGAGGGAGAAAGGTCAAATCTGCCAAATTTGTTGCCAAAATTGTACTTTTTGTCGAATGATCTTTTCTTGCCCGTTAATTCTCCAACACACCAGATTTGAAAATGGAAGCAAAAACAAAAGCACTTTTGATCACACTTTCTTAAAAGGTTCAGTATAACAGCTTCTGTACTCGCTATCAAATTGAATTCAGAGACTTTTGGTTACGTCAGTTTATCTGAAATTGAGCCACATCCTGTCACAAAGTGCTGTTTCGCTATGGTTTAACCGCCAAATCCACTCAATAAAGAAGCAAAAAAGAAAAACCCTCAAAAGCGAGGAATGCGGAGGGAAAAGCATAGATGATGAAAACAAATATGAACACTAGATTTATAATGTCTCTCTAGATCTATAATGTCTCTCCGTGTTCAGAGGCGTCCTTGTTGTATACAGACAGGTATTTTTTTAGACTAGTCATTAGTCTCCAACATTTACAACATCTCTACATGGGCAGAGCATTTATGTACACACCAGTTGTTTGTGTCACTTTTCTAACTTTTATACGGTTGGAGACATTTATCATGTACAGAAAGAAGCTGCTATTCCTTATTTCTCTTGTGGTTGTAATATAGTTAATATCTATATATAAAAAGAGAAAAAACTCCTTCAGGTTGGATCTACGAAAGTTTCCACTACAGTCCATTTTTTTAATGCTTGTAACTGTGTAAAGTGTATCTGAGCTAGTTTCGTTTCTGTGTTTGCATAAAAGGTACGACAATTTGCCTTGTGTTTTGAAACACCGGTAACGTTTCCTCCCATCTGACTAGAGGACAGCGATGGTGCCAGGGACCATCGATGTTCTCGTGCTCTCCCGGGACACCTTCGACCTCGGTCCTCTAGGGTTTGGACTAGACCACCGTTACCCATCATCATACTCGGAGGTCAGGCGTCACTGCTGAGTCCCAACTAAATCTCAGGTCAAAGAGAAAAGTTAAATCCTTTTCTACCCTTTTTTCTTATACCCAGAGACATCCTGTCTGGTGTGTGTCTGATTCTGTGTCCCGCTGACTCTGTTGTTGTATTTTCTTTGATCATCCGACAATGTTTCTTAAATCAGTCTGAAACCGGAATAGGGATTTCTAGTTTTGAATGGGTCCTTGCACTTTGTGTATGGAGGCCAAATACTGACAAAATGTAGTGAAAGGTTATCAGCTGAGTCAAAATATAACTGAGTTCATCAGTATACAGTGTTTTTAGTTTAATCATTGAAATGGAGCATAAAGATTTACGATGTCTATTAATTTGGTTAGAAACGAAACAAAAAGCTTATATCCTGCTTTGCCCTCAGTCAGTGGATAAGATGAATTAAAACTCATATATAAAACTTAACATTTATTTTAGCTATTCCATTGGCTTATGAAACGTCTCATTAGTTTTCCTTTTTTGGGGGTAGTGTCTTCCTGCAACACAGTGTTAGCTGGCTAGCATTACGTAAAGCTCTTTTTAGCTGCTGCATGCTAAGAATAGCACAACAAAGATTAGTTTCTACTGAAGTCCTTATGAACATAGTGTAACTAAAAACAAGCAGCGTTGGCTAACAAAAGCTATCTTCTGAATAGTGCTAATGCCCCATGTTACCAGTATTTTTGGGTAAGCTAACTAGCAAATCAGTCCTCTTGACTTCTCTGATGTTACACATCATATATACCGATTATTTTATATCCACTCACAGCGATATTGTTCTCATGTAAGCACTAGAACTGGGTTACAGAAATGGAAAGTAGTGTGAGCGTAAACGATTAAACGTGTGCCAAGACAAAAATAAAAGGAAAAGTGAGGTAAAATTTAGATGAACAAGTAACACATAGAACAGTAGAAGTAATTTAAGTTATTTAGATAACAATATTATTTATTGATGAGTTAAATTTTTTGAACTTGCTGATAACGTTTTATTAGATTTTGTCAGTTTCAGGATTCCATACGTTTATGTTGTGTCATAACGCTCGGTTGAAGGTACAGAGTAAATGTAAAATAGAATTTATTTAATGTAGCAACAAGTCTTAACATCTTATTTTCCTGAGAGCAAGAGTAAAAACAGAAATCTGTCTGTTGGATAATTTCACTTGTTATCACTAATCAACGTCTCTCTTGAATCAAGGGTGCTGCTGGAGTAATCCTTATTATTTATCTTTTTTTTTCAACATATTAACATGTTTGTAGAAGATTGCTGGAGTTAAAATGGTTGAAAAATAAGTGAAATTATCTCACAGCAGTGAGAGATTTTTTTTAATGCTTTTGGAAAGGTAAGATTTCACAACTGAGGATGACACTAAAATGATTTACAGGAGTTACAGAGGCTTCTCCTTCACCTGGATGTTCTTATATTAGTAATAACCAATATCCGAACAACACCCATTTTGTCATGGAACCAGTTCTAACTGGAGATCCCTGTGTTTAACATCTACGCATGTTTGCTCCATCAATGTTTACTGAAGAAACCCATCAGACTAACATTTGAAGATGAGTATGATGAAGGTGACCACACAAAATAGATTTTTAAAGGCTCATTCACCTCAAAAAATTGCATTTGGTTTCCCAGCCCAGATGTTTCTTTCTTGTTTGTTTTACTTTTTTTGTGAAGCGTAAATCACTGTACAAATTCCCCACAATCCCCCCATTAGATTTTTTTTTATTTTATTTTATTTTATTTTATTTTTTTGGGATGCTCTTTTTGTATTTTGGGGAGGGTTTTGTTTATTATTCCTTCAACCATCCATCTACCTCACTTTTTTTTTCAATCTATATACATGTACAGAAAAACATAACATCTCTATTGTCCGGCTGTAATGGAGGTCTTACTGAGTGCTGTTAATATGGTCAAATTCAAACCACAAACCAAACTATCCGAGGGGGTCGGGTGGGACGTGCGATCTGCTGGCGACATTTGGGACAAATCGATCATATAAAGGAGAGTTCAAACTAAGACTAACAGGTCATATAGTAACTGTGATGGTGATATTTTTGCTTGGAGTAAGAGCAAGTTTGTTTCTCAGAAGCCTGGCTGTGAGAGAAGCTGTTGATGAACATGGAAGAAGGAAATAAATATGTTCCTGCTGTGAGAAGGTGTGGTGTGTTCCTCCCCTGTTGTTAAAACCTCCTGACATCCCTCAGCCCCTTTTCCCTCCTCATACTCTTCTCTTCCCTGACCTGAAGTCTGGCCCCAGTTTGTTGAACTTGTGCATTGTTATTACAGTACTGCATACATCTCCCTTTGTTTTTCGGTGGTTGTTTTTTTTTTTTAGTTGTTTTTTAAATTCAGATGATCAGAGGAGTTTGTCCTTTTTAGGGATTCTGTTGGAGGTTATCAGATGAATCCTTGTAGCATTTGACTACACATAGAGAACCATTGTGGGATATCTGTGAGTGACTTCGGTGTCCAGTTTGGGACGGTTTACTACTGGCTGATTTTCACTGTCACACAAATTACTGGTGCAAGTACATGTTAAAAAGAACGATCCTCTGCTCTCCCCAATTATTAATGGTGATTAATCTAATTAACTGGCAGGTTCATCTGAGTTGAGCCACATACTCCAGTGAGCTTCAGTGTTTCTTGAAGGTTGTGTTATTGTCTTGTCAGTAACAAGTGAAGCTGCGTGCATCACAGATAGAAGTCAGTCAGTCAGTCAGTTGCCATATGTGACCTGAGAGGTGGCTGATGAGCTGTACTGGTTGTTATGGAAACACCTCTGCTAACAAAGGAGCTAGTTATATTTCTTCTTGATGTGTTGGTTGACAGAATACTCTTGAGGGTTTTCTTCTCTCTCTCTCTCTCTTTTTTTTTAGGTATCATTACAGGACTCTGGTGCAGTTCCTTGTGCCTATACCTGTTGCCATGGTGATTGTAATCCCAGTAAAAAAGCATCCTTGCTGTGTTTTTTTTTTTTTTTTTTGAGTCCTCTTCCCACCCTAACAAGATAGGTTTGTAATTTTTCCAGGCTGGGAGTCTGGGTGATAAGGGATCTAGTTTAGAGTGCACTGGCCCAGTCACTACAGCAGACTAATCACAGTAGCAGTCTGATGCTAGCTTGTACTGATGTGACAGGGTCAGGATGGGTATTTCACTGTTTGTGGTCTGATTTTTGCCTCACTTTTACCACTGGAACACCTCACAGAGCGGACATAAAGTTGAACAAATTTCTTCTTTTTTTTCTGTTTTGTTACATTGATGGCCAATTTGTTACCAAGATTTTGATGTGTGTAAATTATTCATAGCCTTCCAACTCTTGCTTTTTCTATTGAAATGATCTGTTAGACTAAGGTTTCATTTTGGTTTTGTTTTGTACATGCTGTTGTAAGAATTTTTCCTGTTATCAATATAATCTGAGTACTGGGGAAAACGATTGGCTGAAGGAAAAGAGAATGTCTGTTTCTCCGATTCTTTTTTTATACATGAGATTTAAGATGAATAAAAATGTATGCAAACTGTTTCACTGCTTGTATTTCTGCAAAGTGTATCTTCGCTGCTATATTTAAACATTTTTGCTTGCGAGAGTCAAAATATCCACCCCTTTTATTCACTTTTGTCTGGAAGCATTTGTGCAGTGCGTTCAGGCAGCAAGGCAGAGACTTTCTAACGCAGTGCAGCACTGTGGGTACACCACATTTGCATGTAGTTAGTTGAATAACTCGGGAATCATCTGCATTCATTCAAAGTTTCTCCTCCCAAAGTTAATGAAGCAACTGACAAACTTCACATCTAAAATTCTGAAATATTGTTTTTTATAAGTTCTGCATGTTGAAAACGGGGGGGAAACCCAGGGAGGTGTACAGGTTGGTCTAATTCAAGAAAATCCTAGACTCTACCTTTAAGTTATTTAAAAAGAGGCGATTGTCCCAAAATCATTACCAACACTGTCCACAGTCCACACAGCTAAATACAGAATAAAAGTGGATCCACAACACTATGGTGTAATGATGGAGGACTGGTCTTGGCTTCGAAAGACATACTGAGAGATAATCCTGGAGTCCCAAAAAATAAATGCATGTTTACTGCACCATGACTGCAGTTCAAAGTTGCTTTTTTGTTTTTTACAATATAAATGTAAAATAATTATATAAACCAACTACCTATAACATCATGCACATGTTTTCCCATTGTTGTTTTGTTACAGGATTTAAGTACTTTGTTCACCTCGTTCATGTACAGTAACTGGAGTTTGGTTATCTGTGCACACAAAGAAGATCCTGGGAATAACAAAATCTAACTGCAGTGACACGAAATGGACTGGTGATAGTGGTACTCTGCACTGTTAGGAATTTATCTGTAATTATTACTTCTGTATCTTACTTCATTTTTAAATTAATGAGTCTATCTAACTCAATGTAAAAATATGTAAATGTAAGGTAATGATTTTGTAGATAGTAATTAGTTTTTCTTAGAATTCCAATGCACATAAGATGAAAATAATTTACATGCAAGTATCACAAAATTGCACTGAGGTTTATGTACTATGTCCCAACCAACACTGCATGGCTGTCCGTGATGCATTTTAACGATATAACAGCAGGTGGCAGAAAAACACCAGCAGTAACCTTTGGAAGAGAAGCAGAGGCTGGGCAGCAACCAGCAACCAACCTTCTTGTCTTCTATATTCAAAATAAAATATTAAGATTATTATTATATTATAAGACTAAATATGTACATAAAAGTATTTTGTCATAAAAAAGGTGTTTTTAAAAATGTTTTTTATTAACAACTTAGTCTAACATAATGTTGCTAAAATTTGTCTTTTTTACAGATTTTTTGGCATTTTCTCACAGTTTGGGTCATCAAGTAAACATTGCTGATTATTAAATGCAGTGCGGTAACAATTACATTATTTTCTCATTTTAATTGACTTCTGCTCGCCACACAGTCCTGTGCAGAAAATTACAAGAGTAGGCTACCGGGAGGAGGATCTTTTATTTTGAAAGCAGCATACAGGAAGAGGTTGTTGGCAAGGAAACAACTGTGACCTCATTGACGTGTTGATGCTTTGAGTCTGCGGCTCTGCGCGTCTGTAAAGTTAAACGCGTAGAAGCGGATTTCATTTCACAAGACTTCACCTCTTTGGTTCAAGAGAGTAATCATAATGGAAAAGTTACCGTCTAAGGTTTAACTTGAATAGCTGTATTTTCCGTGAATGTGACAAAAACACAGTACACCTTTTTCTCTTGTGGATTGACTGGCTTGATTGGCTTTTTGGGACGTTTCAGCGCTGAATGACTTGCAGTGCAGTGACTAAATCTCTAACATATGAAAATACAGTGTTTGGTAAATGGAGGACAAAAAAAATTGAATGTCATGGCAAAGTATTTTATACACATGTGCCGTTGTTTGAATCACCATACTTAATCCATATAAAAAATGTACAATATCGTTTAATATAATATAGTATAATATAATATACATACACACACACACGCTCGTCGTTAATCAGTTCATTATCAGAATAAACTCTTTCTTACTCAAACTTCATCTGAGGAAAAAGACTGGAGGCTGCACCTCATGAGGCTGAACTTAGTTGTTTTTCATTAATTCACTGTTGTATTATATTATATTATATTATATTATATTATATTATATATCATATTATATAAAAAAAAAAAAAAAAAACACAAACCCAATTTCATGAAATTACATCTTTATTTACTAACGGACATGGACTACTCCAACATGGCGGACGCGCAGACTCAACAGCGGCGGTGAGTGGTGACCAATGAGACAACCGCTCCACCAACTCAACGCCTCCACATCTGTACTTAGCAAACAGTCCACGTCGCTGGCTTTAATGTCTATTTAACAGTCACACTTTCAACAACAGGCAGGCCCTGAGCGTACGTGGCTGTTAAAATGAAATGAACGTAGTGCTGCACAATCAAGGTAAATAACTAATTTATCTTTCCTGGACGTTACAATAGCAGCTAATAGCAGCCACTTAGCTAGCATGCTAACGGTGCCATGGGTGACAGATAAACAAAAAATATAATAATAAAAACTGACGAGAAAGTGTAATGTGAGTTAAGTGAAGTGTGTGTGTGAGCTGAGTTAACGCTGGCTACAGACTGGCTCTGTTTGCTGTACGCTGCTCCAGGCACTGACAGCAGCAGCAGCAGCAGCAGCTTCCCCTGGCTGCAAGCGCTACCGAGTTACTGCAGCTAGCTAATGTAGCTGCATGCATCATAGTTAGATCATAGAGAGTTAGATAGAGGAAGAGTAGGTGCTGCTTTATCCTGGTCTGCTCCCAGCTGCAAACTGTTGCTTGACAATGCGTCTGATCTAATGCTTGTCTTTCTGTAATGCCATAAAGGAAGGAGGCATTGCCGAGTCTTCTCCACCAGGGAGGAGAAGCCTCCTCAGAGATGGCAACTGAACTCCATGAGACTATATTCATGGCCAAGCAGGAGCGCCACAAAAACCTGTTCCTGAACTATAAGAACCTAAATATTTTCCCTGTGGAGCTGCTGAAGGATGAAGGCCTGCAGTTTCTGGAGAGACTGTATATGAAGAGGAACTCGCTCACTACACTGGTATCCACACAGAAACACGCTGCTTATCATTTCTGTGTCAACATAAAAGCCCAACAGTGCAGGGCATTTTCTAAAATGTTGGAAGGGCTATGAGTTCTTCAAAACATGCAGTGGTATGAGACAGTGTCACAAGATTATTTCCTGTTTGATTCACTGATTATTTCTGCTTTTTCTCTCTCTCCATCAGCCTGACAATCTTGCCCAGAAGCTCCCAAATCTCATTGAACTGTGAGTACTTGCTTAAGCTGTCATTTTGTATGGTACTTATCTAACATTAACATAACATTTTTCATTATGTATTTAACAGCAATGAGTTGCCATGTTCTATTGTACTATAAGTCTTGTTATTGGTATAAGAAACATTGCAAATTTTATCGTTCTACCAGATGCTGCAGCCGTGAAATAGTGAAAAGTGTTGTAATTTGCACTGATTGAGGTTGTCTTCTGAATTCTGCACTAGTTGAAAAAGACAGCAGAACCTCAATATGATGTAAAATTTCTTGGGCTTTTTAAGAACAGTGACCAATGAGATATCAGATAGTTTTTGGTCTATTCAGTGTAACATTAATTGTATTTTTTTCTTCTTCTTCTTTCTTTTTACCTTTTCAGGTATTTGCACTCAAACAACATAGTCATTATTCCTGAGGGTAAGTCCTCTGTTATGTCATGATAACACATCAGTGGTTACACTAATTTCTTTCTTTTTAAAAGTACGTGACTCTATTGCTGTTCTTTGACAAAGTCATTTTAGTCAAAGACATAGTAATATACTTGTTTATGCTTTTCATTCATGTTGTTACAATACTAACTAACCAATACTAACTGGTGATAATTTAAAGGAAAACCCTATGTAAAGTGTTTTATGTTCAGCCACCACATGCTGCATGAACAGCTTCAGTGCTCCTTGTCGCTATGGCCAGTGTCTGACTCGCATTATTTTAACCATAACATATGGGGGCATTATCGTCCTGTTTCTGTACTAATTTTTTAGTTATTTTCTTTTCTAATTTGTCACCCGACCTGTCTATACATGACAAATGATTTAGCAAAATCAGTCAAGGAAAAGATGATTCGGCTGAAACTAAATCAGCAAAACAAGAACCACAGAGGGTCAGACTGTAGACTTATTAACACTTTATTAATACTGACAGTATGATGTAGATCAGTGTGACAGAAAGCAGAAGAATTTAAGCCTTTGAACATTATAATAAAGGTGATTGTGGTTGGTTCTTAGCTATTGGAAACCTGGCCAGGCTGCAGTCATTGGACCTCAGCAACAACGCCCTCCAGTTCCTCTGCCCAGAGATTGGCCGACTGAGGTCCCTGCGGCACCTGAGATTGTCCAATAACCAGCTGAAATGCCTTCCTCCAGGTAACGACCAGCTCATGTCTGTTTTGTTGTCACAAGTCACCGTCTTCCTCAAGTGCAGCTCAAGTTTGCTTTGTTACTATATTTATATAAAACACATCTGAAAGGATAAGAGAGACTAAAGTCCTGTTTGCTAAACTCACCACTGACAGATTTTCAGAGGTGGAAAAACAAACTGTAGATGAGGTGCGTTTCATGTTCCAGCAGAGGGCAGCAGAGACACTCAAATATACTGAAACGAAAAGGAGATGGGAAAACAGCTGAACCACAAGGTGCTGACAATATTATTGTGTGAGTGAGGTGCAAGTAGTAATAGAAAGAAAAGAAAAACATAATCCAAATTATTTAGTTTAATCTAATACTGTTCTTGATCATTAACAGACACAATTATTACTCAATCTACCATTCTAATGTTGCATTACACCTTTAAGTTTTGAAAGAGGTTTTGTAAATTATTACTTTCATCATTGGGCGCGAGTTCATAGGCCATTGGGGAGGCGTCACAACAAACCGTCGGTCATGGCTACTGTAGTGCTGTGTGTGATGCGAGCGGTCTTTCGCTCTGACACAAAAAAGAAAAGAAGGAAAACCGATTGTAGAGTCATTCCTGAGTCTGGTAAAGAGACAGTAGTGACTGTCTGTCTTTTACGAAGAACATAGGGCTCGTTAAAGCAGAAGTAAGTGATATATTTGTGTTAATATAAGTCTTAAATAGTTATATCTTCCGACAGCAATCACTTACATAGAGTGTTTGGTCTGAATCACGGGTCTCTCAGTCCCTCTGCTCTGCTCTGAGCCGAAGAGAAAACATTTATCGTATCCTACAGTTTTTATCCAATGAGGAGAGAGAACGGCATGCAGGGCTGTGTGTGCAGCCAAGGAACGCCGTGAATGTGGTGACGTAGCGACGAGGACTGTTATGGTGCGTTCAAGGAAACTCGTATTTTTCCGACCGTGAAGTGGTACCAGTTCGATCTGGTACGAGTTCACCGGTCGGAAGTTACGAGTGGCCGTTATAGTGACTTTCACCGGTAAAACAGGTCGGAAAAACACGAGTGGGTTGCCTGGAACGCTACAAAGTCGTAAGTTGTGACTTGAAGCTGTAATTTACGATTTCAAAAGCCTGCCTGGAACGCAGCATTAGCGAAAACGACCGGACCACTCACTTCTGCTTTAATCAATGTGCACACCTCAATACTATTCACTTACATTGGATGAAACATTGGCAGGAAACATGAAGCACATGTTCACTGTGTGTAAACAATGCATAAGAGCACTCCATCATCCTACTGGTCAACACCAAGGTTCATGTCGTACGAGATGTCAGACTAGGCGAAGAAATGCAAAAAATTCTAACATGCCAGACCTTCTGTCGGGGCAGCGTACAGCATCGTAGAGTGTCCTACACGCAGAATCGCTGTGTGTCAGTCATGTTACACTACACGTCGTCCGTTCATGGCTTCCGACGTTCATAGTTGGGCCCAGAGCTGGAAATGTGTCGGCCACGACAAAAGTCGGTAAACAACATGACATTGAAAAGCCTAATTATCTGATCTTGGTTCTTTCATGGTTACAATCTGGACACAAAAAAACCTCCCCTTTAAATTCAGTCCTGTTTTCGTTTTGAACTTTTCTTTGAATGTTATTTGTTGGAGAATTGATTCAGACTCTCTCTCGTGTTTGTCTGCTGCCCTTAGAGATCGGTGATCTGCAGGAACTGGAGACTCTGGATGTGTCGATGAACCAGCTGATGTCTTTACCGGATCGGCTGCACCGCTGTCTCTCTCTGCAGAATGTGACAGCCGACCACAACCTGCTGAGCCACCTTCCCCGGCAGCTCTGCTGGCTCCACCGCCTCAACCAGCTCTCCATGGCCGCTAACCGGCTGACCTTTCTACCTCTCGGTCAGGAACATCCCCTCTAGCTGTGCGTTGCCATAGAGATGTAGAGAGCGAGGCTATGTTAATATGGTTTGTGTGTTTTAGATCTGGGCAGATCACGGGAGCTGCAGTTCGTGTTTGTGGACAACAACGTGGACCTAAAAGGTCTCCCCTCCTACTTGTACAACAAGGTCATCGGCTGCAGCGGGTAATCCAGCCTATCACACTGCCAACTTGGAGAACTGCAGTTAGCTGTTGTCATCTTTAATTGACTGATGGAACTAAACATAAACTAAATTGTACATGTCATATAAGATATTATACATCAGCCTACGTGTTGCTGCTGCACAGGTGTGGCGTGTCGTCTCCAGTGATGCACGGTGAGCTGGGCGAGGTCCCAGGCCAAGCGCTGAATGAGGTTCTGGTCGGGTTGCCGGCTGAGGTGAAAGTGGTCGGCTCGGAGACGGATAACGTGGTTCCCCTGGAGGAGCTCACCATGAGGACCCTGCACCGCCTCCACCTCCACCTCCACCAGCCAACAGGTGAATAACAGCACACACTCTGTAGACCTGCATGTTCACTGTACTGGCCAGTCGTGATGCACAGACATTTTTTTTTATTGTATATGTGTTTTGTATGTAGCAGAGACCTTCAGCCTGCGTTCAGCATATTGTGGAAATTCTGATTTTAATTTTCCAATAAGGATGCCTTTAACGTTAAATATACTATATTTGTTTATTTAAAACAACTTTATATCACCACACATGATATCTCACTGAAAGGCTGTTGGTCATTTCATCGTTTTAATTTGTTGAAAATCTGTATGATAATAAGTTACAGGTAAATGATTTATGGACATGTGCAGACCCAGATGATGCATCACCACTAAACAGTCTAGATGTGTATGAATGTGAAGCAGAAACACAAGAAAATAAATAAAATGGTCAATAAACAGCTGAATAAACATGTTCTACCTGTCCTGGCTTTAGACCTCAACTTGCTGCCTCCCATCACCCTCCCAAAGAGCCTGCTGGACCTGCTGCAGTTCCCACTGGGTCACTGTCACCGCTGCAGCCAAGCCATGTTCACCATTATCTACCCAAAACTCTTTCCCCTGCGTGACACTGCCCTGGCAGGAGTGCACCGCAGGTTAGAACAAACACACCTCAGTTCCCCTCCTGGATTGCCTCCAAATATCAGAAAAATTGTGTATTGTTTTTGCAAAGAATTGTTCTCAACAAAACTCCTCTTTCTCACTCTATTTCCTGCCTTTAGGGCGACTGTGAGTTTCGTGGCCTACTGCTGCTCCAGCCACTGCCTGCGGACTTTTGATCTCCAGGGTTGACATCACTGTCTTTGCCCTGTGCACATTTGAAGCAGAAGCTTGTTGATGGGTTTTCACAAACCCAAAAAGAGGCAGCCTCTGTGGATGTTGGCTGGGTCACATGATGGACATGAGGCTTGTTCAGCAACATGTCAACACTCTGTAGACAAAGAACCAAACGTGTGTCTAGAGTTTAACCACCTTGGACGATTGTATTCCTGTGTTTGTGGTGAGGGTCAACATAAATAACCACTATGTGTGAACACTGCTTATTCAGTGACATCTGTCTGAAGACTAACAACATTAGACCTGAAGTAACTACAGACCCCCACTCACAAACTGGCACTTTTTAACATCAAGCACTGTTTGATATTTGTGAAATTAGTAATTTTTTCACGCAGAAGTTTTTTGTAGCAGACACATCACATTGATTGTGGGGTCATCTTTGAGGTAATAACATTTGTAATATTGTTTATTTTACCGGTTTACTGAAGAGCAGATGGAGGGCTATAGTTTAAAAGAATGTTTATCTATTTGATACGTGTCATTTTCAGCAGCAGAGAAGCCCTCATCACATTAACCTCTCAACAGAAGCCATGTGTCTTTGAGCAGGACACTCTCAAACAATCTCACATATAGTAAATGCTTTAAACTAAAAATATGAATTCAGGAGAATACAATGTAAACAAAAGATATTTTATGATGAAAAGGGTCATGGTCATTTTTTCTGAATTTTTTCTTAAAGTTTTGGTCCTAGATGGAAAAAGCCATGAATTAGTTCCACACATTTGCTTTGACAGATTATCAGTCACATTGCAAAGCAGGTTTTTAAGTTTTGACTGATCATGGACCAAAGTTCATGCAATTAACATGTCAAAAAATCTACACATTTTTCATTACCTGCTTTAATCTTAAATATCGCTCTAAAAACGACAGAAACCAATCACTCAGTTTGTAGTTTTGAAGTATTTTGTTGCTGTCTAAAGAAAATGAAGTTTGTACACTTCAGAGGCATTGTGTGATTCTCATGCTGGACTGACGCTTGTGTGTTCATTACTATATTGTACAGTTGTAAGTTATCATTTGTTTTGATTGTGTCACACTTTGACAGTAAATATTAACTGATGTTTCACTTCCAGAGAATTTGTTTTTTTTTCACCCTACACAATTTGTCACAGCTGTGGGCCGGCATGGAAACATGTCACCATCACCAGTGGAAAATGACCGAATCTAACAGCAGCTTCAGGTTTTCATCCAGATCTCCTCCTACTCTGCTCCTCTTCTTACAGTGTATCTATGGTTAAAGTAAATACATTAAGAGCCTCTTAACCACAACAAGCTTCTTGCTAGTGTTGCTGTAAACTGTCGGAGTAGGTCAGCACAGTCACACGCTGTTTCTTTGCTTAACCCCTGACTCGGGCTTTTCCTGCATCCCTTCTTCATGATCGACACTCTGTGGGACTTCACCTGCCTCTCCTGTCTCTGGTGTTGTTAATCATGTTCAGAGGGTCCGTGAGGTTTTATTTTTATTTTCCAAATCTGGAGACGCACATCAGCCTAAACCTCAAAGATCATAGTAAAGTGCTCTTGCTGAGATTTTTAGGAATTCAGTTGGTTATATTGAAAGTCTTGCAAAATGATCAAACAATAGGTCAAAAGGTTTTATGTGGAGACAGACAGAGTCTCCAACAGTGACTCCACTGAGGCCTAAATGTGTTTGTGTAGTGTAAGATAGACAAAATTGCAATATAGCAAAGTGCAATATGGAAATAGTAATTTTTTTTAAATAATAGTAAAATTTGTCAATTTTATAATGTTAGGATCACAAGTGCAGTGCTGCAAAGAAGCCCGCAAGTTTTATTCTCCAGATGTTTGTTACGGGCCCCAAAAAAACTCTTTATGATGATATTTTTTCAGTGCCAGAATACTGTAGGTGACTTATTTTTCATGTTGTGATGCCCAAGTAAGTGGTAAGAGAGGGTTGTGGAGGAAGGAGCAGAAAGCCGAGCTGGGCCCTGTTTCAGAAAGCAGGTTTAGTTAAAACTTTGAACTAGTTGACTCAGAGTTTGAGGAAACTCTGGGTTTTCGGTTTCACAAAGCCGGTTCAGCTCGACTCTGAGGCAGTTACAATAGAGTGCCGAAGCGGAAGCAGGAAGTAACGGCCCCATGGGACCTCAATTCGAAGAAGGCTCCATAGAAATGAACGAGACTGCAAGATTTATTTCGTGATCCATTTGAATTGTGCCATGAGAAAAAAATATGTCCTCTACCTGTTTAAAACATCACGTTTCATCCCGAGAAATCAGCAAGTTTGTTGTAAAACTATTGTAAAATAAAATTCGGAAGAATCCGTAACCAGAAAGACTACAAGTCGCGTAGGTGACGTCACACACCAAATGCCGCCCTTTCCCGTGTCAGTTGGTGACGTATTTTTTGTGGGACACAGATCTGTAGTCCGTAGAGCGTCGCCACACAAAATACATTCTTCTGTTGCCGTTTTACGATGAACTGCTGATTTCTCGGCATGAAACGTGATGTTTTAAACAGGTAGAGGACATATTTTTTTGTCATGGCACAATTCAAACGGATCACGAAATAAATCTTGCAGTCTCGTTCATTTCTATGGAGCCTTTTTTCGAATTGAGGTCCCATGGGGCCGTTACTTCCTGCTTCCGCTTCGGCACTCTATGGCAATATACTATGTGAACCTAACCTAACCCCTAACCTTTAATCTACTCTCGTGCGCAAGCTTCAGGGTCAAACTCAGAGTTGATTGAACTAACTGTTATCACCTGCTCTGAAACTTGAAACTCTGAGTTTGACGGTTCAGGGTTAGTCAACCCTGAGTTCAGGTTTTAACTCAGAGTTTGTTAACCCTGCTTTCTGAAACGGTTCCTGCGGGATCAATGGTGTTTTGAGAAACAAGTGAGAGACTATGATCCTCTCTGGCTGGTGATTCAGCTCTCTGCTCTCCCTTTGGGACTATCACATCTCTGCTGTCTGACTCTGCACATGAGAGAAGATCCGTGAGTAAGTTCATATGATCACCAAGGCTGTTCAAAAGCATGGTGAACACGTGAACACAAAAAAAAACTGTGATCTCTCCTATTTCTTCACCACCAACCATCATCTTCCAGCCAGATGCGTTTATTTGAAACAATTTCAGAAAGATGTCATTAAAATGCATCAAAATGTGACTTCAGCCGTTTAAACCCTTCATTCATCTCATCTGGTGAAGGTGCAGTATGCAAACCACAAGGCTGGAACTTGACTGGCAGGCAAATTGGTCTTTGAATCAATTTCAAGCTGTTGAATTACAACAAATGGTTCTGATAATGCATCATCTTAGTATTTCGTAGCTCGATGTTTCTCTGACATGAGCCCATATTATGAGACTATGTGGCATCCGGATACATCATGCAGCACTAAAGTAATTTCCTGTGGTGACTCAGGCGGGGCAGTGTGTGAAAAGGGGTTCAGGGAAGACTAATAGACTAAGCAGCTGAACATAGAACTGTTCATCATACTATGGGTTGTGAAATGTCATATCATGAATACGATTTTTTTTTTGATTGTTTTGTGTGTGTGTGGTGGTGGTGGGGTCTATTTTTGCATTTTTTCATATGTGCATTAGATTTTTCATCAGTTCACAATCTATGTATGAATGTTACACACAATAGCCTACTGACGAGTTCTTCGTTCACATTACACGAGTGAAAAAAAGATAATCAATCTCAAATGAATGTCTTCATACTGGTTTTGGTGTGTGGCGCATAAATTTGCAGTCGGTCGAATTGAAAGCCCAAGAACACCACCCAGGGAGTCAGATCAGTCCTCCCCCAGTTAATAACACTATGCCTATGAGTCATTGTGCTCAGACTGATCCAGCTGTCAGTTCGGGGAGGTAGATCTTCAATAATGACTGAAACCACATGTGGAATAAAGCAACCTA
Source organism: Trachurus trachurus (assembly GCF_905171665.1). Lineage (NCBI taxonomy): Eukaryota > Metazoa > Chordata > Actinopteri > Carangiformes > Carangidae > Trachurus > Trachurus trachurus. The sequence goes on along the minus strand of NC_139893.1, from coordinate 21,857,672 downwards.
TCACCTTAACATCAGATTCACTGTTTATCAGCTGTAAATCATCTGAACTAACTAACACTGGGATAAATACCACTACCACTGTAGTTAGCCTATTTGAGGTGTCGGGCAGTGGTTCAGGCAGTGTTTTATGTTCACATTCACAAAGAACCACATTTAGTGTGCTGAATTAAGACAGAAGACATCAATTGTTGCTCGTGGTTTGAAACCATATTTTAAAATGCTATTGAGCAGTGTTGTGTGCAGTCTAGACATACAGGACCTGCTGAAACTTGTCTCAACAGGTTATTTTCTGCACAGACAAATGGATTGGTCAGATGTGTTAAGAGGATGAACCATACTGCCTCAAATGTCTCATACTTGACCATATGTCAAAAGGTCAAAACAATTTGCCTTTTTTTCCCTACCCATACCCACCTTCTACGTATTTTGGCCAGACTTATGTACCACAAATAAAAAAAATATTATTGATAAATTATCGACAGTTTGTCGTTCAACCCTCAGCTCTACCTTGTTTTTAAATGTGGAAACAGTCCAACAACGGTCCAGTCAACAGACCGTCCAGGAGCCAACATGGCTTTAGCAGCAGCGCCGCTTCTGCGCCGCCCTACCTTTATCCGACTCCTCTGACGTCAGAGGGCGCGGCCATTTTGTGAGCATCATCAAATTTAACACAGTGATGCAGGAAGTTGGGTGACTCAACCATCAAATTAAAAGTGACTAGTCTATAAATATAACAGACCACACAAATAGCAAATAATATTGCTGCTGCTGCTCTTTTTGCTCCTGTTGTTGTGAGAATCCTCTCTCTGCGCAGCCCCCATTCACCTACAAGACAGGTGGACCTAATTTAGAGAATCAATGCAGAAATCAATTAATGTTTTATGAGCCTAGTGTTGTTCATCGAATATGCGTGTGTTATGTGAGGGAAAGTGTGTGTAGGCCTAACGTTAGTTGAGTGGCTTTTGGTTTTATTTGGTTTACTAACGTTAGGCTACATTGTATTTGTATGAAAAGTGCTCTGTCTGATTGATTGATCGATATGGGTAGATTACTCTTCAACACATTCGCCTTTTTAGTCAGAACCTGATTGTAAACAGGTGGGGAAACTACAGGAGGAGGAGGAAGACGTTCCTCGTCGAGGTGACTAATTGAGTAAGGGAATTTCGTCCCCTACTGTACCTTTCTATCTAGAGTGAAGCTACTAGGATAAGTTCTGTTCAAGTTTTACGCCGGGGGTAAGTCGTGTTTTGTAAGTTAACATTTTAAACACGGACACTTTTCAGAGTTGGAGCTAGCAACGGTTTGAAAAGACGTTATACGGAGGTTGGTGACCGTTGGTCAGTTTGTCCACCGAGCTGCATACATACATGGAGGTTTTATTTTGTAAATAATCAACAGGAAGTGCGCAGTCTGTAAATCCGCGGGGCTTAACTCCGGGCTGGGAGGAGGGCGGCGTGTTTCCACCGGGGACAGTCCCGTTAAACGGAGCGGCAGCACGGACGGACGCTTTCATCGTTCACCGACATAAATAAAAGCAAAGTAGGAAGAAAAAGAAGAAGAAGAACAGAAGAAACTCGACGAGGTAGGTTTGATTCATTTGTTTTTTTCTATTTGTTTTGGTCTAAACAGAACATTAAAGTTTGTTTGTTTTTTTTCATAAAATGTTTGACTTTAAAGTTCATACTGTTTCAGGTTATTTAATACAGGGGCTGTAGCCTGTAGCTACGTGCTGCGATGTCGGTGGTTTCTCCAGCACGGTTGTCAGGTGTGTTTTATAACGTTAGCTCTGCCTTTCCTCGTGCTTATTCTAGCAGTGACTAACTCTGAGGTGAAATTACATGAGTTATTTATGAAGGCAGAATCAGTATAAATGTCTCTGTGATGATGCTGTAGCACTGAAGAGCTTTAGCCCCGATATATTTGTTTAAGTTAGTATCTAACTTCTGTGGTGATAAAGAGGACATGGAACCAGAGTTTCCGACTTAAACGCGTCACAAAAAGTAGCCTGGTTGTTTGTGGTGACTTGAAGAATAAACAAACAAAGGATAATACAGCTGCCATGGAGTTGTTTTATTTGTGATATGGACTTGCATTGTTTTGTCGCGGTTTAAAAGCTCCTTGCAGACTGAACCACGTTCAGCACCGCGGACAGCTCCGGACCGCTCTCTCTCTCTCTCTCTCTCTCTCTCTCTCTCTCTCTCTCTCTCTCTCTCTCTCTCTCTCTCTCTCTCCCTCTCTCTCTCTCTGTCTCACTCACACACACACACCCCCGCACACCAAAACGCTCTTGCTTACAGTATATGAGTATTTTGTTTTGAATGATGATCTTTTTTTGTTTTGTTTTTTTAAAAAAAAGAAAGAAAAAACAACAAATCTTTGCTGCTGTTTAAGACGTTTGTGTGGTGTAAGCTCTCAGCTGGAGGGCCAAAGTGTTGTTGGTTTGTTGTTGAGGACACCAACAGTTTTTTGTTCCTGTGTCTCAGGTGGATACTTTATTAATTAAGGCTCATTTCACAAAATATTATTCGAAACCAAACCACAAAATAGAGTTTTTGTTGTGACTGAAATCATCATGTGTGTGAACCGGTGCAGCTGGGAGTATACATGAGGTATACTGCTTCAGGTTGAGGCTGAGTGTGGTTAAATAATTGTAGTGAATGCTGTGTTATTGCGCCTCCATTCCAGGAAAAAGAGCGTTATACAAACTCTTGGCCCTCCCTGCTTTCCACCCTGCCTTTGTACCTGTTATAATGTCAGTGAGGACAAAGAGCTCAGGCCTTCTCTACTAAGTAGATCAACACGTGTGTGTGTGTGTGTGTGTGTGTGTGTGTGTGTGTGTGTGTGTGTGTGTGTGTGTGTGTGTGTGTGTGTGTGTGTGTGTGTGTGTGAGTGAGAGAGAGAGTGAGTCTTTGTCTTTGGCTTTGGCAGCCTGGTGTTGTTTGTGATCAGGAGCAAACAGATAGATATTTCAATTAAGGCAGGAAATAAGCACTTGACATGTGCCGATACCTTCCATATAGTCCATATAAATCCCTCCATTTCAATGCATTTCCATGCTAATATGTCCCAACGTTTAATTTTGCAGTGATTTAATTGAAATTATGTTCTGAAGAATGTTTCTTTTAAAGATAATCAAACATCCACATCTTTGTTCTAAACACCTGACCAGAGGCTGAGATGCTGTGCCTCAATCAACCAAATAGCTACTTGGTTAGTGGGTGCACTTTTTTCTTTTTCTTTTGAGCAGTTTGTTCAGGCATCAGGCACACACATAGCACACATACACCACACACCCTTAAGCTCCTCACCACTCCATCACATTCACCCATTATACATTAACAGATGGTAGCGAAACATTAATATCCAAGAATGCACTGTGATCACAATCTTCTTTTTCAGTACATGCTGCTCACTTATAGGTTTCGGCGATAAAATGAGCAGAGAAATTGGATTTTGCGTTCGTGGCCACTGTTTCCTCTTTTACCCTGAGATATTTTTATGTATGGGTTTGTTTTGGATATGCGCTCCTAAAACCTGTCAATGTTTGGATTGCATATCACTTGACAACATACAGATTTATGAATGTCACAGTTTGTCATCTTGAGTTATATTCTGTCGTCTTCTTGGAGGGGGAGGTGTTCTTAGAAGTCCTGCAGGATGTTTTGGTCTCACCGACATGCTGTGTGTTTAGAGCTGAGTCATTTGTACTGCTTACAGAGGTCTGTGCTCGAGGTACACGACTTATGATTCCCTTGCAACTGGATTATGACTTCACTTGTACTTCAGTCCATGAATTTGAATGACTTGACGTCCTCCCCAAGCCTAAAGATGAAAAGTTATCAGAGAAATGTGAAGGAAATTGATCTGTTCAACCTGGTGGAAATTCCTTTTGACAGTGCATGGCAGCACAAGGGATTTACAATACAAAAGTTTAAAGATTTTAACCATGTGCTGGTACCTCACTGCCTTGACATGAAGGGTTATTTTTTTATGGGTTAGGGAGAAGAGGGGGCATGCAGCAAAGGACCGTAGGGCCGGACACAAACCCATGGTCGCTGGAGTCAGGACAAAGCCGGGCGAGCCATAAGGGGTGCCCTAAGCATGAGCCTGTATCTTGCAACAATGACTTTGTCTCATCTCTAGCAACATCACATAAAGTATAGCCCCTGTGTGGAGTTTGTGGTCTAGAAACACTATGAAGCAATGTTTTTAGAGAGAGTTCAAATTTTATTTGTGTCTTGCATGTGCTTGATGATGCATACCCATGCTCACAACCATGTGGGCTAAAAAATACACAATTATGCTGTTGGTTTTCACTGAAAAGACCCTTACTTAGAGGAATGTGAGTTGGCAGTGTAAGTCATTTCTGTTCTTGTTATTTACTGTAATGTGTGTGTCATGTCTGACTCCTTTTAGATGTGCTCTCATTCTTTCCTGCCTACGTGTAGCCCACAGTCAGAGTTTATATACCTACGTGTGTTCTACTATACGGGCCCGTCAACAGTCGGTACAAATGAACAGCATGTGCAGCGCAGCATGTTGACAGGTGTCTATTTGAATGTGTGCATGTAGGAAGAGAGCGGAGAAGAAACTAGAAGAGGAGGGGGGTTGGCGGAGAGTGTGTTTTGTGTGTGTGTTTGTGTGCACTCCAGGTTTTGTGTGTGTTAGTGAGAGCGGAAGTGAGAGAGAGAGGCAGAGAGTGGCAAATGTGAAAGGAAAAACATGTATGAAGAGGGAATGCAAAAGAGAGCGAGGAGAGAGGTCCATGTGTTATGTAAGTGTGTGTGTGTGTGTGTGTGTGTGTGTGTGTGTGTGTGTGTGTGTGTGTGTGTGTGTTCTGTAGGCCTACAGATTAATCCAGTGGGTTTTATCCTCAGTGAATGGGACAGTGGGGCTTTGCAGTGATTATCCCTGCAGGCCACAGATGATTGCTTTGAATCTTCTGTACGTCCCACTCTACCTTGTTTCTCAGCCTGCATATGTATCTACTTGCACTCCTTCCGTCTACATTTAGTACACGTTAGCACTCTCTTCTTATAAAGACCGTAAAATTTGAGATGTTTGTAACTGACTGTAGACCCTAAATGCATCATTTTATAAAGATACAAGATGTATCCTTCCAATACAGGTCAAAACACTCCCAGAGGCTGTTTCAGGAAGAATTGAGCATGTATTCTGCTCCTTGGTGCCTGACCAGTCCACCTCTGCACATGTCAATCTTCCCACCCATCCATTTCTCTTGTTAATCTGCCTGTCTCAATCCCAGTCCGCCTGCCATAGCTTTCTGTCTGCCTGTCCTCTTTTGGATTATATAACCAGGAAATGTCAGAAATGCAATCTGCTCCATCATCCCTGCTCAGCTGAGACAAAAATGGCTGAACCCTGGGAACCTGCCCAACCCCCGCACCACCATCACCACCATTTGTTTTGGATTTTGTAATCCTCTGTCACAGTGACGGTGTCAAAATCAGACCAAGCATCTTAAACAGTTCAACTATACACTTGCTGTCAGCCAGGTGACCGGGTGGTGACCTCGTACCTATTTGTTCAGGCACTGAGTGGCAGCTAGATGATCCTGCAGAACAATTTTATTTGGAAAGTTTAATTTGAGATTAGCACCCAGGAGCTAAAAAATAACAGAAGTTGCAAAGTTTTGGCAAACTACAGGCAAATATATTGGTGATGCTAACATCTAAGATGCACATTGTGGTGGTATGTCCCTGGGAAAATAGCGCAAACAACCTCGAGATTTCCTCAGTGATTTTCCACAGCAGATTTCTCCCTGTGTGTCCCTCCTGTCTCTCCATAGGGGAATGCTTTAATTCACTGAGGCCATATGGTCACGGCAGGCACTGCTGTGGGCAGAAAACCAGCTTTCTACCTTGTTCTATTCACATTCAGTCACTGTGGTCGACCTGGATGGAAAGGCTCTGTAATAAAGCCATCCTCTGAAAGGTTGACATTCATCCAGCATGTTTAAGAATTTAATATTTAAGTTGTATTGAACTTTTAGTTTGACCATATAAACCAAGTTTTAGTTCTTGTTCTTTCGGTAGTTTTGTCGTTACATTTTGGTGAATCCTAAAGTCAATTTGGCACAACTTTTTAGACCTGCACTCTCAAGAAACATTACTTTTCATAGGTAATTATTTAGTACTTTATAAACTTCAGTTTCAGTGCCCCTGTCAATTACCGGTATCCTCAGTTTAGCCTATCTGAAATTATTTGAAAGGGTGAACTCTGTGACATAGAAAATCCAGACCATAATATCGGCCTCATTATTTCACTGTCTGGTGTTAGTTGTGGTAAGAAATGTGAGAAAATTCAGATTTTACATGGCCAAAATTGTTTTTTAGCCAAACTGAAATGAAAAACATTTGCCTTAATTTTGTGTCAGTGAGGTTCTTGTGTGCAGGAGAAGGTATTTTATTTTCACAAGCAGTTCCTACATTATAGATGCATTATCAAGCAGCAGCCAGTTCCCGTTCTTAATGTGTGTGTGTGTGTGTGTGTGTGTGTGTGTGTGTGTGTGTGTGTGTGTGTGTGTGTGTGTGTGTGTGTGTGTTTACGTACGTGCGTGCGTGTGCGTGTGTGGCTGTTGGCACATGCATGATATATTAGCAGTCAGCCGTAAAGTGGTGGGTGTACTGTCTGAATAGTTTAGCCCTCAGGCTCCCATCATGCTCTCTGGCCTGATCCTGGCATACTGCTTATAGGTCAGTATGGAGGAGGTACAGTATACATCTGTGAGTGCCTGGTCTCTGTGTGTGTGTGTGTGTGTGTGTGTGTGTGTGTGTGTGTGTGTGTGTGTGTGTGTGTGTGTGTGTGTGTGTGTGTGTGTGTGTGTGTGTGTGTGTGTGTGTGTGTGATTAAAAAAAACTGCACCAAACAAGAATTTAAACATATGAATGAATTGATGGATCTTTTTTTTTTTAAGATAAATGGTCACTCAGTTTCAGTAATATACCAATAAAGAGATGTATTTGTCACAGGAAGTGAAACACTGACTGCAGAAATCCTGAATCACCACTGTTGTGTGGACATACCTGGTACTGCTGGTAGTAAGCTCGTAGAGTGGATGATGTTAATAAGCAAGTAATTTGCCCTCCTGAGTCTGAGTGCCAGGCTTGAGTCACATCGCTCTGCTTGGTCCTGAAAAGGCAGCTTGTAATGGACCAGCGGTGGTGAATGTGGGAGCAGTAGCACATGTCTGTTTACATGTGTGTATGTATAATTGAAGATCATCCTCCTCTCCAGCTACGTGTCTTCCAGGGTCAGAGTAGGTTCTGCAAGGTCTGTTAAAGTAAACTAAATGTATGTATATTATGTATATGGCAGAAATCGTTGCCCATATGCAAATGTGACATATGTGCATATAAAATAAGAGCCCAGATATGAAAAATATGTATGAAACATGTTGGAATTTGGACCAATTTTACCTTTTGACCTGTTATGTTGAGTCCATACAAATCTGCATGTTTATGTTTACATTGAGGCTGTTTGTAGATGTTAGTACAGAAATCCAAAAGTCTGAGACCACTTTACCAGAATTTGCTGACGGGCATGTGTTGTTGTTGCTATTTGAAAATTCATAATCTAGACAGGTTGTCATATATGAACATGCAAATTATATGTATGATAAACAATCTGATGCTAAAATTTTTGCTTGGATGTGGTTGGTTGTTGTGTCTCATGGCCATGAGAAAGCAGATATTTACATCACACAGTCATGAATGGTCCACTGTGAAAAAAAAAAAAAGTATATTGCATCTGTTTGCAGCTATAATCTGTATTATGTAAAAATGCATCTTGAGAACCATATGGCCTCATTTCTGATGAGTTCTGAGGCCACAGTTCATCTGTTTAACCAACTGCCAAGATATTGAATTAATATAAAAATCTATGAAAGTACTCTGGTACACACACTGAGACTCACAGGTGCAATGATGATAGAGAAATGGTTGTAAAAACCCAAGACCACATACCGAACACACACATGAACATTAACACCATGTGGACACGCAGGTGAACAGTCACTGCTCTCCTTCTTTTCTGGAGGAGGGTCTGGCAGGCGAGACTACTGCACGCAGACCTCGTTACACACACACACACTGTATGTGCTGTGTGTGCCCCTGCTGTCATACAGACCTTCAAATACATGTCAGACACACGCACACATGCGCACACACACACACACACACACTGCTGTTGCATTAATAATGCTGACCCGGCTATATCCTGTGAATAATGAAACATGGTTCTGCTTTGATGTGGTGAGATGTTGGACCCTACACACACACACACACACACACACACACACACACACACACACACACACACACACACACACACACACACACACACACACACACACACACACACACACACACACACACACACACACACACACACAGACACAGATACACCCTCACAAACCTGTGCACAAACCCTCACCCTCCACACACCCTTGTCTGCCCTGCTGTTGTTCACCTTCTTGCCCTTGAACTAGTTCTCTTTCTGTGTGATGTTTCCAGTTTCTGAGTGAGTCGTGTCTTTATAAAACATGTCTGTTCTATAATGAAAGATTTGATCACTAGTTAGCAGCTACAGTCTGATGGACCTACTGCTGCACTGATTCCAACAGGGCAGATTGTGAGATAGATGGAAGACAGGAGGGTACGTTCGGTGCCAACAGAGCAAAACCATGAACAAGAGGGTTTTTTGTGTTCCTCAGTTAGGTTTTTGCCCCGTCTTTATTTAAGATGATGAATGTCACCTCTCTTAACCTTCAGTGTTTTTGAGCGACACCACTGAGGTAAGAGATGAAAGAATGAGAACTTGAAGTTCTCATCACTATGTTGAAATCCTTTCCAGCTCACCCATGATGCAGGTTCTTCCTCCGGGGCTGAATAGTCACTCACTTGCTACCCAGGGCTCGCTTTTGTGCCACTCATTTCTACACAACCATGCAAAGAAGAAGAGCATTACAGAAATAGCAGCACTAATTAACAGTCACACTGCGCCCACCGTCTCATTTCCCACCGCCTCCCTAACTAATCCGCAAAAACAAATGCATGAAAGAGAGGGAAAGTGCACCAGCTACCCTAAAAAATCCCCCAGATTTAGGTTAGTGCTTCTATAAACCCGTGAGAAACATGCAACTGAACGACTGACAAGCTGACCTGGTTTGCCTGAGCGAGAGATTCACTTGTGTCCTGATGTCCTACTTCCTTCACAAACGTTGTTTATCTCAACGGAGCACGATGCTTGATTGATAGCAGTCGTTTTGGTTTAGAGTGGAGGCTCCTTTATCACAACAGCCTGGCCACTGCTACAGTGGAGGATGCTCAGCTAGTGTTAGGGTCATTTTAAAACTTGAATTTAAGAGTATAAGAGAGAAATCTCCCTCCTATGCATTTATCCTCCATCCAGGCTGCACGACATCCACCCGCAGGTGTTTTTGTCATGAAGAAGAATACTCCTGCCATTTCTCTAACATCATCATTCATCTTTATTTTATTTTCATTAGAAGTGATATCAACTAAATAAATGCTTTCTATGGTGGTTCCTTTATGTAGGACACAACACATACTATAAACATAGGCCTACCGTATTAGATTCATGTTCTTTGTTTTACCTTTTCTGGTGTTGTTGGTGAGATTGTGGTGGTATGACTGGTCAGTGGTAGATTTACATGTGTAACTTTATTGAAATAAACCATTTACTCAACTGGATGCATCCCATGACATGGTTTCCGCTCGGCCCACCACTCCTTAATTATTACCGCCACTTTATAATCGGATTGGGGCAGACCAGAGCGATATCTATAGCTCTGGGGCAGACGTAGTACCACTACCAGTTACCATAAACCCCATAAAGTGTCTCAATCCGCTGGGTTTATCAATAAACCACGTTAATGAGGTGATTATAGCCCATAAGTTTAACACTACATGTCCTAGAAGAAACACTGCATGAGGACATGTCATGAGACAGAATAGCTTCAAAAGTTAGTGAAATTTTCATGGCTGTTCACAAAAGTTCATAAGGTAGACTGGGAGGTGTCGTGGTTAACTGACTGTGAAGCATCAGTTAGGATTAAAGGAGCTATTTGGAAGTTTTGCTATTGCTACATAGCCAGCGTCAGAATCTGCTGTTTATGTATTCCAGAAGAAACTGTTGCAATCTCAGCATCAAACTTCTTGTAATGGGGCGGTGCGTAGCGCAGTGGTTAAGGCGGCCGTCCCATGTAGAGGCTACAGTCCTCACCGCAGGCGGCCCCGGTTCGAGTCCGCGTCGGGCGGACCCTTCCTGCATGTCATTCCCCCTCTCTCTGCCTCCCCCTTTCCTGTCTATCTATACTGTACTATCAAATAAAGGCAAAAAGCCAAAAAATATACTTTAAAGGTGTACAGAAATGGCCGTTTGTCCTGTTTGTCGCGCCGAGTTGTCACGAGCTGCAACACGAGTTTACCCGAGTGAGGAAAACGAATTTGATTGGTCGTTATCGAGCGGGCGGGATATTCAAAGCCTGGGGCGAGCCCGAGCTCCGTGTGTGTGTGCGTGTGTCAGACGTTGAATGACGGATTACGGATCCAATATCAGTGGCTGGTGAATCGTGTACAGGCTGACGTATAATCCGTGCGCCTGCATTATCCAATGCGAAAAAAAAAATACACACTTTCATCCCGGATTTACTCAAAAATAGAATTTTGCACAAAGTTTGGCCTACAATGTCTGAAAGATGAGTTATCACATTAATTTTATCACCCAAAGTGGGCTCAAATTCAATTTTCTTTTCTGTACACCTTTAAAGCTATAGTGCGTAACTTCTGTTGCCCCCTAAAGGATTTCTGCGTTATTACAACGATACGGCCGGCACCTATGGCCCGGTGTAACCCTCCCCTCCCCTCCTCTACCCACCGCTACCCTTGTAGCTGCATGATACATCACACACAGTAACAGTAACACTCGCAACACACCACATGCTGCTGGTCACGGACCACAGTTCACGGACTATAACACTCGCGACTCGCCGCACACTGCTCGTCACAGCACACAGACTCCCCGCAGTAAGTTACACACAGCAACACGGGCTACACACCTTGTAACTTACTGCTAACGATGTGGCTAACACCAGGCTGCTAACAGGTGTTGCTTCTAGCAGCTGCGGAGCGCTCTCCTCCCTCCTCCCTTCTCGTTGTCAGGTAAAACCGAGTAAAACACGTCTTTTCGGTCGTTTCCTGTCCGCCAGCGCGGGAAAGTCGCTCCAAGACAGTAAATACAAAAATAACAAATACTGAAAAATACCGCGAGGCGTTTGAGGAGCCGAACGGCTTAATCAGCGTTGTATCATCTCCTCTTGTAGTGGCTTGGGTGAAACGGATATTTACAGACACGTAGAAGTTACGCACTATAGCTTTAAAAAAAAAAAAAAAAAAAAAACTGAGGAAAAGTTAAAAAAAAACTTATTGTAATGCGCCGAGACCTGTGTCCAGTGGTAGAAAATAATGCCGAACTGAAGTTAGCATGCTGTCACTTTGCAATAGCGAGTAGCGACTCACTGTAGCCTCCAGTCTGCACCGACGATGTAGCGCTGCTCATACAGTGTGTGAGCCTTTTGTATGAGCTCCTCTATACCTTGCAATATACCTATAGGCTACTTCAGTTTTGTCTTACACCCTTCAACTTGGACACAGAGACAGACACATGGTCAGTGTACATAAGTACTACTTTGATAGATAGGCATATCAGTATCATCCATATTCATCAAAATGAATGTTTTTGTTACACAAGAGAACCTATGAATGAATTGCAAACTTTATTCTGTAAATGTGGAACCTTTCCAAAGTCCAAATCTTGTCTCACTTATACCACGTCACATTAGATACTGCATTTTCAACTCGTTGTTTCTCACAGTGGAATTTTCCATGTATACATTTGTACAGGGTTTTGCTTTCACAAGCTGGTCATTGTATTCTTCCATGATTGAGGCTGTGCGTTAATCATGTCAGCCCGTGACAGTGGTAATCCAGTCACCTACTAGAGCTCCGAGCCCAAACTGTATCCTACAACTATATTATCTTCACACACTTACACACACACACACACACACACACTGGTAGGTAGGGGGCAAACAGGAACATATATGAAAACAAATTCACACTTTTTAACCAACAAAGAAAATTCAAAAGTCTAGTTGTACACACCAGCAGCATTTGTTTTGTCACAGTACAGTAGTGAAAGTGCTTTACCTGCTTTGTTCAGTGAGATCATGTCCTGGCTCTTTCCCACTCTTATCCTGTTTCCACACGCCTTTTCAACAGCTTTTGGGATTAACGCTATTAATATTTTGATCAATAATTCATTGGTGCCCTTTGAATTTCTCCATTTAAATCTGTGTTTGAAATCTAGTTATCTGTGTGGAAATCAGTTTGTTAATCCTTGAATAGTATAGTTGTTTGGCAATTTTTTTTGAAAATGTTATGACTTCCTGTGTGTGTGTTGCTTTTATTTAAAGGTAGAGTCTGGAGGTTTGTTCGTTGCAGTTAAACAAAACATTCAAACTGGGCCCCTCATTTCAGGCTCAACTGTGCAGCCTCCTGCCCCTGACAGCAGCAGTTGTCAGGACTAATCAGGACTGCAAAGAAAAGCAGCGGCCGTGGACCGATGCCCGGTCGTCACCAACAGCGGGAGCCTCGAGAACTATACTGTAACGAGTAGGAGAGCCATTGTGGTGAGCTGTGAAGCGGGTGCTAGCAACGAATGCTAACAGCCACCGCTAGCAGAAGTTAGCGTCAAGCTTCCGGGACAGCTAGCGGGGCTAGCAGCCCTCCTACTCTGCTGCATGGAGCTTCACCTGAGCTTGGCTGGAGAGAAAACGTGACTCTCCACCCAGAAGCGTCCCCGTGCACAACACAACAAAGCAAAAGACCAAAATACAGGCAGGGAGGGGGCGCTGCAGACACAGTCACCACCACACAGGACTAGAAACCCATAGGTGATGATTAAGATGGATTTCATTTGTATAGCGTCTATTTTTGAGCAGAAACCTCCAGACTCTACCTTTAAAGGGATAGTTCACCCAAAATTCAAATTTCCTCCTTGTCCTCCGTGCCTTCTCTGAGTTACAGCGGGGCTCCGTGCAGCACTGCATGTCCATATGACGGTTGCAAACGGAGCTCACTTTTCTTCGTCCAAAAAGACACACCAAAAAACATCCAAATACCTCCATAGTGCTCGTCTGTAATGTCCCTCTTGTATTGAAGCCCCAACATGAGAAATTGTTCCGAAAAAAATGAAATAAGTCTATGTTTTAAGCTTGTTTGTAGCGGAAGCACTATGGAGGTATTTGGATGTTTTTTTGTGTGTCTTTTTGGACGAAGAAAAGTGAGCCCTGTTTGCTACCATCATATGGCAGTGCAGTGCTGCGCCGAGCCCCCCTGTAACTCCGAGAAGGCACGGAGGACTCTGAAACTTCTCCCAACCCTTAGTCGACATGAGGGTGAGTAGATAATGAGATTTCAATTTTGGATGAACTATCCCTTTAAATGGTATTATGGTACTATTACGCTTTTCCACAAATGAAGTTCCTAACGGAAAAATAAAGTTCTTTGAATTGAATTACCTAAATCTAATGTAACACATGCTCTCTTGTTCCGATTGCTGGACACACACAGCATACTTTCATGGATGGAGAGAGCGAAGCAAAACAAAGAAAGCAAGATCTCTCTTGCTTTCTTTGCAATGCAGTTAGAGGAGTGTGTGTGTGTGTGTGTGTGTGTGTGTGTGTGTGTGTGTGTGTGTGTGTGTGTGTGTGTGTGTGTGTGTGTGTGTGTGTGTGTGTGTGTGTGAGAGAGAGAGAGAGAGAGAGAACAGTGGAGGGTAAATCCTCTTTCCCCGCTGACTTTAATCTCTCTGGGCTGAGCCTGGCAGTTCAGGCCTTACTGCAGCCGTCAGTCAAGACGAGTGACAGGCAGCAGGGCCACAGGTGGGGGATGGTCGGCCTGGACCTTGTATTATGTCAGCTCTAATGGAGTGTGTGTGGATGAAACGTTGAAAGCATGTTAAAGAGGAAGTGACTTTGTGTGGGAAGGACCAGGTTGTGGTCCTTGTCCTTCTAAAAGCTGACTAATGACAAATACCGATGCCGACCTGTTGTTACTCCCACATCCATCATGCTTGTGTTGCTGATTTTCTGTACGTATTTGTTCACTTTTTTAATTTCCATTATCCAATATGTCATTTTGCTATTGTTAAAATTGTAGCATAATTTTTGTATGTGAAACAAACAGGATTCCTGGAGGGTAGAGTGAACTCGTAGCTCTAAATTCAGTGATAACTGTGACAGTAACATACAGTTTTCAGTAAGAGGAGCAGGCTGGGCTACATACAGCATTATTTATAATGTCTTATGTATGTGCATACAGTATAATGGAGAAGCTCATGCTGACTTGTAATCATTTGCATGGCTCTGATCCTTTCATCACACTTGCATTCATGCAGTACATGTTTCTCGACCTCCAAGTTACCAGTTTGTGCCTCACACACAATCCACACACAATTTTAAACCATCTGTTACCACAACCTGGTATGACTGCTCTCTGCAGGCAGGCAGAACTTTGACTGCAGAATTAATTGTCATTACTATAAATTAACAAGTTTAACATAACTTGTTATTTTATTGGCATTTTGGATAAATTTAAAAGAATGTTGTTTATTATGGAGAAAAAGAATTGGCAGGTATGGTACAGACTGGTGATCCCCTGACTTTTCCTGGAGCACTGCTGTGAGGTTGCCATATTTGGGTTTTAGTGAAATGTCTCAACTATTGGATGGTTTGCCAAGAAATGTGGGTCAGACATTGCTATTGCCCAGAGGATGAATCCTTATCACATTTTAGCCTGCACCATTGTCAAATCAACATTTTCATTTCTCCAAAATATGAATCTGATTTATTGGTGGTAAAACAAATCACAAAACATAATCAACATCATCAATCTGTGTTAAATTAACATTTAGTGGGATACATCTATAGAGGAAACAAGAAGAAGCTGTGCTGTGCTGTGCTGTGCTGTGCTGTGCTGTGTGTGTGTGTGTGTGTGTGTGTGTGTGTGTGTGTGTGTGTGTGTGTGTGTGTGTGTGTGTGTGTGTGTGTGTGTGTGTGTGTGTGTGTGTGAGACTTAACAGGAAACAGCTCTGTTGCAAAGAGATTAAAAAAATCAATCAGTGATCAATAACACAGAAGAGTTTTACACTGGAGGAGATGGATGAAGTGAGGAAAAGAAGAGTTGGAGCCTGTCAGAGCACATATCTGTTGTTGTTATTGACAGAGTTTAGATATATTTAGTTCATTTGTGCTGCTGTGAAAGATTTTTTTAACCGTTTTATTTCAGTATTAAGAGTACAGTCCGTTCTTTTATAGGCCATGCTTTCCTGGAACATCAATACTGTTCCCCTTGACAACACAACCATGTCAATGACTGTCAACAAGTGGTCATTATTATGGATGTGGCCACTTGGTCATGGTCTTGGTTCACTGATATTTTGGAAACTTTGGAATACTGTATACAAACAGTGTGCAGACTGTGTTTGGAGACAGGGATGGTCTAGTTTAATGAGTTTTTCCCTTTGCTTCTCCTGTTTTTTACAACTTGAAAGGTTCCTTATTGTAAAAATGGGAGAACTGTCCATGTAATTCTCTATTATAAAGTAGATCCAGCTTCTATGTTTTTGTGAAATTATCAGCATTGACAGAGAAATGCACACAGCCTGTATTTAGACACTGAGCTTTAAACCAACACAACAAACTCACAACAAATAACTCAACGCTCTGAGTCATGACCCAAGCCCAAGACCCAAGACCCCCCCAATTAGAGCTGCAATTCAACTGAAATATGTTATGTTTTTATCAGAGGCCCTGAGCTCCTCTCTTCTGATTGGCTCACTGACATGTTGTTAGCAGAGTTTTGGAGCCTGGGAAAGGAGATGTAAACTGAGATGGTTTTTTTTTGGCTCTAATACCTTCCATTTGTACTGTATTTGCCTCTGTCTGCTCTTTGTGGTTCACATGTTATGTGGCTGATTCTTCACCTGAAGCTTATGTTGCTGTTGCACTCATTGTGAGGCCCTCAGTCAGCCTAAAATCTAAAATGTAAAATGTCAACATTAATATTTTAAAATGCAAATGCACCAAGTATAGCAGACAAACACACACGGAAACACGCACGCACACACACACAATTGGAGAAGCACTTTGAAAAGGCCTTTTTTTTTCCTCCCCCTCCTCCATCTCTTTTCCCGGCACACGTTCAATTATTAACCGGCCTGACGACTCCACTGGGATGGAGGCAGAGACAGACAGACAGAAGGCGGGGCACAACAAGGAGATATACCTTATCAAACATCCAGCTGTGACTCTAACTGACCTTCTCTCTGTTCACCTCTGTGATGCTCTGACAGGAACTGACTGACGGACGCCTCTGGCTTGGACAGAAAGCTACCATAACAAACTACTGAAATCTGGTACATTAGAAAAAATGCACTGGCTGCTTTTGCTGTTTTTGCTTGTACCACCCCCCAAAAAAACAGCATAACCAAGTCTAGAAAGTAACAAATACAAAATCTTGTCAGTCTCAAGTCAGTGTCAGAGTCAGTCACACAACGCCAAACGTCAGCAGTCCCTTGGTCCCATTGCTACACTGTACATCGCAGTAGATTAGATTATATAAAGCATTAATTATCCCTGAGCGGAGAGCTGGGTGGTTAAATTTATATCAGCGACAAGACACATTAGAAGAGAAAGTCTTCAATATAATTTGTGCAACAGAAACTAAAGCACAGTCGCACATTTGAGGTCTGATTGGACCAGATCAGATTATTTGCCTCATTAAAGGTTTAATTGTTTGGAGAGGCTGCGGCAGAGTGAGCGAGGGCGGGTGAAATAAGGAATAAAAGAAGCAGAGAGGCTGAGCAGCTTTTCTTTGTCTCCTCAGCCTCCATCACCTTCGCCCCAACCACCATCACCACCACCATCATCATCAGCAGCAGCAGCAGCAGCAGCAGCAGCATGTAGCTCTGTCAGCCTGCAGAGTAACAGCCACATACATTTTTTATGGACCATACCTCCAGCTCTACTGTGTGTGGCTTTATGAAAAACTGGCAGTGCGCCAGAGGAGCAAAAATAGACCCTCGTCTCTGTCCTGATACTTTTTCTTCTAACCGTTAGAGCGATGAAGCCCCTACCTTGTTCATCTTGATTTACTGTTGATCCCTGAGGAGGAAACTCAGGGTCACCAGGGTGCAGTTTGAGGTCGGCGTCCATGCACAGCACATGTACGTGCATGTGACTCAGAAAGCAGAACCCATACTGTAGTAGCCTATACCCAGAGCGTTTCAACAGGAAATCATGCGTCACTTGTGTGTGCTTGTGATTTTGCCTTTTACTTGAGCTCAGTCAACAACTTTGCTTTGTTTCATCTCATGTGTTGATTGTGTCTCATTTATGGGGCCACTGACAGCAACCGAGCAGGTCTGACAAAAGCTTTTCACACATGATCCTAGCCGGCTCTGATGACACAGATCCTGTTGCCCAAAAAAGTAGCTCCTCCGAGTGTGGAATGAATATTTGACGTGTTAACTTCAGGATTCAGAAAGGGGTCAATACTGGTGTGAAAAGCTCTTCACTGATTTGCTGAAGGACACTTGGACAATAACTGCTACTAAGCTATTGAACCTGTGGCCTGTTCTGTTATAACAACCTCTCCAACCTCGAGATGAATCTCACAACAGATGGCGACCGAATGCCATAAATCCAAAAGAAAATTATGAATATTTATTCATTTGTTTGAAAACCTTTTAGACTCAAATAGTTCAGTAGACATCAGAGCTGTGCTGCCTTTTAGACCATCAAGTTAATGTGGTGTTTTTAGTCGTTGTAGGGACAAATGGGAAATAGTCTGTTGATGCAGATCAGAAAACCGATTCCTTTGTCCTCTGACCTCAGTTTATGTGTTTCCAACTAGAACTGTAGGATGATCTGTTACTTAAACTGGACTTCCTGGATTATATTTCATGTCATGATTGTTAATATGTCGGGCCTATGATAGACTGGCGCCCAATGTCTGCTGGGATAGCTTCAGCCCCCAGTTACCCTGAAAGGACAAAGGGCTACAGCTAAGGGAGCTAATGATACCTGAACCACCCTGCATGTTGTTTTCAGTCTTAACATTGTGTCCAAACATATTTTATTGTTTTTATAGTTTAATTTTGTGGTTATTATTTGAGGGATTAACCTGCCTTCTTTCCCTCTTTCTCTTTGTCTTTCTCTTTCAGTGTTTCTTGTTTGAAGTCAAAATTCAACAGACATCATGGCAGACGACTCGGACATGCGCAATGAGCTGGCCGACCTGCAGACGCGCGCAGACCAGATAGCTGATGATGTACGGTAGAAGACACACTTACACATTGGTCTACTCTACTCCATAGATGTATAATAGACCCATGGTCTTATCTACTTCTGGTTTAAAATTGACATTGTACACACTCAAACACAAATGCTGATGTTAACTGTTTGAGAATCGATATAGAATATGTGTAATTCCATATGACCCTGTGTCAAGTGGCTGCTGGCGAGGGCTTATTCATTTTGCCCAGTGTTATTTGTTGTAAATTTTGTGCATCACATTCTTTAAAACGTAGCAACACCTGTCATATTATTATTATTATTATTATTATTATTATTATTACTTATTATATGCACAATTGAATCTGCTCGTCGAGGAAGCATGTTGTAGCCAAGGTTATTGGTTTTCAGTTGGTCAGCCAATCAATAAGTCACAAGTCGGTGTCGACATTGAAGATAGTTATACACAAGAAAGCCAGAAAACTTCAAAAACTTTTGAACTTAAGTTCAAATGTGGTCTGCAGTCTAAACTGATTTTGGGTCCGTGACATGACCATTATAATTTGACATTTCAAAATGACCTGTTCTCCTAAGCACACAAATATATCCCTAAAGCCTCCGGGCTACCAGACGCAGCTGCTTTAATGTGACCCTCCCTTGTTTTAGTCATTTGTTCTCTAAGTCTATTTCATCAAGACTGTGCTTTTTTGGGATAAGGGAGAACTTTTCCCTTTTTAATGAGTTGAGAGGAGCTCAGGAAGAGTAGATAATTCTGTGCAGTAGAATAATAGAGGAGCTCAAATGGCCTTATTAAACATTCATGAGGAGATAATGCAGGGCCAAAAGGCTCCACGGATGTGATGGGAGGAAAGGAACGGAGGAATAAGGAAGGCAGGGATTGATGGATGGAGATGAGATTACCAAGGGGAAACAGTGAAATAAGGATTAGGAAGGAGAGAGTGTTTGGTTTAAGAGGGATCCTACAGAGGGTAGAAAGTTCGCAAACACAAGGCAGAAATCAGATAATTAATCCTGGAGTTGGAGGAGAGGAGAGGAATAATCAAAGTTCATTATGACTCAGTAATTTGTCTGTCTTTACTTATTTGACTATGTAGCATGTTCGTGGTCTGCTGATCTCCTTTGAGCACCTTTTAACTTTTGATTATAAACTATTCATATTCTGCTTTAATATACTGAAATATCTTTGTGGTGTCACAGGTGCTGTGTTGTGTGTCTGTGTATTTGCTCTCTTGTGGACTCTCAGCTAATCAGCTCTCTCTGCCTCTTTCTTGCTTCTCTCTGCTTGCAGTCTCTGGAGAGCACTCGGCGTATGCTGGCTCTGGTTGAGGAGGTGAGTCCAACAGTACAATGACGCACACACTTTACATTACCAGCCGAGACAAAAAGGGAATAAGCATGCCTATGATTACACAAACAATGGCATGTCAGATTGGTGAGTGGTGTATGGTAGCCTTTTGCCTCTCTACTTGTGTCAGCTGGGATTGGCTCCAGCCCCCCCCCCCCCCCCCGTAATCCTCAGAGGATAAGTAGTATAGCTGACGATTTGTCTTGGTGTGAGAGTCATGCTAAGTAACAAAAGTACGTGGTAAAACTAGCTTCTTTACTTCAACACTATTTAAGTCCTTTCAATAGTGCAAAAATCGTTTACACCCAGCCGGTCTTTTGAACTTTGATTCAATACCTTCATCTCTGACACTATTACTGTAGATACAACACTATTTGTAATAAAGTATCATTTTTGTTTAAAGGGATACTTCCTTCCATCAACAACACAACTATTTTTTAAGCTACGGTACCTTTTTGGTCATTTTTGCCTTTATTAGACAGAGAGACAGACAATCAGGGAGATTATCCTTGTAAGTTTGGAAAACTTCTCTATAATTATCTAAAGTGGTGATCCTGCAATTGAAATCTCCCAAAGGATAAATAGGCTAGTTTTGAACATAAATATATTTGACTCATTTAATTTGGTTGGTTTTCATTATGCTATTTTCGGCAAATGAATCGCTCCAACTGACATTGAAAATTGCAACCAAATGTTCAGCAGCTCAGTGAACTGAATGAGTGATGTGATTGGTGGGAACCATCTGTCGAAACTTTATGGTGGGTTGTACAGCCAGGTGTCTGTTCTGGGTTTGTTCGTCATGCTGTGGGTTGCTTTTTGCTCTGCAGGTTTTAGCTGTAGAAGAAGAGATTCAACAAGGATGTGTCACCCTGAAAAGGATGTTCTTACTGTACCTTTCCTGAATCGGAAAAGAACTTCCTCATATATTATGTCCTAATATAGCTGAGTCCGTTTCAGAGGTACGTGTGGACCCAGACACAAAAATCCAAAAGGAGCTTTTTATTATTCCCGAGAGCTATAGCTGTACCTCTCAGAAAAGATAGGATGAAATTCACTTTAAGAGTGACCATACTGGCATTAATACAACATGTGCATTGGGCTCCAGTTCCTGTTCCCATACTGGCTTCAGGGAGTAACCACTACAGTACGTCTTAATGAGACAAAGCCTGGGGGAACAGTTTGAGTCCTGCAGTTGACCTAAACAGTGACTTGCTCAGCAGACAAGCTATCATACTGACGGTGGCTGAATATGTGACCTTTAAGGAGAATGCCACGATAATGTCACTTGTTTGTTTCAACTGCTACTCTCTCAGTGATGTGTTTGCTCAGAGTGTGACAATGCCAGACTGTTGTTTTGGAGTGAAGAACCAGTGAAAAACACAGGGGCAAATGTTGATTTTCTTCTCTGTCTGGCTGACAACGTGATCTTTATCCATCTCACTTAGCATCTCTCCAGAGAAACAGACTCAGTAACATGAATTATGGATGAGAGTCTACATGTTTCTTTTCATAATGCACTGTTATAAAATTCTCTCTGGGTTTTTTGGATTTATGGATTTAATATTTTTTGGTGACTTGAGTTTTAGCATTTAAATGAATGATGGTCCAGACTAACTGTTCAGACTCTGTGTCTGATCTACTAAAAGTTTGCTTGCATAAAAACATGTGCAAGCTTGATATCACCTGCAAAAAAATGCAAGCTGAGGACTGCGTCTTTCAAATTAGCAAAATGACAGCGCTGTCCATTGAGAGCCCTGGCCTATGCAACATGGGGAGTTTGCAGACAGCTCGATTTAGCTCACACAGTGTGATTTACAAAGCCTGGAAGTGAATTGTGATTGAGACTGCGTCTGAATTTAACACATTTGAGGAGGTGCTGATCAGCCTGAGCCTACCATTACGCACAATGGCTGCTGTTACTGCAACGAGAAGGAGATAGAGGCACAATTTAAGAGTACATAATAGAAAATAAGCTTGTTTGACTCGTGTTTACATTTATGGAATGACAGAAGAAAAGATCATTCAGACATATCATCATCATAAGGCTATAACACGCAAAACCCTCATTTCAATACTGCGGTTTGCACGTGTTGTTATTTAGAATCAGCCTTTATTGTCACTATACAGAAGTACAGCAAAATTACCAGCCATCTTCGGCGCAGCCTGCGGACCCCGCTTGTCGCACTGGGGGGTGAAAGCGGCGAAGGCGTGGGATGGCGGGGTAGGGGGGTGTGTTGCATATGTGCATGTGTGTAAGTGTCCATGGATTTGTGTGTGTATAAGCCTGGAGAGTCGCTTCGTCTAGCCTCACAATCAGTGCCTCAGTTCGCAGGGTGTCATCGCGATAACACAGCAGGTTGCCATGGAGACAGCAACGGCCTTGCGCTGCCGCAGGAGGCCGAAATGCAGATTGTATGATTGTTTGGGTTAGGGCGAGTAGTCGCATTCCAATTCCAACTCGACTTACTCTCTTTGTCCATTCTGATCTCCAAATCGATCCATTCGCCTTTGCAAAGCCGAAAGCTTCTCCAAGTTGTTTCCGTGTTGCGGTTTCTAAAGTTTATACCCACAGTCTGAGTGCTAACAGCTCTGCCCACCCCATCAATCATGTCGGGCAAGCTTCATGGGGCTTTGGACTGCTGTCACCGTCTTCCGAATTTTTCGATACACCAGGGCAATGCCTAATCCAATCAGCAGATAACCTGTTATCATGGTTCCGAATATGTAGATATCCTTGATGACCTCAACGGAAAGAATCGCCTGGCACACGACCCTCCCCTTCTCCCACGAGTCCATCGTGTAACCAGCGGTGAACGCTCCGTCAGGCAGACAGGTTCCCCCGAACCCAAGCTTCTTGTCGAGAAAATTCTGTCAATTGCGTTGGGAGACCAGTTGACAAATTCCATGATTTACATTTGGAGAGCAATGCGGGGAGAGGCTCCCGAAGTTTGAGACAAGAGAGGACGAGACATGAGAAGCAAAGCAGGGACGATAAGGGAGAGGGGAGAGAGGGAGGGATGCGTCCGCCTTTGTTGAGAGCAGGAAGGCAGTCACTCTAGCAGATCACCTGCAAAACACTAACAAAACATGCAAAATGTTACCACGAGCACGCAATTTTAGTGTCAAAGTGCCAAAGCAACTTACATTTCTTAGTTTTCATTATTCTGCATGTTGCCCATAGTGGTAGAGTGTTCAGGGTGGCTACAAATCACATGCCTGTAATTAATGTGATTCTGTCTCTGACCATCCAGTGCACCTTTCCCTCAGAAATTTTAAGCACATGCTAATACTCCATGAGCTCAGCGTTAAAAAGGCTTACACTAATAGAATAAGTGGAGAGCAGTCAGACCACACTCAGTGATCTATCTGAGATCGGTGATACCTGCCTGTTTGTGGCCTCCAGGTCTGTGTCTGCTCTCAGACCACATCAGATAAAACATTCTCAGTTATGTGCATCTGCATAATGGAGTTTGGATACTGCACAGTGTCCTGCTGAAAAGGTATTAAAGGAGAACAATGGCATTTAGACGTTGCTGTCTCGTGCTTCCTCTGTGAAGCTTAAAGGATAAGAGCAGGATTTTTTAACATGGACATGTCTGCATCAAAGTATGTCCACTAAGAGAGCTTGTTTTTGCCACTGACATGTCCATGTGTTTGTTACAACAAT
This sequence comes from Trachurus trachurus, assembly GCF_905171665.1. NCBI lineage: Eukaryota > Metazoa > Chordata > Actinopteri > Carangiformes > Carangidae > Trachurus > Trachurus trachurus. The sequence continues at coordinate 21,834,239 of NC_139893.1, read as the reverse complement.
GATGATGGATGTGTCTCCTTTTGTATTATATAAAGATCCATTTTGTTTAACCAGGGACAGCTGTCATATCACTCTGTTCAATCCAGCAGATATATATATTTTTCACTCCATTTATTTTCAGCCCACCAGCCTCCATTGATAAACACAATATTTACCTCACAGAGGACTGGAGCTGATGATCTACCGCTGACTTGTTTGGTTACCGTGTGTTATTCAGTGACTTTCAGTGGTGGAGGCAGTATTCACATTCCTTCACTAAAAGTATATTAAAACTAGGCAGCCATTTTTTAAAATGTTGATGATGATCCAGAAATGAAAGTTTTGCCCATAATATCCAAGCCATGCTGGTTCAACTCAGCGTTATTCCTAGAGTGTAATTAGTGTAATAAATCGATGCAGATCCTACATCACAATAACATTATGCATAGATTCTCACTTGCAATGCATGGACTTACATTAGAGAACAACACAGTGAATGCATGTTCAGTTTCAGTTATAGGTTAACAGTGATAACAGTAATGTTGCCACAGTTGTTCTAATGTGTAAAATAGAGTGTCATCACTCAACAGATGATTTTTATTAAAATATTTTAATATCTGTCTCTGTGGCTACACAATTTCTCCTAATGAGAGCCACTTTGAATATTCAGCGTGTCCACATGTCTTATGTATTACTGTAACATCTGGTGTTTTACAACCATAAAACAGTAGAGGACATTCTTTCCTTGAAACAAGAGTGACATAATGCGTCTTTGTCTCATGCATAAACCCATAATTCATTCTCTGGACAAGGGTGCTACATGACCTTTATTTTGTGCGATGGCAGGAAATGTCAGATTGTTAACTGCATCAACCGACTTAAATGTTTACAGTGTCAAACATCTGCTGAGTTTATTGAGTGAAGAAATAGTTTGAAAATACAGTATTCACTTTTAAGGTTTTAGACTTCTACATAACAGAGATAGATGTTTCTATCTCTTTTCATTAGGTTCTGAATCACTGCGTCAATGCGTTCAAGTTAGAAAACATTGGTTCACTGTAGTTCCTTTCCATGAGTAGCAGGTGTGTCAGCAGTGAGGAGCTCTGGTGCAATTCTGTTCATAGAGCAGCACTTTTCATATTTTCTCTGATATGGTCTTTTAAGACAGACCCAGAGAGGTTTATATGAAAGTGTTATCTTCTGTGAAATGAGAAAGTGTTTGGTGGCTCTGGATTAAATGTGAAGAAAGCAACAGAGAAAGATGGAAATGAAAAGGAGAAAGTAAGACAGACGTGGACAATGGAGGGATCATGTAGACTGAGATAAACAGAGAGATAGTCTGTGAAGGACATGGTGGTCCAAAGCTGGTGTCTCTGTGGAACTGGCGGTACGGGAAATCAGATTTGATCTGATTCTGATTTAAGCATCGTCGGGCCTGAAGTCAGATAATACGTTACAGATGATGGACATGATGTTACATTCATGAGGGTTGTTTTATGCCAATAAACTACTACATTACGCCATGCCAGGTCATTGTGATTTGACTCCCATATTATTATTCTGAATTATATTTAAATACAATATGGATCATCTCATCTTACTCAACTCAGCAAGAAAGCCAAAGAATGAAATGAAACATAAATTTGTAAAATAGCTGCTATTGAGTAGTTTTTCCAGAAGGGACACCTTCAGTCAACCAACCAATCATCCAAAGTGTGCAGCTCTGGCAGTTTATGTGTTCATGTATCAGATATCACATCAGGAGCTGGTTAACCATTGGCAGGCAGCAGGTGGACATGTGGGTCACTCTGCCGCGCTTGTCTCTGTATTGACTGAATTAGCATAGATTCCAGGAGGCATTAGAGAGGATATCTCACTAAGAAAATCAATACAAAGCGACTGAGGGCTGTGTCTTAATGTCAACAGACCTCTTTCTCTCTTTCTGTCTTTGCCTTGGTTATTTTTTAACTCCAATCTCTGTTTTCTTTCTGAGGTTGTTACATTTTTTGGTCATAAATGATATAGAAATCACTGTTAGCAACAAATTTAATTGACTGAATGGGTTATTCTTGTTATTCAGCTTAATGTGCTTAACATTTATAAAATATATATGATATAAAAAGGGCCCACCAGCACTTGGCTCGACACAGAAATGAAGAAGAAAGAAAGAGATTAAATCAGTTTAAAATATTAATCAAAGCCTCACATGGTCATTTCCTGGGCACAAAATTATTTTGGGAGAATGCGTTAAAATGAGCAGGTTATGACTGGAGACTGTGTGACTTAATGTTTTACAGCAAAGTGTGAAAATGACATAATTGTTTGTGAGTATGTTCCTCTGTGTTTAACCAGCCAAAAGAAGTGAGGTCACCTCATCAGATTATGCCAGTTGGCGTGGACAAACATCCTGTCCCGTGTAGCTCTGAAGCCCGGCGGCCACCTTTTGCATGTCTGTGATTTCACATGCTTCCTGGTAGATATCCTCCAGTCCTAGCTTATGTAAATCAACCTGTTTTTCGCCTTCTTAGCTTAACTTTAAACTCATATAGATCCATCGCCATGACTAGATTTTTTTGATTGATACCTGTACCAGTTGCATGCATTACTGGCCTCCATCAGTCGACTATCACTGCTCCAAGAAGGTCAGAGTACAGTTTGATCCAAAACAGATGATGCGTGAACTGAATGGCCTTTGGACTTAAATATGTGTCGGCAGAAGCCTTTGGCTCATGGAGAGCACAAAGCTGTTTTTTTGCTGTGTGCACACAGTGGTTAATGTGGTTATTGTGTGCTCACTGAAGGGTGTTATAATGAGATGAAGCCCATACATAACTGTATATGAGTCTGATGTTCTCGTTCTGTGTGTGTACGTGTGTGAGCATGTGTGTTTGAGCACGTGCCAACTCTGTAAGCCAAATCAGAATGTTTCATTACTGGAGCTTTGTCAACAAATCTCTGGTACCAGCCCAGTGAACATAACAAATATAGCACATGCCATTTGGTGGACGAGTTTATCCTGAGAATCTGTGCAGAGACATGGATGAATATATTAACTGCATTATGATATGTTCTCTGGAGAGTTTTGCTCCTCTTGTGTGAGGTTTTTATAGAGCATGTAATGTTTCTTCTTGTGTCTGATTCTCGATTAGGTGGATGTAAATCTGCCTACATATGCAACACTGTCTCCCAGAAATTGTGTTTGTTTACTTAACTGTAACAGCAAATATGTTTAGAGAAAAAGATACTGTAATTGCACCCAGATTTGATTTTCTATTTACATTAACAGTCAGGATTCATTGTTCATTTACACACCAAAGGGAATAAACCAGAGAATTCCCCACCAAACATATAGCTGATCAATATTACTCTCAAGTCACTGTTAAGTTTGAAACATCAGATGGTTAACTTAGTTCAGCATAAAGGCTGGAAACAGGAAAACATCCTGTCAGCCTTTATCCAAAGTTAACAGATCTCACCTACCAGTACCTCCGCCTATATAGAATATATATACAAGGCAGTTCAGACAGAAAGCAACTTGAATCTTCTGCTTCTGCTTCGTCACCACTTGACCAATTCACTCCAGGCAGCTAGTGTATCAACCACAGTGTTAGCTGCAGATCCACTAGCAACACATGCACCAGTTTATGTTTGGATGAAACAAATGAGATATTAAAGGGATAGTTCAACATTTTGGCAATTTCGCCTATTGCTATAATCCCTTATAGTCACAGTGGTAAATTCATTACCTTTAATTATCAATGCATGTTGAGATCCGGCAGAGACACAAGCTGCTCAGCGAACACAATGGAGGTGAAGGGTACAAGGTCCCCTGTCAACAATAGGCGAATTTGCCTATTGTCATCATGAAATTCGCCTATTGAACTATCCCTTTAATTAGTGAGCTGCTACCTTTGGACATACCTAGACTAACTGCTTGCCACTGTTTCAAGATCATAGTTAAGATCTGTTAACCAGCGGCTCTCTGTAGCTTCATTTCACAAACATACTGTATATGACAGCAATATCGATCTTATTCAACTTATGACACCTCTGCTGTCCTAATGGCTTTGCTCTGTCTACACTGTTTAACCTCACTGATCTTTTTTCTTCTCTTTCTTCTCCTCTCTTTCTTTCTCTCTCTCTGTCTGTTAGAGTAAAGATGCCGGCATCAGGACTCTGGTCATGTTGGATGAGCAGGGAGGTAAGTTGTCAGGGAGAGATCACCAAACGCTATCTCTCTTAACACCTGGTCTCACTTTCAATCTGCTCCTTTCTCTCTTGCTACCACTTTATGCTGTATAGAGAGCCATCTTGAGCAGTGCATCCAGTATAAGACTGTGGAGTTGAATTTACAATACCAGGGAAAATGACTTTTATGATTTCATAATTGCTTGATTAAAATAACAGTTTATTTCTTTTTGAGCTTGTGCCAAGTTAAAATGAACCATAGCTACAGTCTGTGCTAATGTGGCTAACATGATTATACAGGATGTGACTGTGCAGCCAGCCTCTGCTTTGCCTCCCTATTACATGCTTATTTTTCAGACAACTATGAATTAATTGAATCTAAATAAATCAGATTTTACTTTGTTCAGACATAGAACAAGGACATAAACCAGTTTAAAACAATACATCAGTGTTTCTAACCTTGCTCTGTAAAACCTGGTTGTTTTCTAGGATTCCTGACTGACTGAGAGGTCAGAGGTCAGCTGATAATTGATATATTTTGCAATTATCCCTATTATGAGGTAAATCAATGATTTAGTGTCCCTCCGCATCCTCTTCAGTTCTGCCTTGTTTACCGGTACAGTATGTCTCTGGAAGAGCTTTCAAAAGTCTGAGAGACCGACTCAAGTGGCATCACCTAAATCAGTGGTTCCCAAGCACTTAGTATAAAGCAGTGTTTATCAGAAATAATGAGCAGTTCAACCAAACACTGAATTTTCTTCATCAGTTTTTCCGGGGACTGTCACAGATTTATTGCATTAGCATTTAGAAGGTGGAAACTTTACATATCACTAAATTCACAAGTGTTGTGCCACCTACTATTACATAGAGACGAATAGGGACTAAATATTGATATTTACTACCAAACTTAACTTTAGCTTGCTAATATATTATGACTCATATAGGAGAGAATTACTGTAGATACTCAGATGTAAATGACATATGAAGTGACACTTCAAATCAAAGTTTTTTTCAATCACATTTTTTACAATACAGTACTGGTTACAGTGGTTACACGGCATATTCTACAACTCTGTGATACACATGTTTGCACACAGAAATTAAACAAAACCATAGTTGGCCAGCCTTCGCTCCCCATGTGTTTAGAGACCCTGTCGCCAGTTTACCACTGTTCTTTTCTTCAACCACTTTTGATAGATACTGGCTACTGCAGACTGGGACGGCCCCACAAGAGCTGCAGTTTTTTAAATGCTCTGCCTTGTCAAAATACGCTTATCCTTGCCTATTGTTTCCTGCTTATCAACTGCACAAAATGTTCATTTGCTGCCTAATGTATCCCACCCACTAACAGGTGCCATGATGAAGTGTTATTTATTCACTTCACCTGTCAGTGGTCATAATGTTATGCCTGATCGGTTAAATATCAACATATAGGGCGCTGGAATGGATTCCACATGCCAGGCTAAAGACTATGATTTATATAAGTCCCCTTTTATGCTCTAAAGACTTGGTCAGAGCAACAAAGCTCACAGGTTCAGTCAGGCTAATGGTTCCACATTTTCACAGTTTGTACCCACATTAATGTGGCTGGAGTTTTGTGGGTACATTTACAATGTGCAACAGAGTGTCTATTACTACAATATGTGTGGAAGACATGTGTGTTACCAAAGGCCTGCACTTCGTTCCATGCGTGAAAGAGCAGTCTAATTGGCCTGTCAGAGGAACAGATAGCCTCCTTCCCCCCTCCGCACTCTCTCACGTCCTGCCTTTTCCCCCGGAGTAACAACTGCCACAGTGCACAGCAGCTCACTGCTGTTACCGGACACCAATCAATTCACAGATTTAAATTACCTCTGCCTCTCAGCTAATGTCGTCTATATGTGATCCCCATCTGTCTTTTTATCCTCCCCTTCTTCTCTTCTTTTCTTTATTTCACGCTCCTATTCTTTCACGCTAACACCTGCTCCCTTTGCTTTTTTCCCCTGACCTTCACTTTTTCCCCCTCAGTTCATTCGATCACTCCCTGGCTCTTTTCTACATTATTTTTTTTGTCCTTTCTCCCAACTCCTCCTCCTGCTTGCAGTGACTACTGAACTATACAAGTCTCTTCCTTCTTCATCTCTGGAATATTTTCCATGTTATTTTCATCAATAATTCCCTCTAACATTGCCAAAAGAAAAAAAAACTGATGAGTAATATCTTCCCATGCCTTTGTTAATCAATAAAGTCCTCTTGAGCTGTAAACAGTAGGGTAGCTGACCTTTACACACACATGCAGGTCATGCATAGGAGGAGATTTGTCATCACTTGCAGTGATATATAATCTGTGGTGGAGGTCTCACTGCAGCTAATGAGTCGCTCCTTGCTCGGCTGTTACATTCGTGTTGACCTAAATTACACTGAGTTAGGGCTGATGGATTGCATCTGCACTTCACTGAGCCCCTACTCATGTAGCAACATGTTTCAGATCAGATTAGATCAGATGAACTTTATTGTCCCCAAGAGGAAATTTGGCTTGGGCTGAAAAGTGCCAGACATAGCCATAGTCACATGATGAATAATATGCACACACACATTCACAGGTTGAAGAAGTGCAGGGAGTGTGACTAATGATGAATGCAAATTGCCTTAAATTTTTTTCATAGTTTTCCCTTTGTTTTGTTTATTGGACTGGAAATATAAATAATGGAAATTGAAATCTTGGGGTGGGGATCAAAATGTTTGAACACATTGTATGGCTTGAATTCTAATTTGATTTTTAAAAATTAATTTGAAGTAGCCTGTGATGTGTGTATTATTAAAACCGTGTTTGAATGGGATTTAAAGCTTAATGAATATTTCATGTAGAGCTGTGGCCTTACATCAGCAGGGTTTAAGTGATAAAATGAATGATCTCATACACAAATGTAGAATATGAATATAATGAATTTCTATATTACGTAAGTATGTAAGTTATATAAAATATATACATACTGTACATGTATGTTGTGTACATTATGTTTATATATGTTACATCATGAATATATTCTATATCCTGTCAATTTATGCTTATGTCTTACACAGTGGGGTCCAAAAGTTTGAGATCTCTTTCACACAATGAAAAGATAAGTCAAAATGAATGAGAAATCAAAGACAAACACATATAAGCATAGCCTATATGTAAATAATATTAAAACATCACATGACTCTTCATTTAGGGACATATTTGGGACAGTTACTTTGCTGTATGAGAGATAGCTGAATTCAGCTGCTTCAGTCTCACTGCAACAGGACAGATTAGTAACACCTGTGCTGTTCCTGCTGCTGTGAAAATGGCCTATTGCACTCACTCTTCATTGATTGAGTCACCCTTCCTTCTGGTTAAACCTGTGACTGACTCACTGTCCAGAAGGGAGGAGGGGACAGGAGGGAAGGCCCTCAGCCCTATAATCCTCAGTGGAATGGGAGGAGGCTGGTTGTTAAGTCTGGCCTGGCTGTCCGAAGCTGTGGCGATAAACAATGCCGCTCACTCTCTCACGTTCCTCCTCTATGGACTTATCTAATACAGCCATTTAATACTCAACACAGAGAGTAAAGTAATAATTACTACAGGTACGTTTAGTTTTCCAGTCCCCTGATCTGTAGCTGACAGTGCGTGTCCCCTGTTTATTGAGGATCTGTATCAGTATGAAATGACAGAACTCATTGATTATTGTTTCCAAGATCAAATAACTATGATTAGGCAGAAAACCGGCTGTAAAAGAACCAAAGCATTATCAGCAAAATGAATTTAAAGTGTCACAAATAAAAGCACAACTAACACAAATGTAATACATATTCATATGGTGAGTTTCCATATATATGAAAGCACATGTGTAGATATTATATACTACATAAGACATATGTTTATCAGTATGGTAATATTATATCTATATGATACTATGACTGGGAGAATATGAAGATATACTGTATGTTCAATATGTTCACATACAAAATTTAGTATGGGTATTTCATATATTATACCTTCATATAGGATGTGTAGGGTTATACTGTAGCATGGGATATAGCATTACTGTATGGACTATATTATTACATACAACGTTATAGATAGTTAATGTTGATCAAGAAATGTGAAGTGTTTTTAGGTGGTAATTTGAAGTAGATTAGTTTCAAGTAGCTAGTTAGATCTATGATTCTATCTTATGAATCATAAAATCTGGTACAAGAGTATGTTTACTTGCATTTCACCACAAGGTCAGGTAAGGTCATAATTACCATCATATATCGGAAATAACTAACCTGCTGCAGCTGTAGCACCTTAACCGTCAGTGTCCTCTGCATCACAATGTGACTAATCAAATTTTAGTTTGAGTTCCTCCTGGAGGACAAAATGGCCCTTTCCACTGATGGAGATTACTGTTGTCCTGTCCTATCACCATTAACCAGCCAGAGAGAGGATCCAACCTTGAATCAGAGCCTTTTTATAGCTCCGTGCCCTATTGACTACCTGAGTAAGGAAACATGCATGACTACATGTGCTGGAATGATTCTCTCCATCATTTTCACAACATGATTCATTGATTATCTGCTCTTTCGGTCATTTGTCTTTCAAAACTCCACCTGTCACATCTTTGTGAGTTGGTCTCTGGGTCATGTCAGTGTGTGGCTGCTGTTCCTCTAAACTCTGCACCATCACTGCAGCCCTATATTTCCCTATCTCCATGGTATGCAGCAGTATACAGAGCGTCATCATGTGTAGGTCCAGTTGGATGAAGCACACTGACACCACCTCTCAGATGTTTAGCCAGAAAAGAAATGTGTTCCTCTGGATGGAGATAGGAAACAAGAGCTGTTCCAAATAAATATTGTCAAGAGAATCAAATGAATTCTAATGAAATTATATATAAAGTACATTTAAAACAATGAGGATTGACAAGCACAAGGGATAAGAGTTTTGTAGAGTTTTGTAGTGCCTTTAAAAACACATAAAAGCTTAAACTCGATAACCAGTGTAGGGATACTAGTATGGGTGTGATGCTGTGGTGCCAACCGACCGGCTGCAGCCCTGTGCACCAGCCAGGTAATCTTCCTGCTTGTTGCCTGCTTTGCCTTCTGCATCTAGCCAAAACACTTTGCCTCTTGCGCTGTAGCAACTAGCTGAAAAAAATTAAATAAAATAAACAGTTTACTTTATTTCACTGCTCTCATGCCTTTGTCCTTACCAGAACAACTTGATCGTGTGGAGGAGGGCATGAACAAGGTGAACGCAGACCTGAAGGAGGCCGAGAAAGATTTAAAAGATTTAGGACAATGCTGTGGTCTGATATGCCCATGTATTAAAAAGTAGGTACCGGCCAGGAGCCCCACGCTCTTGCCTGTCCAGTGCTGGTGGTGGTGGTGGTGGTGATGTCTGATGTCTCTCTTGTCACAGTCAATGTCTTTTTTTGTCTCTTCTCCTTTGTCTCCCCTCTCTACGCCCCTCCCTTCCTTCCACCTGCGACTTTTTCCTCCTCTCTTCTCTTCTCACGTGCTTTCGTTCTTTTGCTGGGAAAAATGACAATGTGTTGGTAATCAGAACAACTGGAGCGCATCGAGGAGGGGATGGACCAAATCAATAAGGACATGAAGGATGCAGAAAAGAATTTGAACAATCTAGGACAGTTCTGTGGTCTATGTTCATGTCCCTGTAACAAGTAGGTGCTGCATGTGTTTCAGTGACCGCCTACCTGCCTCTCTATCCGTCCGCCTGCTTCTGGTGTATAGAGCATGGTGACCTGTGGTGTGAGCAGTCCCATAGCCACAACAACAACAACAACAACACTGCATGCACGTGTGGGTGTGTTTGTGCTGACTTTGAGACTGGACTGAGTGAATCTATGTGTGCGTGCATGAACAACACACTCGCGCACAAACAGGTCCGATTGCCACTGTTTTCTTCAAAAGCCCTTCATTACACATTGGATGAGAGATTGTCTTCCAGCAGGTAGCAGCATCAGCAGGGATCTGGCCACAGCACCCAACACCCCTCCTCAACCTCATCCAAGCACCCACCCTATGCTGCAATCAGAAATCAACTAGCTGCCTTCTCTATTGAAATATTCCATTTTGTTGCTATTTAAAAATCTATTAACGTTGGTATTTTTCCATGTTTTATATAATTACGTGGGTCTATTGCTGTGCAAAAAAAGTAATTGGTTTTAGATGAAATGCTTCATCAAGGCTCTCAGTCCCTGGAATTTAAGGGATCCAAAGCGTTCTCCTGATTTATTAATGCATTGCATTTTCAGAAACTGGCTCTTATTCTAATCAAGTATGTGACATTACAGTACACAGCATATTAACCCACTGGCATTTCTAAGTCATTTAGATCAGATTCCTACCTTCAAGTTATGGTTCAATATTTTGGAAATGTGCTAAAGGAGAGTTGGATAGGAGAATAGATTCCAGTCTCATGGCTGCAGGTTCATTATGAAGGTGTAATTCTTAGGTGCAATGAGGGATTATATGTTTTTTGTAGACAGTACACAGGGGTTCAGGTGATTTTTAATGTATCTCAAGGTGATTTTACTGTTGTAATGATGCAGCATATTTTATGATTATTCCAGCTCAGCAAATTTATAACTAAACTCACCCAGTAAAGATACTTTTGAATCGAACGTACTCTTTAATACACCAACTGTTCTGCATGAACCTCAGATAAATGGTAAACTTAAGACGCCTCAGAAGCCCCTTCCTCTCCTCCCCCCCAGTACTGTCCTACATGATGAAATAGCATGCATGAGTAAGGCAAACTTCTTCATTAGCCCACTCCACATAGGCTAATGCCAGTGTTGAAGCTCTGTGATGCTGCATTTATAGCTTTTGATTTGAAGATGGGTTCCTACTGTAATGCCAGTTTTGCCAAACTCGTGTGTGATCTGTTCTCTGGACCTTCACAGCCAAACTATGGCCGCTGAGTCATGTCTGAGCAAACTTTACTCTAGGACCAATACATGTACTGTATACAGTTGTCTATCTCAGAGCTATAGAAAACGCAAGTGGCTGACAAACCAAGGCAGAAATGGTGATTTTGATTGTTTAAAGTTGGGTCAGCAGCAGCATGTACCTCAGTCAATACCCTGGGAGGAAATGAAGTGATTCTTTACAACATGGGATGCATGGGATTGAGGATATATGAGATAAAATGTGTTTTTGTCTTGTTGAAGAAAATCAAAAAGCTTGATTTTTGTTATGTTATATCAGACCCGGAAAGCTGAATTGTAATCTCTGCCCTCACAGTGTCCCTTTATTTATTTATTTTTAACTTATAGGAGATTAAATTCAGTACATCACATTATTATTTTCTCCACATCAGGGCTGAACAGGGTCTTGACAATAGCACATGTAACTAATCTGCTGTAATTGTGTCATAGCACTTATTTTAGTGTCAGTTTCCTTTTTTTTTTTTTTTTGTCACCATCATTTGAACTGAAATTCTCATTTTCTATACGACGTTATATTTAGGGTTTGCTGCCTCCACTTGGTCCGTTTGAGTCCTGCTCAGATCTTGTCTGTTCTATAGCTCTTTGGTCGTCCCTGTCATGAACCACTTGTTACGTAATCCTGTGGTTATGTCATGTGCTTCATCTGATCTAGTCTCTTTTATATGGCGGCCCTTGGTCAAATAGCATAATAGGAATAATTCTTGCTTGTTGTTCTACTGTTTGGAGCATCTGATGGGTGTGATGTACCACATCAAGACACCACTGCTGTGCACTGTACTGTAGTTCTCTGTAATTGAAAAGTGAACAAAATCAACATTAAATAGTTTCTTTGCACAGCTGTTGTGTTGTCCTCCGCTGGGACGTCCACCCACAAGGTACTCTAAACATAATAAAACAAATGCTAAGAATTACATTTGACTATTTGACTGTATACAGTGTATCATCCTCCAGATCTATCCATCCAGATGAAATGAAGGGCTCACCACAGCTGCTGTATCACTCAGTCTCGCATGCATTATGTTTTTTTCGTTGGTTTTCCACAATCGATCTAACTATTTTGACTTTCTTTTGATAGATACAACATGTGTCTGATCCTGTTCCTCTCTACGTGTTTTCCCTGCCGATGTCAAACATGGTGTACTATGTGTCTGCCTTGCACGCCCTCTCACTCTGCGTGTTTATATATGTGTGTGTGTGGGTGTGTGTGTGTTTTGTGTCTCCTCTGTCTGGAGTCTGGTCACTGTGTTGTATGTCTTCTCTATGTGCTTGTGGGAGAGTGTTTTTAAGTCTTAATTACTTTCTAACACAAGCTACATGTGAGCTCACTGTACTCAGATTCAATTGATCTGCAAGTTGGATCAATTATTCAACAACTGTGCATGTATGTGCCTTTATCATACGTGGCATGTTGCTTTTAGTAGCTAACTGGCCTCAAACCATACAATCCACTGCTTTCTAAACATACATGCACACACCCAGTACAAGTAAACACGTGCACACACATACCTGTACACAAACAGATCTACACACACACACACACTCACACTCACACACACAAATACAACAGTTGCACTGGCCCTGACTGAAATGTGTGTGTGGTAGGATTAAGGGCGGGGGCCAGGCTTGGGGAGCGAACCAGGATGGAGTGGTGAACAGCCAGCCAGGGGCTCGAGTGGTGGACGAGCGTGAACAGATGGCCATCAGTGGGGGCTTCATCCGCAGGTGTGTGTGTGTGTGTGTGTGTGTGTGTGTGTGTGTGTGTGTGTGTGTGTGTGTGTGTGTATGTAGGTGTTGTGCCCCTCTGTATTTGTGTAGCTGGCACACTTGTTTGTTTGTGTGTTTATTTGTCAATGTTTACAAAAAATGATGCCAACACTTACCCTGGGAGAGATTTTACATTTTGACTTCTAAAGTAATATTACATAATTATTATGGGCAGTATTTCAATTGGTGTCCTGTACAGTGTATATTCACAAGATGTGCTGCTGCGACAATACAGTTTCCTCTTCAGAGTGGTTGAAACCTCATGTTTATTATGAGGATTACAGAGTAAAGGAATGCCCAGACGTACCACCAGACAGTCAGTGGCTATAAAGTAATGTACTTGATTCGTATTTTTAAAACAAAGCCGGAACTGGAACAAATCTCAGTGTAGCTATAAACCTGATGTTATTCCAGTAGTTTCCAACCTTTTGCCCTCAAACTACAGCAGTGTTGAACAACTGGAGAGGTCCTGACATCCTAGTTGGAAATCAGTGCGTAAAACTGTATTTTGGATCAGTGTTGAGTTCTGTTGCTTGGACTTTCTCTGAGTCAATGTGCTGTCCATGGTACTGACTTTTTAGATAACCTAGGATAAGATTGAGAGCAGACTTTGTGGTAGGCGGATAGATTATAGCCAGAGGTAGCCGGTGTCTCTTTTCATTATATCCTTAAATGTTCCAATATCCGAAGGCACTGACTAGATTTACAGATGCCCAGGAATGGATTCAAAACCATATTGTACAACAGTACTATCAAGTTGTCTCTTCTTGTGCCTTCAAGCGCGGTCCAACAGGTCACAACAGTAGCCACCACTTAATCTTTGCCTATTAATTATTCTCCACTTCCTCACCCTGCAGGGTAACAGATGATGCCCGGGAGAATGAGATGGATGAGAATCTGGAGCAGGTGGGAGGCATCATTGGCAATCTGCGTCACATGGCCCTGGACATGGGCCAGGAGATTGACACCCAGAACCGCCAGATTGACAGGATCATGGAGAAGGTACTGTCCGATGAGCTCTACATGTAAACAGTCACCACAGAGACGGTCGGGGTTTAAGGGGTTGGAGCATTTCTACAGAATTGAATGACTTATGTATTTGCCTCACTGTTGGAAATGCATAATTATTGATGGAAACAAGTCGGCCATTAACAACGTAACGCACCAACCTCCACATTGTTGTTGGCAAGCAAAGTAAGGTTTAATCCTGTAAAGTTAATGAACATAAATGAAAAGCAACCATCAGCTCATGCAGCTAATATAGAGCAGAGACTATAGTGTTAGATGATGTTTGGTCTGATTTACATGCTGAGCATTAGGCAAAGTGACAACAGATGCAGCTGTGCTGATTTTGAACAAGTTAAGCTACTAATGGAGAAAATGAGATTCACATGCCAATGGACAAAATCTGGATTAAACATCATTTGTCCATCAGTATGTATTTCTTTAGTAAAGTTACTCCCTTTACATCCCAATCACTTTCTCAATGAGGCTTCAACAATCCAAATTCGAATTTCCCTGAAAGGCCCTTTTTTTTGTTTAAGTTTTTATATAATGAGTTAATTATTTAAACACCTCATGTTCATGTGTTATTTTATAAAATGCTTTGTTTAAAAAAAAAAAAGAATAAATCAAACATTAAACTCAAATTTCTGACCCAAAAACTGTTGATAAAAAAATAAATAAAAGTGACTCATCCCCGTCGTTCAGCACCAGTTTGAGCACTAAGCACCTGTCACCTGAACCCGTCCCTTCTTTTTCTTCTAGGCTGATTCCAACAAGACCAGGATTGACGAGGCCAACCAGCGTGCTACGAAGATGTTGGGCAGTGGCTAAACTACATGCGGCAAGAAAAAAAAAGTGCTTTCATCCCCCGTTTAACCCCAGGCACCCTAAAAGTAACAACACCAACCCAACCCAGCCCCGCCCCCCCCCCCCCCCAACTCTGACGGCGCCCACTTCCTTGGCTCAACAGCAGGCGCTGCAATATCATGCTTTCATTGTGATACTTGTAGAAGTTTGCACACATGCACATATCATACACCATCTGCCCCCCGCCATCTCATTCTTGCCACCCCTCTGTCAGCCCCCTCCTCCCTCCCCTTATTGTCAGTGTTGTTCTGTGTTGTCTCTCTTCTGATTTTATTAAAAACTAATAGTCCTGTTACACGATGTCCTCTCTCCACACTGTACATAGTGCTCCTTCAGTGGCTTCATTGATCTAGATCACTTGTCCTGTTTAATCACTCTTTTTTTTTAAGTCTGCGTGTAATATAAACTGTATGTACACCTCGTTCCATGATGTCCCCCCTCCCCTCCCCTCCCCCCTCCCTCCATGTCAGTATTTGGGTGTTGTCCATGTGAGACACACTGTGTATTCATTCATTAGGTATCGTGATGGTACATGATACGGCCACAGTGATTTGTTGTTAGTGAACATGCAACCCGCACAGCTTGTAATCATGGCCATTGTTTCAATGCAATGATTTAATGTAGATAATGTAGAGCTGCTCAGATCTTAATAACATAGCAGACCAATGGATACTCAGTGATGTATTTGAGCCATGAAAGTATGAACCTTTTGGTCAGGACTGTTAGTGCACCGGTATTTTACCAACTCTGATGGAGCAACATAAACAATTTGATGCTATACATTGTAGTATATACTTTTTTTCCTCAGGGAGCTAAATCGAACCGTTCAAAAGCAAGGGTTGAATTTTTAATTGAGATGTTGTAACCATAAAAGCTGACATTTCATATTTGTATCATAAGGCTCAGTGTCTGTGCTTGAACAGCGTTATTGATGGTACTTGTTTAAGCATCAGATAAATGATTGGGCATTAATTATAACAGCTAATTTTGTGAATGATAATGAAAAGAGGTAGAGCTTTTGAGGTCATAGAACAGCAGGAACCAATCAGACTGTTGGGCAAAGTTACACACACTAGACCACACTGCTTTACCCATGATTCAACCCTAGCAATATCAAGTAGCGCATTAAGTGTGTTGTGCATGTCCATCCACTGCTAGAAGACACTGAATAATTAATTTATCCAGGCAAAAATATCCTAACATGGCAACCGCATGCTACATATGTAGGCCACACAGGAGAGGCCCATATTTATCTGCAATAGTGCCACTCTTTTTGTTTCATGTCTCTTTACCTTTCCAGACTGTGACCATCACTGTAAAATAATACCTTGGAAAATGCCAATAAAACCACGATAAACATAGAACCAAACTGAGCTTTGTTTCTTTTACTATGCTCAATACTTGTCTTGTGTTATGTATAATTTTCTATTTTTTGTTGAAAGTGATTCATTTTACTGTTGAGTTAACAGTGAACTCCTTCACTGACTGATGAGTGACAGTTGTTCTTTGAGTCTTTATCTTCCACGCACATGTCACATGACCTAGAGATTTACACCGGAAAAATAAAAAGTCACAAGCTTCAACGCCACTTTTTTTTGCTGGCCGTGTTACTACAGTAATAACTTTACAATTCACAAGGGAAAGTAAATGTTATGTTACAGTGTTATACAGTTTTAATCCAATTGAGGAAAATGTGTTTTTGGTTTCCTGTGCTGGTTCACAGTGAGGTCAGAGATCAGGTCAGCTTATCCCTAACTACTACTTTAAAACACTGATACTTGAACTAAGGATCTAAAATATACTGTCAACACACTGTTTCATGATATAGTGTGTAACAGGCATGGGGGGAAATACAAGACAGAGAAAGTGAGACAGGCAGAGACAGAGAAGGAAAGATGTGTAGCAGCATATTACACTAATGGATACTGTGGTGCCACGGGCTTAGGGCGGATTAGAGTTTACCACGTCACGAGGAGCATACACTCACACACACACACAAAGTTGAATCAACAACAGATATACAGCACAGGGTTATACCTTGGTTACATCCATTATGTTTGCTGTAGATATATTTCCTGTTTGCGCATATGCACAGAGTCAAATAAAATCCATCCAATGAAATCAACAGTGGGAAATCTTGCATAATGACTGTTTGTGGATAAATGAATAGGCTATAAATAGATTTTTCCCTTAAAAAGGAGATTTCCTGTTTTGGGATTTGTCAGTTCCTCTCATATCCACTTATAAAAGTAATTTGTATTGGATCATACCTATTACAGTAAACATATAGGCTAAACTTGCTTTACTTTGTGGTGGACTGAATCTGTCAGACCAAGAGTTCCCTCTGCTGGCGATAGATGATAGCTCAACTACCTGATCCAACTAAAGGGACATTCCACCAAGTTTACAAATAATTATAAGTTCAAGATACTCATCATGAAGAGTAGATGAAGCTTGAGAGAAGTGAGGATATATATATATATATTTTATCTTGGCTGCCTTGAATTTTGGTAAGTGAAGTAGAAAAACTGTTATTATAATATAATAATAATATAATATATAATAAATATATTAGTCTTAGATACGCTAAATATATGGCAACAATCAATTAATAACTGGTAGTGTGGTTATGATATTCATCTCAAAAACTCTATAGGTGCTGATGATGAATGAAATGAAAGGGGAAAAAAATATTAAAAACTATTTTTAAAATGGCTCGTGTATTGATGAGTGTGGTCTAGAAACGCACCAATCAGCTGCTGGAACGTAAGGGGCTTCGGCTCTTTCCGTCAGTCACGTGACTGTCGTCTCCCTCTTCGTGCTTCTCCGTCCAGAGTCGCCCTCTCTAGTGTAAGGGACGGTTAGCATCCGCCGCGGTACCATGTTCCGAGCCGTCTTCCGACTGTCAGCCACAGGGGCCCGGGGCCTGGCTCGGTCCCGACCCTGCTACTCAGGTAGGACTGTCTGTCGCCCTCCTTCCGGCCGTGAAAGTAAAAAGTCTCTGTGATGAATTACACCAAATTCATTTCGCCCGGTTTAGCCGGCTAGCTTAGCTCCGGCTGTGTGTAGGGGAGTAGAAGCTAACGCGGGGTGACATTGAATGATTTTTGTGAGTAGCTCTTTGTGTGGGCTTGAAATCAACATCTTCTTTCACAATTATATTTCATGGACGATTTTACCTGAAGAGGCGCGGATTATATTTAGTTAAAAATAAAGTCACGACCTTGTCATGACCCTCCGTGTATGATTCAAGAGAGTCAGTGGCCGCAGTTTATGCGCAGATGATACCAACACGTTGAAATATCTAGTTTGAATCATGTGAATTATGGGATTTTCACCTGGCATGTGTAGAATTAATACACAGATAACAATAGGAGTTTTTAATAATTTTGTTTGTAACTTACTTACATTCCCACACTCTGTGTCCTGAAATGCCCCGGTCAGGTCATTGGTATACGTGCAGAGAGTGACACCCTGCATTCAGGTCAAGTTAGCGTCTAAATATCTAACTTATATCTTTAGTGTCTAAAAACAATATGTGCATAAGGTGTGCTATTAGAAACAACGTGAAGTTTTGACACGAGATTAAATTAATTTGGATATGCTGTTCTGAACCTGTTGTGAACGTCTCATGACGAAGTACACTGTTTATTTAATGAAACTGAAACCAATCTAACACACAAACACAACTTTATACGCTTGTATGTTACATATTTACAAATGTGACTTGCAGACCCATCAGCCATTCTGGTGGTTGTAGATGTACCTGATATTATGTCAATGCCAAATAATCACTATTGTAAAGGTGTCAACAAATACATACTCTCTGTTTGATATTTAATGTTAGTGTTGCCCCATGATGCATGCTAACTGACTCATATGCAACCTATGTGTACAATGTAACCACATTGGTTTTGCCATGTGATGTGATGCCATCACAGCCAAATACACTATGGGCATGGCATGTCATGGTCATAAACCTTTATGTGATTGTCACTTCTGTTAATCTCGATCTGTCATTCAAAGTTTTCACTCTTATTTTTTTGTCTGAAAACCTCTAAACCTCAGCACTTAAGCATGCGGTGAAATGCGTCTGTAGCAGAGACAATGATGTACCCGTAATTGCCACTAAATTAAATGTCATATTTGCATTCATATACGCTTGAATGTGTAATGGTGTAAATTGTTTTTTTTCCAATTCTAGACTGGTAAATCATTTCTCCCTCATGTGTTTCAGCTCCATTGGCCTCCAGATGTTACTCTCACGGCAAGGTGGAGACAGACGAGGAGTTTGACGCTCGTTGGGTCACTTACTTTAGCAAGCCTGACATCGATGCCTGGGAACTGAGGAAAGGTGAATGTTCACAGTTAATGTTTTTCATTTTCTGACGACAAGGCCCCGTCGTGCCATTTCCTCGGTTTGACCCCCTTTTTTTTTGGTTCAGGTTTCCAATATATATATTTTTTTGTTATTACACTGCTGCTTCTGTGAAGTAATTTTGTGTTTTCCAATCATTTCAACCTTAAGGCATGAACACCCTGATTGGGTATGACTTGGTACCTGAGCCCAAGATCCTGGATTCAGCACTAAGAGCTTGTCGGAGACTGAACGACCTGGCCAGCGCCATCCGCATCCTTGAGGCTATCAAGGTCAGTCACACTATGCTATAACGTCTTTGTTGAACTTATTATGTAGTTTTTGCCAAAAGAAAAGGAGAAAATAAAGATGATGATAAACAAAATCAATTGCAACAGTTATGGAGACAGATTATGGAGAAACTGTTAATTACACTGGGTGCCAACTATGCTCATTGGGTATTGCTGGTGAAAAATCCTCCTCATTTGTTGGTGAATGTTGTGTTTTGCAGGAAAAAGCAGGCCCCCGCAAAGACATCTATCCCTATGTGATCCAAGAACTGAAGCCCACCCTGACAGAACTCGGCATCTCAACACCAGAAGAGCTAGGCATTGACAAGTTATAGACTGTCGAGGTGAGACTGCACAGCGCCACACTCCTCCTACATGTCACTCTGCAGGGGGATAGATATACTGATGTACTGTCCAGAGCTGCTTCACACCCTGCATGTTTATACTGACTGTACAGTAGATAATGAGCAATACTGTGCATTACTTGCTTGCAGCTGAAATGTTCTTCTTCTCTCTCCATCCTCAGGTCTTTTGATGTATAAAGAGATGAACTCTCCCGATTCTCTCCTGTCAAAAATGTCTATATTGTTGATTAAATCCATGCTGTCCTGTTGTGTACAAAATGGTGGACCTAATAAAGAAAACCAATAATCGAAGAATGAGTATTAGTCTCTTTTTCTTTTACTGGCAAATAATTGAATATTATATTATCTAATATCATGATAGGTTTAGTTACTGATGCATTCAGTCTTATTTGTCTACACTGGCATGGCTGACACGGCTACCTAAATAGAATGGAGCCATTGTTGATGCCGTTAGTTGCACGTTTGCTTCAAGTCTAAATATGTGCATGTACTGTCTGTGTGTAGGCAGTTAAAGACTATAAACAAACCATGGCCACTTCAACCTAGATTCCCTGACTCAAAACAGTAGTATTTGTGTTGTGAACGCTCACACAATGAAAATCACAATAGCAACCTGCGCTACAAAACAGCGAGGTTGACAATTGCCGTCCCTTTCTCTCTGTCCCACCTGAATCTTTCACTGTCCTCTGGTAGAAATGTTTGGCTCGTCTACTTGTGGGTCTCATGTGCACCTGTTGTCCAACATTGTGCTGACTTGATAGGGTGGAAGCATAGAAGGTTGAAAGGTGAGGCTGACACTGACAATGTTGCAGCTACGCAAGACAAATAACTACAGTATTTCATAATACATTTTACACTCAGTGGAAAATTGCCATGAGTGTGTTCCTAACATTTCTCTGAATCCAAAATCTTGCTTTTTCGAAGGTGTTTCTGTATAATGACAGTACTTTTCCATTGAATGCCAGGACAGAGCTGATAACAGGATATTCACTTACACACTGTGTGTGTGTGTGTGTGTGTGTGTGTGTGTGTGTGTGTGTGTGTGTGTGTGTGTGTGTGTGTGTGTGTGTGTGTGTGTGTGTGTGCGCGCAGCTGTCCATTGTATTGTGCACACTCAGATCCCAAGAAGTTAGATGTATTATAGTACACCTCAGACACTGATAATCTGGATCATTCAAAACTTCTCCTGTATTAGTGATACAGGTAGAAGTAAGACAGTTATGTAACTTGGTCAGTCATGATTAACATCATGCCAAAGGTGTTTTATCAGACGGCTTGGAACAGACAAATCTCACATGTTTTGGGATGGACAGGTGAATGACAAAATATCAAGGGTTTCTCCAATTCCACTACAGACACACAGATTCACTTCTTTCCATTCATCCACAGTTACTGGCCTTGCCAAATATCTCAGGATACAGTAAGAATTGAAGGCTAGACCAGAGCAACCTCCAATATGATACATAACCGAAGACTACTCTCATCAGCATTTTTCTGACAGTTTCTAAAATCCTGATGAAGTTGTACAGGAAATGCTGTAGCCTATGTAGGCTATGGGTCTGACAGATCACATGCCAATATACATAAGAGTTATTGGTAATAGAAATGGCCTTGCTATAGATTGAGGGGGGAGGAAACGGGAAGGAAGCTACCTAGGGGTTTCTCAGAATAAAGCAAGTAGACCCATATGTCCCATTAAGGAAAGCCTGATGGCTCAAGTCAAGATATTCATCAGGACATATGCATATTTTGAATGGCTCATAACTCATACAAATATCTATCCAGCTGCAGCATTTATTAATTATTTTCATAGCACTACCTCATTGTCTATTTGCACTACACGTGACTGTAATTTGCTTGCCTGGGTAAATAAAGGTTAAATAAAAAATAAAATGTATTTTTTACTTATTTTTTATTATTATTAAGTTATTGTTCAGGTGTTGTATGCCTAATGTGAGTAGGAGCTATGCAAACCCGAGTCAATTCCCAACATATTTGGCCAATAAACCTGATTCTTATTAAGGGCAGGCAAGGCAAGGCAAGGCAATTTTATTTGTATAGCCCGTTTTTACAAACAGTTTGTCTCAAAGGGCTTTACATGGCATCGTAACAACATCCTGTCCTTAGACCCTCACATCGACTGAGGAAAAACCCCATGGAAAACCCTTTTAACAGGGAAAAATCGGAGAAACCTCAGGGTGAGCAACAGAGGAGGGATCCCTCACCCAGGACGGACAGACGTGCAATAGATGTCGTTACAGACAAGAAAACAGTTTACAGTTTATAGAAAAGAGTTTACAGTTTATAATGGTAAATACTGGTGTTAGGATGTAGGAAAGAGACAAGAAACGGGGAAGAGAATAAAATGAGATAATCCTACAGTGGGGAAATGTACAGGCTTGCAGCAGCAGACAACAGCTATGGGAAATGTATAGGACAGATAATATAGCAGATGAGAAGAAAGCAGTGTTTGTATGATTAAGAGAAAATAATAAACTCAACTACGCATTATATAAAACAAGCACAGTAAGATGTGCATTGTTTAACAAAAAACTGTAACACACGAGTCTGAAAAAACAAAAATAAAATTCAAAAACAGTGAACATCTATCTATCTACTTTGACCTGCAGTCCAGTTGGTGGCGGTAATGCAACTTTGTTGACATAATATCCACCGCCATTAACCCCAGCGAAGAGGAAGCAGACGAGTACACGCTCTAAAGAAGAAGAGAGGAGCCCCCCTAAAGAAAAAGAAACCTCCCTCCTCCCTGCTGCTGCCGAGGAACAACAACAAGTCCCTGTCCCTGACCGGTGGGACACCTGTCCGTCGTCATGGCCGTGCTGCGGGGGGGCAGAGTGTGACATCTTGTCCGCCACGATGATGAACGACATCCTGGAGGAGCCGGAGAAGGACTCGCTGCTGGAGGCGCAGCCGCAGCCACAAGTTGTGTCGGTAATGTCAGCTAACTTAGCCCGCTGCTAACGCTGTAGCCTGTAAACAGAGAGAGTGAGGCCAGGCTGTGGTTTCTGAGTCTGACAGCTCTCTAAGATGAGACATGTCCTTAAGATTATTTTCGACAGGGTAAACGTACCGACGGTACAAAGTTTGACCGTAAATAATGTCGACTTTACATGCCTCGGTATGCTTGAAACGCACTAAATTGATTTTCTCTTCCTCATAACCGAAGGGGTTGATGGGAAATTTCATGGAGAGTGTTTTTTTCAGATCATGTGTTTTTAGCTCAAAGTTTGTCCTTTATCATCGGACACAGACGTAAACTGACTCTAAGACAGATTAAACATTATGAATCAAACACGTTGTTCATGTTAGAGTTCATTTAAAACACGCACAACACAGTTTGTCTTTTACATTTCAAGTCCATTCAGTGAGCAACAAATGTCTCTCTCGTTTTTGCCATGCCAGGGCCCTAGCAGTGGCACAAGACCTAAGATTACTGATGGAGGCATCAGGCCTGTGGAGAAAAGAGGACCTTACATCATGTCCAGAGCTCCAGCCATCCACCTCAAACTACGTAAGTGTTTCTCTTGACTCATAATAACTGATGATGTGGACCGGTCATTATGATTCAAAGTCTGCAGATCAGATGTCATTTCATAATTGTTTTCATGAGTCTAGCTGTGTGTTGTTAAATACAAGTGCAAAGTGGGACAGCTTTGAACTGAGTACACATTCAGTAGGCTACAGCCTGAGTAATATGACTCTAATGGACTCTGATGGTGTTATCTTGACTTGCAGTGAGCTCTTCATAATGTCATTCACCTCCCTCTTTCAAAGCTCCAGTATGTCGGCCGGCCCCTGTTCAAACATGGTGTTATTATGCATCTTGGTCGATCTAATCACAAGTGGACATCTATATGTAGCCACAGGTGTGAGCGCACTCAGGTTGTATTGAGAATTTATTTAGGCCTGATCACTCAAACCACATTCAGAGGTGGTCCAGGCCACACATGGCAACATTTTGTAGATGTGTGAACACAAACCCTACTGATCTGATCTACTGATGTTTTCTGTTATTGTTGTCTAATTAGTTCTGCTAACCCTAACCCGTGGATGCGAGGCCAATCCCTTACACCCATGCACGGAGCAAAGGAGATGATGAGAAGGGTTTTTTCTCCGTTGATTGGTTGATGCATACAAAATCAGACATATGAAGAGGAAGTAAACCTCAAAAATAACAAATACAGCCAACAACATTAATAGATTGACCAATAAATGGAGAACACTCAATATATATTTGTACAATGACCCAACAGTACATGACTGGATAAACAACAAAAAATGTATTATTGTGACAGTTAACTATAAATACTGGTAGGTCTTTTTATGACCAACTCTGTAAGACGTTGAGGGGCCTATATCAAATCCAGCTTGTATTGCAAATACTAATAAGCAATAAAACTGATTAAAATACCATTATGTCTGTTTTTGAATGGCCTAATTAAGTTACTAGTATCTGATGGGCTGCATTGCACTTTACTGGCAAGCCAAAGCCAGCAGCATGAAGTAGATCAAATTTTGCTGTTGGTTGAAAAGCAGTCTTAGAGATGCATTATCACCACCAAGTGGACTGGAGTCACAATGCTCACATTCATGACCTTTCTTCAGTTTTATTATGGTTCACTCAGGAGCGTCTGTTGAGTCAAGTGTGACACCTAGTGGTAAAACTTGGCCCATTGACACTATTTGCATATAGATCAGTGATATAAGGTCTGAACAGGAACATGGTTACATGTGGAGCTGTCGAGGTGCCTATTTCTGTCATGACACCTCTGACTCTGAGCATCTACAAAGCAGGCTGTCCTCCCAGAGAGGAGGTGATGTTGAACTTCTGTGTGTGTGGGAAATCAATGCAGAGTTGATCCGTCATGTGAGGCCCAAGAAACGCATTGCATTTAGACATGTGACATACTTCACAGACCCCTTTGTTTTAAATATGTTCACATGCAGTAAATGAGGAAAGAGAAAGCGTATGTGTAGTGGAACTGTGTTCATCCTCTGAACTCCTGAAACATTACAGATGCTTTGTATTAATATCTGTTAGCTATCTGTTACACCCGCTTTGAACTATTACACTCAATTACAATTACATTTCCACATACTCCGTCTCCGCTCTATAACCTCCAGTTCCACAGTCTGGGTTCAATTTCTTTTCTTTTTTTTAAATATATTTTTGGGGCTTTTTGGCCTTTAATGGACAGTACAGTTGAGAGGGAGAGACAGGAAATGGGAGGCAGAGGGGGGCGGAATGACACGCAGGATAGGGCCACTCGGCACGGGATTCGAACCTGCAGTGAGGACTATAGCCTCACAACAAAGGGCGGGTGCTCTACCAACTGAGCTAAACACCGCCCCTGGGCTAAACACCGCCCCTGGGTTCAATTTCTGATCCATACACGTCTAAAGACTTGTTCCATCCAGTGATACAGATTCTGTTGTTGGCTGAGGAGTATTACATTTATTCAAGTTGAGGAAATCAACCTGCTCCAACCTTTTTAAACTCTCTTACAAGTGGAAAATGACAGGACAGTTATAGCAAACATATTTTTGTTGATGCTCAGGTGTGCTGGGTCATGAGAGTTGAACAGCAAAACAACATGTGTATGTGTTAAAAAAGCACATGAGACTTGAGGGTACCCAGTGCAGCATAGAGATCAAACAAACATCTTCATAAATTGAGTTTAAGTGTCAAACATGTCATGGCGATGTCTTTTACAAAGAAGAACTTGTTCTGCTTGCTGAGAATGTGAGTTATACGTGTCATAAATCTTCAGTCCCACTGTAAGTTGAGAGTTATTTTCATTCCCGCATCAACACATTTCAGTGATGTTCCTTGGGGAGATAGTCTGAGGCTTTAACCATACAGGTCTTCATAAAGGCAGGGTTGGGCTGACATACTGAATGTCAAGGGTTATGGGTCTCCTACTTTTTGGATGGACTGGAGTAATCCAGCCGATTCTCAGATAGAACAAAGTTATGGTGTTACTAGGACAACAAACCTTTGCCTGGACCACCATACTGTCAGTCCTTGTCAACACACACACAAACAAGTCTCTAATTCTGATCCCCACAGAGAAACACAGGGAGATGGCGAGAAAAGCGCTGAAGAAGAAAGCTCTCTCACCAGGGCTTCCAGTGATGCATCAGCCCAGACAAGGGCCCAAGAGGTGAGGGAACAGATGATGATGATGATGATGAGGAAATAGGAAGCTATTTTTTATGACGTCAGAGAGATGTTAGTCTTGAGCAATTTTTACAATCTCCTTATCTCCTTTTTAGGACGGTGAAGTATAACAAGGGCTATGCTGCTTTGAGCCAGCATGCTGAGGACACTTTGGTCGCACTGGACTCAGACAGGTAAAGTTATACTGACAAACTTTGCTCACTGTCAGTGGCTGCCAAGGAAAAAGTGCCGTTGTTTGTTGTGAAAATCTGCACACGTGGTGTTATTCTCACTAGCGTACACATCTGACAGATATGTCCTCAACAGCCACAAAAGTTTCCTTACTTTTCCAAAAAATCTGAATTATTTTTAAATGATCACTTATTTATAGGTTTATTTGTGTAGATGTTTGCGTGCACAAGCACAAACAAACTTAATTTCTAGTGTTACATGTGAAATTACAGATTTAAGGAGTCACATGTAGCATGTTAATCTTAACTCACCATTTTACAATTAGACTTAACCATCATGTTATCTATGCTTTTGTCTAGTTACAGTTTAAGCCCCTCACCCCCAGTGTCGCCCTTCATAACAAGTTTTTCAGTTGAAACGCTTAAGTTACGGACATCAGAATGACAGAACCTGTCCTGCTTGTCTTTACAGTGACGAAGAGATCGATTTTGAGCAGTATTCCTCAGGATACTCTTCAGCTGAGGTGAGTTGTCCATTCTTCAGATTTCTCTCATAATCTCGGTTATCACACAGTGGAACTTGCTCTACGACTTCTGCTGCGTGGGTGAGAAAACACTTGTTTTTCCACTGTCACATCTCTGTTAAAGGTCAAAGAAAAATGATGGCATTATCAGAGCTCTGTTCAATCTTTCACAAACACTTAGCTTGGCTTGTCAGGCCAGCACACCCAGCTGGAGGTTTAAAGCCTTGCCCTTCATCTCATAAAGCCTTGACTGTGCAGGTGTTTACTACTCCGTATACAAAGAAAAACTGGCAAATGATATGAGCAGTTTTTGGAGAATGGACGTGTCAGTAAACAATGCATATTTGCTGAACTGTAAATAGGTTAAAAGGAACCATAATCAAAACAACTTTGGTCTGAATAAAAGTGATTGAAACTGCACATTAAACATCCAGATCTGGCTTTTATTTGTCAGTAAATTTGCAGTTTTATCATATATTTCCTTTTATATTTTATTTATTAACTTTGCACATTTCCTTTTAGAGCAGCCTGACATAAGAGAGAGATCTGTCTGTCTGTCTGTCTGTCTGGAGTGCCTTTGTGGTGACATGTGAGAGCAAATGATGTGTTTTGTTTTTGTGCTGTTGTTGAGCCTCAGGCCTGTCCTGACCTCAGATATGTAGCCAGAGGTGTTTGCAGAGCTTAAAATCAGTCTTGTCTGGTTTTGTAAGTAGTTGTAGAATTTTCACATCACCCAAGAGACACTTGTAACTGCAGGTACAAATTAAATAACCTAATCTATAATGTGCAATGATATTTAAAAGTTTTCCAGTAACAGTGGCTACTCATGTATCCAATCCAATCCACTTTATAGTAAAATAAAGAAATTGAAATTGAAAATACAATAAATTAAAAGCATAAAAAAGCAATAAGAAAATCATAAGATCAGATGAAACACTGAGAAATATAAAAATACAGTAAAAGACAGACAGAGACCACACAACTCTCATATGTACTTTGGTTGATAACAATAGAGACGCCAACTCATGGGTATGAAGAGATCGCTATAAACGGAGGTTTAGCCCCGCTGCTCCATGACGAGCGTGTTCCTCAGCTTCCTCTCTGTGCTCTCCAGGTCCATCCTGATCTAAGCAGGCAGCTGCTTCAGGACGGCTACCGTCTGGACGAGATCCCCGACGACGAGGACCTGGACCTGATTCCGCCCAAAGCCATGGGCTCCTCGGTGTGCTGCTGCTCCGAGGGCCCGTCCTGCTCCATGCAGTGATGCTGGTGCCATTGACTCGAACCTTACAAAGGCTTGGCTCCAGTTGTTGTCGCTGACTTTTGTCACCGGTGCCTGAGGCCTTCTTCTTTTTATCCCAGCTTGACTGCTGCGCTGCCTAAGGACTTCCAGCCTCGAAGCCAAACTCCTGCTCACGCAGGACCGCATGCACCGAGATCGCTCACCCCACAAGAAGACGCAGAAGGACGTAAGAACAAGCCTTATCCACTGTGACCCCAAAGCTTGACTATTTTTTTATTTCTCTTTTTTTATAGAACTACAGGAAACACTAACTATGCCACTGCTTCAAACTGAGTGGGAAATTAATTTGTCATTTGGGTTGTGTCCATGTCGACCCAGTGGAGAGCTGGTTACTGTCTGGTAAACGGGTCTGCAAGCCTCTAAGCACGACATTCATACACATACTACGGTGTAATGTAATGTGTTTCAATGTTCCTGTTGATTTCCTTTTTTCTTATTAATCAACCGTTGTATGAAGGCACTTCACTTGAACATTTACATTCCATGACTACTGTTGCATAAAGCCTTTTTTTTTTACACTGTTACTCCTCAAAAAATACATTTTATTCCAAACTGACAGGGCCACCTCTTGGGGAAAATATAACATTATTGATATTTCAAAACTAAGCAGGACACTCTAAAATAGGACGAGTAGCGTTGCCGTTTCTTTTCTTTATTGCTCATATATGATGATAATTATTTGTTTTTGTCTCTGTGGTGATTTCAAAAACCTTTTATACAAGGGTAGAAGATAATCCATGGCCAGGATTATTTTCTTCTGGCTCCATATGTTGCGTCTTAGACACAAAGAGCTCGTTACATTTAACTCAGTTATGCTACGTACCAAGAAGGACTCGCTCATACAAAAAGCGGTCTTATCGCTGTTATAAAGAGTAATGCTTATTATTCTTACCAAATGTCATACATGGCACAATATGTCAGCAGATGAGTTACTGAAGTACTTTGATAGAAACTCTGATGTTTGATTAGATTGGATATGACAGTGTCTGTGTTGTATAAATAAGTTTAATTCCAGAAATCAACACCTGTCACTTTTTAAAATGCTGCTACAAAAAAAAAAGCTAGTCGGCACAGAAACTAAATATCTTGGGGAGTTCTGCATAACCCATACTGTCATCTTCTGACATTTGGGAATGTGGTTAGATATATGTATGTACTGTATGTTTAGTTAATTTGTCACAAATGAAAAGAATCAAAAATAGGTTACTTTTAGAATTGTCTCTTTTGTTGTTGTTTCTGTTTTGTTTTGGGCAAAGGTTGATTTGTAGCTTGAACTCTACCGAGGATCTCATATAAATCTTAGAAAGGTTGTCTCATCTTTAACATAACAGTGTGTGTGTATAGAGCACAGATAAGTCTCATCATTCATTATTTATTAATATTTTTTATACATTATTTGGGGACAGTGAGAACAGCTGTTGCACGAAATTGTCAGTAAACCAGCTTTGCATTCAGTTTGTCAGCTATTAGGCTTCTCAGATGTCACACTACATGCATTATTAGTTCCTGTTCTTTTCTCTCTGTGTTGTTGTGTGTCTCTTTTTGTGTCTTGCACAACAGACAGGTTTGCTGAAAATGCTATTGTTAATGTATGAAAAAAAAGAAAGAAATGTATATTATTTTTTTCACTTAAAAACAGAAGAAACATCTGTTCACTCATGTTGCAGTCCGGGTCATATTTTACTATTAATGATGTCTATTTTAAAACATGTGCATTAACAAAAAAAAATTATATATCAGAGCAAGTGACGGCAATCACTTACTCAGGAGACTTGTTTTTGTGTGTGTATGTGTGGGTGTGCAACTAGAGTAATTTGCCTTTTTTCCACATAAATTTATCAAATGAAAATAAAGTCAAGTGCATAGAGGTTTTAATGTCAGGAAACATGTGTGGCCCATGTTGTACTTAACCTGTCGGCCACATTGTTACTTCTCATAGTATAGGAGGTGAAG
Organism: Trachurus trachurus; assembly: GCF_905171665.1. Taxonomy (NCBI): domain Eukaryota; kingdom Metazoa; phylum Chordata; class Actinopteri; order Carangiformes; family Carangidae; genus Trachurus; species Trachurus trachurus. The sequence continues at coordinate 21,804,310 of NC_139893.1, read as the reverse complement.
GAGGTCGAGGACTCGAGGAAGTGTTGACGTGTTGGACAAGAAAAGCAAAATTTGTCCTTGACAGACTTGGATTAAATTCACAGAAGTGGATTTTTGTGAAAACCTTGGCAATTAAAATACTTGTTGAAAATGTTACATTAATAACATTAGCAATGTACACAACCCAGCACTCCATGGCTACAATGTGAGTGATGTAGGAATAAAAGCTGATTCTGATTCTTACGCTAAGTGTGAGTCACTTGATACAAGTGTGAGCTGCTTTAAGAGTAAGAGCCGCATTTAAAGTGTATCGACCCCCGGCCCTGGATCTGCACGGTGTTTTTAATGTACAGAAATATTGCACTCAACACCAGTGGTCAGTAGCAAGTACACTTGACTCACTTGTACTATGCAACAACTGGGACAATCTGCTTGTTATACAACATTGTGATGATATATAGTGTTACTGAGTGCTAAATGCAATAACTTAAATTGTTATTTTATGACAGCAAAAACTAATGTTTTTTATTTGATTGTACTGTGTTGGTTTACATTATTAAATAAAACTCAGTTATCTACACTCTAGTGTGTGATGTTTTATGTAAGCATAATTTTCTTTTATGTCTGTGCATAGAGATCATTATGTGAACGAAGCTTTATTGAAAACGAGTTGTATACATGTGGTCACTAATATGAACACGTTAGTTGATGCCTGTAGGGGGCAGCATGAAGCTACGCTGCATCCTCAATGCAAAACCTACTGGGCGTCCCCTGAGGGTTTTGTAGTATTTCATGTAAACATTGCATCATAACCAGTTTTAAGTCATGCAGTAATCAAATAAAGACGCTTTTGCAATACTTGGTGAGAGGTCACTGTTTGTATGTTAACATTTCAAAGTAAATTTGATAATAATAATAATGATAATAATAATAATACGGATCCCAAATGTAAAACCCTGATAGCACCTATAGAAATTATAAATATGTAGTTGAATGTATGCACTGACAAATGTGGCGTTATGTAGCAAGTTTGAAATTAAAGTTATGCAGACTTTTGCTTAATGACGTGGGGGTGGGCGGCTCCTCATAGCTACAGTAATAATAAATGCATCAATTAAAGGGGGGAAACAACGACTCAATTACTAATATATACAGAATGTGATGAAACTGTAAAGGTTGTGGGACTTGTTGCTGTAGCTGGGCGGGCCTATAGCTGCTGTGCGCCATGCGGGGGGTGTCAATTGAAGGGGAGAAAAAAAAAACGACTGAAGGGAGTTACCTCAGCGCTTTCCGAGATATGAGATCGGGCCATTTTCCTGTCGGCCCCCTTTTCTATTAAAGAAGAAAATCACGAAAATAACTGGGGAGTGACAGAGAGAAACATATCCACGTTGTTTTGGGAGAGGTCGTCCAGAAGACAGCAAGAAAAAACACCCAGAAAGAAAGCAAAAAAAAAAAAAAAACCAAACGGAGGCTTTCCGCTCGTGGGATCAGTCACAGTCTGCGGTGCGTGCACAGTATTTCTCCCCCCGTGTGTATGTGTGTGTGTGTTTACAAGTGTTTGAACGAGTGCCAGAAACGAGGGAAGAAGGAGGATAAAGCCCAAGGAAGGAGGGATGGTGGACAATTCAAGCAGTAGTAAGGCACAAATGGTGAGTCGCGGTCCTGCTTGGCGTCCCTTTACATTTATGTGACCCGTGAACGAGCTAGAAAAGCCGGTGAAAAGAGGCAGTTTGCCCCGGGAGAGAGTTACAGCCAGCTTAACGTTTTACTAAAGGGGGAGAGAAGACGAAGCTTTCAGAGCTAATTTGACCTTATGGTAGGTTAATGCCTTTTAAGTTTATTTATTTTTTATTTTTACAATCTTACAACAACACTGTAACATACGTCTACAAAGTGAATTACATTAATATGGCTGGTTTTGTTTGTTTGTGCGACACACTTGTCCTAAAAAAACCTATTTAAGCCACGCAGACCTTATCCACGTATTTTGAGGATGTGGCAGCTAGCCAAATGCGGAAAAGGTGTATATTTCTGTTCACTTTTAAACCGAGTTTTTGTTGTGTGTACTGTTTTTTTCTTCTTTTCTGTTTTTTTTGTTTTGTTTTGTTTTTTTTACTTTGGTGGTTGTTTGCTTTATTAAATTGTCTGGAGGTCAGTTTACCCTTTTCATTTAGCTAACACTGAAGTTTATGCTTCAGGCTGTTTTGAAGCAGTTTATCTTCCTGTCCGGTTTTCAACACTGGCAATATGGATGGCCATTTTATGATAGTTACAGCAGTGGAGGCCACTTATACACTCCGTGCTTTGCTAAAGGCGTTTTCACGTGAAACAAGATTTTGTTCACTGCAATCCTATTGTAAGAATTAAACATGATACTTAAAATAACAACATTTTACCTTTTATATATTTAAATCCTTGTGTCTATTTAAACACCCTAAAAGCTTTAAGTTGGTCTTTTGGATTGGGTTAGGGCTTTTTATGCAAAGGGTTGACATGGCCTCTTCCCACTGAGTGTGTTTACAGAAGTTACAAACAGAGTTAATGAATTTTCCTGCTTCATTATTTCTGCTTTTACAAGTGCTTACGTCTTTGGGTTTTAATTTGAACTTTGAGAGCCAAGGTTACAAGGTAGTATGCACATTTTCTCTGTATGTATGAGCAAATATTGTTGCAACATTTATTGCAGATTGTCCTGTTTATCAGTCTATGGCATGCAGAGGCAGTAAAGATGTATGAAGTGAACATCTTTCGAATTATCTGATTTGAGTGTGAGTTTTTGTGTAAATCAAGGTTTTTTGTGTCCATAGTAAAAAAAAAATCATGTGCGTGCCCCACACATGTTTCATCCTGTATAATGAGATAAAAGGAGTAATTAGATTTCAGTGTATGGTTGGTCATCCGCGACTCCCTCTCTGTCTCCCACAGCCCAGCATGTCTCAGGAGCCTGGTGTGGCCTTTCCTCAGAGCACCTCTACAGGGGGGATGAAGCTGGAGGCGGTGATGGAACAACTCCAGCGCCAACAGCAGGCCCGACTGGAAATGGAGCGCAAGGAGAGGAAGCTGCGAGAGGCCCACATCATGTATGCTCAGCAGGTCGCTGCCCAGCAGGCCATCCTGGCAGCCGCCCGGGCGTCTGGGGCCAGCTTCATGAGCAAAAGCCTGGCCGGAGGTGTCCCCGGTGGTGGGTTGCCTCCACGAGTTTCCAATCAGAGCAGTGTGGACTCAGAAAGAGAGGACGACGAGGACAGAGGTCGGGATTCTGGGGACGAGGACGACGACAATGAGATGATGGAAGGAGACGAGGGCAGTGATGAGGATGAGGGAAGCGCCAGCGGTCTGGAGTTCCTCCGCAAGCAGACCCTCGCTTTGCAGCAGAGCGCCTCCCGCATCCCGGCCCGTCCATTTGGCAGTTACTCGGCCTCGGCCCCCCAGCGGGCGGCTTCCCCACCTATCAGAGTGAAACAGGAACCTGACGAGGGCCTGTCTCCTGCGGGGCCTCACTCTGCCACCTCTCCTAATGGACAGGCGGACTGGGGCTTTGAAGATCACTTCAGACAGGTTAGTGCCCTGCTTTGGCTCCTTGCCACACAATTTCCTTCTTATTACATAAGTTCCTGTTTTGGTCTTTTCCAGCTAGTCCTCAAAACACTGTCCTTTTTAAGATCGGTCTTGGTTTAATGAGTATTAACCCAGGATCCCTCCATCCAGCATGTGTTTTGGTCATTGTTATGAGGAAGTTGAGCTATCCTGGCACTGGAAACTGCTGTCTGTACATAGTAATATAATACTAAAGTAAATAGTATGACATTAGCTGTTGGCAAAATGTCAACAAGCCTAATAACATGTACAGTTTTCATAACTGCATTTGTTCATCCTTTACAAACTGAGCCCACATCACATTCATACAGAGTTGGTAGTAAACAGCTGCTAAAACATGTCTTTTATGCAGTGGTATCTGTATTGGACCCAGAAAGGAAATATGGGATCCGTACATTTCTACTCCAAGTCTCCCCTTATCTTGGAAAAAAAAAATCTATTTCAACCTTTTGAATTTGCATGAAAACACTACTAGTTATTGTGATGCAAAGGAGTAAGACTTTCCCTGTTCACCACACTCCCTTTTGAGTGTTTTGGTTTGATTTCTCACTCCATCCTCCTGCTGTGAGGAACTGCTTAATCTTGACTCCGGGACAAATCTCCCTGGCAGTATCTTTGTGAGACACTTCAAGTCTCTGTGGAGGGTTGACCGCTGATTGGCTTTTGTGGCTAAAAATCCTCCTAAGTGAGTCCTGGCAGAGGGCCAGGCTGAGGCGCGATGTGTTCACGCTCACTAGCTCTCCCCTGCTGCACTCGACTGTGTGTGTGTGTGTGTGTGTGTGTGTGTGTGTGTGTCTCATTCTCTGTCCCTCTTGGCACTTTGCTCAGGCTCTGGTTTGGCTCGGCTCCAGGTAGCGGAGTCAGGCAGCGTAGGGTTGCCGCTGTGAGGCTGTGGGTGGTTGGCCGGGTCAGCACGAGCATTTTGGGTGGGTGGGGAGGTTGGATGTAGTACACAGTAGCGACCCACCACCACCACACCCCCAGCTCAGCCCCCCACCCCCAACCCACCACCCCGAGACTTTCGGCTGTGTGCCAAGTGCACTTTCTCTTGGAGGTAAATATTGCCTCAGCAGCACAGCGTTACAGAGCGCTGGAATGCCAACTGGGAACCAAGCCGAGCTACATGTGGTTTAGCATCATAGCTCGGGACATAGCAAGGTAAAGAGAGCTCTGCTGCCTGTGTGGATGATATAAAAAGCCTTGGTTGCACAAGAGTGGGCCGTGTCAGAGGACATATCTGCGCTTGATCACCGAGGGTGCAGGACTATCATGTGTCTGGATTTTATTACTGTCTATTTAAAGACGGATGTCTTTGAATGGTGCTTCTCTGGACAACATTTCCTAATTTAGCTTTGGCACATGGACATTTGGTAGTGACGAATAGGACAGAGATGCTGAGGGAAGGCCGTGTATGAAGGTGGTGGGAGATAGAGCAGTTGTAGTTGTGTTTTTGTTATTATAGTTAATCGAACAGAGCCACTGCTCTCACGTGGGTCCGCTTGAGTCGATTAGCTAACGCTACATGATTTCATCATGAAAACTCCACAGGATGTGAACATTGTATGAGAGTGAGTTTTGCTGTATTGTATTGGCTGCTTATTGTTTCCAGAGGTGCCAGAAAGAGAGTCAGGAGTGGTATTATTCTGTTAGGTGGCAGGGCTTTGTGTGAGTGTTGTCAGAACAGAAGATCACAGCAGCAAAGTTGTAGCTGACCAGTGCCCTATCTGTGGCCTGGCGTCTTTTATCAGGAGAGGCGGGCTGAGCCTGGGGGTTGGGGGAGGCATTGTCGGATGAGAATTGGTCTGGCCTTTTTTTGTTTCCTCTCTTTTATCTTTCCTGTCATTATGTCAGCTCTGCAGTATTTAATGACTGCTCATCTCTTCAGGCAGTTTCAGGTTGCACTGCCGTAGGGGGAGGGGGACAGTTGGATTTTTGATGTCATTGTCTTCGAGAGGCCAGAGACAAGCCTGGCAGATGCTGCAAATACCGAAGCCCTATAATAATGGTGGGTGGGTGGGTGGGTGGGGGGCACATTTATTACGTTCTAAAAGCAGTGACAGGGGGAAGATGAGATGAGTAGCTGGAGAGACAAATGTGCGCAAGACTATTTACATTTAACATTTACATTTCAGCTAGTCAGCCACAGTGGGTGGATCCAAGCACCATCATGGAGATACTGCTGTGTAGTTGTGTCACAGCAGACGATATGTACGGGTCGTAATTTCATCCAGAGCCTTATTTAGGGACACAAACATGGAAATAATGTCCATTTGCCAGTTTACCAACATTTCAAACAAATAAAATCATCATCATTTTTATGTCATAAAACAATAAACAGTCAGTGTATACCACTGTAGTAACAATACAACCCCTAGTCATCCAGCAACGGCGCTTGACTGACAACCATTTGATTAGTCCATCTTGTCGCCCTATACCCATGAGTGTTTAGAGTGTATATGAGTAGCGAGGGCCCGTACAGGTCAGATTTGGAGGGGGGTGGGGGGTTGGACGAGGGCTTGACAGACACGGGTAGCCAGTGTTTTCGTGTCAGTGATGTATGTGTGGTGACCTCAGCCCCGTCCTAAACAGCAGAGTAAATAATTGTCAAACAAGGGGATGGACAAAGCCGTCGCGTGGTGCGAGCGCTATAAGGCCGGCCAGTTGCCCGCCTCAGCCCTCTGGCCTCCGCCGCAGTGGGACAGAGGCTGCGTGACCCCTGTAATCCACCACCCACCCCCCCTCCAACCCCCAACCCCTTCCCCTTCTGCTGACATAGAGACACATGCCCATAGACCCTCACCTCCTCGTGATAATCCCAGTGTGATTAATAGAGGTTTAATCGTGATTACAGAACGCAGATTGTGTCCGCTGCTCTAATGTACTGGTGGCGACTGCTCCAGTTGGATTGGGCGAGTGTTTGTAACCGCGCGGACATCCCATCATGTGCTACAGGTGGTGTGTGTGTGTGAGTACAGTGGCTCTCGCTCTCTGCTGTTCGTTCCTGTGCAACTTTGCCTTTTGACAAATGAGACAAAATGGAGACGGCGAGCAGAGCATGTCGACATTTGCATTGGCGTGTGATCACAAAGAGAGAGTGACGACGAAGCCACAAAGCAGCGGAGAGCGATGACAACTTCTCTCGTCACGTTGCAGACCTGAGTTAGGAATGTTTGCCCGTCTTTGAGTTGACAGATTGACGGCTACATTTTAATTGGGGCGTTGGTTACTCCCTTGTCATTATGTCCCATGATTCATGGAAGAACATTATGTTAGGAACATGTAACGTAACCATCACTCAGAACGGTTCTCTTTTCTCATGAAGCAATAGCCAAGAACATTATCATAATAAATGTGGAAGTGCATTTGGAAGCTAATGTGTTTAGCAGGCTCAATTACAAGAGTCTGAATAATTACCCCTGCACCCTTATTAGATTTGTAGTTTGTCATTCGGGTCAGATCAGAGATGCTCTTCTTGATCACAGCAGATTCTACAAATCAGGACAACTTTGTTTATGTTTCATCGTTTCAGACTAAATAAATCAGTGCAATAGGCGAGCTCACTTGATGAGGCAGGGCAGAAGAAACCAGGACTGGTCTTAAAGGGTGAGAGAATCATTGAACACAGGAAAAGGAGGAGACCAACCCAGACCTCACCACACCCGTCCAAATCCTGTTTTCTGGGGTGAACTGGGCATCTGTTAGTACTGAGCCCTGCCATCGCTTGCCGCCCGTCCGTGAACCTGCTTCTCCTACCTTGCTTAGGGACTGAGGCCTGTCTGTTGTTGAGCTGGTGGTGCTGTTGCATAATTTAGCTGTCGCCCCAGCAACACACCAGCCAGGAAGTGGGGAGCTGTACGGCTGCAGCGCGGAGATCGATATGGATTGTGTGTGTGTGTGAGCTTTTAGAGGAAGGAATGTTCAGCCTCATTTATGGTTCATTTATGATAAATGAGGAAGACATTTTATTTAGCAGATGCACTCAAGTTTGTGTGGAGCACAACTTGTTCTCACACATCCAGCAGCTTTCTCAACAACAACAGTGTCTCTTTAGTGGCGTCATAGCGGGAGCCAGGACGCTTCTCTGCCTGATGTGCATCCTGTATACGCCAACCTGACCTGGTTTCTGCTTTCTGAATGTTATATGTGTGCCTCACATGCCATAACTGTTAGCGGGTTTTAAATGGTGTAATAAGTCTTATTCCCTTTACTGGACTTCCTGTTGCGCTGATGTAATAAGTCTGGAATTACCACCTGACCCCGGTTTGTAAAACCAGCTCACACATGGAGGTCGTTCAGATGAGAAGCAATGACAAAGGCTGAGGTGCATCAGAGCTGCTGTTCAGTGCTTGTTCAGAACAAGAAGCTGGTATTGTGTCTGCCATGCTCAAACTGTTGAACTGCACGGGGAGTTGAAAACCTCAGCCTTGACTGTTCACTTAAGCATTAACACTGCCATACAATGCATCCATAGAACAATGAATACTTGTTTCACCTGTTTTAACTGTACAAGAGTCAAACAACATTATACACACAGAGAGTAAATGCTGACCCGTATTTTCCGTTTTCAAGCTACATTTGTGTAGGAATTTACTGGGACCTGCATTCAATGATTTTTCACTGTCACTAGGAAAAGTACAATTTGAGCAATTCACCCACTGTAATAGAAAAACAAGATATGTTAATAATTTCCCTGATGTATTGAAGAATGTACAACTTAAATCTAAACACTTTAAAGCTCTCTGCAGTTTTTCTGCTGGATCTCTTTAATCTCTTTCTTTGCCATCTAGATGACTACAAAATGATATTACTAACGGCATTTGTGATGAACGGCCAGGACACTAAATGGTTAACCTCATTTCTAAAATTTGCCCCCTTAGCTATAACAGTGACCTCCATTCAGATTAGGCTGGGAGAGGTGTCAGATTCTAGTTATTGGGTGGGACTTGGGCGTAATTCCCTTCAATGTGACCTACAATTTCTTTGTCTTCCATTACATACATTTTTCAACTTCTTAACAAATGGGATGTGTTCATGTGTTTGCTTCATTTTATTTTGATATAAAGAATGTGATTTAGTTTTTTTTTGTTTTTTTTAAAGTCGTCTACATTCTGACCTCATGAGAAATAAAAGCATATTACCGTATGTTAGAACCCCCCCCCCAATGTGTGTTTTTGTAGTTCAGCATCTTAAACAGATTGAGGGGAGGTATAGTGTTTATACATTTGTTTATATGATGTGTTCCTCTGGGATTTATCAGTTTATGTTTGCAGCTCAGTGCTGTGTGAACCCTGCGTTGCCTCATTAACAGCAGACCTTGGCTGCTTGGCTTGAATGGAGGCGACTTGAGCCTTTAACTCTGAATTGACTTTTTAATGGCATTTTTCTGATTAATGGTACTCTGTGCTTAATGTAGCCCAACTGTTATGGCTATGGTTGAATTTGTCTTTGCATGGAAAGATGGAAAGAGCTGCCCAATTGGTGATTCGTAATTATATTTTGCACTTCCATTTCCCAGTAGAGTTGGGGTAGAGGCAATATGGAAATATTTAACTCAATGCTAATCATTCTTTGCATTAAAAGAAAATAATCACGTATGACTTTCATGTATTGTACCATATTTAAATATGAACTAGCCCACTGCTCTGTTCTCTGAATCTCACAAACTCCACACAAGATGAGGAGCAAACTGCTGTCCAAGCCATTGATACTGTAGTCCATCCGCGGGATTAATCCTCCCATGCAGGTAGAAAAACATGAAACACCACAAACTTTGGACTGGCTGGTTACCAGTTTAGCATCGTTGGTGAAGACGAGCTTACAGGTATAGGGCGACAAGATGGACTAATCAAATGGTTGTCAGTCAAGCGCCGCTGCTGGATGACTAGGGGTTGTATTGTTACTACAGTGGTAGTAACAATACTGACTGTTTACTGTTTTATAAGATGAAAATGATGATGTAACAGGCCACCAAAACAAAACCGTGTGGAAGATTTTCAAAATAACTGTGTATCACACTCATAGATAAATGACAAAAAATGTAATTGTGGCATCACAAGGATTAAGCCTGGAGTTAAAGTGACAGATGTGTCCACATCCACAGCTTAACATAGCGATTTTATTGAAAAAAGATTGCCATAAGATATTTTTGCCTGATCGTGCACCCCTTGTTGTGGCATTGCTTACTACTTTTTGCTCCATATTTGTCCTGTACACTGCTGGCTTCAGTGACATGAACTTGCTCAGCTGATATTTTAACACTAGTACCTATTAAGTAACAGTAAAGTAACAGTGTGGGTGAGAAATTTTTCACATGCTAATGTCACTTTCAGATTTATTCAGGGTGTAATCATCCTGGTGTAGGACAAGTGTTATTTTGTGCTGACCTGCTTTTAACAGCCAAGTGTGGAAGATTTTCCCGTGCCCAGAAATAGAGGTATTGAATTTAGTATAGGGAGATGAAGGGGGGAGGGAGAGGGAGGAGGAGATGCTGTGGAAGAGGAGTTAGTGGTCTGGCTCAGCACACTGCACTGCCCCACCCAGAGGAAACATTCCAGACGGAATTAAAGAGTTAACTCTTCAAACAGTGAACATTCCCACCGGGGGCTCCCAGCGAGAGACAGGGGCTTGGATGGGGGTGGGTGAGAGGGTGGGTGGGTGCATGTCCGGGTTGTAGTTGGGACCCTGATTGGTGATCTTTCAATTCATTTCACTCAGTGTCACAGGGGCTATAAAAGAAAAAAGCCAAAGGGCCTGAATGGGAGGAGCTGGATGGGAGGGCCCCTGGTGCAGCCAGAGACACTTTTTTTTTTATTTGTCTGAGTCCCAAAGGGCACATCTGCTACTGGCAGACGGGAGGAGTTCTTCTCGCGGTGGTCATAGTCCCTTCACCTCTGCTACATCTTGGCCTGGTCAAACACAGGGCTAATTGGCAGTGTCTAGTCTTTTGTGGTGATTGTGTCCTCTACACGGGTTCTTTAGTCATTCACTCATGGATTCACAGCCCTGTGTCCTTTACAAGACCCTACGGCGTTCACGTCCTCATCAAAGTGAGGAATTGTTGGACTAATGATTATATCTCCACCCAACACTGGTTATGTGGGCGACATATAAACCACACAAACATTTTTGATGGAGAAAACTCAGGCCAAATATCTTTGAAATGCAGCTCTATGGTCACTTGAATAAGGTGTCAGTTTTTAATGGCATTATGCAAATGTTATCCACCAAGATATCACACTCAAATGTTCACTGCTCTTAGTTTTTTTATATAAATTTATAAAGGAAATTGATATTTCGTCATATTTGCCTCTGCCCGTACTTACTTTAGAAGCATAGAGAATACACAGCTGTAATGATGTTGATGTGCTAACTTTGTTTTTGGAGTTACCTTCTATAATAATTTGCATGAAGGCTGTGTTTGCACAAATATATGCCCCTCTAACCCCCTGTAAGTGCTTCACACTCCTGTTCAGATCCCACTTTACATGGCCCAGTCCTTAGATCAACAGAAATGTCCTCACAAGAGGAAGAAGCGTGCCGTGCTTCGTTGAACAGGGCCATTTCATTTTGCCTGCCTTTGTGTGAGAGGTGTCTGCATTACAGCTGAGGTAAGCGCTCCTGCGTCATGCAAATGACTTTTTGCCGTTTGGATAACCCCTCATGCGCATTGTCACCGACGGCCACGTTGCTCCTCGCTGTTTAATTGAATTGAAAGGCAAAAGTTCTCACATTTAAATGCAAATAGTGCACGTCCATTAGAGTTGTCACACGTCTCCCCCCCCCCCCCCCCCAAATCAGCCCCAGAGGATTGGCTTCCTTTGCAACTAATGGAAACTGAGCTACTGATGCCTGCTGTAATTCGATCAGTTGGTAGTGAAACCACAAGACCCCCTCCCCACGCCAGTGCTGGTTCCATTCCTCCTTTACAACCACTCCCACTCAGCATATCTCAACACCTGCTCTTTAATGAAGGCAAACAGAGAAAGGAGAATAGCCAAATGAAACAAAGACATCCACCAACGCCTTTGGCAGCTGCAGTGAAATGGAGCCAAGGTCATATGACACTGTTGAGCAAAGTCTCCCCTGGTTTTACATAGGATGACTGCATGTAGTGATATACTGTACACATGTGTATACTCCTGTACTGCACCGTGACTGTTGTTCACACTGTGTGTTGCAATGACCCATAGCACATATTGGACTTATTTGTCTTGGTGCTACTGTTCGCATGATAGATTCTCAGTGTACTGTAGTTGGTGTTCAAAGGGATTTTTTATTAATGCATTTCAGATTCCAAAACTCACTCTTTGATGATTTATCACACCAATGATTTATGATGTAAGATATCATACTGTTGTCACTGCTGTTACTCTAGTCTGTATGCATGTTTTTTATCCACAAACAACACACTTTTAAGTACTTTAACAAAAAAAATGCAAAAGAAACCAAATGTTTTCTAAGACTTTACGGTTGCAGAAAAACAATATCGACTCAACTCCGTGTATACCAGACATTGAGGAAATGTGGTGCTGAAGAGTGAGAGTTGCCTATTGTTAGTGGCTTTCTTGGCCGTCTTCTGCAACTGCTTTGGCCGAGTTCCAGACTGGTGTCGGCGGCCTGTAGGTGCTAACTGGGCCATTGTGTCAAGGCCCCTGGGTAAACACAGCAGCTGACTGAGACCTGGCACAAAGCCATGCAGAGGAGAAGGAGGTAAAAGGAGGCGTATGACAGTTTCCTTTCCCTGTGGCCAGCCTCCTTTTCAGTCTGCACACTCATTGCACTGCCTGCCAAAAAATCTATGTAGTTTAAAGTAGCATGTGGTGAAGTTGTTTGTCTGCCAAGTCCTCAGACACAAGCTGAGCGCAATCATGTGCTTGTAAGAGGGAGCTACTTGCATGGGAGGAAGAAAGAGAAAAAAAAAAAAAAAAGCTCCTGGCTGCTGCCCAGGAAACGTCACATTACACTGAGAGCAATGTGTTCACAGCTCCACTTCCAACATTTAGCTTCTACAGCCAGTGCTGTACATCCCGCAAAGCTACTCACTTCCTGAATGACATTTATCACAAGAAACCAGAAGTACATAGTGTGTCTGTCAAAACCACTGGCCTGTAAACCTGCTGCATTAGATAGGTTCATATGGGGAAAAAACAGTGCTGCTTACTCTCATTTGACAGAGCTAAGCTGGGTTGTCAATAGTGATTTTCGATTTCCACAGATTAATGAAGAGCAGAGCTGTGCTGCAGAATAATGAGTAATGACAATTTTATTTGTTCTTGCAAATAAAAAATATTTTTGCAGAGGTTAGATATTGAACATTTCTAACTGTGTGTCAAACAGAAAATTATTAATGTAACTAAGCAAAACACTTGACCATACTATCATGTTTCAAAGAGTATAATAATAAAAGTATGTAATAGAAAATCAGGGTTAAATAAGATCTTCAAAGATACTGTCCATCTTTCTGTTATCCGCTGATGTATTTAACTTTATAGAAGTAGTATATTTGAGTGTTTGAAATTAAAAAGGTTAACATCTCCTTTTAAAATTAATGTTTGCGTGGGTGTCAGCAGCACACATATTGTTGAATTGTCAATCATGTCCCGACCTGCAGCTGATCTGGTTTAGAGACAATTGCACTGTGAATAGTACTATGGACCATGTCGATAATTTCAAAAGCCATGCTAGTAAATGATTAAAGAGTGGCACAGAAAATTGAATTATTAACAGCAGGGACTACACTGAATGTAGGTTATTATAAGAACTATACATTGCGGCTCTTCAAGGTTAAGACAATAAATGTTACTCCATCGTTTGGTATTTTTCATGAGGTTAGAATGTAAATATTTTTTTCTCTGCACTTGACAGAGAAAAATATTTGACAAAATAAATCTAATCTTACCGAATAGGCCAGCATCAGTTTAAAACAGGTACTTTGTGTGATTCTTCACGTTAACAGTTTACATATTTCAGTCTACAGTTTATATTTCAGGTCACAAGATCACTCTTTTCCGACAAACATCCGCATGTTTATGTGGGACATGGTTCAATAATGTTTGTGGCAGATTTGGGATGGCCCAACCCCCAGTGGAGTGAGCCTTGATTAGCCAGCCATCTGGTCAAACAAAGACATCTCAGGTTTTCCTGCCCTAAATAAATGTGATTAGAAAACCTGAGGAAGCACCATGCTTTCAGCACAGAGGACGTGTGGTCAGATCTTTCCATTCAGGACTGACAGCAACAATTACTAAATTGCTGTGTTGTTCTTGGTCCATCGCTCGTACTTTGGAATCACACTAATGCATCTACATTTCACATGCATGAGCATAATGGAGCCAATGTTTTGTTATGATTTGAAAACTATTCTTCACAGTGCTTGTTTGAATCAATAATGGCATACAGCTTAACTGTGAACCATGTGAATCATGCTGAACAAACATCTACTTACCCGTAAGTCTCTCATTAGAAACACTGTTTGCATTTATTGGTTAAACTATTGTTGTATGAGCCTTCGCGCTTGTTGCATTACATCAATACAGCATGTTTGCTCTGTTATCTATATCGTATTCCCTCCAGCAACAAAAGCCCAATTTCCTCATGAGTTTGGTTGAATGTGATCATATTTATTGCTCTTCTGTCATGTCTTTCTGTGGACTGAACTGCAACCTAGATTAGTAAAAAGCAAACATTTAATTGTGCTCAGTACCCTGAGGCTTTCAACAATTTAAATATCTTAATTTGACTGAGCATAACAATTTGCCTGCCAAATATCCTTTCTCCTTAAACCACCTTACGTTGTCACAGGAGTTGGGGTTAGTGTGGTATATAACATAATGTAATGTATATGCTGATATATAATAATGGTTAACTAATAATTGATTTATTTCTGTTAATAACTTAATTAATCATAAATCATCATCATCAATAATTCATTAACCAGTAATTCACCAAATAGGCTCCACATTCTCTCTGAGGTGTTTGCAGAGCTGCAGATAACAGCACCATGATTCAACTGTGAGCAGCAGAGCCTGGGACGCTGGATGTAACAATTGTTTTTTACGCAGGAGTTGCAAAATAAAAGGTTTTGGAACTGGCTTGTTTACTGGCTGCTACTTCTTTAAGCATAGCCCCTTTGATCCTCCAAACAAAACAGACCAAACAAAGATGTTCATGTTGTTTTTGTTGGCTCCTGGTTTCTTAAAGTTTATATTCTTGAAATAAAAGGTTTAAGTTTTTACATATAAATATACATTTGCTGGAAATACTTTTTCCCTCTGCCAGAAATGTTAAATGTTGTGCTTTAAGTTGTCTGTTTGGTGAAGCCAACATGGCTGTAAGACAGTTATTACCCCTGTCCACCAAAGTTAACAGGAGTTAAAAAAAATAAAAGCTGATTGATTTTTCTCTGGATAGACTGAGGGAGTTCCTACACAACTGAAGGAAGTGATGTCATCATGTGTACGTACAGATGCAGTGGGGGAAGCGTGAGCAGCTAACTGCAGTACAATCTGGAAAATGGATCTGTCAAATCCTTGGGTTGATGCTCTGGTAAAAGTGTTGTGCCTCTTGTTTTTAAAAGGGGTGAAAATGAGTGGGTTCATCTGGGTTTTCTGCACTGGGGACGGTTGTTGTTGTTGTTGTTGTTGTTGTTGTTGTTAGTGGTTCCTAGCCTGTAGTAAAAAGGTGAGTATGGATGCACATACATCATGGTTGGTTTAAAGGGTCTTAATAATAACCATACCTGATAAACACTACAATGATCAAAGCTTATGAATTCTGCTAACTGACTAGTCTTAACTTCAACTGTGAGGCCAGCATCATGGCTGCTGGGTAATAATTGCCCCTCACTGCTAAGTTGCTTTGGGTAAAAGTGTCAAGGGCCAAATAAATTAATGTAATCACTGCATCACCGACAGTGAACTTACACTGTTCTTATCTTGTTTAAAAAAAAATCCCACACTAATTTGATTGTTCTTTTATGATTTTGAGACTCTCTCTGCCATTTCTTGAGTGTCCAGTAGAGATGTAGTTGCTTGTCAGCCCCTGGAGATGAGCTCCAGATGCGTGACGGGCTGCACCATCCCAGCGCGGGTCCCCGGGGGGTACTGGCCTGTCAGAGGTGGAATGCCCCTGCACACTTAACGCTAGCTGAGAGGAAACAGATACCTCTGGTGCTGAACGGAGAAATCGCTCCCTATCGATTAGACTCTACAGAAAGCTGTGAATTGCGCTTATGGTTTGAACATTTGATACTGCAGATTCATAGAGATAGTCATAACATTAACTTGTCGGATGGAGGAAGCCCTGAGAATACCGGGAGTGGTGCATGTGTGTTGCCCTCCCCATACATCTCTGCGCCTCTGCCTTATTCTGGACAAAGAAGTCATTTACCCATCTGACTGCAGGCGTTGTGACCCATGTCAATTCATAAGTAATTAGATGTGATGTATCCTAATAGCAGTCAAGGTTTTTTTGTCGATTGTGAATGTATCAAGTTCCCGGCGCTGTCACTATAATGAGAATGTATATAAAGGCCTATCAGGTCTGTGTGATGTCTCCAGCTGCCATTAACATGGGGGTGAAGTGGATGCTTGCTCTTTGAAAGATGTGAGATATGCAAGGTATTTTTAGCCAAAGCTTTTAACCCAGAAGAAAACAGCTAATAGCTGCTTTGACCTGAATGCAGCAGTATAGCTTCTTGCTTTAAGCTGCGTTGATTACAAGGGTCACCCAAACGTGCGTGTTCTTTTTTTTTTTTTGTACTTGTACACTTCTTTTAACCTTAATGTGCTGTGAGAGTATGGTATTGTGCCTTTGTGAGATGATAAGTGCTTTGCATATCAGAGACAACTTAATATCTGTTGGTGCACACTTCACAGAGCAAAACTAATAGCTTTAAATCAAATTATCTGTAAGGGGGACACCAAGGGGGGCCCCATGCAAGTCTGGGCATAGTTAAGTTGGAAAATCTAGTCTCTGATGTGTAGTTTCTTATGGGCCTGGACTATACTAATGGAAAGGGTTAACTTATGGAGTACTGTATGTGGTGGCACAGATGTGATTCACTAAAATGTTTGCTCTGCCTGTGAAAGGGTCTTTGAACCAATGAGTGTGAACTTCTGGCCACACCAGCCTATAAACGTTGCATTTGTGTGAGCGAAAGGGGCCAGCTAGTGTAATGGGGGATGGGGCCTCTGCCTGTGGAATGTGGTGTCTTGGTGAAAGGGCTGGAGCTGAACAAATGCAGTCAGTTTATTTGGCAAACCAGACTTGCTGGTCACCATCAGACATGTTTACCCAGGAACTAAATATGCAGATCCACCCCTTTCTTTCAGACTCGGGCCTTTTCTTGTTGGTTGCGACGTGGTCTCTCTCTCTGTTTCTCTGTGGTTGTGAAACTGGATGAGATGAGAAAGTGTCGATCAATAAGTTAGTTGTTGTCGTGTATTTCGGCCCGCCTAATTTTGTTCTGTCTCTTTACCTGTGAACTCCCCCACCTTCGTTTCTCCTCTGTTTCTCTTTTTCAGCTTTGTAATTGGAGTGATTAATGGAGGGAGGGGTGGTCATGCCTGCAGGCCTGCTTTTCAGTGGCCTGTTTAGAAGTGCAGCAGTGCTGAGGCTGCGGCAGGTAGCAACATGTTCAGCCCCTGGACGTTTAGCCCCTTGTCCTCTCCACTTTGTCTGCCCCCCCCCCATAAGCCAGAAACATCTCCCAGCTACAAACATGACTGGACATCCAGGCGCAGGCATGCCCCTAGGTCCTGTTTTCTGCCGGCGGCCTGTGTTCTCATGTGATATGTGACTCTTTTATGTTCCATAATAATTCCTAATGAGAGTAGAGAATCACTCATGGATCTATTCATAAGTTCAAACTCTACCATATGTTCCTGAGTGGCAGTGAGATTTACTTCCCCCCCTGCACATGGAATCGCGATTAGCCTCAGAGCCTTTGTTGGCAGTGGCGTATGGCCAGCTCACCATGAGATCCTTTACAGTAGTTAGCAGATAAAGGACGCCATCCTCTCAGCCGAGCTCCGACACACCCGCCCCTCACCCATCGACCCCTCCCCATGGCAAGAGCCACTATAAATGATTCCCGGAGTCCCGCAGAGGGATCAAGGCCCCAATTATTTGATTTGGATTAGAGATTGCTGCCCCCCCGCGATGCTCGTTGTTACAGTCATGCTGAGAGGAAGCAGATTCGCTTTCTTCGAGAGCATGAAGCCACTCTGCAGATGAGACGAAAACCAAATGCACAATTGCTTTCTCTACTAGATAAGGAAACATGCTTACAAATGAACTTACTGCTCTAATATCACCTCCAATCACAGATGCACATTAGAAATACATTATATATAACATATTAATTAAAAATATACATGCATTAAAGGTCACTGCAGGACATTGTAGAAAACGAAGACCCTAGAAACCTGATCCCTTAGTTGTCTTAATGGCTGTTATTTAAATGAACAAAATTAGCAACAGTTTGACTACTAAGCAAGCATGTAGCCATGTACCACTGTAGTTGGCTGTGATCCAGATTCCTGCTGGAGGCCTTGATTGTGATTAAATTACTGCCGCTGTGTCTGTTTAAAAGATTTCCCTCACTGAACTGTTTTGACAGGCAGCAATTTGGCTAAAAAAGATTAGTCTGAGAATGAGATGTTAAGAGTACCTGTGGGATGAGGGGTGCTCTCCTGTTATTGTGAGGTCCTGTTACTGGTGTACAGGAATGTTGGTGAGTCCCCTAAAAGTCACCCTCCCTCCTGGCAGAGCTCGCACGGAGACGTCGGTGACATTTTGTGCCCCTAGATTTACTGCCTGGGGTTGCCATAGGGATTTTGTTTTTATTTATTTAGCTGTTTGCGCAGTGTTTTTTTTTTTTTTCTTTTTTGTGAAGTGGTGGGATTTGATGAGGGTTTTTTCCATGGAAACATTCACTGTGTTAGAGAAAGTTAGGGTGTCTTGTTGGAGCTGAAGTGGTTTGGTCATCATGGGTATAGCTGCGAATCCGCCCTCATCTCAGTTTCCCTGGCGTTGCGGTAGATGACTGAGGATGATGAGTATTGACGTGTGCTGTGAGATTGCGTCCGGAGGGGGCTGGGGACTTCCCTGTGTTTGCACATCCAGGCCTATTGATTTGGGCCTCCTGTTCAATGGCTGTGGCCCAGGGGAGTTGGTCTGCAGTGTGAGGCTGCGTACGGAGGGACACAGAGAGCCGTGACAGCGGCTCGAAGTGGGAGCACAGGGGTTGGGGGGGACATGGCTGAGGGCTAACAGGGCTCTAATACAGCACAGACACGTGCCTCTCTTCTCTAGGCCGCGTTCAGTCCACGGGGTCACGCTGAGTGGCTGCAAAGCAAACTGGTCTGCTCCTCATTGCAGATGACTGATAAACTTGTTATGTATTGTATGAAAATGACCTACTTCACATTAGTTGAACTCTACCTACACAGTATGCTGTTGGCGTCTGACCTGTTTCAAAGTATCTGTGCAAATTCACAAGATTCACTCCTTTTGCTGCTTTTGTCATCCTGAGACGATTATCAGAGTGAGGCCAACTGGGCGAATCGTCCCTCAGCTCACTGGTTGATATTTGAGCCCAGTCAGCTTCCTACTGGAGGACTGGAATCACATGATGCTTTTATTAAGAACAAGCCTCTTCATCTAATAACGGTTCCACTATCAAATTGGAGAAGTGCTGTCAACATCCTGAACAATCAATGCCATCCATCCCCCACTCCCCAAGCAGCAGCCATTAACCCTTCTTGTTCCGGCATGCCTGGCCTCACTAAAATGGTGGCTCTACTCCAGACATCTTTCTATAATGGCTGCGTAGAATTACCTTCAGGCTATGCATCAACATTCAAGTAGCATGTGTTGTGAGGTTTTTGTCCGATTCAGGGTTATGCAAAGAATGTCAGCTTGTTGCAGACTAAAGGCTGGTGCACTAAAAACGGGTGCACTCAAAATTAAGTGTTGGCGTGTGAGGACCAAATGAGAGCTGGTGTTGCCAAATACGACCCACTCCAAAAAAGGTGATGGGATGATGTTTTTTTCCTATAATTCTACAGTATAAACCCAAAATATGCATAAATTATGTGGTGACAGCCTAACAACCTTTGGACCTCGACTTAAATACTGTTTCCACAGTGAGAACTTTTCTGGCACAGAGGAACAGTTTGTATGGAAAGGCCCCTGGCGGTGACCAGTTACAGCTCACTTCTGGTCATCTACGTTATTCTTATCCCTGATTTGGCGCTGCGCCAGTCAGTCACGTATGGCCATAATGTGATTAGGCCACCCACCGCCTGGCCTAAACCTGCTAACAGCATGAGGGAGATGGAGAGAGGAAACACAGGCTGCTTAAATATATGAGGGCTTCTGTTCATCCTCCGCCAAGCAGATTGGATTATGATTATTTAGATTATTGGAATACTATAATTTCATTTAACCTGAATGAAATTGTATCTTGCAAAAAATGTAAAAAAAAAAAAAAGTGAGCTACACTAGAAACATTCAGAAAAGCACATCAATCAATTTTATATAATTTAACTAAGACTGCTATCTGGAAAGTTACAGTAAGCCTTTAATGTCTGTCCTGAATGAACGTACAGTAGGGTGTGGGAATTTCTTTCTCTAAAAGAAGTTGTGTCTGGGTGGAGTGCTG
This sequence comes from Trachurus trachurus, assembly GCF_905171665.1. Classification (NCBI taxonomy): domain Eukaryota; kingdom Metazoa; phylum Chordata; class Actinopteri; order Carangiformes; family Carangidae; genus Trachurus; species Trachurus trachurus. The sequence goes on along the minus strand of NC_139893.1, from coordinate 21,784,065 downwards.
GATGTGATGAAGGGGCTGAGGTGACTGATCATAAGGAGTGGTCCCAACACATCAGTATCCACTCTAACTTGACAAAAAGCAACATAGTGTTAACATTCCTCAGCTGACCAAGGTCCCGGTTCAAGAGCCAACATGTCTTTTCATGGTGAACAGCTTCCATGTTCCAATCGCTTTGCGTTTTTTTGAAGCAGCAGCCAGAGAAGCGGACAGGTTTTCTGTAAATACACTTACTTGCTTTGGCATAGATGAAGACAAAATGTACACTCTCAGATGACAGAGAATCAGTGGCAGTTGTCAGACAGGCCTATAAATTAACATCCAAATGTGGAACCAATGCAATGTAATCCTTTTACTGTGATTGTGATCATTCTAATACATTGTCCAACATATGGAATTTAAGATAATTGTTTGATATTATTCACTTAATTAGTTTGTTTTCATCTCCCAACTCTGCCTACAACCTCCACATTTTAGATTAATGTCTTAGGTTTTCTCTTAGAGACATTTGTGGACTAAAGGAGGGGGGGCTAACCACAACATAGAAAACAACACAATAGAATATTCCTCCAGCTCTGTGTAAAACCCCTGCCTAATTCATTGACCTGACAATACGATGCAAATGATCCAGTTTTGTACCTCATCCCATGTATGACAGTCAGAAAATGTATCTACAGCAGTGGAGGGGATTAAGCAGGAAGCTGAAGTCGGGCACCGAGCGGACACTGTCCAGTCACTTAGACCTTTGTTCTCTGTTGATGTCAGGAGCACCTTGACTCCTGTGCTCCCATAATACAGAGTGTCCCTCCGGGAGGCGTAAGTGTGTGTATGTGTAGGTGGATGTGTGGCTTGTGTATAAACACTTTTGCGTTCCCCTAACAAATTCAAGGCCAATAACCCGGCTCCGACCGCCTGTTCTTTTGAAGTGACATATTTTACTTTAGAGAAGAGCATCTGTTGAATGAATTCATTCAACCACATAAATCACTAAACACCGTTTCAAGAAAGGGTAAAGTTGTATGTTAAAATATCAGTATTGGTAGCACAGTATTCTGTTTAACTCTGAAACATCTAAATGTATAGTTAGTTTAAAAAAAAAAAAAAAAAAAAAAAAAAACCCAGAGACAATTGGACACACATTCATCTTACTATAAAGTCTTAAAAAAATAAGGCAATTTCAACATAAAAGCTCTATGAATTGTTTATGTCTGTAAACACAACTAACAAAACACTACTATTACACTATTAGAAAAGATTTGCACCGTTCCTAAAGCAGGTTTTGTGACAACAGTGTCTGATTTCAGGGATGGCCTGTGGCATTACCACAGAGGCTACACACCCATTCAGAAGGGAAACCTGTGGTTGGGATAGTGAGATTGCTTCAGACGCTTCCACCATCCCACCAGACTTTGAATACTGTCTAACTTCAAAAGCCGTCAGAAGGGAGCCAGCTCCATATTAATGAGAAGGATGTTGTTGATGCACTTGCGTTACTTAAGGAACCATCAACATCTTCTTGTTCCTCTTTGCTACTGATGGTTCATCTTCTTCCTCATGAGCTGCTACTGTCAAAAGGCAGTTCTGTGTCAGGCTCAGAGCTGCCCTTGTCAGTCAGAAGCAAGTTACTCCACCTCTGAATGGACTCTTGACTCATTCAGTGTTCCCAGAGGCAGTATGCACTCTTCAATCTGGGGTCCATGAGGGGTACCATGTCCAACAGGCTGTTTGTGTCTGGATGATCGGACTAAAGTTTAAAGTAATCCAGAATTATGTTAATCTGATTTGCCACAATGCTGGTACTGAACAAATGCAGCGACTGGTTTGGAGTAGGGGGGTTAGTAATATACTTGTTACCTGATAAGGCATCAGTGAACTCCTGGAGGGGGATGTGAGACCTTGTTGGTCGACTCCAACAAGACCTCGACATCTCAGGAGGGAACAAGATTTCATGTCTTAATGTCAAATGCCAAGAGCTGAGAAATAGCTGGCTCCTCATTTCTTGCTCCACCCCCACCTGCTGGAAGAACCCATGATAAGTTGGTGCAAAGGCCAAAATGAGGAACTACTGGCAACCCTTTGCACGCAGCTGCAGCACAGTTGATTCACAGATCTGTTGCACTTGTGTCGGTTGGACATGGTAGGAGAGGTAAGGTGTCCATCAGAAACACTCCGAGACATGCAGTCCGAATAAATCATATGACAAGGCTTATGTGTAAAGACTAGTAATTGTTACACATTTTAGTGCACAACCTTCCCAAACATTACTAATGCTCTCTTTTAGTCATTCAAAGTTTTATTTGTCGGCCCTTTCACACAGCTATCGCAAATGTCTGTAATGCTGCCTCTTTAACCTCGGTGCTTTCACTGTTGGCAATGTAATGTTTACTGTAATCATGGAAAGCTGTAAAATATAACTGTGCAATAAAATGAGGATACATATGGTGACATGATGCAGGCAGGTTTAAGATTAGTGTTACATATGCAGAGATAAAAAGGTACTGTAATTATTCACTGACTCAATGAACCACCCATCTGATGATCACTGTGAGTGTCCTGAACCTCTGCCTTCACTGTTGTGTGATGTGCACGCAGTGTCGAACTAAAGGCCAAAGCTGCCAAAAATACTGTCACTGTGGATTTGTGGAGTTTCAGAAAAACCCTGCTGTGACTGCACAGCTCAGTCAGCTCAATGTCTGAAAACATGGAGGAGTAAAGTGAGACGGAGAAGCTGAGTGAACTGGTTATAGTAAACTATCTGTGAAACAGAGTTTACAGCAGATTGTGGAGGACTTCAAGATGTAGGCTACCTGAATTGAAATGCCCTCTCCAGTGTGTGGGTGGGGGACTGTCTCTTTTCCCAAAGTGTATGCTCCTGAGCTGATCCACCTTTCATTATCTTTGTGCTAAAACACAAATCTTGTAAAAGCTGCCAGTCTTAACTTGATTTCTGACGGCCCTGGGTGATGTTGTTTGGGGAAATAAATCATCAACCAGTCATACTTTTATTCTGCGGCATAAGTTGGATGTCATCCAGTCAAAAAAACCCACACAACTGACTCATGAACGTTCTTGTTACCACATTAATCTTTGCCATTCTTCATTTTCCTCCATTGTGAGAAATGCCTGAGTGTGGAAATGTGGTGAAAGCTGCTACAGCAATATACACCAACAAGTCAGATGTTATGACAATGGTGTGTGTGTGTGTGTGTGTGTGTGTGTGTGTGTGTGTGTGTGTGTGTGTGTGTGTGTGTGTGTGTGTGTGTGTGTGTGTGTGTGTGTGTGTGTACATGTTTGCACAAATTACTGAGACAGGGCTGGTTTTATACTGTCAGGTTAAAATGCATACTGGTTACCTGTTAAGCCAATATTACGTACATCCAGTCCGGTCTCACATCTTATGAATGAATGTTTGAATTAATATTTTCCCCACATCTAGTTCAGAATTTGGACATAGACACAGATAGTATACTATAGTGTAAACTGTTTTCCTGTCTGTAACAACATCTATTGCACGTCTGCCCGTCCTGGGTGAGGGATCCCTCCTCTGTTGCTCACCTTGAGGTTTCTCCGATTTTTCCCTGTTAAAAGGGTTTTCCATGGAGTTTCTCCTCAGTCGATGTGAGGGTCTAAGGACAGAGGATGTTGTTACGATGCCATGTAAAGCCCTTTGAGACAAACTGTTTGTAAAAACGGGCTATACAAATAAAATTGCCTTGCCTTGCCTATAGTAATACTAAAGATAGTAATTAAGTAAAATGTATCTGAGGTTTAATTTGAAGGTTTTATTCTCACAGAGAAATTTACATATCTAGATCTGTTATTGAAAACTTTTGGACAATTATCAAATCATATCAACCTTGCTAAGAAGAGGAATGATTTGTGTTTCCCATGAACCTCTATGGCTCCTTGTTTGCTTACTGTCAGTAATATTACAGCATTGACCTCTGGCCACTGAAAAGGGAACATCCAGCACTTATAAAATGTGCCGAATGTTAAGTTTTTTTCATGTGAGAACAAGCATGTGAGGTTATACATGGCTGCAATCTGAATTATCTTCTCCTATAATCATTTATAATGGTTAAACGTTAACAGAGGTGGTCAAATTGTGTGCAAAGGTCTGTAAGGCCTCCAAATGTACCATACTGTATATTTACTTTCACATAATGGTTCTGTTGTAATCTCTGTAATATGCTACAGATACTACAGGTTGACAGCAGAATGTATTTTTGATAAGGAATGAACTGTGTAGATTAATTTTCAACAGGCAATATCAGATGAGGAGATGGTGATCAAATCATTTTAGTTTTTTGAAAAAGTATATAACTCACTTTTCTAGAGAATTTGACTTAACCCATTGTTTTCTTGATACTTGAAACTTTTCATTGTAGAAGAATTGATCAATGTTGTAAATATACTAGATACTTTCAACCCAGATGACAGTAGTATTTTGGAGAAACTTATTTCTGAGTGTATGAAAAGGGACATGAGCTGTTCCAAACTTACGTACGTTAGAATGAATGTGCCATTTGCACTGGGGTTGGCAAGTTGATGGTTGATGAGTATTTGTTTAGGGAGTATGAATGTTGACAAGTGTTGAGGCAAAAGTTTGTTCTATGGTGAGGAAGGAAAGACAACAATAAGTCTACCGAGATTTAAATAATTTATTACAGAATAAAATATCAAATTAGAATGAACAACCAGCGTTAGTCAGTTTATTATCAAACAGAGTAAGAGACCAAGTCTCGCTATCCGGCATAGGGTGCAGTCTCCTTCAACCACGGGGGTCTCAGAGTCTGGACACCCACTGATGATAGGATCGGTTCTTTTATACACATATTTATCCAGACAGTTCAAATTCCATCTTGAGTACAAAGTGTGTTTGAAGATTAATCATATGACGTTAAGCATTAGGCTATTTGTACATGCAGTTTGTTTAATAAGAACAGAATTGATTATAAGAAATGTTACACAACACATCAAAGAAAAACAAAGTTTCCCATTACAACAAGTGTTACACGTACAGAGAGCGAGAGGGTGAAAATGACTTGCTCTCAAGGGCCTTGACAACCTTTGCCCTCCTGGCTCTCGTTTCAGGCCATGTAATTGCCACTGACCAATGGGCTCCTGGTTGTAACTAGACCCCAGGCTGCAGCCATTAACGTCCCCGCCGAACGGATCTTGTTTTGATTCCTGATGCTTTTATAGGTTTTGTCTTTAGGAGACATTCCTGGTCGGCACATACCGTGCACCCCTTTCTGCCCCTATTTTCCTTCCTTCCCGTCTTGTGGGGCCATTGCCCCGCTCTGTGCACTCACAAACATACACACAGCAATGATCAGCCTTTTGCTCAAGTGTGTGTGTGTGTGTGTGTGTGTGTGTGTGTGTGTGCACTTGGGCTACTGACCAGCCCACCCTCCCCTGGCCCCTCCTGACAGCCAGCTACACTCCGTGAACTTGGCCACCCATCACAGCTGCGTTAAGATTGAAGGATGGGGGGCCCTTGTATCCAGCTGGGTCCGAAGAGATGGGTGGGGGCAGGGCAGGCCCAGATGCAGATGGTTTAGGTCAAATGGAGATGTTTGAGGACGAAGGGGGAGGGGGACACAGGAGCTCAGGGGCACAATAACTCCAGAGGTTACTCCTCCAACCCCTGGAAAAAATGCATTCTTGAAGTTTGGGTATATATTAGTTTTCATGTGTTTGTGTTGCAGAGTGTTGGCTGTTGTGGTGACTTGCATAGAGTTGAGAGTTAAGACAGGTTTTTTTTTTTTAACTAAACATGAACTTCCTGACCTACAATCAGTGTCAACCTGATGGTTTCTTTACAGAGGAAAATTAGATTAAGGCGTTTTAGGAAAAAAAAACATGTAGGGGTCAAAATCCACTCGTAAGATTTGTAAATTTTCAACTACATTTGTTGTGGCACCAGGCAGCGTCCACAGATCAATTCTAGCTTGTCTTGCCCTCTCTTTTTTCTCTTTCCATGTTTTCTGCAACTGTCTCTACTGTCATGTTCAAATAAAAGTGAAATGTCAAAACTGTATTACTTTTAAAACACTTGAAGGTCGTGAGATAAGGGCCACTAAATACTGAATCCAGTTGTGTGTTTGTAACCTCTTTCTGTTTGTTTACCAACTTTATCTGTGTTGTGTCTCTTGTCTGTTTTAGAATGGGAGTGCAAGCTGGGCAGATGAGGCTGACAGCAGCAGAGGGAGAGGAGAGGCCTCCAGAGACTTTGCTAAGGTGAGCACTTGGAAAATGTGATCATAGGATGCTTCAGTCATCTAAATATATCCTCATTGCCCTGAAACTCCAAGCCAGCTTCAAAGACCTAGCACTGACAAAGACTGACGTATGCGTTGCTTCATGTTGCCTCTTCTGTTAGAAGTTGCACGCTGCAGTGAGCTCGTCAGTATTTCTATTCAAAGAACATTGCACAGACAACAAAACAAACTGTTCCTGTGCATCTGTGAAATGTGGAGATATGTGAGATGTAGAGAATGTGGAACAAAGTAACATTAGAAATGTTTTTACTTCGCTCGGCTCTTGAATTGTGAACTATGACAATGTTTAAGGAACGACGGAAGTGATAGAATAAAGGGAAGCTGCACCAGAAATTGCACAATTCACTAGGTCGAACTTCCACAAAGCTCCACTTCCAATGACGATTTTACTCCCAGACAGTATGGGTCAGAGAGTTCATCATGGAACTAACAAGCTTCTGTTTTTCTCTTTCAGTTGTATGAGCTGGACAGTGACCCCAAAAGGAAGGAGTTTTTGGATGATCTCTTCACCTTCATGCAAAAAAGAGGTAAGAGTGCTCTCAGTAAACAGTATTTTCATATTTTTTTTACAAGTCCTATATTGAGTCAGTTCTGATATTTTCTTGTATATGTTGGTTTGGAGGTCTGAATGTCACCCACAAGAATGCCTTAAATAGAATTGTGAACATAGGCAGCAAAGTTATTGGTGCGCAGCAGAGCAATCTCTCTGTCCTTTACAACAGGCAGGTGGTGAAGAAGGCAAATTTGATCCTGTCTGATCATTCTCACCCCCTTCATCAACACTTTCAGCTCCTCCCCTCTGGCACCCGCTTTAGTTTCCCCCCAGTCAGAACCAACAGATACAAATACTCATTCACCCCCACAGCTATCACCCTCCTAAATGCGGGGAAAAGGAGGTAGTCACGCAGTCACTTTGTTTTGCACTTATTTATTTATTATGGTTATGTCCAGGTATTTTTAGATTTTGATCGATTGTTGTTTTATCTATTTCTTCTGGATTTTTATAGTGGCTTGTTGCTTTTTACCTGCCATCATTGTTGTAGTGCTGTGTTCCTTGTCCCTTTGTCTTTCCATCTCCTTGTTGCCTGTCATGTATTTTAAATGTTGAAGCAGTTGCTGCAAAACACTTGCCCGTTTCGGGACAATAAAGGAATTTACTTACTTATATCATACTAAGCAGCCACTATGATGATCATTCCACCTGATTTCATGTTGCTTACGTCAGATCCAGCTGTTCAGCATAAACAAGTCTCAACAATGAGACTTTAAAGCCTGTTGACAATTCAATATATACTGTTTGCTTTAGTAGCTCACAAAGCATGCAGGGCATCATCAATCCAACAGGGGAACAGTTGCATTATAAATTGCAGTGTGAACTTATAGTCACAGACACAACATCGGTTGAGGTTCATTTCTCACCCTCTGCCTATGTGGAAAAAGCAAGTACCAAAGGACTTCAATTTCTTAAGAGTCATTTCCTGTCTCAGTGTTGGGGGGGTGGTGCTGTTTTTTACAGGGCATCTGGAATTTCACTATAGACTGATTGGTGTTCGGCCCACAGCACAAACTGTTTATTTTGTCCTACAATTGTTTGAACCCATTCAAACTGAGCAGTGATAAAAGTACAAATTTCTTTGTGTTTCAAAAATATCTCGGCTCGATCCATGGCTGCCATTCACAATGTTACTGATCAACTTAAAAAACATACTGTCACTCTCACTGGCTCAGAAATCCTTTACTAATTCCCCTCGCCAGGGTAAAGGCCTTAAGAGGTCAGCAGGTGAGATCTTCCCCTGTTGATCCTGAGGTTCTGCAGTATCAGACTCAAGAGGATCTCGCAGTGACCTAACTTATTTACTGTAGTTGGACAACAGCTGGGGAAGCTCAGCTGACCGCGTGCAGCTTTGACACTGCCTGCAAGACCCCTCTGAGTAGGGCAGCTAATGCACTTAGGCTTTTATCAGACAAATCTGTTGCCAAGTAAGTTACATGACTTGAGCAATACCTCCCAAGGTGAATCACAATGTTATTACAATGGCGCATACTTTACATTACATTTTGGCAGGCTGTGATGGGTGGTGGTGGTCTGTGTGTGTGGTTCATACTTCATTATGTTTTGTCACAGGCTATGATGGGTGATCTAGTATGTATGTGAATGTGTATGCGATGCGTAGTTTGTTTTGTCAGACTGTGACGGATGATGATGGCGCAGTGCACACGTTTGTGTAGATGGGACCATGTGCATTGACATGCATGTGTAGGTACTCGTACGCATGGAGTGTCTGATCTGATCTCAGCGCCCGGAGGTCTTTCTTGTTTGGCGGGTGATGAATTAAGCCGAGTCAGAGAGAGAGAGAGAGGGAGGGACGGGATCTGTCAGGGCCCTGTTAGCATCTCTGTCCAGTGGCAGACGCTGGGAGTGGTTGGCTGACCCCTTCCTCGCGCTGGTCAGACGGAGAAATCCATCAAGCTGACTAAAATGCCACCTGACAGGAGATAACTGGCTGATTACAGTGCTTTGTGTCGTGTTACTTTCACTAAATTTGCATGTAGTTCAGGCAGCACAAATAGGTTGATTTTTAATTGAATATTATTAACAAGGATGCATTTATTTAACTTACATGTTAAACAACAGTAATGTGAAATGAATTACGTCATTGATATTCAAAAAAAAAGAAGTTTGTAAAATTGTTTCAATTTAAAAGCAAGTGACAGCAAAAAAAAAAAAAAAGGCATTTGAACGTTAGGATTAATTGTGGGAGCCGAATTAAATTTCCAGGCTGACTTACAATGAGTGCAACTGGAATTAGCTTGCATGGATCAAGTTCCTGTGTCATCATCAGTACAAGTGACCAGTGGTGAAAGAGAGTGCAAGGGTCAGTGCTTGACAACAGTTGTAACTGCTATGACAACGCTCATCTATAATAGACAAGTTTGATGCAATTGAAAATAATACGGTGGGAAATAGAACAAGTCATGGTTGTTGATTTTTATTTGAGTGTTTTTTTTTTCTTTCAACGAGGGGAAATCAAAGGGCACCAGAAAAATACAGTTCTTCTAACTGGTACGGTGAAAATTAAACAGCCTTGGTGCTTCAAATGTGCGGCAGTGTTGTAGCTATTGACATTAGAGACCTGATGCTACCATTGTACAGGTGGGAAGGATATAATTTCAGCTACTCAAGGGTGAGTTCTTCACTCCTTCTGTAAGAAAAGAGGCACTTGTCCGACCCGTGCGCTCTCTCGACCTGTAGTCCTAATCACAGGGAACAAATTGCTTGGCAGGATTCCATTTTTGCTTTTAGTGCCAAACATATAGATGAAGAAGAAGCTTCGCAAAGCTCCTCTTGATGGTAACCTCTAATTACTGTGCGTTTACTCCCCCCTCCATTTCACTCACTGTATAAATGTGAAGACATGAACATTGCACTCTTTTTAGATTAAATGGCATCTTCGAAGCCCTTTTAATTTCATATCTTTATTAAGCAGGAAACCTAAGAAAGGGCAATAGGTAACTAAGTAAAGGTTATCTACGTAATGTATTGTACAGCTACGAGTACCTTGCATCAACTAAGGAGTACAAGAATTCAAAGCAGACAAGAAAATAGGTGAATTGTTTATTGTTTATTGTTTTATTGTGAATAAAAAGGATAAAATGATAAAATGACATAGCTTTACAGGCAAGGTAACCAAAAGCCTATGTGAATAAACATTTTCAACTGCTTAATTAACTTAATTAAGACATGAGTGTAGACAAAGTCCAGATGGTTGAGAGAATTTAGATGTAAATGGACTAAAATAATCCAAACAAGAAGAAATAAAAACATGAATAATCATCTCTGGTAGGTACTTAAAGAAGAACTGTTTCTGTTTAATGCGTTTTACAAAAGCCTGATTGAAAGCTGCTGGTCACGCTGTGTATTTCACTTTTAGATACATGGCACAACTTTTTTCAGCAGTTTCAACACAAGTAGCAGCTCAGATACAGGCCTATGATTCACAGAACGACTTTGTCTGCAGAACATTTGAGAGGATTATTGTTGGAGAAGACTGGCCCTTGTGGAGCAAGATTGATTTATTAATCCAGGATGAGGATTTGACAGGGGAGATTGCTGTAAAAGGAGTCACTATGTCCAATACAGAGGAGCACTGTTGTTGCTCTGCATCATACTGGCTTGACAGTACATCTGGGTGAAATACAGCTGTGCGCCGGTTAATGATGTGCCTCTGTTAGTCATACATTTATTTGGTAGCAGATTCAAGTTGGAAGAATATTAAACATAATACACCAAAGCTCACTGAGAGGGAAAATCCTCTGAGAGCAAACACTTGATTGGCAAACTGTGTGAAAAGAATCTCATTGTGAGTTCAGAGTATGTCCAGCTTTATGTGTGGGCCCAGAAACTGTGTATAGAGTCAAGTAAATAAAGTCAACAACAAACTACCTGAACAGGACAGTTTGAAATGAGGACAGGTGGCCATCCTTGATGGTCTGTCCAAAGCAACTTTATTGTACCAGGGGAGACCAGAGTCATACCTGGCACTGTAGTGGCATTTCCAAGATAAAACCTGTCATGATCTATTATGTCAGGAAAGTGAAGGAGTTACAGACATCTGATGACAGAAGCCCCAGGCAGACCAGAGCCATGTGCTGCGAGGCAACATAGGAAAGGTTGTTTGGCTGGAGGACCGTAAAATATGTGCTTTACCTGGGCAGTAGCTACAATATAAAAGCTAACAAATGTCATCTTCCTCATTTTTAGCCTTCAGACTGAATATTTTGAAACGGTGCCTCGTGGTGTGAAGCAGATTGTCAGGTTAAATGAAATCCCGTGGAATCTGTGACTGGAGAGAGACAAATGGTGAAGTGCTTTTCCCACCTCATCGGGGGGCCTCCATGCCTTGAGAGGAAGGCAACAACGGAAGGAAAACTTACGAGGGATTCCCATTTCCTGCCTCTGTGCTTCAAAACACTGTGTGTGTGTGTGTGTGTGTGTGTGTGTGTGTGTGTGTGTGTGTGTGTGTGTGTGTGTGTGTGTGTGTGTGTGTGTGTGTGTGTGTGTGTGTGTGTGTGTGTGTGTGTGTGTGTGTGTGTGTGTGTGTGTGTGTGTGTGTGTGTGTGTGTGTGTGTTAATGGCTGAGGAATTTTAGCAGCTGTCCTAAATCCTTGCTGTGCGTAAGGGGCCCATTGATGGGCTCTGAATCACAGAAATGGCAGAAGACTCACACACACACAGACACACAAGCCCACTCTCCTACCTTTCCCTTCTTGGCTCTTATATCTTTGCTGGCTACTCCTGTCAAGATGTTTGGAGGATAACAGATTTTTTTTAGATCAATTGTTGGGCCCCTTTTGCTTTCACCATCGACCTCTGTACTGTTTGTTGCTTGTAAAAGCACAGCCTTATTCAGCTTAACAATCCCTCTGCCATTTTACACTGGATAAAATTGGCTAATAGCCTGACATGTAAATATCATGTAAATGCACTAGGCCTGCGTATGTTGGAAGCATGTGGGTGAGGAATATTAGCCTTTATGAGTTACACCGACTTCACTGTTTATCACATCAATTACAGCTTTTGCTGTTTCACCCCCACACGGAGACACAGAAAAGCTTTGATGCCGGCTCGACGCCATTAACCCCTTCACAGATTTCGATTAAGCAGATGGGTGATTGTTTGTTTTGGTTTGACACCCAGCCACTTTCTCATTTGGAATAGGAGGTGGGGGGGAGGCAGGAGGTGAGATTGGGGGGAGCTACGGGTGTGCAATAAAGACAAAAAAAAACGAAAGAGGAAGAAAATAAGAGTGATGCAGCCAACTGCCTGTCAGCGCTGTCCACTTGAGATGATTAATGGCCACAGGCTGTGATGGACAGAGGCAGAGAGAGAGAGACTCCTGTTCAGTGAAATCATCAGTCAGGGAAGGGAGGGAGGGAGGGAGGGAGTAGGGGTGTAAGGACAAGTGTTTTAGCTCCTCGCGCTCCGGTCAGAGAGCCTCACACGTCGCAGTCAGCGGAGGCTAGATCCAGCCCTGTGTGACACTCTTAATGGGAAGTGTAGATTCAGCTTAAGAGGGACCACATGGTGTGCTATCGCTGCTTTAGAGTTATTTTAGGGGGGAAATCCTTGCGTACTAGGTTTAGGTCTGTTAATAGTTATTAAGTGGGTAAGCTGGGCTTGTCTGTGTCATTAAGTTGTAGTGGGACTGATAGGACTTGTGGAAGGAGTGAAGGAGGGGAGACGGTAATGGTTTTGTTGAAGATATCTTATTTTTCTTTTCCTCCAGAGTCGAACCTATACTATGAGACGCTCTGCCCTGTGAAGCTTCAATAAAGCTGCCAGCAATGTTTGCAGAGGCTACAGTCAATAATCAAGTATTAAATTAGAATATATCCGTCAGAGTGTGCCATATATGAAAATATCCAGCTTGGCATCATCCATGTTGAGCTGGATATTTTCCTCTGTATTGGTGGTGTGGTAGAGTGGCCTCCCAGCAGGACATTGGAGGAAGTTCCCTAACTGTAACCCTGAGACCGAGAGCTCTGTCCACACCAATTACACCATGAATGGGCTCTGGGGGATCCATGTATGCATTATATTACTCCCCCGGTCAGCCTCACACTGGCCCTCGTAACAGGCAGGCCCTCTGTACAAACACCACACCACAATAGGAACATTCTCTGGCTCTTTGATATGGCCTCATTTTCCTTTTAGTTAACACCCCACAACTTCTGGAAAGTGGCAGCACCTGGTTCGTTTAACAACAGAAACACTGAGCGTTGAGCAACATTTGTCCATTTTTAGATTAGTGTTGGGATTGTGTGAGTGAAATCATTTTCATTTGGGGTCAATCTCTTGACCTGTCACTTTGCACAACAAATATAAAAGTTTTTTGGTCTGTAATTGGGTGATAAACACATTTCAACCAGTTTTTATAGTGTGACTCTTTGTGGATGTAACTTTCAAGATGGAATAAAGACAGGACAACCCTGTTATACAAAGGATGTGTAGCATAAAATGTAGTTGGGGAATTACATTTTGCCCACCATTGTCTTTCTTTATTTCTGTCTCCATCCCTTTCCTCCTCCTTTGCCCCCACCCCATTCTCCTTCCCCCTCTGTTTATTGTGCTACAGTTACAACCACTGAAACTTGATAACACCATGGGGGATAGGGGCGGAGGGCCGTGCTGTGGCCTGCTTGGTGAGGCCAGGGGGAGGAGGGGCTGGATTAAGGGGCCTCCTGTCCTACACAGAATGATTAATGGTCTCCAAATAAGTGGGGGCCAACCTTTTTGATAGTGCACCGCTGACGGACAGCAGACAAGGGAGTGACGGTTCCGCGTCTGCATGTGTGAAAAGGGCAAAAAGAGGGGATGAAGGATGAAGAGGGCAGAAATGGAAACCACAGTAGGAGACAAGGGCAGACAGGGTGCCTGGGTGACTGAGGGGAGGTTAAGGCCACTCTCTTTCATTTCCCTTTGAAATCACAGTGTCAGTGGGCTGAAGCTGACCAAGCTCACCAAGCAGACAGACGGATAATCAGACAAACATATAAGGAGACGAGAAGTGGTAGCAAAGGGCCCCTACTCTCAGGAAAGGGTGGGAACCCAAATGATACAGAGATTCCAACCACTGCTTTCTAATCATTGCCCCAAGGCAAACTCCAACAGATCTTATTGGACACATCCTCCCTTGCATTCATGATCAAAGATCTTATGGTTACTGTGTTGATACGTTTGAGGGCTGAGATTATCTTTGCCTTCGGTAAACTCCACCCATTGGCTGGCAAATTATAGCCCAGCCTTGGAGAGCGAGCACATCTACGATGGTTATGCTCTGCTCTTCCTTCAAAACAAAAGGAAATAGTAGTTTTCCTGATGTTTATGTGTGTGGGCGTGTTATGGGACTTCAGATTAAAATCTTGTGACTTTTTTTAGTTTTAGTTTTTGTTTGTTTCTTACCAACCAATACTACTCTTTGTGTCTCTTCCTTTCTCTGTTTCGTCATCCCAACCCCCAATCCACGCTGCTTCCTTGTTATTTCCTCTGTCATTTAGCCAGACTTTTTGCACAGTGCTGGATTGCCACTGTGCTGCTGTCCATCTTTAATTACGACCATACTGTATAGGGATTTGAGTCTCTAAGCTCCAGAGCTGGGAGATTCTTAATCACCATGCTCATAAGTAACTGAGCAGGGACAACGACAAGTGCAGGCCTCAAGCAGATTCATGCTTCCCAGCGAGGTCATCGGTCAGGGTAAAAATAACACTGGCTGCTCAGTTCATCCATGCATCTTGTTTAGTCTTCAACTGAATACATTTGCAAATACTGTGCAAAATGAATGGGGCTATTAGATACTCATCCATTTTTGGGGGGATATGTGCATGGTCCAAGACGAAATGACGTATTGACACCAAGTGGAAAAACTTGCAACAAAAGTAGTGAAGGGACTTGGTAGTTAAAACGAACTGTATTGTAAACAGGTCCTCACATATAATGGCAAATTTAATGAAATGCGTCTGAAACTCCAGCAGCAAACAAACAATGCCATGGTCAAAGAGCAATTTTTAAAAGGCATATTGTGAAAGCAAAAGTGAGACAGAAATATATTTAGCACTGAGGAAAAATAGTTCTTACTTACAGGGCTAAGATTTAAAGAAACACACATGAAGTAGTTCCTTAATGAATACGAATTAGGAGCTATACAAAGGTTTACTGGACGCACCATTTGGATAAAATCCATTGCTCTGGTGGGAAAATTTGTTGTTAGGGTTAAGATTTAGGATTTTTTCATAATTTCTTCCAAAATTATTATTTTTTAAATAGATTTAAAAGTAATGTAATGTAAACATTCCTGTTTCTTCATATAATATTTCTTTCTTGTGGGGACTTTGTTCAGCTGCTCCCACATGAAGCTCTCCTGTGATCAACAAATTTCCCAAACGTCTGCTATCTCTGCCTATCTGCGTGTCTTGCTTCTCCATCTGTGTCCTGTGTGTGCTCTTAAAGCAATGTTTCCTGGCCCCCACACCCCTGTGATGGATGGTATGAAATACATTACAGCCCCCAGAGGAGCCCTACACCAGTACAATAGCCCTGAGCTCACTTCCAGTACCGCTCTGCAGCAGTGTTGCATAAGCCACACAGCAACAGAGACCTGAGTGCAAAGGGGCCTAATGGAAAACAAGACACTTGATTTGTGGGAAGAAATGGACGTGAAACACACAGACACTATTGCCACTTTGCCACTGGCATTTTCGTTGATGCGACTCGTTGTGTGGGATACAATTAGATGAAGATAATGGACAAGTGATGATATATGAATGTGTAAAGATGGATGTTCATCCTCTGCAGCCAGACCTAAACATTGACTTTTCATTCTCTATTATGTCGTCTTTTTTTTTTCTTAAAAAAAAAAAAAAAGTATCTATTGTTTTATAGGAATTAAAGCATGTTCTGCTGCTGACCTGATTTTAACTCACTTTGCATAAAGCGCATCAGCTAAATCCTTGAAAGGTAAAGTGTGACCCACTGTCATGGATTCCAAATGCCAAAACTAATTAGCATTGATGGGAGTTAAAATTTACAAGATGAGTGGCCAACCCCCCCACAATCCCCTCCCCAGTTTCAACATATCCTTCTTTCTCCACAGCTTATAGCAGCTGATGTCTCCCGTATTGATCAGTGGTGCTGGGCCCCAAATGGGGCTTGTCGGCTGATGGCTTTATCTGTCAATCTGGGTGTCCATTGATTGAAGCAGTTAGTTGTGTTATAAGGTTTGCTAGAAGGGACAGAAGCCCCCTCAACGTTGCACCTGCCACTGAAGACATCACTGTCACCTACTGACACTTTAAACCAGCAATACACACTGTGATCAGTAATCTGCCACCAGTGTTTGGCCACAGACACTCTCATTCTCGTGGTGTAAAAGGTTATGTAATTTCTAATGTAGAATCTGAATAATTTCATTCTTCTACATTTTATTCACATTGGCTTTAACTGTTTTTTCCATTTACTCATTTTGAATGTTAGTCTTAACTCCGTTTCACATTTGTTTTAGCCATGTTTCAAGCTACTTGAGTTGTATAGCTAGTAGCTACAATTTACAGATGTCCTCTAAACTCACATGCAAGCTGTTGTTATGTGCCACAGTAGCTACGTGGCTGTGTAGTACAGAGACGCCTCATGTCCCCACTGGTCAGGTTCAATATTGGTCAACTTAAAAAGTGAAATAATATGTAATTTAATATTTTAGTTGAAACCAGGTGATTTTATTTACCTGGGTGGGTAGCTCAAGTAGAGCCCATGTATAGAGCTGCAACAATGAATCTATTAATCGAACAATAATCAATTAGGCCTATTAAATTAATCGTCAATTATTTTGATATCCGAATAATCGGTTTGAGTAGTTTTTAAAGAAAAAAAGTCCAAATTCTCTGACTCCAGCTTCTTAAATATTAATATTTCTGGTTTCTTTCTTCCTTTATGACAATAAACTGAGTATCTCTTTGGTTTGTGGACAAAACAAGACATTGAGGACGTCATCTTGTGGTTTGAGAAACACTGATTGACATTTTTCAATTTTTTTTTTTACATTTTATTGACCAAACAAATAATCAATTAATCGTTTAAATAATCGACAGATTAATCGATAAAGAAAATAATCATTGGTTCCATGTATGGAAAATGCTGCCCAACCCCTGTAGCTTAATCACAAGCATCTGCAGTTTATGCCAAAGCCCCTCCCCCTATTATGAGCACAACATGCCATTGTCAGGTTTCTGTGACATATACATTCTTGACATTTCTGCAAAGATCAGAGATAGATGTTTACAAGGGCAAACTGTTGTGTTACTTTTCTCTCGCTTGATTTTCCAGACAGATGTAAGTTTAGAGTCCATTATATCTGACCACACTGCAACATTGTTTTGGTTGCGAATTGACATTGACAGGATATGCTCTACTACGACACCTTTCCCTGTTGGGGGTTTAACATTTAGTGTTTAATATCTGCAACAACAACTAACCTGCACACAAATACTTGTGTTAAAGTCTTAAATCTTGTTGACTGTATACCATAGTGTCTTCATGCTGGAGTTCAACTTGTGGATAGAAAACAGCTTTTATTGACCTTTCTCCTGACTGACTGTAACTCACAATACAGGCATCTGTCATCAGTGTTCATAAGTGCAGCGTATGTAAACAAAGATTTTACTCCACCCGCTTCAACAGCCACTTCCCATTCTAGCGTCATCTGCTGTCCTTGTATCATGTAAAAAATAGCATTTTGCCAAAATATTTATGTTTTCAGTGCAATTAGATTTCCAGCTTGGATCTTTGAAGCCAGTATATATAGAAGATGTGTTTAACAAATGGATTCATTTATTACAAAGTTCCTATCCAGCCTTTTTGATGACCAACTTTACACATTGTTTAGGAAAAGGTGTTATGCAATGTTTTGTGTTTGCAACCATCAGAGTGAGTAAGGTTAAATCAGGTATTGTGAGAATGGGGAAAATGTTTTCACTTTAAATTCCAAGCTCATAAGAATAATGCAGCAGACGTCAGTAGCTGTTGAAGATATGAAGGTAGAAGAATAACTCTGGTCAAGCATTTCAAATCAATCCCTTACAGCGGGTCAGTACAATGAAATTGACTTAATTGTCTCATTCATTTTTCTCAGTAGGTAGCAAGTTCATGAGCCACCTGCACACCTCGATCAACTAGATGTTTATGAAAGACAAACATTTTGAACTACTGTTTAGTTAGCTACAAATACAGCTGCTGGGTGTCCTGGTAACTAATGTATATGACAAGAAGAAATGGCCTAAACCTAATGGATCAAACACTTTCTATAGGGAGGGAAGTATATTTCATCTGGTAATGTGGAAATCTTTTTAGATCCTTTCAAAACATTAGATGTCCATCCAATACTTTTATTAAATCCATCAACTCTCTGTGGATTTTCATCACAAAATCACAGCACCTCTTCATTTGTATTGCCAAAATTTTCTGAATTGAATATGAGAAAATCTTTTCTTCTGGGCTAGCTGTGAGGAAAAATAACTGAGATACGTGATAATGGACTGAAAAATGTCTCCATCCATCCATCCATCCATCCATCCATCCATCCATCCATCCATCTCTCTCGCTGTTAGCTCCGTATCAACCGGTGTTGACTGGGGTCTAGTCAGTTGATCTGCTGGGTCTCTGGGGATCGAGGGGACTTGGGTTACAGTTGGAGAGGCCATCTCACTTTTCGCGCCATCCAACCTTTTCAATCCCCCTCCCCCTCTATTTCACCAGGTGACCCATCTTCATGACCCATGGAGAAGGAGTCATGTTTCTCTCTCTTTTTCTTTCTGTCCTTCTTTACTGTTTGTCACTCTACTTCATTTCTGAGATGTTTTAGCAGGGTTACTGCTGACAGTACTAATTTAGAGATCATATAAAAATGAGTTGGGCTTGTCATTGCAGAGATTTATCGCAAAACAGCACCTGACAGTGTCACAATTGTCCAATTAAAGCTCCATTAGTGTCATTATTCATGTGGCTTTTGCAGCTTGTGAGCAGCACAAATGGAGATTTACAGCTTTTGGCTGTTGTTTGGATTCTCGCCAGTTTTGCAATATTTTACACCACAGGCTAAAGCTGTTGACGGTGAACAGAAGACAGCTCTTTAAATATACTGGATGCCTGTTCACTGTAATAATTCTTACTAAGAAGCTTCTCTCAATGTTCACTGAGTAAATATAGGTTCAAGTGCCTTCTCCATCATTGAATGTTTACCTTTTTCTCCCTTTGTATTTGTTCTTTTTATTGAGACGGAAGGAGGAAGAGACAAGAGAGAAGGATCAGGTGGTATTCGATCATCCTAGAATAACAAGCTGAATCTGAAATGTGTCTGAAATGACTTTTATCAAGTCTTTTTTTTATGACAGTGGTGCTCCAAGCTGTTTCTCTTTTCAAAGATTTATTCTTCATCTAACCAATAGTGGATAGATCAAGTGTGCTCATGTGAAAACACACAGTGTTTATGACCTGATCAGACATGTTGACAGTTCCTTTCATGTTTCTTTGCACAGATTATCCCTTTATTGAACTACTGTTGGTATAGTCATACACTGCCATGCCATGACTTGAAAATGGAGCACACTGTCATTGTGTCTATATATGATGTGGCTTTACTGGAGCAAGATTTAAGTTTTTTGTAGTATGCCTTTGTTTTTGCATTTCAACTCACAGGCCAAGCAAAACACTCTGTTTTCTTTGCTAATAGCACAGTGAAGCATAGTTGGTAGAAGCTAACTCTATGGCTTTCCTGTCTTGCCTCTCTCCCTTTGTCTGTCTCTCTTCCTTTCTCCCTTGTCAATTCACATTAATTGCACTTTATTGACATGACAGGAATGAAACCTACACAGCCAACGCTACAAAGCATATTGACCGACAATATTACTTTATTAGATGACTGTTCCTGCCTTCCTATCTGTGTGCCCACCAGCTGTGCCTTTAGCCTCATGCTTGGAATAGCAATGTATCTATAGTGTAACGTTACATTTAACTTCCCTTACGAGGAGGGTACATATCTTAACACTTGATATGAATTGGTCTGTCAGGCGAGTGGTGGCTCTGCCTGGACTAAAGATAGCAAATTCCATACACTCAAGGCTTTTTTACCTTTTATGTCCCTGGCCATGCATTAAAAATAAAACAAACATGCCCCAGCATACAGCAAGGTCCTGACAATATGGTGCCCCGACGTACGAACATATAAACTAAACAGCCAGGGGCTGCCCGACATAAAGTAAACTTCCAGCATGTGGAGCCCAGACACTCGTCTCTCCTGTCAGTGTCTCTCTGTCCTGTGTTAATGAAGGGTTTGGGCTGTTCTGTGGTGATAAATTAAGCTATTTTTCTTTCAAATTATAAATGCAGGGTGGCAGATATGAAATATGTGAGTGTATATGTGAGCAAACATAACATTTATCTAATTTTCTAAAAGAAGTGGAATGTTTTTGAGAGAATAGAAGATCATAAGTATTTTTTACACGATAAAACAAGTTAAGTAGAAATTAAAACATTTAGATAGATCAAATACCAGCAGCAACATATAGTGGTGCAGTTTATGCCATCAAATGAATAATCTTCTAGACAGGTGCTAAAGTAGAGGGTGTTGTTGAGCGGATGAATCTAATGCTACTCTGGGGTTAGAGTTTCTTTCTAATGGTTGTTCCAGTAATAATACTTCAGTTGAACTGAGGGAACGGTTGAAGTGCAGAGAGGGAGATATAGTCCTGATCTGATGTGTAGATGTGGTGGGGGTGGGGGGCGGCTGGGCGGTGGGTGCGCTGAAAGGACTCAGACACTGCCATGAGGCCAGGGGCTGTTTGTGTTGGCTGACACCTTCCTTACAGCAGTAATCCAGTCTTTCTCCAGCTGGCTGGCTACTACACCTCCCCCTACCTTTTTTTCCATCCTTCCTTCCCTTCTAGAGGCAGCAAAAAGTATCTCTTCATTTTTTTTTCATCTCTGCTTATCTCTCTCTTTTCTTTTCCCCTCCCTTTTTTTTCTTGTCACTAATGTGATTTGAAAACAACAGAATAATCCAATTGAATAATTAAAGCAATTAAAGCAACCAAAGACAATGAGATGATGTGGCGTTCCCCCTCTCTCCCTCCTCTTCTTCGTGTCTCCCTTCACTGTAGACGGTAGTTGAAACCTCACACCAGCCATTGCTCATCCGGTGAAGAATTCATTTCCTGTGTGTTGTCCGCTGGAAGGCTGTCACTCTTTCACTTAATTATTTAAAAAATGCCCATCATGTGAATTCAGCGATATTTAATTTACCACTACTGGCGTCAGGGGCACCCAATTGATTTATTATAGAGACCCTTTAATGCGAACAGCTGTTTCCTGCTAAAAATAGGTCAGGGGTCAGATAAAATGACCTTGTTCCCCCGTTTTTTTTTCTCCTTCCCTTTTTGTCCTCACATTTAGATTTAGAAAGATTGGACTGTAATGTAAGTTGGTAAATGGGAAGCCTTAGTGATTAGTATAATGTCCAATAAATGTCTCCTGCCTGTCAAATGATGAATAAGAGGCTTTTTTGTTGATTACATATGTTACTTAATAATTGAATTCTCATGCATGTGTCTTATTATTTTTCTCCTGCGTGTCAGTGAAGAGATTTATGTTTCTAGTTTAGATTCTGTAGATTATTTTTTATTTTGGGAATCATGTCCGTCATGAAACTTATCAATTATAAATATGAGCAATCATTGACAGATAATATCTAATATCAAACTCTCTCCAAATGTATTAACCTTCAGAAGACGTGTATTTGTCAAACCTTGAATAAGTCTGTCGTTCAGTTTTTTTGATCTGTCTCTCTCAGTCACACTCATTGCCCTTTTTCTCCTCTGTCAGACTCTGTATCTATATCCCTTATCATTTGAAGTCTAGCCGTTTGAAGGCTAGCCGTGTGGCTCTTGTGTTCACAGTGGAAGTTGGAGGAAGGACTTAGGGAGTGGTTCAGGGGCCCTCAGCCACGGCACTTCCCACCAGAGCGACCTCTGACCCCTGGTGCCATTAATCACTAGGCTCCTGATGGCCTTGTCCCTGGGGGAAAATCAGTCCGGGGCAAAGGATGATGGGAGGTGAAGCCTGCAGCCAATTACAGATTGGCTCAGAGCAGCCAAGTGGACAAATCACGGCTTTACAGAGAAATGAAATACCCAATAGTTGCCTACTTGAGTCCTGCATGGCCGAATGCCACGAAGAGGTCTCATATCACTGACGATCATGTTGTCCCTCCAAAGAAATGTAAGCAGAAATATGATAACAGCAGAGTAGAGCGCATAAAACTGTGGGGCGGAGGAGTGCTGCTATGATCATGTTGTGTGGACTGGTCTAATTAAGCCTGTTAGAGCTAAATGTCTCCAGGGTTTGAAAAAAGAGCAGATGTTGGACACCAAAGGCAGGCGGCACGTTGATTCTCTTAAATTAGAAAACTCTCTGGTCTAGTAACTGCCCAAGTGTTGGTAATGTGATTTTTGGTCAATTACAGCATTGTCAAAGAGGTTTTCCAGAGCTTTCATAGCAGTTTCATATGTGCTGGAGCCATGCTGAAATTTGAAACCCAGCTGATGTCACGTGTTGACTAATTAATGCTGTTTTTGGTTTCCAAACCACCTTTGGTCCACTTAAGATATATAGAAAACTATTTGGTTTCCTCTCAAACACACACATTCTCCTCTCTCTTTGCTCTCCTGTCTGAAATTTGTAATTTTATGAGTTGAAAATAGCTCCTTGTTGTAAATCTGTTCAATCTGATGTTGATTTGACAGCAGATGCTGATAAAGAGGTGAATAAAAGCGTAGGCATGAATTAAAGCCTAACTATCTGCTGGCCTGTCACTATGGGGCCAGTGCTGTTGTGTCTCATTTGTTGTGCTCTCTTTGTTCATGGCCGGGCCAGTATGAAAACATGGCTTCCTGCTGACCTGCAGTTTAATTCACACATCAATAACCCCTGGCTGATCTCTGACCCCTCTAGTTGTACTAATTGTTTGATGCAGGATTGATGTCCAACGCTGCATTAAATAACTGACGAGGCACTGGCAGCGAAGCATTCCTGGTGCTCTGCTGCACCGCGTGTTCTGGAAATGCGGCTGCTGCCCAGAGATGTAGGAGGAAGGTCGGACATCTACCTAGAGTTTATCCACATCATAGTACAGTGTTCGTTTCAGTCTCAGCCAATATGGTTGACCTGTTTTTTTTTTTTTTTTTTGAATTCATGTGCACAATGATAAAAAACAAACATTATATTTAATGATACAAAGGCAAATAATTGAGCAAGAGAGGAAAAGAAGACCAACTGATTTTGAAAATGTGTATAAATGCAGGTATATGTTCTCATCTGTAAATCAAACACTTGCTGTTAAAATTAAAGGGTAATAGTTCACTATGATTGTAGCTCATTGAGCTTATTAGATAATTAAATAATAACACAGGCCTGACCTTTGTCAGAGACATTACATACTATAATGCTGTTCCTCACCTCGCTCTGTGCATGGCTAATCCAAATGATCGGTTAGAGAAGCTGCCAACTTGGCAACGGCCAGCTTGTTTTGCTAAGAGTTAATTGGCTCTGGTGCTAAGATGGCTGGTTTCTGAGAACTGTGCTGTCTGCAGCTTTAGCAAGCTGAACAATATTAACCACATACTGTGGTGTTGTGATTATGTGGTTATGTTTATTTGACAGAGGGGAGGCGTAACAATAAGTCTCTTTTGAGGTTTGAACTTTTGATTTTAAAGTGGCATTTACGTCTTAAACAGTTTCACTGGTGCCACCGCCACCCGTATTAGATTGAATTTGGTTTCACACATATGCCCAATAAAGTGGTTAACACATTTCATTGTGTTTTCTGTTTCTGTATCATTGCTATAGTACGTTGCTGTTCTGTATTTTCAATGTAAAGATCCTTGCAACAGGTGTCTTCAGTCCTTCTCGGCCCCAACACACACACACATACACCTATATGTGTATATATATATATTCTCTATTAAGTAGTGCACCAAATGCCACACCTTCCTGACCTCCCCTCTTATGCAGGTCCATGTGTTCACCCTTTGGCTTAAAGACATGTTGCTAATTTAAGAAAATGAATCAGGGCTAATCTTCATGGCCTGATCACACAGCTATTTTACAGAGTCATTAATGAGTCCAGTTCCAGGTTAAGAGCAGCCTGTGGAAGGGTTGGAGGATTGGTTGGCATTAACTGTGAGGGCCAATCTGTATGACTCCCCTGTGCTGGGCCCGGCCGGCCGGCAGCACTAACAGCAGAGGGGTGTGGATTTACCCGGTGCAATCCTTTAAATGAGCTTCATTATACTGGCCTATCCAGGAGCCCCCCACCCACCATTGCCCATGGATTAGCAGGTCGTCACAATCCCCAGTCCCCTCCTCCCACTCCATGCTTACACTGTTGCACATTGCACTTTTTGATTCTGTTGCATATGCCGAACCACCACCCCCACCCCCCTCCCCTCCCTCCTCCTCCTCCTTTCCTGCTCGCCGTCCTCCCCCCGCCTCCTCCCCACACGCTCCTGGCAGGCTTCGCTGCAGATAAGCTGTTGACAAGATTAATGCATCTGTATCAAAAGTCTAGAGCCGCTTTGCTTTGTGTTGTTTGCGAATCCCCTTTTCCAGGTCAAGCCAGATTGCCTTAACTGGGCTAATATGTTTTCAAGCCAAATTTAACAGGCATGCAGGCAACAGGCCTGCCACCCTAGTCCTACCATCACCCTGACAACACTTAGATCACTATCTGGGGGCTACAATATAAGCCTTTGTGTTTCAGCATTGATTGGTGGATGGATTAATGCATAATGTACAGTTCATCTCATGTTGTTATTTTCACTGTATCAGCTTTTAAATGCGTTTTCTGTGTTGGGTTCCTATTTGCGTCTCCAGGGATGCACACGAGAGAAATTGTCAGCATTATGGTTCCCTTTCCCGTTGAGACTGACCATGTTAAAAAATGCATGCACAAATGCATCTTGAAATAAAATCATCCACCATAAAGCATCCGCTCGCTAAGCTGCTCCACTTCAGACCTTTGATTTGTACTGTATTGATCGTTTTTATGATTTTTTCCCCCCTCCTCTCCTGCATAGGAACCCCAGTCAATCGTATACCCATCATGGCGAAGCAGGTCCTGGATCTGTACATGCTCTACAAGCTGGTGACGGAGAAGGGAGGCCTGGTTGAGGTTATCAACAAGAAGATCTGGAGAGAAATCACAAAGGGACTCAACCTGCCTACCTCTATCACCAGTGCAGCTTTCACCCTGCGCACACAGTAAGTCTTTGTAGTCTGTGACTGTGTCACAAAACAGTCAACAGAATTCATTTCATTGGCTGTAGTAGCTATACAGTAAATTGACTTTACACGCAGCTACCCAGTCAGTCTAACGTTAATCTTATATAACCTGTAATTTGAATCACCGGAACTAAATAAAGACTCTGAAGTGTGTGACTTCTCATCTGGCAACAAACAAGCTCCCTTATGCCACAAATATGTGTGTGTGGCATTGGAGCGTGTGGATTTGTGTGTATGTGTGTGTTGGTATGAGCACAGATGTCAATATTATGCGTGCTTGTGTGTTTATACACATGCCAGTTTGTTTCCTCCACCAGGCCACCTTTCCTGTTCCCATTCAATCCCTCCATCCATTACATCACACATAGAGCCCATTGATCCCCATAGATTTATTGATGTGATTTGGGTCAGAGTTCACAATGACTAAGGTGGGGTTTGACTGACAGTTTATATGCCGAGCCTTGACTAAAACCCCGCCTGCTCTCTTGATGGAAATCCTTCAGTAGAGTAACACCTCTCTATTCCGTCCACTAGCAGCGTGCCCTAATGAACCTTTATGTATTTTTAATGTCGGTGGGCTGTTGTTGTAGCGTTGTTTCACAAGCTCTATCTAATGGACGCTGCTGCTCTTAGCTTCTTATTGATCCTTGGTGTTACTGTTCCACCATTATGCAGCCCAGCGTGTATTATACTGGATGTTCATTTCACCGTATGTCCTGATGGGATGGAAAACATACCAGAGGTGTGACTGTGCATACTTGTATAGCTGCTGTGATGTCAACACGCAAAGCATTTTCCCCCCCACAATTTTCATACCAGATACCTTGTTAAATCTCAAGACAGAGCTTTCTGGAATAACCTGATGTTTGTAGAGACCTAGTCTGTTCAACAAGCATAGGGGATTAGGTACAATCAATACATCTACATTTCTGTCAGAGAAAAACAGGTTTAAAGAAAAAAAAAAAAGTCTCTCCAGGTGATTTTGCAAATTGAACACCGACTACTACTGAAACTAAAATGTTAAAATTCACTGTAGCTGCTTACCAAACTTCACTATTACTCTCTTCTTCTGTAATTGTTTATTGTAGTCATCACAAGCTGATAAGTTGGTAACACTTTATAATAAATACACACTATTGAGCATTAGTTAAGCATTAATACATACTGAATTCTTCATTTATAACACATAAATATTCATTAGTAGTTTCTAAATACATTTAGTGCTTATCAATGATGAGTAAAACATTTTTAACTGTGTGTAGAAACACATACTAATGAGTATTCATGTGTTATAAATGAAGAATTCAGTATTTAATGCTTAACGAATGCGTAATAGTGTGTTCTTATTATAAAGTGTTACTGATAAGTTTTAATGATGATGCTAACAGCAACCATGTGGATGTGTCCGTGTGGGGATCTGATGTATTTACCTTCTGTATGTGTGCTCTGCTCTTCAGGTACATGAAATACCTGTACCCATACGAGTGCGAGAGGAAAGGCCTCAGCTCCCCGGGCGAGCTACAGGCTGCTATCGACAGTAACCGACGCGAGGGCCGTCGTCCGAGCTACAGCAGCAGTCTCTTCCGTTTCTCCCCTTCTCCCAGCACAGCCCCCCACATCCTCTCACCCCCCAAAATGCACCTCTCGGCTCTGGGGGCCGGGACCTCGGCGGCCCTCAATGGCCTGCAGGCTTCACCGGGACCCTCTCTGAAGAAAGGTAGGCATGTAAAAACACAGAGGTGCATGGTAGCATGTGGTGATGTGTGTTTATTCATAAATAAGAGTGTGGAAAATTAGTTCATGATAAGCCCTTAAACAGGCAAACAAACAGGTAGCGTATAGACTTAGACTCTGGATTGATGACGGTTATATTAAACTGGGTAAATGTTTACTTAAAACACTGTGACCTCTTATAGTGATTGGTGTAGACTGGAGTGTCCCAGTCACCCCATGTGCTGAGGATACACAGATAAATACTGCCCTCTGTCGCAATTCAGAAGAGCAGCATCCAGGCACATGATGTTACCACAGTACTTGTATATAAGTATAGTGTCAGTATTACTACATTTGTAAGTCAGCAGACATCAGCCATGACAGTTGACCAAATACTGATTTACATACAGTGTTTTACTCCTGTTTTGACATGTGTGTGACATGTAAGGTGATTTGTATGACGCCGTGTTCTGCAGGAATGTTGGTATGAGATCGTGTTGTTAGATTTTGTGCATTACATTCTCGCAATGCCCCGCTTTTCATCCCTGCGCTATGACTTACTGTCACTGTGTGCATGTATTTTTGGTGTTTTTATATGACTTAATGAGCATGCATGCCTACATGGGGGTGTCGTTCGTCCAGGTGTGTGTGTACCAATCTTGCCCCAGGCTGAGGAGAGCCATCACCTTTACTACTGATTAATAACATGGTTCCCACGCCAGGGGGAACATTTTATGAACTTTGAAGCCTTTTAGTCCACATCAGTGGGATCCTGTTGATAACTGTCATTACACTGCTGTCTTATCTGATGTCACTTTGACTTGGCTGGAATGTGACTTTGCCCTGGACCCTGAAAATATCCACATTTGTACTCATGTAAAGTGCTGTATTACACCTTACATTCACTTAATGTGATCCTGTAGGGAGAGTGGAGCTGTCAGCTGAGTGAAGAATAGACTGTATTTAATAGATGCAGGGAACAGTGACACAGCCAGGGGTTAGTTGAAGTCAAAATGGAACCAACTGCTGAAAAAGCAGAGATTTGGCAACAGTCTACTAAAATATTGAAAGCTGACTAAAATGTTTTTGATGAAATGAAAAACAGACATGAGGATGACAATTGCACATGATCAAAATTGCCTATAGGCTTTTGTTGTTATTGTACAAAGTACAATGAAATTCCCTGTGCCATGCCTGTGTAAAATAACACAGCACATGCATGTACATAATTGTTCCAGTAATGGTATTTTTACTCTATGCAGGTGGACTAATTGACCCATTCCAATTCACGAAAGGATCCCTCCATCTCTCTCTTCCAGATGACCTGACCCCCTCCATCATGGCAGCAAGGCCCTCCATGGCCTTGGCTCTGGGTCAGCAGCAGGTGGCTGGTTTGGCGAGAGCTGCCACGCTGGAGCAGCTGAGAGAAAAGCTGGAGACTGGTGGAGAAGGACCAGAGAGAAAGATGGCCCGCTTGGCAGAGGAGCAGCAGCGCCTGATGCAGCAGGCTTTCCAGCACAACCTGCTGGCGATGGCTTCACAAATGCCTATGAACCTGCGCCTGGGAGCTCCCGCCATCACCACCAGAGGTCAGTGCTGCCAAGGCTGTCAAGCTACTCTAAAACAAACCTGACCGTCATTATGAACCCATCTTGTCTTGACAATGTTCTGCTCAAACAAACATTCAAATAAGTAAATAATGACGCAACTGCGATACATTTTTCCAGAAAACTGATTATCCTGTAAAACATGTTACAGAGAGTTCATCTCAGTTTGTCAGAAGAGTATCTCACACTCTCTGGAAGAGCTCATTTGAATGGGATAATATAGAGTCTTTGAATCTGTAATGTAAAATACACAAAAATATAATCAAGTGTAATTTCTGTGACTGCAGATGAGAAGCAGCAGGACATGTCTCTGAGCATTTCAACCAATGGAAATGCCAGCATCACTGTCTCTGTGGAGGTTAATGGCACAATCTACTCAGGTATGTACGGAGTCGGTCGAAAAACACAAGTTTCAGCACTGAAATGATAAAAGCTCTAAAAGTGTTGATGTTTTTGTCACGATGTCTCCTGCTTTCCCACAGGAACCCTGTTTGCCCACAAGTCTGGTGCGGCCCCGGGGCCCGCTGTGTCGGCCGCCGCTGCCTCAGCTTCCTCCGCTGGAACCAGCACTAGCTTTGGCTTCTCTGCACCCCTGGCTCAGACCCTCAGCCCCTCGTCCTCCTCCTCCTCAAAGGGTCCAGGCTCGGCCGAGCCGGCCCCCAGCGGGTCTCCCTAACTCAAGCTGCCCTTTGTACGTGCTCCCCAGGCCTCTCTTCCACCGGGAGACCCCGCATGAATATACAATACAATGAGAAACCGATAAGAATAACAAACTGTTGCACAACAAATACCTCATCAACCCTGTCAACCTCTTGGCTGTCCAATCATGAACACAGAGCCTGAGAATATTATATGACATCACGTGCCCAAACGCACAGCTATGCATTTTATTCAACACACACACACTCACTCACTCACTCACACACACACTCACTACATGACACAAAATCATGCATATATAGACATACATTTTACACACACACACACACACACACACACACACACACACACACACACACACACACACACACACACACACACACACACACGTTAATTCTAATGTACATGCTAAACACAATCAGCTCAGCCAAACCCACTGACAGGTGTAGTCACAACTGAACTTGAAAAGTTTTATCTTAGGACTTTTGTTTGTTTGTTGCCATTTTGTTGTCTTTTTTGATTTTGTGTTTTAGAATGATTTTTTTTGTGTTTTTAGTTTTTTCTCTTTTTACATACCTCAAATCAAGTAACCTGCAGTGGTGTCTTTACCTCAGGAGCTGTAGTATATTTAACCTGAATCAACTTTATTTTTGTATTCTTTTTGACCTAGTTGCAATCAGGGGAAGTCGAGTAACTCACCAGTGGAACCTCGTGTACAGAGCACCCACCTCACAGTGAGCGGCCTCCAACCCGGGCTGCTCAGGTTTCCTTTAACACGCTGTAGCCCCTTGCTGAACTCAAACTGGTGAATCATCAGATGCTGTAGATCAGCACATGAAATACCTCATTTCTCTCAGTCCGCCCTCGCTCCGTTATTGAAAGGCTGGAAGTACAAACCCAGAATTCAACTTCTCCTGTTCCGCACAAGCTGTCTGTAAAAAAAAAAGTTACGCACAAAGTTTGGTAGGGGAGGGGGCAGCAATTCTTTATTCACCCACAACAACAGGCCCAGACCCAGACTCGGAGCTCATTTCTCCACCAGTGCTAAGGAGTTCGGTTTGAGTTTGTTTTTCCTCACATTGCTGTGCGTCCCCTCCCTCCAGCTGCAGCCACAGAGCTGAATGTCAGTCCTGATGGCGTCCTGGTCCACACGTAGTTCTCAGACCTCATACCGGCCTCTCTGCTCTGGAGGGCATCCCTCTCTCTCAGGAAGCGATGTGACCCTGACTGCAAGGAATCACTGTTAATTTAAAGAAAGAGAGAAAAAAAAGGATTTATACCTGAAGAATGCACAAGTCTACATGACTGTTTCAAGAATACCTCATCAGGCTCTCAGAAGGAGAGCTACACTACATACCTCAGACGGCTGCAAAGCCATCAAGACTTGACGCCCCCCTAAACCTGTGATGGAAATCGAACCTGAACTGAAACCGACGTAAACGTACTGACACACTGCTGGTGGTTTTGGGGACAAACAGAACTGGGATGGGCTTTCTATCTCTCTCCTCCTGTATTTACTTGTAGAACTTGTTTTATGCTTGCTTCCATTTTTTTTTTTTTTTCTGTTTTTGTTTTGTTGTGGGAGGGTTCCTCGAACTGTTGTCTGGGAAGAGTGATATATCTGCATCTTTTTCAGGGAAGAGGAAAAGAAGATATTTAGTTCCTCACTGACACGTGTAGATTTGTAGGATTGTTAACAGGTTTCATTGGGTCACGAAACATAATTAACAACCAAGTCATCCTTCAATTTGCCTGCGCACTTCCTCTGAATCGCAGTAAATATTTTCCTATCACGGCAGCGGCAGAACAATATGCATGTGTACAATCATGTGACCAGTGTTTGAACACCTTGGTCCTCTGGTTCACATTAGACTCATCAGGTTATTGCACAGCTAGATACCAAAGACTAGCCCAGTCGCTCCTCTATAATGATCCCTCACAATCCTGCTCCTGCCTGCTGGGGCAGTTCAAGATCCGTTTTGAACTGGAAAAAATGTTGCATCTAATCTCACTTAAATCTGATTTTGAGGATGTTTTTTCCCATTAAATAGGTTAAAAAAATAGTGGTGGTAGGTAAATTAGTTTGTTTCACATGTAATGGCAGTGGTTAATTTTTGGAAAGTTACAAAGGAAATAAGTCCATTTAAAACTGGATTGAAAGTCTCAAAATCTGATTTGGTGATATGTACAGATGGACCTTTTTGTAGACTATTAGCAGATATTTAAGTATTATTATTATTATTATTATTATTATTATCCAGAACAGATGCTGTTGCTTCTCCCTAATTTAACCCCACCCACTGTCTCGGCCAATGACAAAAGACAAGAGGCCCACGAGTCTAATAATCAAAAGACCCACGTCTTCATATTTTTCTCCCTTCAAAGTCAATTCTTAGCATTTTTTAAAAACCATAAAGGATGAAAATAAAATTTCTAGCTTTATCTGTGTTGAATGTGAGGCATTTTACCTGTTTAGAAACCTTTTGAAGCCCAGAGTGATCTGAGGTGGGCAGCCTTGTTTCTTTTTATTAGACTGTATTTTAGCCATTACGTGTCAGGTTTTGCAGTGCAGATCACAGGTTGAGGGTTTGAGGGGTTTTGAGGACGGTGCTGTTTGTCCTCGTGGAGATCCCTTCACAACCCTGTATGACACAGAACTGTATTTTATAAAGGTGAGAATTGTAGATGCTGCCTTAAAAAGTAGTTGCTGGTGAGATCCGGTCCAGTGGAGGCTTCACTCGCTCCGCTGGCTGGGAAAATGTCTTTTCTCTTCAAGCTTAATCCTTTGGAGAGTAATCACTTCTTTTTTCTTCTTTTTTTTTTAAAGGGGAAACAATTCAGTCAGACGTTGGACACCAATTGTCAAAGGAGGGTTTTACTATTTATCTGTGTTGATTTTTTTTTTTTTTTTTTCCTGGTGGACCTTGTTTTTAGTAACAACCAAGCCCAGTGATTTCAGGCTGTTACTAAAACATTTTCTCATTTCTAAGTCCAAGCTTTCTGTTTAATCTGTTCAGTGTAAGCATTGACCATTTGATAATGTAGCTTCACTGCCTTTGTATGTTTGCGAATTTGGTTGCGTGTGTGTGTGTGTGTGTGTGTGTGTGTGGAGACAGGTCCAGTCTACACTGACTACACAGTGTGGATGCTGCTGGTGGTTGCCGTGCTTTTTATATCAATGTGGAGGAAGTGCTTAATGACGTGTTTTTACATCAATGAGAGGAAATTCTCTTCTGCAATAGCCTCCTTCACAACTGAACAGCTCCCAGTTTGTTCAGTGGGAACTTCCCAGTACAGCCGCAGTCATCTTCTGCTGTTTGAAGGGCACTTTGTGTTTTATTGTTAGTGGAGTGGAAGGTGTCGAGTGTTTGGTCGTTCACTTCTCTGACCTCCACGTTTCCACCACCGGACCAGATGTGTGGATGAGTATATATGATATGTTAGACCTGTAACCGTGTGCGCGCGTATCTAATAGCGACCCCACCCCACCCCCTCACCCCCCTACCCCTCGACCTCTTCATACCACAATACCTCAGGGCAGTGGGCTGTATTCACTGTTGCGTTCGATGTTGAAGCTGCATTGGGGGACGAGTACTGACGGAAGCTGCAGTCGCTTCGCTGAATGCTACTTTGGTTTTGGTGTTGCATTTTTTTTCTTTTTTGTTTTTTGTCGTCAGTAACTGCAGGCAAAGTCTCGTCACTCAGGAAGCTGTGAAGTTGGAAGTCTGCAGAACCTTTTGTCTCTCAGATGATTTTTGGAGTTAATTCAGTTTTAAATTGTTTTAAAAAGAAAAAAAAAACTAACCTGATCTGTGTAAAAACAGGCGCATATGCAAGTGGTTATCGAATACCTCATTTATCAATTTTATGTTGTTGTTTTTGGCTTGTACAATGCTCCGTATATTAATTCAACTGTGGGGTTTGTGCATATTTTTGTACTGTTATTATTATTATGGACATGATAATAATGATATTACTGATATTATAGTTTTCTCTTTGATTAAAGTAAACAAAATAGGACAAAACACATGAATGCTTGTAAAAACTGGTTTGTGCTGATTGTATTTAAGAGGAGCACTTTTCCAAAGTGGTTTTCACACATTCAGTTTTGTTCATATTAGTAATATAAAGATATGGTTCTCAGGGCTTTAAACTTGTATGTCATGATAAAGTTTTACTTTATATCTTATTCCTGTGTGTTTGTTTTATTTCTTCCCTGAAATGTCTAGTGCAATGTTTGCTACGATGTGATACTTTCACCGAGATACATTTTTACATCCTTTTAAAGTGGGTTTCATCTTAACTCTGAACTCGCGCTTTCATTTCCACTTTTTCACAGGAAGCCCACAGGTAGTATTTTGGTCACAGGAAATTCAGCCCCAACACTCAAGAGAATTTCTTCAGTCCACACACACCACAAGTCACTCTTACCATAAGGGATTGACTGTCAGTATTTGAATATAACCAAATAACATTTCTCTGTGGCAGCCCCTCAACAACTCGACCCAAACATACCTCTCCCTAATAATTCCCAGAGAACATACCACCATACAGATTATTCAAATCTGTCCAGCTCATCGGCCCCCTCTGGATTTTTTTTTAGCACACTCGAAACAGTGAAGTGATGCTGTTGCTGTTTGCAGTTCCGTTAAAACGATGCATGCATGAGTTGTACTGCTCAGGCCTGAAGAACTGAACCAGTGGATCATTATAGCTTTAATTCCTCTACTTTATTAACAACAAGGTTTTACAATCAACGGTCATCAAGTTCAAACAATACATTTTAAAACAAAGTGCTTAACTGTTACTGAGCTAGTTCAGAAAATGCAGCCATTGTTGAACGTTGTCCCTTCATAAGCTCACAGGTTCGAGCTGCTGCTGCTGCTGCTGCACCAACTTGACACTTGACTCAGTATGAAAAAAAAAGTATGTCTTTACTTTGCACAACAGCATTTCACAACAAGAGTGTGTTACCTTTTATCTGAGTAACACAGGGGTCTAGGCGGAACAAACGATCGCTCAGGCTGTTGTTGTCGACCCAAAGCCTATCAAGCAAGAGTGAGGTAGAGAACAAAACTGGAACATTGCAGCTGGGACAAGTGTGTCCATTCAGAAAAATAATTCACATTGTGGGGAAATGCGTGCAAGAAATGCAAAACACATGCATGTAGATTTCCAGAAGCACTGAAATGAATTATGCAACAATCATTGCAAGACTGAAGGTGCTTTCTACTCTTGTATTAATCTTGTTTCGCTGCGTGTATCGTTACACAACACAGGTTTCCCGCAAGTTGCAGCTATGCTGCATTTCTATGTCTCATATAGTTAAGCATTATTAGATCACAGCCTTTTAAATCACAGAGGGCCACGTGCAGTTTTTCAACCAGTTTCACCAGCTACAATTCTGCAGGTGATCTTCTTGTTTTTGACACAGTAACAAAATTATTTTTCTTTAATTTTCCATTACAAAAATATATTTTAATCAATGTAATAAATAAATAATAAACATTTCTTTCTGGCACCAAATAAAATAAGAAGATCCATCATAACTACGACAGGTACCAACTGGGACCAGCAACATTCACTTGTGAGTAATTGTGTATTGTTATTGTTGTTGTAACAGAAGTGTTGACTAAGTTTAACTGGAGTCATGCTAAAAAAAAATAAAAAAAAACCTTTGTGTAAATATGAAAGGCATCTATATTGGTGAAGCACATATTTATGTGCAGCAACGGCAGTGACATGGCAAAGGACTCAGAAATACTAAAAGGAACATTTTACAATTATGTCAAACTAAATTGAAGAGCAAAGCTAATCATTAAAAAATATTAACAATGAAATGAAATGAAATGATGTCATTAACAGTTGTCACTGCCTTTGACAATGATACTGGTTCTGAAACTTCAAGATGTTTATATATTAACACTAAGTGCAATAAAATCTTAACCCTTAAAATTAAAGCAAATCTTTAAAATTGACAAAGAAGAATTTGTTTTTATCTTAGATTGTTGCACACTGTTGCTGAACATGCACAGACGCTCAGAGAGGATTGGGCTTTAATTCAGTATCATCATGTATCATCTTTGATGGGAATCATATCATACTCTTCATCAGAGCAGGGATCAGACAAAGCCAGAGCAGCGAGCTGGAGAACCGACCTGCGGCCCTGTTCTCCAGACGCAGCTGATACTGGGCCAGGACCTTTATATGGCCCAGCTCCTCAGACTCACATGTGTACATTCCCTGCTGCTCGGCGCTCATGCTGTCGATGAGATGCAGGCACTCCTTACCCTTGGTCCTGCAGGGCTCCAAGCTCTTGCTGTTGTGACGCCAAGAATACTTGGCGTGATTGGACAGCACTGGACACTCGAGGAAGTACTTGGAGTGGTTGGGCACAGTGTCTTCCACCACATTCTTGTCCTTATGTGTGTTAGTGGAGCTGTATCCTGAGAAAACACACTCAGGGTTAGGG
This sequence comes from Trachurus trachurus, assembly GCF_905171665.1. Taxonomy (NCBI): domain Eukaryota; kingdom Metazoa; phylum Chordata; class Actinopteri; order Carangiformes; family Carangidae; genus Trachurus; species Trachurus trachurus. Next base: position 21,748,449 of record NC_139893.1, on the reverse strand, counting down.
AACATTAGCTTTCAGATAGATGTTGATTTAATTTTGTCTGTTCAATCTTTATTCAATCAAACAGGTTTGACAGTAGAGGCAAGGTTCCTGGATCTTCTTCCAGGATGCAGAGTCACAAGAGCGGTTGTATTTGTGTACCTTAAGGGTTTTACCGCTCGTCATCTAATGTGGGAATGGAAGAGACAGAGTCAGCTGCTGACTATCACAAATATGTGTTTAATCAAATGATTATCATATGATGAAGTCTTCACATGCTCTTTTGTGTTTGATGAGGAACCGACTTTGGGCTTTTTGAATCATAAAGGGAAGAATGTCAAATCAAAATGAAGAAATAGTAAAGATAAACTAATAAAATGATAAAAGAGAGGAGCTCTTTGGGAGTAAAACTGAAAATGAAAGTAGAAATAAAATAAATAACCAGAAATAGTTATATCGCCAGGAATAGTCATAGAATAAAACAACATATCAGTAAAACAGATTAACATATATGAATAAATATAAATATAAATAAATACAATTAAATCAAGAAGCAAAAGTTTGGGTCTAAATATCAACAATGTCTTGCCATCAGAGAGATTTGGTTGGCAAAATGAGCTTCATGATATTATTAGAGAGCTGAGACACCACTCCCAAACACACAGAGCTGTTGAAAGTTTACACTGGCAATAACACCAGCAGCTGCAGGTCGAGATGGGAGGGCCTGTTATCAGCAGCTAGCTCACATCAGTTTGCCAGACTGTAAACTGCAGTCTACACAGACGGCAGTTTCTTCCCTCTTTGTATATCTGATTAATGCTGTACCATTAGCCGACAGTATTTTCATTTTATGACCATGGCTATGTGCTGTGTCATACATGTCTGCAAATGTATTCACTGCTGAAGAAGCAGTGTTATAGCCATTAAGACTAGACGCCCCCCTAAACCTGTGATGGAAATCGAACCTGAACTGAAACCGACATAAACAACACACTGCTGGTTGTTTTGGGGACAAACAGAACTGGGATGGGCTTTCTATCTCTCTCCTCCTGTATTTACTTGTTGAACTTGTTTTATGCTTGCTGTCATTTTTTTCTTTCTGTTTTTGTTTTGTTGTGGGAAGGTTCCTCAAACTGTTGTCTGAGAAGAGTGATATATAGGTCGAAGGCTGAAGAGCAGGGGCGGACTGGCCATCTGTACGTTCTGGAGAATACCAGAACGGCCGGTACGGCAGGATGGCCGCCGCCGGCCGCTGCGCAGCCGTCAGTTTTTTTTTTCTCTTGCTGTTGTTCCATGTCCAGACCAATAGGTGGCAACAACGCGCCTGCAGGCACATAGATGCGCAAGCTCACTCGTCACTCAGCCGTTGACGGTGAGAGGTGAGTGTGACGTGTAGCTCAACCAAGGGGGCAGTTGTCGGTCTGAGAAGTGAAGCTCACTTCCGCATTCAAAAAGCTGCAATCCCCCCGGCTGTCGCTGGGGGCTGGCTCCAGAAGGGAGCAACTCCAATTGAGCCCCATGTTAAAATAGCCGATTTTACAGCTTAAAAAAACATATTTACAGCCTGGTACATTTTATTTTTTTGGTCTCAATCGATAGTTTCTACCCCCGCACACACTCTGAGGGGGGTGAATTTTTTTTAAACTCTACCGTTTTACTATTATTAGGTTTAAAGTTCTGGCCAATCAGGGCGCAGAACCGTTGAGTGACAGGTCCGGCGACCGCTGCTACGAGGCCAGTGGGCGGGCTCTCGGCCGGCCAACGGCCGCACCGCTCCAAATATGGCAAGTAGAATCCAACATGGCGCGGCTCAAACCCCCGTAGTAGCGGCACAAAACAGACTCCCCCAAACCAATGGGTGACGTCATGGACGCTACGTCCATTCTTTTTACAGTCTATGAGCTCAACTGGTAAAGCACCTCGTCTTGTAATCAAAAATCTTGCTCCTGTGTGGGATCGAATTGTCAGTGCCCGATCCGTACCCGGAACACGATCCGTTCCAGGACGCTTCTGCGCATGCGCAAGCACATGCGCACTCCCCCCTTCTTTTAGTTTACGGCAGACACCGCGGATATGGATGAAAACAGAGACGTTCTATGAGGAAAAACACAAGCACGGCGCAACGAATTCCCCTCTGTTCTATTTCTGATTAAATTAAATGTAATGTAGACCGATCAGTTAACTGTAAAACATTTATTTATTGATGTAAATGTGGTGATTTCTGCACATACAGACAGCAGCAAGTCAGCGCTGCTCCTCTGACCAGCTCCTCCTTAAGCTTCACTTTTCATTTACACAAACTAATCAATGAGACCATAAATTAATCTGCTCGCTTTCTCCACCGGCATGACGACGTCTGGGTGACCGGTCGATCACCTCAGCCGGCCGGCTGCTGCCTCTGAGATGAGCCGAGCAGCGAGCTAACGTTAGCTCCCGGTGGCTACTCCCAGCTCTGCTCCCAGCTAGCTCTGCACTTCTCCCAAAACCGGAGCAAACTTCCAAACAGATGTCAGTTGGATAAACTGATCACAGATATTAGGACTCTAAACTGTGACTTTCTCGCATGAAAAAATATTTAAAATTAATAAAGTGACGTTTTAACAACGCTACGGCGGACTTTTAGCTGCTCTACTGCTAGGCTATCAGTTAGCATAGCTTTGAAGCTAATGCCGTAAAACGGCGCATGCGCAGAAGCGCTGGAACGGATCGTGTTCCGGGTACGGATCGGGCACTGACACGAATCCCTCCATAACCATAGATATAGAAACATAGGCTGTATTCGAAACCGCATACTATACTGCTAGTACGTACTGATTTGGCCAAAATGTAGTATGTAGTATGCAGTATGCGAACAAAAGCAAAATCTGCAGTATGCGAAAAGTTCCCGGATGTCGTACTGATTCGGGAAATATTTCCAGTATGCATCTGACCAGTCTACATCGCCTACTGTATCCCACAATGCAATGCTCCCCTGACGTCCTAACGTAACCAGAGCGTAACCAAAGACAGTAGTGTAGCCGTGTACCGTAACTATAGTTTAATAAAATAAAACTTAATGCAGACTGATCGGTTCATTGTAAAATATTTATTTATTTTTTGTAAATGTGGTGATTTCTGTACGTAACGTTAGGCTCCAGAGCCCCGAGGCAGCGCTGCTCACACACAAGAAGCTTCACTTTACATTCAAACAAACTAATGCTACTGCCACAATTGAGATTTCATCAATGAGACCAACATTTTTCTCCTAAAAATAATTTAACCAGCCGGTGGTAAACCTTTAAAAACCTGCGGGTAAGTTAATTAGCGATGGTTTTCTCCTCCGGAATGACGTCGTAGTGCTGGCCGGCCGAGCACGTCAGGAGCCGGGCTGCTGCCTCTGTGATGTCCCGGTCGCTGCGGAGCTTCACTTCTCCGAAAAACATCGGATCAAACTTTTAAACAGCCGTGATTTGGATAAACTGGCCGTATATTTGGGGTCTTAACAGTTACTTTCTCGCATGAAAAAATATTAAAACTTAAAAAAGTTACATAATTACAGCGCTAGAGCGAGAAATAAAACAGCTTTTAGCCTGTTTTACAGCTGCTGCTACCGGTTGCCGTGAAATGCATTCTGGGAAACTCGTATACTGCATACTGCGATGATAACGGTGTCGGTCTGCTGAAGCAGCATACTGAATCCCACATTCAGTATGCAGTATACAGTACATATAACGCAGTATGTAGTAAGCAGTACGGTAGTATGCGGTTTCGAAAACAGCCATAGATGCCGCGTTCCATACTGCCGAACTGCGCCACCATGCGTCTGCTGGCCGCCATGTTGTGCAGGGCATAAGTTCTAAAGGACTGACGTTCTAAACGTTGTAACCATGGTTGTAACCCCAGATTTTGATTAAATCTATTCACAGGCGTCATTTACGCTGGGGACGTTAACTACATTATCATAGAAGCAGCTGAAACACTGAGCACGGCGCAGAGCTTCCTGTACGCCGGAGCCAACTCGCAACAATGTAGCTTCAATTAAGTAGTTCTCAGACTCTTTCTGTCATCTCCCGCTTTGCACGAAGAGGGATTTCAAGACGCACCACGGTGATATGCTTAATGTTTGGGTGCAACAAAATCCCTATACAAAATCAACATCTAACCTGCATCTGCATCTGGTGCGCATCTGCTGTTTCTCTCGCGCTTGCTCACTCGCTCACTCTTGATCCGCATATAAATTAATATTGTATAAAAAATAAAAAAGGAAAACACACAGACACGCAAATTGAAATGACCAAACTGTAGTGTAGTCTATCAATTCAGTGACCTAGAGCTGTAGACCTGTAGATATTCCCAAATAAATTTAAATCAAACGCAACTGGACTTGGTTATTTTGTCTAGGAAGACGTTTCACCTCTCATCCAAGAGGCTTCATCAGTTCATGTACGCATCAGACTGATGAAGCCTCTTGGACCAGGACAAATGACCTGGACAAATGAGAATATTCACAGGCTTTAGACGTTCTGTGTCCTGCACAATATGGCGGCCCCGCTGACGTATCGCCAGATATAGAACGCGGCATCTACGTTTATCTATGTCCATAACCGTCTGAGTTTGGATAATGCATTTTCTTTCCCCATCATTATGATCACTCTGTCAAAGTTAAAGCGTTAACGCGAAATGCTTTTAACGCTTTTACGCTTCGACTAGCAATTGTTTTTTTTTGTTTTTTTTCCCCCAATCGCCTGTTCATTCAGCCTGGGGAGGGAGATGAGAGGGGGGAGGCTGCTCTCCCTCTGTCAGCTGATTTTGTAATACCATGAATGGAAAGCATAAGAAACGTCCAGATCTGGATGTTCCTTATGCTTTCCATTCATATTGCTGTTATTTCAAGCAATAGCCTATATATATATATATATATATATATATATATATATATATATATATATATATATATATATATATATATATATATATATATATATATATATATATATATATATATACATACACACACACACATATATATATATATATATATATATATATATATATATATATAATGTGTGGCCTCTCTCTGTCAAAAACGCCAGGGCCTATTTTCTGTCCCAGTCCGCCACTGCTGAAGATCTTAAAGAGGAACTATGCAAGATTTCCATCTTAACTATGCTACATTTTTACCTTAATTAAACAGCTTCGGAGAAACTGTGATGTTTAAATAAATTACTTGTAACTTGTTATGGGGAGAATGGAGGCTCTATGCCGTCAACGTAGTGACTTTTGGCCAAAAAACAACATTGCAAGATCGCCGCCACCCTGGTGTCCCAACTCTTGTCCCCGTAACTTGTAATTTCTTGTTTATGACAGATAAGCCTACACAAATATACACGTCATAACATTGTATATGATATCTAACCTTATCAACCGCTGGACTTGCATAGTTCCCCTTTCAGAGAAAAGGCAGATTAACGTTTAACAAAATTTCTAGGTAGTTGGAGTTGCATTCAGAGTTTCTCAGTTTCAGGAAGGAACTAGTGGTGTGTATCTACAGATCTGACACTAAGCTCATCAGTCAGAGTCAGGACAAGCTGTAGTTTTGTACATTAGCTTAGCTTAGCATAAAGACTGAAAACAGGCCGCTGCACAAACAGTGACCTAATTACGATATGCCTGGCTTATTGGCTTGGAGTAGCACATTTTCTAATGTTATATCAAATGATAAACAAGTGAAATAATACTCAGAACTGTTTGAATGTTGTGTGGACGTGCCTGCAGTTCACATACAACTACCGCAAAGCTGTGTGTTAACCCACAGGAAACACTGGGTTGTCTGATCAGATGATCAGAAGTGGAAACTTTTATAAACACACTGGCCACGGTTACATGATGTTTTTTAATTCAGAATTAAATTATTTTTATTTGGAATTAAAGCTCTCATGTAAACTTGGCCACTGTATTGAGACGGTACATCAAATCTTTCAGTTGCCTCTGAACACACAGATATTCTCATACCTTTTTTGGGTTGATCTCGGCAGATGCTGTGGTTCCCTGAGGACACGTTCTGCAGAGTGTCACTGTCCGAGGGAAAAGAGACCTCAGTTAGAAAAGTCTGCTGCTACCATGTAACAGCAAGCACAGAAGTTATCCACCACCACCACCTTTATACACACCCCAGGTATAACCATTACCTCCGATGTTAGCGGCCCATTTTAGTACATCTGACACTATTCTACGAGTACTCGGCACAGCATTGTATGAGATAGAGTACAATAGGTCAATACTTTAGGCCACAAGTCTCTCGCTCATCTTTGAGGCCTTACATGGTCTTGATCCTAAAAACCTTAACCTGGTATGTCCCCTCTCTACCAGTGAGATCTGCTGGTGGGAGTTCTAGGAGAGCCCCCACTTTGCTTCCAAAAAAATCCCTCCTGAAAATGTTTTGCCACGGCGTTAAGAAAAGTTTGACTTGGGTTGTTTTTCTCTCTGAAATGTGTTAACTTAAAAGTCCTTTATTGTAACATCGGGGACATCAACGCATTCCGACGCAGTGTTCACAGTCACACTAGTGCAGGTTTCACACTAGTGCAGGTTTCACTTCTGTTATTTTGTTTGCAAATCGATTTGTAGCTTTGTTAAGAAAAGCAGCATAATGCACCAACAGTATCTTGTTACCATTTTTATTTGTAGAATTTTTTCTAGCACCGTGTACCGTGTACCGGTATATGTAATACTATTGCTCCATTTAAATTACTTGTATGTGACTGCTCCTGATTATTGTAAAATAAAAACCGTTATCAGCGTGCAGTGCACTTCTCTAATAAAATGTCTTGTACATTTCAACACTATTAAGTCGACAATTTAAGTAATAGGACGTTTCACATAAATTCACAAAGTAAAATTCTTCACTCCGATCACTTGACTGTACAACCAGTTTAAACTTTGTTCCTGTTCACACCTTTGGGCAGAGCAAGACCCCCCACCCATTTCCAGTTATGAGTGAGTGTGTGATGTGTGAACATGTCATCTATGTGACTCACCTCACAACCATTTCCTCTTTGCAGAGGTGTGGAGCAAAGCAAGTGAATCAGGCTTAATGTTGCAAATCAAAATGATCATATCAGTGTCATCATCAGTGTGATGTGTGTAGGTGCATGCAGCTGAATGCGGTCGGTTCTGTTAGTGTTGATGAACCAGTAGTGGAAAGTTCACTCACACATACACACACACACTCACACTCACAGCAAGAAGCTTCTGGGTTTGATCCCTGGGCCTGGTACCTTTCTGTGTTCAAGTGTGCATTTTCTCCCTTTACTAGATAATTGAAGACTCTAAAACTAAACTTTTATGTTTCCTTATAATTTTATACAGATTTTGTTACTGTATCCTTAATAATATTGTTAGCCTAAATTATTTTATTCTCCTAATTATCTTATCTGTATATTTTATTCTATTCTATTGAAGCTGCGACACAATAATTTCCCGCAAAGGATTAATAAAGTACTATACTTCTATTCTATTCTAAAGCCCCCGTGGTGTAAATGTGAGTGTGTGAAGTTGTTTGTGTGTGTAAATTGACCCTGTGATCATATGGCAACCTCTCCCTATGTCAGACAACTCACTGTAAAGACGAACATGTTATCACTCTGTGATACTTTCTTCTAATAAGCCTTGTTCCCAATGATAGCACATTTGGGCTGCTGTCCATCACACACAGTGAGCTTCATAGGTCAGATCAGTTCACAAAGTGATTTCAGTCAAGTGACCGTGTTTGTCCAGAACTTGTGACGTTCACATGCTCAGTGTTTATTGGGTTATTTCTAACCAGCAGTCAGGTTATCACTTAATGTCCTTCTACTATTAAACGTGTGTTTTTGTTTGTTGTTGGCTTGATGCCTTTGAGCATGTGGTGCAGCAACAGCTGATGGCGTCACGTGTTTTGGGGAAAACTAAGCAGCTTTGGAAGCAAAACAAAGATACTAGCTGGCTCTACTGAAACTGAACATGGAAATTAAACTGTCCTTTATATCAGTTATTTACAATTACAGTGAGGTGTGGGAGGATCTACATTTCTACACTCTGCAAACTAAGTTATGCTCAACCGAACCCTCTAAAGGCATACAAAAGATAAATTAGATCATAATAACTTAAAATGTCATAATGTCAAAAGTTTGAGAGCAGGCCAGCTGTGACAAGACCACAAAAACAACCAGCCAGATCAGAACCGGAAACATTGTGGTAACATGAGTTTCTTTACAACGGATGTGACTCTTATCTTGATAAGAGAGTTGGCAGGATATTACAGTACACCATAACTCTGACGAAACAGCACTCTTGACGTTGTACCAGTGCCAGATTATGACACACTGTACACACCTTACCACCGTACTTCTGACTGAACCTGTCTTAAACCTGTACATGAGTTATTGTGTAGTTTCTCTGATGTCCAGTGTCTATACCAGCCGATCCCAGTTTTGGTTTCATCATCATGTACTCGAGAGCATGCATGTGACACAATAAATACACATCCGTGCTGCCAGTTACACAGCAATGCTGCAATACAGGCACATAACAGGAAGAGTGGATCAAAACGAAACACTATTTTAAGTATTTAAAGTGCTATTTCACCTCAAACGTCACCTTTAAAGTTAAGTATTTAAAAAAAATAATAAAAGTAAAATAAAGGTTCCAGGTCCATAAAGCTCAGTGGTCTTACTGTGTCTCTGGGGAGCAGTGGGTCCCGTTCCAGCCGCAGTAGGGATCTCTGGCTAAGACACAATCCTCACAGCTGCTTCCATACTTTTCACAATTTGCCACATTCAGCTGGGCCAGTTCACTTTTGGAGCTCACATACAGTTTCTTCTGCAATGATACACAGACAGCACACATTGCACTGGAACATTCATACACAAGCATCTTGGGAAATGTACAGATTTCAGCTGAAATTTGTTCTTCTTTAAGAAATACTACAAGTTTTTTTGTTTTTTGTTTGACTACTCATGGGCAGAAGGGTTGTGTAGGCAGGACTGTGTTACTCACCGAGGGTGGGTGAAGGATCATGTTGAGGATGTTGTCTTTGTGGTTGAATGGATGATACTCAGCAATGACTAAACTCTGATTTTCCGCCATTATCACCTTATGAATCCCCCCGTTATCTGTTTCGAGACATAACAGTGGGATGTGTCAAGGCAGTAATCTCCCCCACCCCTTTGTCTCTCATCTCATATGACTCCTACAACAAAGTCTAGCACATTTTTGATTGAAAAAACTTATATTAATCTTACATCCGGTAAATACTAATGTAGCTGACCAAGCTGTCTTTCAATGTCTGGATGAAGTCTCTGTGGTTTGGAGATGTAAAGCAGCCTGTTCATGTTGGACTGTGTTAGACGTTTATTACCAAGATTTATTTGACTTTACCACTTAATGTGTCATCATACATCAGTCTTGCAGCAAGTACTCACAGTGTGAGTTTGAACTAATGACACGTGGGTTGTTTTATATATAAATATACACTCATGTATCATCTGACTTCTCCTTTGACGACCTTTACTCCTCTGCTAGTGAGAACTTTAAGTTCATAGACTGATTTGAAAAAAAAGAGCAGTATTAGCTTAAGCAGCCGGTGGCCAAATTTGGTTTGAATTTTCACTTCCTATTTCTCATACTATCAGATAAGAATTTAAAAAAGAAATAATGTGTATGTGATGTTCTGATACTGCTTGTGGTGTCTGGGCTGTGACTTGATTAAGTCAATATTTAATTTCCAACGAAACAGAAAGGAAGCCATGGGGAACAACACCAGACCTTCACGCAACTTTAGTGTGATAGCCATGTTTGGTATCACTGTATCACATGACACACACTGACCCAGTTCCCCCATATTCAGTCATTACAAAAAGGCTGTAGAAAAGTGCAAGACCCAAACTGTAACTTGGAATTATCAGAAGTTGACTTTTTAAAATAAAGGTTTAGAGGGGTCGTATCATTTAATGATTTTAGGTCATTTCATTGTGAAAAGGTCACCCCACTCAGCCAAAGGAAATTTCAAAAGGCACAAGCTAACCCACGAGGCTAATGTTAGGTCATGTTGTCAAGGTTTTCTTCGTACAGCTGTGGTTAAACAGCTCCAGGGCCAACATTGTTAGCTGCTCCCTCAGCACCCGCTACATGGACTACAGAGTTCATGTAGCGGGTGCGGAGGTTTCAGGATTACATTTTGCTCTAAATTACGGCAGCTTGGCCATTACTCAGATCTCTTTCTGGGAGTGGTCACCAAGGACAAAACTATTTAAAGGAACCTAAAATACATACAGTGAACTATTCTTGTTTCTTCCTTATTCATATTGTTGTTTTACTCACTCAGTGACAGAAACAGAACTGTATGGTGACTGTTCTGCTTGCTCTGGGAACCGTCAGCATAGATGTGAGTGTAGAGGTGGTGATTCAAAAGAAGAGGGCCTGACTTGTGCACAGGCTGGATCCAGTCTTCTATATCTGAAGACTCCTCAATCGACCTAATGGTCTTTAAATCAGTCAGTGTGCTGTCCCCAATACACTGAAGAAAAAAACATGGTGTTTTGGTTTTGGTTGCACATCAGCTGACCACGTTCACTTACTGACAACCATGACATGCACTGTACCTTCCTAGGCCTGACAACTGTGTTATCAGCGCTGGACCCTTTAAATGGGGAGGTCATGAAGACGTGGTCAATATCTCGTATGGTGTAGACGCACACAGCACTCATACCCCTGTGGAGAGACACAGATGTCAGCAGATCTGCACGGAAACATCTGTAGCAACAAGACACTGCTCAGAGGTCAGTTAGCCCATAATAGTGAAAACAAAACAACTCAGCACACAGACTTCATTTCGAAAAGAAGAACTGCAAACACTGTCTCAAGAGGACCCACACGGAATAACCTATAGGTTTTAATATAGGTTTGAATATACAGTATGTGACATACATAAAATTGGCCGTTTTCATATATACGCATATATGCTAATATATATGGTGCATATATACCTATAATAAAACCTATAGGTTCTTTCCGTGTGGGGAGGCAAGAAAACAAGTGTCACCTGACCACACGGAGGAAAAGAATATTTTAATGACACACAATCCATATTTTTATTTTACATGAATCATGGTGGTTTGTGGTTGTGGACTAAAGTGTGGTTGGTCCGACTCATGACAAGTCAGTTTGACTGTTTTGCATTAAGACAAACAACAGATGAGCAAAGTCATTCTGGTTTTTACAGCCTTCAGTGTCATGGACAAACACTCCATGACTAAGTACTTACAAGCTGTGTCTCAATTCAGAGGCTGCAGCCACTAAATTGAGACACAGCTACATTGTACTGCACTTCCTGTAACCTTTGAGACATCCCCTGCCATCTTGACCCAAACTCTATTACATTTAATCAAAGTAGCGGTGTTCTTAGTTGAGTAAAACCTTACAATATTCTTCCAACTGTTGCCTATATACAGAAGTGAGGATGGAGTCCTACCACTCATTTGTGAAGAGGGCATAAACCCTGGTGTCTTGCCATCGCTCTGCGTGTACAGTGGCAACATCTACCAGATTAGAGAAATGCTGTATATGGTTTCCACAGACGAGCCTGGCATTCATCTGGGACGTCCACTTGAACTGCAGGTTGTTCTTTGGACCACCTTTATCTGCCTAAAAGTAAAGCAAAATCATATGATCAATCACTGGGTCATAATGCCTTAGTTTGTAGATATTGTTTTTTTGGCTACAGTTGGTATTTACAGTGGTTACTTCATGCACATATCTGATGGTGGAAATTATCTTTTATTCATATGCTAACCAAATATATGTGAATAAATGTGTGCATTTAATCCTATAAATAATCAGACCTTACCATGCAAACCTGGCTCACAAAGGGGAGCCACCTTTGACTCTGCATGTCCGTGTCACTGTGTTTCTCTTTATAAAAGGCATACACTTTGTCCTGTAGGGGCTCGTCTCTCCGTCTGCTGAGCACTAAACCCACATAATGTTGCTCTGAAAGACAGACAAACAAAGCCATTACTTACGTCTACAGCCTTGGGACATAATGAACTGACTAAATGAAAACCATTTAAATAAAGAAAAGTTTTAAGCCATACAGGAGTAGGCTACCTTTGTCATGTTTTGAAGGTCCAATTCTGCTTTGTCCAAACTTGTGGATGCCATGATACCCATGTGATTCAGAGGACGTAACGTACAGGTCTGCACTGTCTGCTGACTCTGCAAAAACACAACACACGATTTCAAGTTTTAAGGTGTGACAGACACATATTTCATCCAACTCTGCATCTAGTCTGCAGCACCTGCCTGACAGTTGACACATTTTACACAAAATCTGTGGAATTTTGTGGACTTTCTATCCTGGTGAAGTATAGAAAGGAATCTGTTTACAGTAAAAACTCCCAAACTCACCAACAAAAGCTGACGGGGAACCATCCTTTATGAGAAATGTCTTTATGCTTTCTTTTATGCTCATTATGCTTGGAGAGGGGTTGTCTGAAGGTGACTGCGATGTTAAACCCTACAAAATACAAACAAACAAAAAAAACACAACTTAAAAATGCCCAAGATAGCACAAGAACCATGTAGCCACCTATGTTGACCTTAGAAAAGAAATCCATCTTGAAATAAAAAGTGTCTGATGTATTTACTGTAGTTCACAACTGCATTTGGGCTTCATTTCAAATAAACCAAACAGAGAAGTGGGCACAGTAAGCAGAACAAAACACCATCCCCATTCTCAGTAACACATCTGCCGTACAGTTCTAAAGTATCTTACCACAAAACAGCACACTGTGTCCCTGGCATTGGCATTGCTTCCACACACAAACGCCTCGTTGGTGTCCTGTCTTTTGTGGACCACCGTGGTATCATAGCGCCCAACCTGAACGAGACGAAGAAGCAGATCAGTAATCTCTCCACGGTCATCAACAATCATTCAGTTTGTTGTTGTCATTTTATTCTGCTCACCGTTTGTGACCCATCGCCCTTGCATTTGCTCCACAAAATATTTTTCTGAGTAACCTGTGAAGGGAGGTAATGGGGGTCATTGCTTTGCTCTATATTTCTGTTAAGTATTATTTCAATGCATTCAGTGTCACTCACTTCCTTCGGAGGGTTCAGAGAGAAGTTGAACGAATACAGGTGAGCATGTCCAAAAGCTGTAACAGCATCCGGCTGGTCTTGATGGAGAATCTGTACAGGTGCATCGTTTCCATGTATCGTTAACCTTTTAACTGGAGTCTCTGCAGGTAAACAGAATACATGAAAAACAAGGCTGAGTGTGTGCACTAGATATCCACTCTGAGGACCGGGTGTCCCCAGAGGATGAACTCTAGGTACCCTCTGAGTTTTCCACTGGTGCCACCAACAGGCCAAAGTTGTCAAGGGTACAGTGAAATATCTTAACATTGATTTGATGAATTGTTACAAAGTTTTGTACATTGAACAATAAACTTTGCTGATGCCTTGATTTTTTCCCAAATGTCTCAACAACTCTTAGGTGGATCACAATACCATTTAGTTAGACTTCAGGTGAGTCTTTCTTATTTGAGCCTGTAAGCTCCTCAAAACTAGTGTTTCAACTGTTGTCACCAGAAAAAATGCAATCCTCAAAGTATTTTCAGAAGGATCGATGAGTTGACAACTAGTGTCCCACTAAGCTTCCTAAATCAGCAGTATAAAAGAAGTGCAGTCAGCAGTGTGGATATGGGAGACTGCATGTGAGTGCTGACACCTGGATCTGAATATGAAAGCAAAATTGCTCTACGAGCTAAATAAGTGTTTCAAAATTAAAAGTCGGGCCAATATCAACCAAATGTTTTCACAGGAAAAGCAGAAAACTTAAGACATTACAAACAACTGCACCCTGATAATTGTGCAGTTAAATTAAAGAGGATCTATGCAGGTTGTTTACCCTAATTAAACAGCTTTGGAGTAATTGTGATGGTTAAACAAATTACTTTTAATTTGTTACGAGGGAGAATGGAGGCTCTCTGCCTTCCACGTAGCGTCTCTTGGCCGAAAACCAACCTTGTTGTGGCAGCACCATGACGCAAACGCACCCGGTAACCCTTAATCTCTTGTTTATGATGTGATGATGTATAAGACCCCACAAATATAATCATAAAGTGTTTATGATAAATAATGTTATCCACCGCTCCAAGGATTGATTCCTTGCTGACTTCGTTGAAAACAAATACCAACGGCCAGGAGAAGGGTTAGCAAAACAGTCGAAAAAACGACCGGACTTGCATACAGTAGTTCCCCTTTAAATTAAGCCATTATTATTTTTATTTACCATTATGTTTATTTACACACTTCAATTATAATGTGATATTGTCAAAATGTCTGTTGTGAAAAAAGTCCATGATGAAATCATCTTTCCTGAAGGTCGACTAAAACTGTAGTAATCGATTCCTCCTCCTGGCATCACAATCTAAAGTCCTTGACAAGTCCAAAAGTGTTCTTTATTAGGCTTGGATCTGCTGATGTTACTGCCCAACAAGCACTCTGCTGATGAAACTAAGACGCAGTGCAGAGCAGCAGTCCTGTACAGAAATAGCCAGGCAGTATGCACACCATTGATCTTAAGCTTTTCAAACAAATAACAAGAAATACAGTTGGCTGACAAAGGTAAATCAACAGAAACAACTTCAACCCTGTTCAATACATATGATTCAAATCTTTGTCATATAGGCTACATTTAATCACTCAGCAAGCTCAACCAAGGCTTATTTTTTAATTATCATCTATCCAAACTCAATAAAAATCCACAATGACAATTTGAAAACATGTGATTTTTTTTCTTTGCAAATTTAAAGATTTTAAATATTACTTTGTGAGGCCAAAGTATTTAAAAATTGAATGTGTAATAATTGTCAAGGGAAAACAACAAACAAATCTGAGTTTCTGATGCTTTTCTTTGTAGAAACATGACCTCCTATTAATTTGTCATCACTCACTGCATTAACCAGAAGCCATTATTTTAAGCATTTGAAGTAAATGCTCTTAGCCTAATTACAGTCCTTTAACAACATTTTATTCTATTTTTCTAATTTGTGATGTTTTTTTATCCTCAGTATCATCTATTTCTTATTAGCAGATATCCCAGAACTTTAATTAGTTAGGTACTTCCCATTTTTGTTTCTCCTAACTCGATGGTTTACCAATAACTTCTGCTTCTGCTTCCTATTACGGTACATTAACAATGCATTAAATTCCTCCTCAAATTCATTATTTGAATGAATGAAGTATTCAGTCAAAGTTCGTTTAACGTATACGTACTCAAACATTGTGGGGCAGTTTCCATTCCGGTGCATTCATGTATAAGCAAATGCATGTGAGAAAAAAGCTAGATGTCTCTTACCTTTGACTGAGAATATTATCCTCGGTGAGTGCGTCGAGTCACCCTCGATCAAAGTATGGAGGCATGACAATAATAAAAACGCCGTCAAAAATGAGCGTAACATCTTCATCGGCCGTCTCTCCATCTTTCAGTCTTGCTTGAGTTTGAGTTGTGCCGGTCGCGTCAATGAAATGCTGCATAGTGCATACCCTCTAGATACGGAAACAGAGGACAGGCGGAACACACCATATTTGGATCATTAATATAACATCAAAACAGCAGATCTTGTTATATCTAGAGAACGACATAAAAAGCTACTTAAGAAAAGTAAATTTAAAGTAATTTGGATATAAGTAAGTAATATAAGTCTTGCACTCTCACGTTCAAAAGGATTGAAGAAAAAAAAACATTTCTGACAGCACTTCCTCTTCCCAAAACAGTTCATCAGTTTATTTTCATAAATTTAAGCTTAGGCTTGTGCCATACATATACAGTAGCTATTATTCCCAAAGGGAATATGGGGTCTAATTCCCTTTATGGATTAATAATAAGTAATTATCCAGCAGATGGTGGTGTTGCACCATTGCTAAATGGAACACATGAATGGATAGGGTCAAAGATAGGCTACTAAACCGTCTTTGATAGGATGTACCACAATACAAGTGAATGCTATTTGGGCTACTTCAAATGCTGGTCTCGGTCTCCACTCACAAGAAAACACGCTATTATTAAAGTCGTGTCATCTACAAACTTTGATGACTGAACTGAACCATAGATGAACTGAACACAAGTCTATGAACACAACACGAGCCATCAGCTCCAACGTTCTACCGTTTCCATGGTGAACAAGAAGAGCTCTGTTAGCTTTAGCTAGAGAGCCAAATTTGGACAATATCACACGTACCAGTGCAACGCTGTTTTCAACCACTACAGCATTTTTAAAACTTAATTCCACACATTTCCCGGGTTATTTAACGTTAATTAAACCAAATCCATGGTTTACCATTAGGCCCAGAATTACATGGTGTCAACAGTCCACTTGTAAAAGTTATAGGTCGATAAATTGATGATAGCCCCGCCCCCGTCTGGTTACTTTAGAATAAATGAAAACGTGTCTTACTTTAATGGTTGTTGACCAAAGCATGAACTCAGTGGTTCAGCAGTAGCCTAATTGATTCCCAGTGATTCACTTTTCCAAGAATTCCTTCTCCACAGCTTTACTTTGGTCAGGTCACCTTTCGTCCAGGTCGGTCCAAAACAAATGTCGTGCCCCTACGTCAACGTACGTGCGTGTGATATTCAGGGGTCTTAGCAAAATTACCGCTACGGAGCGGATAAAAGCGTAAAAATGTGTATATGTATGATGTTTAACAAATACTTTTAGCCTAGGAGCCCTGAAACATTTTTCTGTAAAATATAATATTACAAAATCATCATTATCAATGAAATATTTCCATAACACCTGCTATTTTTAAGCCTCTAAGCATAAAATGATAAAAATAAAAATAAAAATAAGAATAGCCTACTCACAAAATGCGTGCGTGCGTGCGTGCGTGCGTGTGCGTGTGCGTGTGTGTGTGTGTGTGTGAGGACTTTGTGAAGATTCGACTGTCATACAGCGGTGAGAAGGGGTGTGTGTGTGTGTGTGTGTGTGTGTGTGTGTGTGTTTATTACGGCTATGTGTGTATATTAGCCTACATATTAGCTTTATGTTAAAATCGAGAAAGAAAAAAAAACTTTCCCCCCCCTCATCAATCTACACCCAGCCCCCCTTAAAGTGGAGGTGAAGCCAGCCAATTTAACATAATTCATTAAATGGATTTCCAGTGTGCTTAAACTTAGACAAACTAACACATGAAACACAAGCATTTAGGAGAAAATGCGAGTTGAAAATTGCATTTTTTAGCTTGTGCGCCGCCATCTTGTCGTTCGACTGTCCGTGACGTCACGGTGTTGGTTGCCTCTGCTGGCTGACAGCCACAGACAGTGAAAGTGAATGACATAGCTACAGACAGAGACGGTAAAACATGAAACTGTGTAGGCACTGGATTAGAACAGACACAGAGGAGACCACCACTGTGTTGCTCCTTCTGTGAACTAGTTTTACAGTGTTAAAAACTAGAAAAAAAACCTCTGTTTTCATTAACTGCCGCTAAGGAGCCGCCGCAGCAGCGGAGCTGTTATCAAGACTCCTCTGCTGATCTGGTGTGATCATTTCTTACAGCATGTTTACATCAGTCTGGATGTGATCCAGAGGAAAATTCTGATCAACTCTGAAAGTTGATCATTCATCGGATCAACCGACAACAACCTGACGTTACTCCGACAGTTTTCAGTTTAGCTGCCACAGCCCGTCCTCCCCCGACCGGCCCACGTTCACACCGTGATAAGCATCAGTCACCGCGGGGAGAGAGAGGCTGGACCCTCCGCTAGTCCGCTCACACACCGAGGGATCACCCACACACACACACACACACACACACACACACACACACACACACACACACACACACACACACACACACACACACACACACACATATTTTTAGCTTTATATTAAAAGCGAGAAAGAAAAAATCAATCTACACCCAGCCCCCCTTAATGACAGCACAAACCCAGAATTTTAGAAATGTTTGCAATTTAACAAAGATAGAAAAAAATAAATATCACCTGAACATTCAGACCCTTTGCTGTGATGCTCATGTATTCCATTTATGAGCTGTCAACTTATTTTATTTATCTTTGAGCCTAACTGTGTTAAAATAAATAGTTTGGACGTGATTTGAAAGACACACCAGGCTAATACAGCTCATTTGCATAGGCTATCTGAGCAAAGTGAGATCCATGAGGTCAAAGGAACTGCCCCAAGAGCTCAATTGTAGCAAGGCATATATCTGGGCAAGGCTACAAAAAGAAAATCGATCATCCTTAAATTTTCAGGCTGCTATTATGGGTGGCATGGTCGTGCAGTGGTTAGCACTGTCACCTCACAGCAAGGGGGTTCTGGGTTCGAACCGACCGGCTGCGGCTGGGGCCCTCCTCTCGTCAGTGAAGTGAGAGGCTCCAGCTCACCCGTGACCCTAGTGCAGGATAAGCGGTGGTCAGTGAATGACATATGAAAGGTTTGAATTTGCAAACAACCACCTAAAGGTTGTGAGCTATGGTTGTGAGTAACTCTACGCAGCCTTTCATGTGAGCTTTCATTGCTCCACTCTGCTGTATAGCCCAGATTGGTGGAGGCTGCAGCAATGGCTCATCTTCTGAGCCATCTTCTGTAACTTTATCCCTTCTCCCAAAAGGATCTCTGCAGCTCAGTTTTTGTTTTGTTTTGGGGGTTCTTTGTTACCTTTCTAACCAACTCTCACCAACTCCGCCAACTGTTAAGTTTGACTGGATGGCCAGCTCTACAAAGAGTCCTGGTTGACCCAAACCTTTGATGGAGGCTACTGTGCTCTTACAAATAATAAGTGCAGCAGGCTTCTTTTGTAGCCTTGTGTCTTGCTCCAATTATGTCTCTGTATTTACCGCAGATGCATCTGTGCAGTTGCAACTGTCAAGAGTTACAAGATCTTCATCCAAATCATCCAACAAAGGATTGCCCATTCTAGTAGATTATCAATTTATTACATTCATTAACTTCATTTAATTTATAATAATTTATAATAAATTTAGAATGATAAGGTTCCAGTGCTTATACCCCTTCCAGATGCTTTTGTGTCTTTGCACAACTAATCCATAATGATACTGTAATGCATGTTTTATACACATCATTTGGAAGGTTACTGGTCAGTGCACAAATTAAAAGCAGATTCAGGTTATACAATGGCCTAAAAAGAGCAAATTATCTACGAAAAATGACATTTTTCATCATATAATTTGATCAAGAGAATATGGTTATTTTTATGGATATTTCAAAAAATTCTGGTGGGCTCCTAATCGTATAGTAGGTACTGACGTAGCCTTGTGCCAAATTTCACGTTTTGTCCGCTCCGTAACGGTAAGCCCAAAAAAGTGTGCTAAGCCCCCCGACTAATTCATCATTAGCTCCAGAGCTAAATCTGGCATATTTACAAGTTTTTTGTATATGTTCATCGTGATTATGCAAAATCTAGTTACAATAAATGAAAAACTTTGATTAAATTAATCCAAGCAGTTTATAGCCATTTATTTACCACAGGTAGGCTGTAGTCAAAGATAGCCTATAGGCCATTATAAACCGTCTTTGCCGCAGTTTTAGGGCATCTGGGATTTTGAACCCTGACCTTGCTGTCCCCAGAGAAAATGATAGCTACTGATTGCATTTAGGCTACTGGTGGAATGATACTGAGTTGTTTTCCCTCTAATAAACCACACTTCAATCAATCATTAGCCTACCAAATATTGCCAAATGAATGATCTGAAATCATATTAATTAATTCCACAGGTGTTACAGCATTAGCCAAATTCGAGTTATGCATGTTTGTGTTAAGTTGATGTAAATAATACAGGTTTAAAAGTATAAACCTGAAACAGATCAACACATTTTATTTTATTTTATTTTTTGGCAGCAGGAGCATTGCACTGCTTAGACCCCTGGGCCCCATGCGCTAACTCCCTGCAAATGACTGAATCATAAATCTCATGAAGAAAAAGTCTATAGGACCTTCCCCTGCCTCGCCACCAGAGAGCACTGTAACCATAGTTACTGTTCACATTACTGGTTGGCAAAACCTAATTACAGTAAAGATCAGGTGTCCACAGCCGGTGTACCTGTGCTTTGGTCTTATCTCTTTCTTTGACAGATGCCTTTTTAGCTGAAAAACATAGTTTCTGTAGTGGAGGAAATCTACACTGTGTCAGCTGTGCGTTCGTAGAGGCGTAGAGATAGCCTACTCAACACACACAGAGGGGCAAGTAACTGGACTGCAGCTCTGACTGGAAGGTGGCCAGAAGTTCTGTACTGTAGATGCTGCAGCAGCACATGTGCTGAAAGCTCACTGCAGCTATCAGAGCAGGTGGCTGAGCTGAGTCGACCAGCACTCATGACACTCTAGGAAGGATGACACCATGGAAAGGAACATAAAAGAGAGTATTATATCAGTAATTAGAGTTACTCATAAGGATTTCATCAGTCAACAGACCAACAGTCAGTGGATGCTGGTTCTGATGAGGAGTGAAGATGCCCTACTGATGTGAGTGAACCGATTGTATCTGCCTGAAATTTCCTCTGACTGTATCCCTATCAACTGCACTGGAAAAAGCGATTCCTCTCCTCCTACTGTATAGTGTGAAATATTTTACAGATTATTCTTCAAGCAATCATCTGCTTAGTATAACAGCGCACAGGTTTTGGATGTGGAGGACTGGGGATTTAGCACATAAAGAGAAAAGGCGCCTGTAGATGGTGCTAGTCTCATCTCATCAGTCATTTACCTAAATGGAGCCTGAGGGTGATCATTTTCTAAATAAATTGAAACTATAGGTAAATTGAGATTGATGTTAATTTTTTTTCCATAATGGAATCCAAAAAAGTGGCCACAAACAACAGGAAGTGCTCATAGTTTTTGTGTTCTTACTGTAATCCTCCGAATAGCCTACTTGGCTTTAACTTTTAGGTGATATTAACCAAATTCCAACATCAGTGTGTATGTAGATATAAATGTTGGTATTTATACAAACAATTGTCACTAATGGTCACTTAATTTGTCCACTGATTCCCCTACAAGGATTTAACAACAGTAGATGATGCCTCGTCCAACTGAGGAGGATGACCCCGACCCCCCTGTGTGGCAGCTTGTCATCTCTTTCTTCTGTAGTGGGATGATCGAAGGTGTTGTGCTCTTGCTCCTCTTCTGGCTCCTCATTCAGATTCTCTTCGTCAAGAATTATGAAGGTACTAAAATCTAGATAAATGCACGTGTTAGTGTTAGCCTTTAGTTTTCTTTGCAAGTCAGCTGTGTTCCGTCCGTGTAACATGAGGTGGTATGTGTGTGTGTGAGAAGGGGGAGACTCAGATACTTACAAGCTGCACCAGTCCAGATTATTTGTATAAACAAAGAATTAAGTCTAATGCGAACAGGGTTACTCCCCTACCCCCTCAGCTCTACCTTTTAACCAGTTTGGGATCATTGTTTAGTCTTCAGGCCCACAACTGTGGTGTCCCTGAGGAAATGCAACAAGACAAATTTGCTGTAAATTCAGAACCCAGACCCAGAGTCCTGTGGTTTAGTCAGGGGGCTTAGCAGAATTTACCGTTACGGAGCGGATCATCATTATCAATGAAATATTTCCAAAACACCTGCTATTTTCAAGCCTCTAAGCACCATAAAATGATTTAAAAAATATAAGAATACTCACAAAATGTGGGTACATTACATAGTGTATATGTGTGTATACTGTATGTGTGTTTATTACATAATGTACGTATTGCATATTTTTAGCTTTATATTAAAAGCGAGAAAGAAAAAATCAATCTACACCCAGCCCCCCTTAATGACAGCACAAACCCAGAATTTTAGAAATGTTTGCAATTTAATAATGAACAAAAAATGAAATATCACCTGAACATTTAGACCCTTTGCTGCAATGCTCATGTATGCCATTCAGGAGCTGTCAACTTATTTTATTTATCTTTGAGCCTAACTGTGTTGAAATAAATAGTTTGGACATGATTTGAAAGACACACCTCAATAAGATACAGCTAATACAGCTCATTTGCATATCTGAGCAAAGTGAGATCCACGAGGAACTGCCCCAAGAGCTCAATTGTAGCAAGACATAGATCTGGGCAAGGCTACAAAAAGAAATTTGATACTCCATCAATTTTCAGGCTGCTAATTATGGGTGGCATGGTGGTGCAGTGGTTAGCACTGTCGCCTCACAGCAAGGGGGTTCTGGGTTCAAACACACCGGCTGGGGCCCTCCTCTCGTCAGTGAAGTGAGAGGCTCCAGCTCACCCGTGACCCTAGTGCAGGATAAGCGGTGGTCAGTGAATGACATATGAAAGGTTTGAATTCGCAAACAACCACCTTAAGATTGTGAGTAACTCTACGCAGCCTTTCATATGAGCTTTCATTGGTCCACTCTGCTGTATAGCCCAGATTGGTGGAGGCTTGGTGGAGGCTGCAGCAATGGCTCATCTTCTGAGCCATCTTCTAACTAATCTAACTTTCTCCCTTCTCCCAAAAGGATCTCTGGAGCTCAGCTTTTTTTGTTTTTGGGGTTTCTTTGTTACCTTTCTAACCAACTCCACCAACTGTTCAGTTTGGCTGGATGGCCAGCTCTACGAAGAGTCCTGGTTGACCCAAACCTTTGATGGAGGCCACTGTGCTCTTACAAACAATAAGTGCAGCAGGTCTTCTTTTGTAGCCTTGTCCAGGTCTGTGTCTTGCTACAATTATGTCTCTGTACCGCAGATCTGTGCAGTTGCAACTGTCAAGAGTTACAAGATCTTTGAAATCATCTAACAAAGGATTGCCCATTCTAGTAATAGATTATCAATTTACGACATTCATTAACTTAATTTAATTTATAATAACTTTGGAATGATAAGGCTCCAGTGCTTCTCTACCCCTTCCAGATGCTTTTGCGTCTGTGCACAACTAATCCATAATGATAATGTAATGCATGTTTTATACACATCATTTGGAAGGTTACTGGTCAGTGTACAAATTAAAAGCAGATTCAGGTTATACAATAGCCTAAAAATAGAAAATGAGCTACCATCAATTTCTTCTTAAGACTTCAGAAAAATGGCATTTTTCATCATATAATTTGATCAAGAGAATATGGTTCTTTTTATGGATATTTCAAAAAAAATTCTGGTGGGCTCCTAGGCTAAAATCGTATAGGTACTGACGTAGCCTCGTGCCAAATTTCATGCTTTTATCCGCTACGTATCGGTAAGCCCAAAAAAGGGTGCTAAGCCCCCTGACTAGTTAGGACACTTTGAAATCCATAAACAAAGATGGACATTAGCTGTAGAGACCAAAACCATTTTGGTACCAGGCTGTAATCATGCTTATTTCTGCTGGAAAGTTGGACATTTTAACATGGTCGTCTTTGGGAACTGACTCACTTTTCGAACCATCCTCAAGTGTCCATTAGGAACTTTTTGATACTTTGTGTTGGCTTCATTTTTCAGCTGTGAAGTTGCTGCTTGCTGACACACTTACAGAGCTAGCAAATAACTGGTAAAAACAGTGAAACAATAACCAGCTAAAGAGAGTTTTCATCTTGTTATGCTGTCTCCAAGTGTTATGCAGCTTTAAAGTAAATAAGGTTGTTCAACGTTTAGCCAGATACAGTACATATGTCTGTAGAGCCTCTTAACTTGTAGTGGGATTACACGCTTGTAAGGAAACTGCTACTATACATGAACCATGGGCCTTGTTATGCTATAAATATGGCAGCCCTCAGGCTGACAGAGCAGCCTCATGTCACTCCAGATTAAAACCTATTACCACCCAGGGTCATTTCTCTGTTGCTTTTGTGTGTGTGGGTTAAATATCCTCTCATTCAAATACAGATGAATGAGCTAGCATTTTAATGTATACCAGACTATTACTATCCATCAGTGAGTTGATCCTCAAATAACACAACTAACACTAGAATTACAGAGACAGCGTTATGCAGTCTTCACATTTAAAATATCATGTCTCAGAATTACCATAATATTGACATAATTGTGTGGGTTGTTATTATTTCATATGTCAGTCGTCATCTATAGAATGTGAAAATCAATCAATCTTTTCACATGTTAACCATATTTAGATGCAGTTGGTAAAGGTGGTCTGCATGGTGTAAATATGTATGTTAAAATTTCATGTATCATATATCACAAATCAACCATTAAAATATATCATATTAAAGCAGAAGTAAGTGATATATTTGTGTTAATATAAGTCTTAAATAGTTATATCTTCCGACAGCAATCACTTACATAGAGTGTTTGGACCGAAACACGGGTCTCTCAGTCACTCTGCTCTGCTCTGAGCCGAGGAGAAAACTTTTCTCGTATCCTACAGTTTTTATCCAATGAGGAGAGAGAACGGCATGAAGGGCTGTGTGTGCAGCCAAGGGACGCCGTGAATGTGGTGACGTAGGGACGAGGACTGTGATGGTGTGTTCAAGGCAACTCGTAACTCGTGTTTTTCCGACCTGTGAAGTTGTACCAGTTCGATCCGGTACGAGTTCACGGGTCGGAAGTTACGAGTGGCCGTTATAGTGACTTTCACAGGTAAAACAGGTCGGAAAAACACGAGTGGGTTGGCTGGAACGCTACAAAGTCGTAAGTTGTGACTTGAAGCTGTAATTTACGGTTTCAAAAGCCGGCCTGGAACGCAGCATTAGCCAAAACGACCGGGATCGCTTACTTCTGCTTTAAGTTTATTGTACAAAAATGTAGGCTGTGCATAATGCTGCTGGCTTCTGATTGGCAAATATGGTACTGGACTGGACAGTCAGTTACCAGTTAGCAACCACTGCAACCATAACTTAAACGTAACTGAAATAATCTTGAAGAGTGGCCGTGTGAAAAGAGAGATCTACTACTAAAATAATCATGTCCAGAGGAAAAATCCTGCTATTCTATCACTCTCATACATATTTCTTATCTGTACTTATACTCATTCATTCTCTATTTCATGCAGTATCACTCTCATATATCTGAATAATTTAAGTTCTTTTGTTTTTTGTTTTTTAAATGTGACTGTTTTACTACAGATCCACAATCAAATTCAACTTCATTTATTTAAAATAAGCGTAATAAGTGTAAATTGTGTTGGCCTACAAAGACTGCCTTACTTTCTTATCAATCCACTCGCCTTAAACAGCTACAGATGGACAGTCCATTAACATCGGCACACACTAATAATAAGACCACCAATCACTAACCTGTGGATAGTGTTAAGTGTTTTTATGTAACTGACTGTGGATCTATTATCCTTAATATTAATGTTAATATTAATAGACTATATATAGACAGTGACCTCAGGTCCAAATCTCGTTTTTATTCTTGATAGTTAACTGGACTTTATGCTGACTGGTAATGTTATTTATTTCCCATGTGTGGTTGAGACCAAGCAACAAAAGCACTTTGTTTGTGTTTGTTTTGTTGTTGTTTTTTTCTCTCTCCCGAACCTGAGCCAAAGCACTTTGTCTCAAGTTCGGTAGAGGTTGTGGCTCTGGTGAAAAGTCAAACGCTCTCTGTGTAAAGCATAAAATCACTGTTGACTTTTTTAGCATGAACCAAGTATGAGAGCTCAAATATCAGACATAGTTTAATCACACTTAGTTTTAGATATTGTTGGAAAAAGAAATCACATGTTCTGTGAATATTGTAAGAGAGCATTTTTCAAATTGACTCAGTATAAACATTTCAAACATTTTGCAAAGCTAAATTAACTTCCTTATTGTGGTGGAAAAAGTGTCAGTTTACGAACTACTTTTTAAAAAGTGTATCAGAATAAGTATCAGATCAACTGTGCATCTAAAGTTTTGTCGCAGCTACTGTACTCTCCCTGGGGTCTTGATCACTGAAATTATAATACATATTTTCATTACAGTAATACATTGACATACATATTCACAACCATTAAAATACATTACATACAGTACACACACACACAAACATCTCAACACAAGACAAGGAAACAATCTTGTGGTGTTTAGTATTTGTAAAATAAAATAAATAGCCGTAGAGCTTCTCTATGCCTCAGTCTACGCGCTTTATTCATTCTTCTTCGACTCTGCTTACAGCAACCACAACTCCAATGTAACACACATTCCTGCAGCGCCCCCTATGTTCACATTCATTGTAACAGTATGGAACCCTTATTTATCAGTCATTACTGTATCAACCTTTATATTTTTATATTTCAAAGGAACAGTATCAGAACATTTTCCTTTTTATAAGGACCCATGTATCAGTGCTTCAATCGTGTACTCTTCTATCTAATGAAACCTGTTAACCATTGGGGTGTATTTCTTGTTCTCTGGCTCCGTCTTGGACATTAGGGTGTACATTCTCAGGCACCATAAAACCATCAAAAGCAGTGTCATTGTCTATACCAGTGGAGGTCAGAGCTCCTTTGGGAAAGAATGCCAGCTTGGATGCGTTCCATTTCCGACCATCACTGAGCAGGTAAGTGTTAGGTCCTACTTTCTTGATGACAGTCAGGGGTTCTGTGAATCTGGATGATCCCTTTGGAACATGTTCAGGTCTCCGGACACGCACTGTATCATTTACTTGGAACATAGGTACTTTTGCACCGACCTTTCTGTCTGTGTACTCTTTGCTCTTTTGTTGCTTTTGTTTTACTGTCTCTTCCACTTGTGCGTGTGTCTTGATGTTGTGTGAGACAGGGAGTACATGTAGTTTTGTGCACATCTTTCTGTGTCTCAGCAACTCAAATGGTGTAGCTCCTGTTGTAGCATGTTGTGTGGCACGATAGTTCTGTAAGAACTCTGTTACAGTTTGTTTCCATGGTCTGTGCATTTTGTCAGCTGTCTGTAAACACTCTTTAAGCACTCTGTTGAACCTCTCGATGGCTCCATTAGCTCTTGGATAATATACACTACTAGAGCGCAGGTGCTTTATCTCTCTCTCCCTCCGAAAATTGGAAAATGCATGGGAGGTGAACTGACAACCATTATCAGAAACTAGGTAGGAAGGATTTCCCTCACGGCTGAACACAGTGGTCAAAAACTGAATAACAACTTCAGCAGTGACAGTAGGAGCAAAGGCTACCTCAGGCCACTTACTATAGTAATCAATCAGAGTAATAGCAAAGCGACAGTCCCATGTAGCATGGTCAAAAGGACCTGTAATGTTAATCCCTACTTTTTCCCATGGTCCATTTGGAAGATCCACAGGTATGAGTGGTGCAGGTGTAGTTTTTGCAGTCTTATCAGTGTACTGGCATGACACACGTGAAGCTATCATATTGTGTACATAATTGTCCATTTGTGGCCACCAATATAGGCCACGAAGTCTCTGCTTTGTACGTACCAGTCCTTGGTGTCCTTCATGTGCCAGATCTATCACTCTGGATCTTTGGAGAGCTCAGAATGAAACCGTTCCTTCAGCCTCCTGTGATGACTCACTTGCTCAAATTGGTCCTGAACAAAAACTATGTTGTCTCAGTAACAAGGAGATGTTGTAAACCACTCACCATAGATTCTAAATGAGGAGAAAAATGACAGAACCTGTGCATCCACACACGTTCGCCTTTGTATGTGGTGAGCTCAGTGACTCATTCTCTCTTTGACCTTGTTGTGTGTGTGTAGGTGGCAGATCTAAGTCACATGACCTGCACTCTTGAGGAAGTGCACACATTTACAACCTAATGACTATGTTTTCATGTTTGTACTGTAACTCAACCTGATGAAATCAATTTTCCATACTTCTGTTGTGGGTGGAAAAAAAGATGCACTATACGATGCTGCAGCCTTGTGTCAGACTACAGATCTATGCATACATTCATATTAGAAACGGGTCTTAAAATCATGGCTGACCAGTGTAAAGCTCCAATACATAAAACACATAAATGTGGAGCTGAAGTCTATGGCACATTATATTAATTGAACAGAATTAATGATTCACTTTTTTGGGGACTTTCCCATGTTTGAAAATGCATTAAAATTTGCACACACGTCCAGATGGCCCAAAATTTACAACTGATAGGGTCGTCACAGATGGGCGGAGCCAAATTGCAAAATTGCGCCCCCTGGAAAATGTCAAAAATCCCTCTGCATTGGGGTTACTTTGTCGTAGGCGAACAAAATTTGGTACACACATTCATCATACCGCACAAAAAAGTCTCTTAACGTCATGGTAAAATCCCAACAGGAAGTCGGCCATTTTTTATTTGAATTTTTGATGATGGCTTCGTTTTTGCCATTTCCACACCTAGTATTTTAACGAACTTGTGCTAGGGACACCGGTCAAGGATGGCTATCTCTTTGATCTGATAGGTCACCCATTGGTGGGGCAAAATGCCTGCCCTCAACCAGTGGCGAAAGTTGTCTGCTACGGGCCCTAATGCAAAAAAATTTTTGCGGGCCCTATAATAATAACGGGGGGGGGGGGGGGTGTTAGACTGTAGTATAGGCTACTCCAGGCCTGTGTGGAGCGTGTGTGGCGCTGTAGCGTTGCCACACATAAACACTAAGGACAGAGAAGAAGACGGAAAGTCCCCCGCTGTATTCAAACTCAGACATGGGATTAAATGTTGACAGTAAATATCACTGATGATTAAACAGGTGTGATTCAGCCGCAGCGTCTGAGCGACCCGACGGCGACCGTTGTTGTTGTTACGTCCATAGACTGTGTCGCCTGCTGCAGCGGTGTGTGTGTCAGGTACAGGTAGAGTGGTGGGGGGTATGACATCATCGTTTCAGAAAAAATCTGTTTTGGGCGTCCAGACTGGGGCGGCGTTTTCAGATTTTCCCACTCTGGGACACGTTTAAAAAAATACCGTTTTCACCCCCCGAAAACGCCGTCCGTCTGGACGCGATGCCGATCTGATAAAGTATTTATCCACATTCAAAAAAGCCGCATCCGTCTGGACCGGGGCCCTGAGTGAGTGACAGCGCTGTCGCTGTCTCGGTGCTGAACGTGTCACTGCTCAGAGACACAGAGAGGAAGAGACAGGGAGAGACGGTCAGGGACAGTGCTGCGCCGCCACGCTGCCGACAACAGGAGAACTGTCACCTGGCTATGCCCGCGCGCATGTTCATAATCCAGAATAACGTTAATGAATTACAGTAATGATGTAAAAGCCAAGATGATTTAATACAGTAGCCTGCCCTATACCACCAATTGATACTTCTTTTTTTTTTTTTTTTTTATTAATTTTTTTTTTTTTTTTTTACCGTTCACCGCGGGCCTTTTTTGGCCACGGGCCCTAATGCAACGGCATTACTTGCATTAATGGTACTTTCGCCACTGCCCTCAACGCCTCCATAAACTCAAAGGCAATCTTGAACATGCTGCCCCCTTGTGGAAACAGGAAGTGCCGTATTTTACATCAACTATGTCCGATTTCCTCAAAACTTCACATGTGTGATGATGGTCCACCCCTGAATGAACCTGCCCACGTTTGGTTACGCTCCTTCCGCCGCCTGGTGGATGTATCATCAACTTGTCTTAACTGCATTGTCCGATTTGCTCGAAACTTCATAGTGTGATGACAGTCCAACCCCGACCTCACCTGCCCACATCTGGTTAACACCTCCTCGTGGATGAACAAAACATTGCATTTTCTGCTCCTACCTGGTTTTCTCTCCCTTCTCACTTTGCGCCACAGCCCTGTGTGCCTCAGAGTGAGGGCCCAATCATTGCTGCTTGCAGCTTTAATTTCAATCTATTTTCTGCAGGTGGCTCCACCTTTCTGTCATGTGACTCTGTACAGGCTCATTGAAGTGTCTCCTTCCTGCTGCCACCTTCTGCCCTAAACATCTATAGATACACTCCCTTGCAATTAATGCAGCTGTCATTGGCAAATAATATCAGACTTTAATTGCCCTGAGGTTTAATTTAATTTAATTTTGTTTTGCTTTGTTTTGTTTTATTGCATTTTATTTTGTGGAAAGTGTGTGTGTGTGTGTGTGTGTGTGTGTGTGTGTGTGTGTGTGTGTGTGTGTGTGTGTGTGTGTGTGTGTTTAAATTAGCTTGTGACAGATGCTTATACTGTGTTGTCCTTCCGTTGTGTGACATCTATAGTTTAGTGTTCAGCGGCGCATATAGGAGCTATAGGCCTAATTACTGTGAGGGAATGACGGCTGAGCTGCTGCACACATGTTAGTGGACCCTCTCTGCCTCCGACGCACAATCGCTGCGATTGAAATAAAGGCTCAGTCACCCGGTGAATCTATTGGCTGAGAGGCTCCAGGTCCTTGCGCACTGCCGATGGACCGCTCTCACAAACGCTCACGCTGACTCGACACACACACATCAAACTGTGTGGGACCATGTCGCAGTACACTCTGGGAGGTAGGAAGCCTTGCATGTTCTTGTGCTTATGTGTAATTGTTACTTTTCCTCCTTAGTTTGGAACTGGGTGATCGTTTTCTTTGTTTTAAATGGCAGCTTTCTCCGTTTTTTCCATTAGAAATGAAAAGGAAAAAGCTAATTTCAGTAAAAGAACTGATTTTACTCAGAAGTGAAAGGAAGATAAATTGATCATCTGAGTCCTGATTAAGAGCTGAAGAGGATGAGGAGGAGGCAGTTTGAAAGAGATATATACTCAGCTGTAATGTAATAGTGAGAGAGGCTGTAACTCACTTGAGAGGTGTCCCTGTTTGATTTAGATAACTTTGTGTGAACAAGGACCAAAAGTCTTGTCGACAAATAAGTCAGGTTATTTCAGCCAAAGGTTCAAATTGGCTTCACACTTCCTGTCAGTGTATAGTAATAGCATTGCATTCCCCATGTTGTTATCAGGCTGCTATATCCATGTATAAATCAAGTTTACCTGCAGCCTGTGCATCATAGCAGGACTGAGAATTCTGCATTAAAATGATGAATTGGCTCAGCTCAGGTTTCACCATTACCTCATTTGGTCTATAACCATCGTTGCCCACTGGCTGGGCAGTCTGACTCATGTCAGCACTATCCCCAGCCTTTATTTTCTAACACCACTGCAGCATTCAGCCCATCTGTACTTCCATCTCTTTATTAGAGGCTGGCAGACTACTTGACTGCACTGAAATGGATCTGCGCTGACAGTTAAAGCAGCATCTGCTTTGATAACGGTCCAGTTTTTACAAGGATGCAGCTGCTCCAGCACCTGATAACTTCATGTGATGATGTGAGAATTCATGTCAGGACACACCCTCAGATATTCAGGAAAGACTTGTCTTTATTTCAGTGAATAAACAAGTCTCTTCTGTTGATCAAGAGTGAAAACCATCCCTCCCTTACAAGTGATGGATTTATAGGCTTCGTGAAGAGTCTCCAATCAGAAAAATCATTTTCACCGTTGAGTGATTTCTCTCATTCTCATTGCTACTTGTTTGCCTTGAAATGGACACTGGTGAAAGCTCACAGCTTTCGAACCTTATTTTCACCTCAATCCTCCAGTGTGTCTGATGCATGACTCATCCCAGTGCACCCTCATTATGTGACGTTAAATGAGCATCAGGGTCTATGGAAGCTGTCTAGTATGAGAAGGCGTCAATGCCAACACTGACTATAGATAGATATATGAATAGATGGACTTACAGGTCCATACAAAAACACACAACAAACAGATTAAAGACACAGTAAGATCTAGTCTAGTGAATACTTCACTTATACATATGCTTATGCACTGCAAACAGTACAATGTAACATGTGCAGATGTGTTGTGGCATGTAACAAAAATCCACTGCAGCATTTGAACCACTGACATTGGCAGTTTCAAGATACACCTCATAACCAGTTGACTCAGAACACATTCTATTGTTTCTATTTAATTTATATTATTCACACACCTTCGCTATGTCAGTGTCAGTTCTCACACTAGATGTCATGAAAAGGAAAAAGAATAAAGACAAAAAAGAGAAAAACAAACCAATTTTTAAATTGGAACACAACATGCAGCTTCATTTATTATGTTACTAAATGTGTGTCCTATGTTTAGATTTTTAATTTAATACATAATTAATCAAAATTTCACTCTTGGGGCAGGATTAGTAAAGAGTCTATTTATTTCAATCATGACCTCATCACAGAACAAATTAAGAATGAAGAGCCGAGTTGAGGCATCACACAGGAGAGGAGTGAAGGTGTGGTGCCTGAAGCTGCAACTGAGGTGTCACTGGACAAGGGGGGAGTGGGGCTGTGTGTGTGTGTGTGTGTGTGGGGGGGGGGGGGGGGGGGGGTATGCTGATGGAAACAAGTGTTCATTTGTGAGAAGTCTCAGTCCATTTTTAATTAGCAAAACGTCCTTGAAGATAGTGGAGGTATGCAAACGGCTCTGAGAGGCAAAGGTTCTAAAACATCTTCCTTGCAATGTAAGAGATAACGTGTCCATTGCTAAGCAGTATGGAGTGTCCTTTGAGCACGCTGCATTGCGCTTAAATACTGATGACTTTCTCTGTTCGGGGAGCTCCTCTCCCATGACTCTGTTGTGGAAGATTCTCTGCACTGTTTGAAGCGTGGTGACTCTTTTTCACCCAGACATGTGCTTTGCTCCTGCTTCGGCTCAAAGCAGCAACTGTGATAATACCATTTATAGAATTATGATCATAAACCTCTGAGATACCTATTTCCTCTTTAATCTCATCAAGGAGGCAGAGAGCAGACACAACAAGATAATGTTTACGGTCAGATGTCCTGGACTTTTGTGATCACAGTTGTGTCTTCATTCAAAGTCTGTCGTTTGTCTTCTCACTGACAGGTCACTCAAAAGTGCAAAACTGATTTGATTTGTCCGTGCGATCTTCTTCTCTGTCATGTTTCTGTTTTCTCCATATTGCTTTCTCCCACTTAAAGATTCCCTCTAATTCAGTTTCTTATGCTCCTTGTGAATCCCATCGACATAGCTTTAAACCCTGACTGCATTGTTTTCTTCTGTCTCTCTAGTTCACCTGCAGATCCTGCTGGCCGTGGGCCTGGCTGTGTTCTGCTACTGTCTGGTTCTCGGTTGCATCCTTTGCTATCGCAGAAGGAAAAAGGCTTCGTCTGAAGACAAGGAGGCAGGTTTCTTGTCTCCACATCCTGTTGAGAGGGTGACAGTCACGCTGACTCCGTCTCCGTGTACGCAGCTTGTGAAGCAGCAGTACGAGGAGCTGGATGGAGACGTGTTGGAGTTTCCTTCCTCTAAAAGCAGCTCCTCGCCCTCTGAGGATGACCTTACTGCTCTGCCTTTCGACCCCAACCCTAGCAGATCAACCGAGCTGGCGCAGTCACCCAGATCTTCGTTCCCGATGCGGCGCCTCAGCACCCCGGCTGTTCCCTACTCACCCAGTAAGGCTCAAAGTCACGGCAGAGCCTCTTTGCCGTCACTCACTAAGCTGAGTCTGGTGTCCAAATCTCGTCGGGCGATGGGCCGGCGAAGCACTGTGAGCGGTGAGAGCTTTCTTTACAGTGAGAGCAGTCGACTGACTGTCAGTACTGCCAGATCTCCCACCCAGCAGGGGGAGCTGTCACAGTATGGCTCCAACTCTCTCTCCATCCCCTCAAAGCCTGCTCCTCTCCTGCACTTCTCCCTGCTCTTCTCCTCTGCCTGTGGCACCCTGGCGGTCAACATCCTCGGGCTCTCTGGGGCCAGTCGGAGGCGCAGCGGGGTGTTTGTTCGGGTCAGCCTCCCTCCGCTCTGCCCCTCCCCTCAGCAGGCAGCCTCGAGGCGCCGCAGCCTCAGCCCAGACCTCCACAGCCAGAGCTTTGTGCTGCAGGTGGGCTCTGTGGAAGAGCTGCGCACCTGCACCTTGAGACTAGCTGTCTACAGCAGGGACTTCTCTGGCCTGAGGGAGGCCGCGCTGGGGGCGGTGGAGCTGCCCTGTGAGCACGTGGAGTGGGAACCTGACATTACCACCACTTACACCAGGCAGCTCAGCCCCACTAAAAACAAGTTGAAAAAGGTACATGGTGATTTGATTTATTGTGTTGATGCATACAAAGCACTAAATGCAGGGAATTAGATGAGAAGGAATTGTGAAAGTGTCTGCAGAGTCAGCAAAATGGTTGATTTGCATCTCCAGCTCCAGCCAGGAGTTGAATTCAGAGCTGCAGTGCACACAGAGAGCTGGCTAAGCCGGGCTAACCCATGCCAACTGTCTTTTCTGGTCAAAATGCAGTAGCCTACCTTTTAGGGGACCAATCACAGCTGAGACCTTATAGCTTGATTGGAAACAGTTGTACTGGCCAAAGTTTTAAGCAAAATCAGACTTGTAGCACATTTAAGTTCACTCATTTACTTGTTTATTCTGCCCAACACAAAGTGTAAAATCCATTGTTTGTGGTTTCACAGTAAGTTACTAGAACGATTTGTTGATTGTATAAAGTCAGTGGATGAAAAGTTGTTAATTGAATATTTGCTTGGCGCACAGATTGAATGAACTAAAATGTGTTAGGCATTAATCAACGGATATAAGCTGCTCATTTGGGAGGTTTAGATGTACTGTTAGGAAGATTTAAATACCCTCCAGCCTTAGTGCAAAGCTAAACTGGCTAATCTGACATATGAATCACTGGTATTGATCCTCACATCTTCCAAACTCTTGCCAAGAAAGAGAAAAGAGTTGCTTTCAAAGAAAAGAAGGCACATTCAAGTCAGTAGAGTAATTTGTTGCATTTTGATTAGCTGGCTAAAGATGCGGCCTGGGGATCTTGAGTAATGAGGCACTGTCTGTTTTTTGTGTGCTGTCAGACCCAATCAAAATTTTTATACAGACCTTAGACCCCAAGGCAGTTTTACTTCTGACTCAAACAGGAAACAGAGTGAACTGGGACATGTGGACCAAAGACCTGGCATGTTTTGGGTCATACCCTTGAGTTTTTCAAGCACCTGTGTCTGCCTAATGACCTTTGAGTACAAAGCAGGGTGGACTGTGTATCTGCTTTTTAGTGCTTCTGACACTTTCCTCTCACCCTGTACAGTACATACCATTATTGCTTTTAAAAACTTTTATTTATTTATTTATTTTTAACAAACTTTAAGTGGACAGAGAAATGCTTATAAATAGCACCTATCATGTTTTATCCATCAAGGAATGTAGTATTTAATCAGCTCTTACACTTAGCCAGTTTTCCACTGTTGTTAGTCATGGTGACATTGTTGTTAGTGATTGCAAAGCAAACAAGCAGAGTGAAACAAATTGGCAGTGCGCCCACGCCTTGCCCTCTGTGGCTGTGTTGAAACAGTGCCAGAGGGCATAAATAACAGGCTTCTGAAGCGACGGGCGGGAGGGGGTCCTGATATTTTAGTGGACATTAGTCAGTCAGTTGCTCTGATATTTGCTATAGTCATGCTGTGTGCTAGGTGGGTGGGCAAAAATCATTTCTGGTGGGTGGGCCAGATGCCATCAGTCATAACTCAATCTTTTAGTGTAGTCACCTCCTGGATTTATAGTAAAACAGCGGGTTTTGTAATCAGTGTAATGGACCAGCTTTGAAAATTATTAATCTGCATTACCATATTGTTAGCTAAAGAGGAGCCTGGTCGTGACATTGCTAATATCGACTGTCTAGATGATCTGCATTAAGAAAAGTGATGACTAACCTCTCCTTTCTGTTGTCAGCCGATGAGCATACAAGAGTGTATAGGACTGTTACATAGTTGATTAATGTAAACTGATGAAGGACCTGGGAGTGTACACATACAGTAAATACCAAGACATTATAACCATCTTGTGATCGTTATAACCTGCTACTGTGTCAGGCTTTAGAAACAGCATCATGACATTGACAATAATGCACAGCAGATGACATTTTCTGATTTTGTGTGCAAGACTGGAATATTTTCCAGAGAAAGATGATGAAAATGTATTTGGAGTGAGACCGTATTTGAGCCTAGAGCCAAAGGTTGTAGCCTACTTGTACATCACAGACACAGCTTCCACACATCCAAATCCAGGATGTGTCAACAAATGTTTGAGGTTATTTAAAAGGAAATGGAAATACCCTGATTTCAAAAATAGAAATGTTCAAATGGAAACTTTTGGCATGAATGTGGCGGCTATCAAGAGATAAGTGAAAGATTAACATGTAGATACAGGATTAAAGCCAAGAGAATCCTTTTATTTTCCTTCATGAGGCTTTTGAGTGTGTATTAAGATGGACACAACTGTTTGAGCACATCCCATGTTGGCTTAGCCTGAGGCAGTGATAGCCAGTTTGACTCCCGACCGGGACTATCTGTACGGCATGTCTTTCTCCCAGTCTCTCTCCATGCTTCTCTCTCCTCACTGCCCCATCAAATTAAGTCATTAAAATGTTCAGTCAATCATTCCCATACAAACAATCAGGAAAAATAGAATACAACCACAGGGAGAGGTTTGTCTGTGTTAAAATACCCCCCTCACTCTCTCTTCTGAGACATCCATGCTTTGGAGATCACTGGATGACTCATATACTCAGTCTGCTGGGTCCCGTTATGTAACCTTAACAGTTACCAAATAATAACAGAAGACCTCTGCGGTCCACTGCAAATAAGTTTATACTTCCAACTAGACCGTGCCTCAGGATAAAGCAAGAATAAGAACTTTTTTTCATGTCATTTTTACATTATTACATTATGATATATTACTATTTTATTTTTTTTAAACAATGAGCCATTTTTGGGATGGATAAGCATGCAGCTTTTCAGCCAGATTTTATGACCTAGCTGCATCACAGGTGAGGAGGGATCCAGCTTACACACATGTCACATCTCTGGTCCAGTCTTTACAACTATATTAAGCTTCATCATTGCCTCATCTTTCAATCTCTCTGGAAAGATGAGGGTATACAGTATGAAGGACTGAAAGCTTGGTGAGCTGACTGTGTATCTCCTCCACAAATAACGAAAAATGGTGAAATTTCCTACATTTATTAAATTTCACCACTTGGAATCTGTTGTAAGTGATGAGAACCAGCTTTAGCCTACTTTGCTGAAAAACAAACCTCCGGCTAAGTTTTGTTTAGCATTATGTGTTTCTAGAATAACCCTCACTGTTATTTATTTATTTTATTTTTTTTACAAAAAGACAGTGTGCATTTTGAGGGTCTCTGAGGCAAAGTGGCAGACAGAAGCAGTGAACCAAAACTCACTTGTTGGAGGAAATCGCCTTCACACTCTGCTGCCTAGCCTCAGCAAGTTGCTGGCGGTCTAATGCTAAGCCAGTTTTCTGAAGACTGTGACTCACAAAACCCCCAAACAATGCGACCTAATGAAATCAGACTGAAATGATCGTCATACTTAAACATCAATTCTTACATCAGCTCTTACATTTAACCATTCAAACCATTTAAAGTCTTAGTGCATGAACATCTGTTATTTTGCAAATTTGCTACAAAAGCCTTTTCACTGATGGCTATGTCTAAGAGAGGTTAACTGTAACTGTGAAACTATCAATCCCATATGAGTCCCTCATGATGAATAACAAGCAATGAAATTTTCATGCAGAAGAACTTATTTTCAGACTTTTAACGTGTTCCCAGTGATTCACAGAAAATCCTTCTGATGGAAAATTGAGACACTGGCTCTGACATGTAGGTTGACATTGACAGAACTAGAGAAAAAGGATGATGAGCATGGCCTAGAGCACAGGATTTAAGTGCTTTAGAGCTTGGATCTTCTCTAGTCTGTTGTTTTTTCCCCCCTCTTGGCTTCATTACATTCCCGGCCTCCCAAAGGATGAAGGGAACATCTGCTTGGGTGAAAGAAGACAT
This sequence comes from Trachurus trachurus, assembly GCF_905171665.1. Taxonomy (NCBI): domain Eukaryota; kingdom Metazoa; phylum Chordata; class Actinopteri; order Carangiformes; family Carangidae; genus Trachurus; species Trachurus trachurus. The sequence goes on along the minus strand of NC_139893.1, from coordinate 21,710,779 downwards.
TTTCCCCTTTCACTACTTCCCTCACATTTTGTCTTTATCTCCCACCCTCAGAGTGTGAGTTCTCAGGAAACACTAGGTCACAGGAAGGGCTCGGTGTGTGCACCACGTGCTTTGGGCCAACTGTTCATCCTGCTGCAGTACCAGACGCTCGCCCAGCGCATCAAAGTGATGGTCCGAAAGGCTGAGAATCTGACCAAGCTCACACGGATCCCAGGAGCTCCAGGTGAAGATCAGCATGTCCTCAAACCTTTTCATTATGCATGAGTGTTTTCTAATCTACTAAAACAAACTGAAAACTATCAATGTGCCACATGTCTGGGTTTGATTGTGGCACATAAAATTACTTAAATGGTTTTTCTATGCTCAGTTAGTATGTTTAAGTATTTTCACATAAATACACTAGTTGACATGTTAACTGCTGCCTGTATTGTCCTCTGTTGCTCCAGCCCTAGTCAGACGGACTGATAGACTTCCCTGATTGGTTTGTAGTAATCAGATTAGGAACCGATGAGCCCGGTGTCATTTCCCCTCACCACATCTGATTTAAAGCTCTGAGCAGAGGAGGAAACATGAGCTTCAGTAGAAACAAAACAACTCTGATGTTTTGTTTTCCACTCTTAAAACAGACAGTTTGAGACCATGTGGTCCATTGTGTGTTGCTCATGAGTTTAAACATAAAAAAAAGGTCATAGAGTCTGAAAATGAAGATGAATACGCTGATTCTTATCTGACAGTGATTTGTTGCCTTTTAATTTGCGTAAATCCAATTAGTATGCGAGACTGGTTTCACAAAGGAAATCATATTTTGGAAGTGATGATGGCGATTTGTCACAAAGACAGTCAAAAAGTGCTCAGAAGGAATTATGAGGATGTAAATCAGCATGTGTAGATTAATTTCATGTCACAATGACAACCGTGCAGTGTATTTATTAGCAAAAAATATTCATATCAATGTCAATTTCACTACTTATTTTTATTAGTTGAATATGCAGAAAGGAACAATTTAATCATTAATTAATTATGAGATTAAAAAGAAACCAGATGTGAATAAAAATAAAATAGCAACTGTGGGTGTGATCTTTTCCCATAGACCACTACGTTGTCATCAACCTGCGACAGAATGGGAAAGTAATCGGTACAAAGGAGACCAAAGGAGCCAGTGGTTCAAACCCCGTGTGGAACGCACCATTCCTGTTTGACCTGCCTCCAGGTGACATAACTCAGCTGCCATTGGTCCTTGAATTCATCATCATGCAGGTAAAAAAGTTCTACATCCCTTATATACAGTCAACCTAATTACTTATGTCATGTGTCTTATATAACTGTTATTTTCAATGTACCCACAGGGCCGGCTCTATACCAAGAGCAGTGTTTTGGGTCACGTGTTGATTGGCAGCGATGCGTCAGAGGCGGGACAGGGACACTGGAGGGAAATGTGCAGTCGGGGGCAAATAGAAACAGCTCGCTGGCACACCATCCAATCAGACGTGCTGTAGGAGTAACTGACAGACTGTCGCTCTGCAGCCTAGTGAACTTGTTAGAGGTGGACTTACAGTACTTGTAGGTGTAATACACATGCTTCCCCTGCTGCCAAAGTATTTATCTCAGTCTCTTTATTTCTGATTTGGTTGTGTGAATTACAGTACTAAATCAGCCATAGTAATGTTGCTCTAGGGTGAAGACAATGTTCAGATAATCCATGTGTGTCCTCAGGGCTGTACCGGGAGGAGCACTAACTGCTGTGTGGAGGGATGTCCAGTCTCCATGTCAACAACATTCTGCATCCTTTGCATTGCATTTTGTGATTTCTTCCACTGTGACTTCTTGAAACTCTAGCCTGTAAAGCTGTATCATTCTGGATGTACTGTATGCAATGTGTGCTAATGTTGTAGTACTGTTTGTATTGTGCCCAGAGGCTACACATGTTAATGTTCAATAGAACTCGTTGGATTCTCAAAGATTTCGGTGCAAGTTTCGGTTACATCTTTGTTGCCACTCTGCCTGTGGTTTGCTGTGGTTTATCACTGTGACAGTATTTGTCCACAAACTGAAAAAAAAAAATCTTACACTCAGTGGGAGACCATTAGACTGGGTTCACTTTGTGTGGCATGTGGACTGAATTATTGTTTTATTTTGTGCAGTTCCCAATAGGGAAAAGAAAAAAGAAATTGTCCTCTTTTCAGCCACTGGAACTTACAATAAACATGTGGTGGCTTTGTGATCCACATTCGTATTGTAAACCATTTATTTATTTCAGTCAATCAATGCCAAATGTCAGTACACATGTTAATATTTCTTTCTAACACTTTCATTTTAATAAAAAACCTATGACACCTGTTCTTACGTACAGAGAGGTGAGATCTAACATTTATTTGGTACTTCTATAAAATAAAAACACATGTGTTTTTAATACAAAGGAGCTGTTGTAATGTGTTTATGTACAGTATATTGACCATGTTGATGCCTACTGGTGGCATGTATTTCTCAACTGTGTATGAATGTCTTTGCTCTTAAAAAGGAACAGTGTCAAAAGATCTAAAATAAATCAATATATTGTATAAATAAACTTTGTTGTGTTTGAGTGATACTCTAGAGACTGGTAGTGATGTTCTGCACAGTAAGCCAGGACAGATGTTTTTTTTCCAGATCTATTGACATATCACAGTGTGCAAAATACTCCAATAAATGATTTCATTAAGCTTGTTAATTCAGTTTCCCTGTCACACTGTCGTGACTCACAGTGTTCATAGTCATGTTTTTAACACTTTCACAAGTCTAAATGGCTGCTGTGTAAGTATCGGCTTTTGAATTAAAACCCATTTGCTCATTTGTCCTCTGCTTAATGAGAAAGTAAGATGAATTAATAAACATAAATTACATTTATGTTTGTTTTACCATTCCTCTGGGAAAGGTTGCAAAACAGTACAGTACAGAGCCTCAGTCCCCTGATCTAATGATGGTTCAGCTCCTTGATATTTACTGAATCCTTTGGAGAATAAAGGTCCTGGAGCAACAAAAGCTTCCACATAAAAATAACAATGGCTGTTGGCAGTGGACGGCAGATAAAGCTGCCTAAAAGCTGTGGGACTGTGAGATAAATGATCAACCTACTAACATGTGCTGATGTTTAGCAGGTATAGGTTTTAATGTGTTATCAACTAACATTTTATGAGCCAATTGACATTAAACACATGATGATGGTGACAGTGAATAGCTGAACTCCTCACACAATGTCACAGCCATCGTGATGATATGATGAAAATATGGGGAAAAAAAATCACAAATAGAAGAGTGGCACTCGATAAAATAGAAGTCAATAAAACTTAATTATTATTTTTTTTCAAAGTAATACGCCCACATTCACTACATTGTAATATTGTACTCAAGTTTTGCTGCTCTGAGGGACAGTGATGTACTGTATGTAGATGTTGTCATTCTGAGTCAGCCTAATAAAGATTCAGTTGAATTCCTGTTGCTATTCCTGAGACATATTCAAATCCCTCCCCTGGCCCTTCCTGGTGGATTTTTCACCCTGCCTGTGTTCACATCGTCTAGTCCTGACACAGATGTGACAAATGTATGCGTCATGACTAAATCTTTTATCTGTTATTTCCTGTTAACAGTTGGAAACATCCCTCACAGTAGTTATAAATATCTATAAGATGTGCAAGTCAAAGGTGATGTAATCTAACTCCTAGGGTGATCTTATGTCATATCAAATCACCAAACATGTGAATATCACTACACACACACACACACACACACACACACACACACACACACACACACACACACACACACACACACACACACACACACACACACACACACACACACGTGTGCGCTAATGCACACACCCACGGAGTAAGTCGTGTTAGAAAACCATTACAATGGATAAAATGTGGACATTTGCATCATGGGCCCAGTTGGACGGAAAACACATTCTCACACTTAATTACACTCTTCATATCAACTCACGCTTCCCCATTCAGCTTGTTTTTCTCCCTCTCCTTTCAATACCAATTCATGGCTCCCTTCCTCACTGTGTAATTTGCACCGTTACTGGCTCGAACCATCACTTCTGTCCATGATGTGAGATCCAGAAAAGCTCCATATGTGTTTGAGTTTTCTACAGATGGAGATGGTCAGATTTGTTGTGTTTGTTTCCCTCATCCAGTTGTAATTATCCTCAACCTAAAGTATGTATCATATACTTTATAAACTATTAATTAAGCTTATTTGTAATATAATAAAACTCATCACTAAAAAATCTACTTGGATTTCAAAAATAATGACTGAATTGAATTTGAGAAAATATTGTCCTCCAATGCCTCTGTCATGCTTGGAAGTTAAATTCTTTAAACATGAAAGGACAAAATTCTGCACATCCCGTTTTGTGTAAAGGATCTGGGAAAAAAATCCTGGCATGAGGCTGTAAAGCATTTGATACAGACACACATCCCTTTCTTCGTTTCCTCTGATCTGCCCACTCTCCCGGGGGAGGATAAGTAAATGAGATTTAGCTGATCTATCCACGGTGTAGCCTCCTCTCTGTGTGGGCCGGCACGACTCTGCTACCGTCATAAACAGGTTTTCTGCATCACTTGCTGAGAAACAGAGCATTTAACACAGTTGGAAGGTAAACAAGACAATTAACTAGAGACTTCATCCAAAACAAGTCACCATACTGTCAAGAGCCTGTTGTAGTTGTAGCCTCATTTGGAGTTAATTATTCAGCCAGTGATGCTGGTATATCAGTTCTGAGTATAAGTAAGAAAATGTTTTGAATGGTGTTGATCCTCTACCAGCAAGTTGCTCTTAAAGTCATATCTGTTAAGTGCCTCCAATGGACCATTTAACCTCTGACCCTCTGACCTTCTGGAGCATCTGGACCACAGTCAGTTTGTTTTTGTTTTACCAACATTTATAGAGTTGATCATATCCACATACATTGTAATGAAAATACACAAATACATCAGACGTGAAAACTTTCACTCTGACCAGTTAATCTACTATTGCCATTTTACCACTAAATGTAAAATAAGAAATAGTAATATTCATTAAACCCATTTATTCCATGGTTAGACAGATTTGAATGAGATGACTGCATGTATAACTTTTACTGATGTATAATTGTAATGTGAGAAACAAATGGGCATTTTATGAATGACTGCATTGATGTCATAGCCAAACCAATAGGGTCAGTGCTTCCTCTTTATTTTTAATGACTTATTTCAGAGACGTTCTAACTCCCTGGTAAGATGATATTTCTCAACATTAATAATGGCTTATCACTGAGCCAGTGATCAGTAGGCCTAGCCTAATCATCAAAAGATCAAACTGCTAATTTCTTTATGGCTAATTATTTCCTCACTTTTTTTTTTTTGCTTCAACATGGCAGAATGAGCGTAGTCTACCCGTCGCTGTGGGCAGGATTTTGGCATCTTTTTTAATTTAGAAAGTAGTAGGGGTACGGGCGACCACGCGGGCCACTTCGGAGACAGGAAGTGTATATTTCACATCATTGGCGCAGCTTGTCAGAGTAGTAGCAGAGCCAGTCTACGAAAATATTAGAACTTCTCTGGTAGTAGTGTATCTTTGTATTTCCGACCGTGGGTGATACAGTACAGTCTGAAATATTTAAATATACATTAATTATCAGTTTGTAGTAGGATTTATTTGTGTGTGTTCTGTTTTCGTTAGCCTTACTGAAAAGGTCAGAGGTCATAGGTCATCGTGGAGCCGGAAAAAAACAGAGAAGGTAACAGTTGTTGTAGCATTAGCTCCGAGCTGTTGGACGTTCGCAAATGGGTTGATTGTCCAGACTCCACTTCCATGTCGGATATTTCAGTGAAACCGTGAGATGCTAAAGACGAAGCTGGAGCCGGAGGAGCCACAGACTGTACAGGCCTACACTGCAGCGGCAGAGCTCCGTTCAAAGTAAGTTCAAGGAGTGTGTGTGTGTGTTGTGTTGTGTGTGCGTGTGTGCCAGTCCGTGGAGCTTGTTCTCCATTAGTTGTCACATGCGTTGCTCCTCTGGTTGTTGCTATGTTTGGTTCTTCTGTTGCTGCTCTATCGGTCCTGTGCGGTGTGTTTATTCTTCAGTCTAGTGCTTTATGGATCAACCTGTAGATGCTCTACTGTCTGCTGTAAGTAAATGTTGAAGACTGCCACACTGTAGTTTGCCTGTCTGCTTTGTTGATGGTTTTACGTGATGATGGTTCACGTGCGTCTGCAGACTGTGTCTAATGTGCTGTGTGCACTGCCAAATTCTGCTGTAGGCCTATTCACTAGGCCTATTCATTTTCCATAGTCACTTACTTAGCAAATGTGTTGTGATGTTGCCAGTTTTGTTGAAGCTCTCCACGTTATAATCAGAACTTACATAGAGGCATAAGAAATAGGCCTAATGTATTAAGTCTGTGATCCATAATGTAACCTCAGACAAAATGTGTCAGTCTTGCAAGAATACTACTAATAGCATATGGGAATATCAAAAATATGTGGCCTATTGTGTGCTGCCCCCTCTTATAGCTGAGGTCTGGTGACAGGTGTAAGGATGAGTAAAAAAAATGAAACACAGTTATGCAAAAAATAATCCTGGACAGAGCCTGTACTGAACACCATGTTCTCTCCCATGCAGGGACAAAATAAACAAAACAAGTGCTAACTGTCCAGTTCAGTAAGCATCAGTCCTCGGCTCACAGTCCCTGAACAACCCTCCGTTGGTCTGATTGTCCACTGTGTGTTTTTTTTTTAACACTATTGATCCGCATGTGCCAGCGAGTCTACCTGTGTGTTCACCTGTCTGACTGCCCTCTGTAACAATTCCCCGAAGACGCGAGTAGTGGACACAACATATTGACAAGTTAACAGTTATTCTCTCATGTGAAGGACAGGCATCACAGATGGCTTGTGTGGGGAAAAAAGTCTTGTGTGGTTCATAAACTGCAGAACAGAAGCACAGAAACTATTATTCTTCACCATTAAATGTGACTAATGACTTCGGTACTAATGACCTCCAGCCCTGAAGAGCTCCAACATCTTCCCCACTGCACTGCAGGGCGCATCCATGACTCACTCCCTTTAGTCTGATGCTGCTTCGTCTGCCTTCAGTAGACCCACGGTCTGACATTTACTGCCTGTCACCGTGCACCTGCTTTCATCTGAGGAGACAGCAGGGCCTTTGTGTTCTGGGGAAGAGGGGACACGTCCTCCTTTCCTGCGTTACTATGCCAAATTGGATGCTGAGGTGTGCCACCTACACATTCAAACCAGTTGCTTTTCAAACCCACTGCCATGACAAAAGCATTAAACACTTTGTGGGAACACAGAACGAGTCCTCCCAGGCCACGAAACAACTTTCAACACTGACTCATCACCTTGTGTTCACTGCTTAGTTCCTCTACACCGTCATGGAGGATTTATGGTACAAAGAGCTTCGTAAAAACAAGGGGAAAGTAGGACGTTTACTGTGTTACCAAAGTATGAAATCTAGTCACAACTTAAATGTCAGTCAGGCCACAATTCTAATGGGTCGTTCAGACCAAAAGCGTCAAAAGCGTCAAAAGACGCTCTTGACGCTTTTCCGCGACGCTGGTGGTCTGAACACCCTGGCGTTTTGACGCGCGTCAAAGAAGTTGACGTCGGTTGTGGTTGGTCATCCATTTAAAGGGGCCGCGACATCTACACTCTGATTGGTTGCCGCTGCTCCGCATCATCGCTCATTAGCATAAAGTTCAGGAGATTTCAACTTTCTCCTGACGCTCTCGCCGCCAAAACGCGACGCCAACGCCTTTGACGCTCTTCAACGCTCCTCGACGCTGGTTCTCATTGAAAATGAATGACTTCCGGCCACCGCGACGCTCTCGACGCTTTCGGTCTGAACGCACTATAAGCCAGTCTGAAATACGACTGATATTGGATAGGTTGCCTTGATATTTACAGGTGTTCATGTAACATGTTCACTTCAGGATAAAATGTGAATCCCTGAAGGTTTATCCAATGCTTTGGCATGAGACCAAACAACGCTACAAAACAAATGGCGTTCAACTTTGTGTTTAGTGTTAATAAGCAAAATGCTAACACGCTAAAAACAGTGAAGGTATAGTAATGACATGTATAAATTTTTATGTCTCTTGACATGTTTAAGTGTATGTGAAAATATCTTGCTCTGATTATTTAGTTGAACATGGCTTTCCCACATTCAAAAGCGTCCTTTCTGAAAGAATCTAGATCGGTCTTGTGCTGCTTGTGTTATAGGTTGATGGGAGGAGTCAAGGTGAGTAGTGTTAGAAGAAACATTGGCATTGACCACAAGTCTGAACCTGGGTCAGACCAAGACTCAGATGGTCACTAGTTGTGCTTGCCTGTGGTGCAAGGTTAGAAAGGACACACTCACTAAATGCTATGAGTTCCAATCTGCAACAGATATTAGCATAAACAAATAAATTGCAGGGTTGTGAACATTACGTCAGCTCTGATGTCCACACAAAGGCTGTTGCAACCCTGTGTGTCTCACCACGTCTGGGTCATGTGAATCGATTGTGCTCTGCCTCCACTGGCTGCAAGTGATGTCTGTCTCTGTCTTGATCTTTACTATTACTCTACTTCGGGGTAGACTGGTGTACTTAGCACAGTAGTGGTGAACTGACAGTGCATGTCACTCACAACAGCGCAGCACATTCCACATTGGTGTGGAAATAGTAAATTGTTTATTCAGCATTGAAATTTCATCTAAGGATAAGTAATAAACTCACATACCCTGATACTACTTACTACTAAAGATCCAACAAAAGTATTTTGTGTGGAGAGACTATGCAGTTGTTTACTAAAGTCTTTCAACTTGAATTTATCTAGAATCTACCTAAGCCTTTAACTATTCTCATACAATATAAAACCATTAACTATTTGATCCTTTTGAGTGGTGGCTGCATGGCCGCTGGACATCAGATATTTTTGTTTAGTGGAGTGATTCGTAAGCAAAGAGCATTTAGGGTGAGCTAGAGAGACCAGATCAAAACATTTCTCAGATCTTTTATAATCTATTTGATTTAAACAGTAAAACATCAGACTTTTTATTACTATCATCGTCATTATTATTGTACTAACACATAAGCATGACTGCCAGATTTGTAAATCAGTCAACATACTTAGTGTTTACACTTTATGCTCCATCTATTTTTATTAAAACCACATGGACCACAATACGACCAGTGTTGCAGCAATACTTTAGATGTTACTCTTTTATAAATAAGTATATTTATTCATTCATACATACATACATACATACATACATACATACATACATACATACATACATACATACATACATACATACATACATACATACATTACATACATACATACATACATACATACATACATACATTAATTAAATCAATGTACGAGAGCAACATCAGGAAGATATGTAATAATTGACTATCAGACATGGGGGCACTGTTTTTTTCTGTAATAATAATGTCATCATCTTATATTTAGTGTGAGTACGTTTTTTTTCCCTAATGTCCTGCTGTGATATGTGATTTCCTTGGCAATGTGGTCTTCATAATAAAACTGTTTGAATGTCGCCCTCTAGTGGATCTCTGAGGTGATTCAACTCCTGGATGAAAATTTAACAGTAAACCTGGAAAACATGATTTTACTGTTGAGGTACTTCCTGAAGCTGCCAGAGCTGGGTCACATCAGCACAAGGGTGTGTGTGTGTGCTTGTCCTTGTCCTTTCCACGCACAAAATGAGACCTTTTTCATCAGACAGAGGAAAACCGGTTTCTGGTTTCCTCCACACGCACACACGCGCACGAGCACCGCCGATGTCTTTGAAGTAAATAGCATCAAGGGCCTGGCTGTTGCTCACAGTCTCCAGGTGAAAGCTGCTGTCTTCACTGCAGAAACAAAACGATGCCACATTTGAGCCACATCATGTTGAAATAAACACACATTGTGCCTCTGAGGGCAAAAACCTACACATGATTGTGAATGTATGTTGATGTTGGATGCAAGATGATCTGTTTGCATGGACCTATGTGTGTGTGTGTGTGTGTGTGTGTGTGTGTGAGACTTTCAGCACATCTGGAGCCCAACACAATCCAAGTTGGAGGATCAGAGAACAGTGCTGAGATCAGATCGGCCTCTTTTTCTTTATTAGGGCTCTCTGTCACCATGATTAATGAACGCGGCATCTCGGTTAGACCGGCTTTCACGCCTCCTCGTGCCAGGGCAGAACTTTAACCCCTCCATCTCAGGTTGCTCTGGGCCCTGATATCACAGCATGGCCATGGGGGTCTTGAGTCCATCAGCATTGGATCAAATGCTTGTAGGATGGAAGTAGACAGGCTGCTGGGAGCGTGCAAGTGAGGGGGGGATGTAAACATATTAACACTCTTTCGGACATGGGTTTTTAACAGCTCAATCAACCATAGAGTGCAGACAGAGTCAATTTCAGAAACTAACAGAGAATTGGAAAATTAAAGCCAGAATCTTTTGGCTCAGTCCATTTGACCTCCCCCCAAAAAATCTGTGACGTACCCTGGAGAACTCTGCCCATTCAGGCTCCTTGTGACCTAGAGGAAAATTGCTACAGCCTCCACACTTGCATCTCAAAGTAATTGCATAGAAAGTAAAACAGTATTACATGAATTCAATTTGCTTAATTAATAAGAGATCAGATTATGCTGTAGCCAGATGTTTACGAATCAAAAGCCTGGGATGATAAAAAGCTCAAAGACTTTGCCAAAAATGTGACTACACTCTCTTCAAAAAGAACCCAGACCCTCAATCCACTGGCAGACAACATGTGTTAAACTATACACGCCATATCTCGATACACATATCTACCCCAAGCTGTCCCTGCTGTGCATCCAGGAGGACAGCATGGTGCAGGTCTGCAGCTGCACTGAGGGCTGGTGAGAGCTCCAATGAAAATGTGTTAAAGACCGCAAGGCCCAAGTATCCCAGAGCAGCTGGACTCAGTGTGCCTCTCTCCTCTCCATGTAAACACTGGGCCAAGCAGCGTTAAGCAAAAACACATGACACTAGTTTCTATTCAAACTATCTCCATTGTTGTGTTTGCTGACTGGCTCTTCTGCACGAAATGCTTTTTTTCTTTAACTCCACAAAATGTTTGGAAGGTTTGAGGACGATGTGAAAGGGTGCTATTAGTGGTGTTTCAATCCTGGAGAGCTTGGGAGCATTCAGGGACCGCATTTCGTCGGCTGGAGCCTCGTTTTCTCGATACTTTCTAATAGAAGAGAAACTGAGACTGTGGCCACATCCAGTCCAGATTAGATTAGTCTGAGCATTGTGGTATCAGATTGACGTCAAAATCAGCCAAATTCTGTCATTTTCTCTGTTTTATAAAAGGAACATACACTTTGTTTTCTCACGCAATATGTTCATAAGTGAAGAGAAGCACCACAAACCTTTCATATTATTTCTCAGTTTTCCACAATGGAGTTTGGCATAGTCCTGTGAAGGCAGAACATTTAATAGAGCGTGACATTTGTAGTTTTACTTAAATTTACATAGGAACTCAATAAATTGGGGTCAAATACCAAGTTCTACTAGTCTGGCTAATACCAGACCTCATCTTGATTGAAATCAAGCGCAAGGCAGTATGGGTATACCCAAGATAAAGTTCTACAGCCCCGCCACATCATTTACTCCTATTTAATCTCTCTATCTCGATAAAGGTTGTAGGATACAAGGAAAGTTTTCTCCTCGGCTTACAGCATAGCAGAGTGACTGACAGACCCGTGTTTCGGACCAAACACTCTACATAAGTGATTTCCGTCGGAAGATATAACTATTTAAGACTTAGGCCTACTGTATATTAACACAAATATTCCGCTTTAGTTGACTAGTTTTAAGGTCACAAAGTCACTCTTGTTGAGGGACTAACAGTTCATTTATGGAGGAGAGAGACGACTGAAGATAAGGAAGTACCACTGACACTTAAAGGGGAACTATGCAAGTCTGCTCGCTTTTCCACTGTTTTCGTTACGCTCCTCTCAGCCATGTGCATTTGTTTACAACAAAGCCGACGAAAAATCAATGAATGAAACGTTACATAACATACGATGTTAAGGCGCGTGTGTATGTGTCGCGGTGTGCAGACACGAGAGCTGGGACACCGGGGTGGTGGCCAGGTACCACACTGATGTTGCATGGTTGGTTTTCAGCCGGGAGACGCCAGGTGAAGGCAGAGAGCCTCCATTCTCACTCGTAACAAGTCACAAGTCATGTAGTTAACAATAACAATTATTCTGGAGCTTTTTAATGAAGGTAAAAATGTAGCATAGCCACGGGAGAAATCCTGCTTAGTTCCTCTTTAAAAACAAGACTGCTCCTTACTACAGTTTCTGTGCATACTAGTGCTCAAAAAAAGATGAATCAGCCAAATTCAACTAACTAAATCCTGATTTATGTTAAAATCTACAAGGGCCATCAGTTCCATACACAGTATCCTACACACACATGTGGGCTACTGTATCTTTTTTATCTGTACAGTATGATCTGTGTCTCTGACTCTGCTGAGCTGCTGTCCCCAGCTCTACACACCCACTCCCCGGCAGGAGGCTGGGTCGACTGTGCGTCACCTCAGCTCTGTTCGCCTGCCAGGGGAAATAAATAAATAGGAGTAAACCAATAATGGAAGTCAGATGATTATGTGACAATGATGTTACGAGAAACATTTCAGGCTCAACATGTGATGCACAGAAAGTCCACTCTCAGTTTCCCAAGAGTTTTACACCGATTAAAAAAAGAAAAAAAGAACATGAAGCATTAAATATAATTTGATATATTCAGGCTGCACAATGTTCAGGGCTTCAGGGCGTACAGGCTTTATTATTTACTGCCTGCTCAAAGGGTGTTGTTTTGGATTAGATTAAGATTGCAAGTCATTGTTTTTCTGTCAGTTTGATCATAGTACGTTCTTCATTAGGATTCCCAGATCAAAGTCATAAAACTGAGAGCAGAGAAGATGTGACAGATGTTTCATGTGTCCCGTGATACCTAATGCAGTGAAGCCGCATTTAATTGTTCTGGTTAAATCAGGCACTTAGTGTGACAGACTTTGTGTCTTTTGTCATGACCGTGTTCTTATAGACCTGGAAGACCCTGTCCCAGATCCTATTAACCCCTTTGTTTCTGATTAACCTCTTCCCTTCTCTGCCTTTGCTCTGTATCACAGTGGGAGGTGAACGTCAGCCTGCACAGGGAAACAGACCACACAGCCCTGTGACACACACACACACACACACACACATGGCTGCCTAAGGCTAAAGCTAACTCTCAAAAACACCACTTTCTGTGATGTTTATGTAATTAACTTCACACAGTCTGCATGTGTGAACTGTGATCACAGTTTGACGGAGCTGGAAGATCTCCTACTTTCTTTCTCCCTCAGATAAACCATGAGGAACAAGCAACGACCTGACTGACCTAAATTGAGACAGATGGGGATTTTATATCAGAAATGGGTAGATATTTCTTGTTTCTTAAAAACACTTGAGCATTAAAAACTCTAACTCTCCAGTTTTACCCGGGTGGAGCATTGTGGTGTAGTGTCATTTTTACATTTTTAATGAGACAACAAATTAACAAGTCACATACACACACACAAGCTATGAAACCAAACACTGGTACATGTATTTTAATAAGAAGAATGTTGATTTAAAGATAGGCTGCCATTGTCCTAGGATTCGGGTTCATATGTGACGTCCTGCACATGTTAGTACAATTCCACACACACACAATGGCACTAACTGATCAGATGATGTACAGAATTTTTTTGCAATTATAATTTACATTGTATCAAAGGAATATTGAAATATTATTACCAATTATAATCACTGAATATGCTATGCATTTTTTTTAGATTATCTTTTATAAAACAAAACAAAAAATAAGAATTTCATACATTTTCAAAGTTCAACCCAATGGTCATGTCAGTGGACACAAGTATTGTACATCGGCTATGTGGTGTGTTCTTCACCATTGAACTGATGGAGGAGAATCAGTGAAATCTGTTAACCTTTGCATATACAGTACAGTGCTGTAGGATTATTTCAACATTGGCCGTGACCTTTAAAGACGAGAATGCAATCCATCTGTTTTGTCTTAGTTGTCTTGCATGGAAACACCCATTCACAGACAACTTTGCACGACAACGTGCTGCTGACAGTTCTCTGAAATATGGGAGGAAGTCAGTAAAAGCAGAAGCAAGTCACAGCAATCAAGCAAATCTCAAAACACAAAGTACTTCCAAGACTTTACTGAATATCAAATTTGAGGATTCTTAATGTGTGAGCATATTCAGGGCAGGGTTCATTTTTTATTCCTTTCTCACTTCAGAGGTACGACTTTGATGGACAAGATATTGTTACAGGCCTCTTCTTTCGGCTTTCAACAAGCAATAGTCACCTCCTCAGCTCTCCCTGCAGTGCACCGTCTGTCGCTCATCACCAGATGTTTCCGATTTGCAACATCAAATGCTTCTAATTCATCCCGCTTGTTCAAATCATCGTTTACTAATGACACAACTTTCTTTGTACTCGCAGTCTGCATTTTACCATGATGACGACTTTCATAACCTCCACGTTTACAGGCAACAGTAAAAGTGCACCAAATAATAAAACCAAACATTTACGCAGAGCAATTTTGGGGGCTTCACCACAAGAAGTTTGCCCACTGTCCCCATCTGCTCCTGCTTACTGGTACCTTTACAGTGTTAAAAATAAGCCCTCACTCTGAAGCTGCCCAGTCTTTAGAATAACCTTGTTAAAGAGTGCAGAATTTATTTGTTGCCTGAAGTCCAATTTGTTCAGAATTTGTTTATATTGCATCTCACATATCTACGTTGGGTCTCAAAGCTTTGACCTGTAAATCTGCAGGGACAAGTGCCTTGTCGTCCTCATAAAGGAAATTATGGGAGGGGGCTTTTTATTTGGGTCAGTGACCATGGGAACATGGCAGGTCTGTCTTATATTCTCAGCATGTATTCTGTGTGCAGGGCGAGTAAAAGGAAACTGTAAAACAATAGGTAGTTTTAACCAAACAAGTGTGATTGGCCAAAGACGTGTTCCTGTCATACTGATAATTCCTCATAAACAGAGCTAGTGTTGCTTTATAAACAAGAAAGTAGCTGCCATGCAAAGTCTAGAGGCAACCAGGAAACCTGTGTTGATTTTAATGTGGATTGTAAATCACTGTTTAGATCAGCCACCCTAGACTAAAGGGGCAGTTTCAACTGGTGTCTTTATGTGGAGGGATAAAAATCTTAACTCTAACTGTGTTTGTTTTTTATTATTACAAGCTACATCTTCGCATGAATAAAGGTTAAACTAGTTGGTTAAGACTTGGGGATTTTAGTTTGTGTGTCCTGTTTCTTGGTGTGTGGAGACCATCCAAGTGAAATTGGGTTGGTGCAGGAAAATGACGCTGATGTTAGAAATACAAAGTGTCTGACTTTGGCACCACAGAGTGCAGTTTGTATCCTGTTTCCTACAAACAGCCAAAGTTGGTTTCTTTAAACCATGACCACAGTCTTTCTCAGACCTAAACCAAGCAGCATAAAACTGCAAAACAATTCAAGCCACTGACGTAGAAAATGGGAAAATATGCGTGTGACATTCCTGGAAATGGATGTCTGGAATCGAAAGCGAGACTGAGAAAGAGAGCCAGGTATGTGTGAAATGATGTTTAATTGGCCGTCAAAGGTAGTCGGTCAAGAGCAGGCAAACAAATAAACAAAATTAAATTTAACAGAGCAGCGAGTATATTATTCATTGAAAGCTGAGAACACAGAGGCACAATAGATAATCTGGCAGTGGGCTAGTGTGTGTATGATGCTTCAGTATGAGCGGCTAAGTGGGGAGAACTGGTGCCAAGTGTGGACAGGATCTGAAATGTAGACCCATTTTACACAAAAATATGAAAAGCACATGGGGAGTAATAAAAAAAGAAGATGATTTAACGATTCAAATGAATTCCTTTGGCCACTGACGTTGTTTATGCTGCCTCACTGTCACAGAGCCACGACCTGCTGGGACACGACAGAGCCATTGTTACTATCGCATCCCCGCTAAACCGATTATACTGTACAGAACATGTTACAACTGCTGGGGCTGGCTTTGGGGGAGAAACATGCCCATCATAAACCATTATGTAGTTCAAATATGACTAGTGTACAATGTAAAAATACTCAATATTAAGATTTTCATATCTATAATTTTTTTTCCAGAACATGCACTTGAACTGGAAGCAGCAAAGTCTGGTAGCTCTGAGTTTTTACTCAATCTTACAGTACTTTATTTAGGGTCCTGGCAGCACAGCTGCCAGGACACTATTGTATTCCTAGGACTTCTTCTTCTTCTTCTTCTTCTTCTTCTTCTTCTTCTTCTTCTTCTTCTTCTTCTTCTTCTTCTTCTTCTTCTTCTTCTTCTTCTCCTCCTCCTCCTCCTTCTCCTCCTCCTCCTCCTCCTCCTCCTCCTCCTCCTCCTCCTCCTCCTCCTCCTCCTCCAAGGAAGTCATACTTCCCATGGGTGAAAACTCACCAAACTTCACAGAAACATCCGACCCCATGCCAGATTCACTCAACTCCAAGGACATGTGCCCCCCCCCTCCTAGGGGGGCACAATAAGCGTTTAAATTTAAAAACTTTAAAAATTCCTACCAAACCAACGGTAGATGCTACAGTGTTGAAACTTCACCACCATGTTGCCTCAATACTGCTGAAACTTTTGTCCACTTAAACTTATTACAAATTATGAAGTCCATCACTCTGTTTTTTCAATAACTGTAAAACTTTTAAAATGTATCTCCTCCCACAATTTTTGCTCAATTGACACCAAACTTGCTACAGAGTATCTCCAGACCGTCCTCCACAAAACTTGTTTCTCGGATTTTTGATTAAGCAAAAATTGAGCCTACAGTGCATGAAAACGTTTGACTGTAAACACTACTGTAAACATATACCATCAAATTCTTGATAAATACATTTTCAATCTTCCTGAAAAAAAAATGACAATATTCTGGAGTCATGGTTGATGAAGTTTGGCAAATATCAGAATTTTATCTCAAAAACTGAATTTTCTAGAACATTTTGAATTCTGCTCTCATGGGAACAACTGCAATCAATGTGAGAGTGGAATTTATAAACATCATATTTTCTCTTATGAAGCAAAACACTTATCATTAAAAACAAATCACCAACATTTCCATGCTGTCAAGATGCAATTTATGTATTATCAGATTTTTGTTTAGATGACTGAATTTCTGAAATTTTGACCATTTCATCATAACAGCTGCCCGGGCACTGGCTCACCTGAGTGGATAAATGAAGCTACACAGCAGGTCTCACTACCAGCCAATTAGCTCGGCGAGTTAGGAGCTGGTTCTTGCTGTCAGAGATTGTGAGTTCGAGACCCAGCAAGGGTGATGATGATGATGATGATGATGACAGATCAAAATGTCAGATGTCCTCAACATGAAATACAAGACAGTTGTACTGATGGTGGCATCACAGCAAGCCTCTAAATTTAAAAATCCAAATAGCTTGGACTGGACCATGCGCGAAGGCTCCTAACATCTTAAGCCGCGTTTCCACTACATGGTACCGGCTCGACTCGACACGGCTCTGGTACCAGGTACTATTCTAGGGAGCGTTTCCATTACAGGATAGTACCGGCTTTAGAGTGGCCGGTCGTCATAGCGACCGGCGGCGCTTAACAAAATAAAACAAAACTATAAACAGGATTTTCCCCGTGGTTAAGCCACATTTTTACCTTAATTAAAAAGCTCGGGAGTAATTTGATAGCTTACTACATGACTTGTGACTTGTTACGAGTGAGAGCGGAGGCTCTCTGCCTTCACCTGGCCTCTCACGACTGAAAACCAACCTTGCAACATCCGTTACCTGGCCGCAGCCCCCCGGTGTCCCAGCTCTCCTCTCCTCTCTGCTGCACCGCCACACAAACGAGCTCCGTAACTGTAAGCCTTTGTTTTTGACAGTTAAGACTACACATCGTAACATCCTATGTGTTAGATAAAGTTATCCACAGCTCCGTATTGATTTTTCGCCGGCTTCGTTGTCAACAAACCCACATGGCCAGACTGGGAGAGGAGGGGAGGGGAGGGTAGGGGCGGGGGGACAGCGACAGCGGAAAAGCGACCAGACTTGCATAGTTTGTTCATTTTAAAACATTTATTTATTGAAATGTGGTGATATCTGATGACCCGCGGCCACCGGTGACGACTCTCTGACCAATCAGCAGTCCGCAATGTTTACACGTCACATTTTAGTACCGCTTCAGCCGTTTTGGAACCGCGGCTGAGCAGGTACTTAAAAAAATAGTACCGGGTACCAGATTCCAGGTACTTTTACGTAATGGAAACGCAAAAAGGCCGAGTCGAGTCGAGTCGAGCCGGTACCATATAGTGGAAACGCGGCATTAGACTCACAGTAGATGTTTGACAAATACATATCATTATTTTACCTCAAAAACTGATTTTTCTTTTTACTGTGGTTTCAAATCTGCCTACACGACAGTGAATGGCTTACTCAATTTGTGAAGCCACTGTTGAATGCCACTTGTCAATTAGCTCAGTGCGATAGACAATGGTCTTTGGTTCTCGAGGTTGTGGGTTCAATCCTCAACTGATGCAAATTGAACATTATAAGGTCAACTGTCTTGTCTTCCTATTCTCCTGTTTGTTACTCAGAATTGCCTAAATTTGCCCAAAAGTAGCCCGGACCCGACCCATCGCTGCGCAGCAGCTATAATTTTTGTCGTATTTTGTCAACTGCTGATGGATACTTCTGTGGGGAGTAGACTCGCTCACCAGACCCTCCTCCAGAGAAGAAGTGATGGAGGAGTTTGTTCAGGAGGTGAAGTTCTTTCATTAAAAAAGAGCAGGTCTGGAAGATGCCACCCTGTTCAAGCTGAGACGAAGAGGTGCTTTTGTGGAAGGCTTGGAAGTGGAGGTGTACTGTCGGTCCGTTCTGCCGTCAGTCTTCATGGGAAATGTCAACTTTCTGACCAACAAGAGTGATGAGCTGGAGATATTGGCGAAGAGCCAGAAAGTAGACATTCTTTCATATCATAACAATACTTGTGTACATCCCATCCATGGCAACTGCTGAAGTTCAAATGTGAAGTTCTTCATGCATGTCGTTGCGAGGATACGGACTAAACATCCAGAGGCACTTTATCAGGAGACTTTAATCATGTTTCCCTGTCGGACTCACGGGGGGATGTGGTGGAGAGATGTAGTCTACACTGAAGATGGTAGAGGCCATTCTGAACAACTCAGATCATCCACTTCATAACACTTTGATGGACCAGAAACTCTCATCTCATCTCATCTCATCTCATCTCACAAAATACTGCACATCAGAACTTTACTTCAAATATTAGCAGTATGAAATTGAAGATAGGACTGCTTTGGTCACAGATATGTCTGAAATTTTTACCTCTAAAGTGACTTTTTTTTCAATGGATTTTTGGACAAACATTTGCATACTTCCAAGAGAGTTGTCAGTATTGTGCAACAGCACATCCAGACACATAGTATATCATCTCTATGCTGACTGTGAGCCAGCTGACAGAAATGACTTTCTAACTTTGACTTTACAGCTCAGTGTAGCCATAATCGCAGCACCAGTCTTTTATCTTTATTTTATGCTTTTCTTAGTGTTTTGGTGAGTTTGTGCGGCGACGTCATAGTTATAAAATCTGGATTTTAGCAAAAAAAAGCAGCATCTTGAAAATGATTGCTGGTTATAGTCTGTAGTCTCAATGGGCCATGTCTCAGTCATTATTTCAGACTTGTTCCATTGTCTGACAGCATAAACAGAAAAACATGTAAATGAGAACAGCTTTATTGGGAACGGGCTGTATTAAAAAGAGGAACAAACAGATGAATGGCGAGGCAGAATGTAAATTACCTATGATGCGGTCCAGCCATACACTATGAAGTCTCGTTCTCCTCGTGACTGTTTGAAACCTTTTGAGATAGTGATTATGAGTAATACAAATGCCTTTGACCTGACCTAACACTTCAGAAGGAATGTGATGCTGTGACTTTTGGTATTGGAGGCAAAGCATATATTTTGCAGCTGTCTATAATTTATACTCCGAGTGCCAGTTATTGGTCTTTTTGCACATTTAGAGCCCCTGCAGTATCCCATTCCCACCTTGTTTGTCTATTAAACACACACACACACACACACACAC
The DNA here is from genome assembly GCF_905171665.1 of Trachurus trachurus. Lineage (NCBI taxonomy): Eukaryota > Metazoa > Chordata > Actinopteri > Carangiformes > Carangidae > Trachurus > Trachurus trachurus. Next base: position 21,690,521 of record NC_139893.1, on the reverse strand, counting down.
ACACACACACACACACACACACACACACACACACACACACACACACACACACACACACACACACACACACACACACACACACACACACACACAGACACAAAGAGAACACATGGTAATGTGGCGTGTTAGCATGACTTCACGTACAGAGAACTAGATTTAGTGTCCAGCTCTAATTAGAGTTGCCTGTCATCACTCCACAGCCAATATATCTGATTGGCTCTGTGCTGCAAACAAACACGCCATCTGTTTAATTAAAGTGTAGCGATTAGCTCCAGAAGCCAGTGGTGCTGAGTGGACAGTGAGCAGACCTCGTCTTTGCCTAATGCCCCGTAGGTTGCCCCTCTTGGTCCATGTTGCCTAGTTCGGAGGCAGCGTCGTCTCCAAAGTCAGTGGAGACATAAAGTATTTCCCTTGAGTGTGAGTGGAATGATGAATAATAATCCTGTCTTTTCTACCACCACCTCTGTGTGTGACTTACTGCACAAAGGAATGTTTGTCCCAGGCCACACAGCTGCACAAGGTACGGTGCAGCCTGATTCACGACTGATTTCACATTATCTTCTCAGAGCTGTTTAATTTTCAGTTTCTCTGAGGAGATTTATGCATTTCCCCCACTCTGTTCCCCACTTCATGCTGGCAGGGCCTAAAGTAAAATTCAGTCTGGGGAATAGAGTTTCAACTATTTCAGTCATATATCTGACTTTTGTCTGCATGTGGTCCCGTTTAGCAAACAGGGCACTGTAGATGACTGCCAGGCTCAGGGCTCTGATTCTTACTGGGATATACTGGAAAGTCAAAGCTGTGTGTAACTGTGGATTACAGATTGTTGAAAGTACTGTAGTGTTATGTATAGTGCCGTGAAGGAGGACTACAGTATAGAGTTCCTGATGCAAAGAACTACACACTGGTGTTTTTCTTCCCTCCCAATCTACTGTATTTGTTCTGTTATGCAGTCAGACTAGAGTCGCTCAACTGGGGGATTTATAAACCTTGTAAACCCTCTCAAGCTTGTCCATGTGCAGAAAAAAAATGTCAAGTGCAGCACCTCTGAGCCACTGACCCTTTTCCTTTGTGGCTTTGTGATGTTGCCAATCAGCAGGTCTGACCGCAGGATCTGCCCGGTGAAGAAAGAGGGACCGTCCTCTCCCACAGCTCATAATCCCTCACGTCCGAAGGGGTCACGGCCGTGTTGGGAGGCATTCCAGGCATAGCCCCGATGTCTACCCCATCAAAGCAATCACTGAACATACACAGTGTGATCTCTCCTGGCTGGACCGCAGTGCTGCTGCAGTGGGATCCCTCCTCTTCTCTGGCTGATTAAGATGTAGTTGTACATTAACTCACCTGCACCAGTATACACAGCTTTTCATTTATTAAAATACACTTTCTCACCGAGCCACTATCAACCTTGACACTTACGGTAAGTAGGTACCACTGTCATGACTGATGGAGGTCACACACGGTACAGGGATACTTTTTCCAAAGCAAAAAGATGAATTTCAAAAGAGGACCTAATACTTATCATCAGGGAGTATTTGTGCTATTACAACATTTGCTGCAGGTGGTTCACCTCGAAAACTCATAGTCTTATCTACAACTTAAAATTCTTTGCTAAATTTCTGTCATGTCCTCAGTAAATTAAAGTCGTCATCTTTGAGTTACTCATTTTTCTGACTTAAGAGATATTGATTGCTGTGTTCTTGCACTGCACCTCCCAGAGAACAATGTGACGTGTTTCACTGTGAAAATATTGCATTAATATTGTTTGACTCACTGCCCTCAGTGGTCCTATCATTTGTTTATTCAGGCAAGGTAGATTTTTCAGGAATAGCATAACATTTCGGGAAATACGTGTCAGTTTTCTCCTAAGAGTTCAATGATAAGATTGATACTATGTCATATCTGTCATATCCGCTGGAGGCGAATAAAATGTGCCTTTCAACACCTCTAAATTTCAGTTATATCCCTGATAACCCCAATAAAAGGAAGTTTTATGCTCCTGTCCTGTCCAAGAAATAGTTGGCACATACTACAGCCCACAAGTGACAATTTTTATTTTATGGATTTAGAACTGATTAAACAAATAAAATAATTGGTGAGTTTTACGGGTCCTGGAAGAGCGGGTTTGTTTCCATTATGTAATGCCAGATTATTTTTCCCCCAATTCCAGCCTTTGTACTAAAATAAGATAAGCAACTGCTGCAGTATTCACTAGAAAGATATGATGGTTGTATTGATCTGCTCAGGTAACGATTGATAAGAAAGCTGATTTCTCCAAAAAGTCCCTCTTTTATTTATTTTTTCTTCACTACATCCTTTCTTTTGTTGTTTTTTTCCACGTCATGTAGGCTACTTTATCATGTCATCATCCGGCAGACTGAGCCGCTGTGCTGCACAGGGTGACATGTGTTGAGGTCTAAGTCATGTTAAAGCCAAACTTGCCTCAGAGAGTCTGTGTTTTCAGCTGCTGACTGCTGTGTGCACCTGTGAGAGCTTGAAGAAAGTATTAACTTCAAAGCTTTCTGCAAACTATTAATCACAGGAGCTTTTGCAGGTACAGTAGGGGTGGCAGACCTCAAAGGGGGCAAACTAGCATTCAACTGTTAGCAAAACATGTAGCCGGAAAGCAGCTTTTGATTATTGCAATTAGTTCTGAATGATGTGATGATTGCACAGAGGTTAGGACAACAGCAGACTGAAGTTGTGCCATTTCTCCACCATTATGTTGAAATAGCATTTTATTATTTTGCCGGGGATTGTGTTACACACCAACATTTTCAGTCTTTAGGAACGCATCTTACTGCGAAGCAGTGCAAACCAAAAACATAACCAAAGAGATAAAGGTCTACATGTGAGACATCTGTTAGTGCTTGTTAGCTAGCATAGCTAATTTCAAATTCACAGCCAATTAATGTTAGCTAGAAATGAATGTAGCAACAAATTACGCATTTGTTTTTTCAAACCCTCCTCAGATGACACAGGTGAAAGTGATAGGTTGAGTTATTTGACATGAAGTTTAGTTAGGTAGGCCTATATCCAGTGTACATTCAGGAAACTTTCCCTGAACTAGCATGACCACAGAAGCCCCTATAAACAACTAACGTTAAAAGTAAGAATAAAAGTTACCACAGTATACATACAAGAAGTTAGGGTGTATAGCAATATAATATGTAGTACTACAATACATCATCTAACAGCGTCGTGGGATAAAGAAAACAGACTCTGTATTCCTGTTTACTAACTTATCATGCAAAAAGGCACTCAAAACAATCTGTCAATTTTGTTTATCGTCATCACATAAAATTGCCCATGAATTTCGTGACCCTTGTCCAGGAAGCCAGAGACACATTGTTTTTGCTTTCTTCACTTTTGGTCAGAAAATAATGTCTGAATCCTTGGCTCTGAAGACGCTGCAGTGGGTAACGTTTCACTCTGAGCTAAGACATTACTGCAAATGGCCCACACATTGCACAATACTGTTGCTCTTGATAATCCCAATTTAAATGTGTGAGGCAGATGATGACGAAAGTCAGCAGGATCTTCATCATGGAACTGCTTGATATACTGCAGACAAATGGGAAACTGGTGAACTGGACTAGCTTCACAGCTCTAGTAAATTTGTGCAAACGATTTATTAATGATTTCACTCATATTCAAATTTGCAGTAAATTAGTGTTGAGAATCAAAGAGCCCTGGTTCTTGAGCTAAAGGCAGATGTTGAACAGAAGTTTGAAGGGAGGACAAACTCTAAAAAGAAAAACAAAAAAATAATTTTCCATGGGCTGTGCCACATCTCTGGAGCTCTTTATAAGCCGGAAAGAAACCTGCTTTTTCCAGTGTGAGTTTCTTGAAACAATAAGAGGTGATACTGCGGTGTTTTTACAAGTTCAAACACTTTCCCAGTGGAGCAAAGGCCCCAGAGTGAAACCAGTAGAGTAAGACTTGTACTACCTGACACCCTGACCTCAACTCCTGCCGAAAAGTGAGGAGAGAGACTAGAAAAAGACATAAAAATGGGGCAGTCTGTGGTTATTAAGAAACAGGTTCAACTAAATCCATCGCTGTCTGCTGTAATAAAACCAACAAATTGCCAGAAAGAAAGGAAAAGAAAAGTCAAGGTCCAAAGGTCAGCCAAAATGTCAATTTATTAACTTTTCTCTCTGCTAAACACAAACCAACGCCATAACATTGTGCAATGAAGTTATTTTCTCTCCACATGACCTGCTCTGACATTGATGGATCACTTCTGTGTTATTTGGCTGAGACGGTCAGGTGTTTACTATGATAAGAGAGGTATGCAACATTCATATTTCTGAAACTCCCTCAGTTTCCAAGCAACAGAACTACAATAAAAACAGATTTTGCAGCAATGCATCCAATGTTAGATGTGAAAATTGGAGACAGACATTTCCCTGTATGTAGCCTATTTTATGACACGCAATGTTCAATGGACCTATAGCTAATGGCATTGCACAATGAGATGGAGAGTCCAATCTGTTTGAGAGGTAATATTAAAGATCTATTTTTCTTTTGAGCACACTTGAAAATAAATGATCTCTATGTTGCTCTGTGACATGAGGTCATGATCTTGCAATACGTTTATCAGGCAAGGGAGATTTTAATTTATTGCCAACACAAAGACTGGAAAATGTTATTCAGTGTGGAAATTATAATAGACTGTAAGGACAAAATGACATTATGAGGAAATAGAATTAGTCACAGTAATTTTGTATTTATCGTAACAAAAAAATACAATTCTCTGATATCTGTGAGGTCTGATATACAGGTGTTTAGTTGGGTTAAATAAAAACTAAAGCCAAAATGCTTTGCCAAAGTATGTGCATTATCTTCTCACTTAACATTGTGCAATCTCTGCAGTGTATAAGATGTGTTACAAAGCTGAAGGAGGAATCTCTATCTGAGTGGATGTTTGAGAGATGGTTTTAAAAATGTATTCAAGACAGAGTTTTGCAAATAAAAGTCTAAAGTACAATCTCCTTCACTTAGGTAATGTACCAGTAAAGCACTGAAGGTTTTAAAAGACGAAAGACACCATACTCAAATACGCTTTTTTTGTTGTGGGGTTAAGGTCATGGAGTGGATGGGGTGGATTCATCATGAGTTATTTCAGCGCTGTTACTTTGAATAATTCACATTTTAACTGATGTAAACTTGCACCAAAAACAGAAGGTCACCCACCGACGTGCCTGTGTGCATCCATAATCTTAGTTGACACATGAACCTTGATGCCTTCTCCACCACATACTGGACTTGCAAGTATGAATGGTGTCAAAGCGCCAACATGGATATGGACCAACTGGAACAATTAAGTCAGGCTCTCCACCCAGATAAAGCAACATCAGCATGGTGTTTCTCATGTGAGAAATATGTTACTGCTAAATTCTCAATGTTCGGATCCTGAGCCTTCACTTGCATGGACTTGTCTGGAAGTGGACACTTAAAGACAAAGGCATCTAGAGAAGCTAATGTCCCTCACATACAAAAAGCAGAGATAGCATCACAAAGGTCTGTGTTCCTGGAGTTAATGTAGGGATGGATGTGCATCTTTAAGGTACTCCTGATGTCATTTGAGTCCACTCATGGTGTTTGTTGTGATGAGAACTCAATGGGTCTTGCCATGAAGGTACTCGAATGTCTGAGATTGTATCACAAAAATGCAACAACAGTGTTTTGGGGGGTGGCTCTTTTGAATCCCCTGCCCGCATGAGACAGATCTGTGACAAATATTCTTGCCCAAGACTAACAGGTGCTAATCAAGGAAGTTGTAGATGAATGAATGTGAAATAGATGAAAGACTTTGATTTGATCATTTATGCATTAAATGCCTATACTTCCTCACAATTATGTCGTGATATGCAGTATAAAAAAGGATACAGGTCTGATCTACATCACTTTAAAGGAAGTTCCAATCAGTGTGAGTGTATCTCAAATTAGACACGCTGCTGCTGTGTTTCAGTAACAGGTATTTTATAAATACATTCATCAGATCATGTTCTTCATATAAACAGTGTATGGGAATTTAGTTGATACTGTCATGGCTCTGAGCCTGCCGCCACTCAGTGGCTCGGTTTTCTGTTGTTTTGGACTCTTGTTTTCTTCAGTTCAGTTCTTGTGCATTTGTTCTAGTGTTACTTCCTATGTTTTCCCTCCACACCCTCCTTGCACACCTGTCCTGTGTTTCACCTCGTCAGCCCTGCCCTGCTCCTTGTGTGGCTCCACCAATCAGCTCTTTGCCCCCCTGTCTCCTCACCTGTTACTTGTTGCTTTGATTGGGTCTACTGTATTTAGTCTTGTGTTTCTTTTAGTTCCTTGTCCGATTCTTGTTTGTGTTGTGGTGTTCTGTTCGCCTGCCTATTTTGGTTTAATAAACTTGGCCTGGCAAGTATCTGCCCATGTATGCTCCTGCATTTGGGTTCACCCACACCAGACAGATATTTGAGTTTCAGACCTTTAAACGTTTCACAGGACGGGTAATTGGAGTAATGTTCTGGTCATTAAAGTACCAATAAAAGGTTAATGGGTGTGAATGTAAATATAATGTAATGTAATGCCGAGGACTTCCTGGTAGATGTAATTCTACAGAGGCTACAAGTTGAAGAACCTCCCTAAGTCCTTTGGGAAGTTAAGGACACTTTCTTCTCTTTTATGTTTCACAACTGGACACCAGCTTCTAGTCATGAATGACAAGGAGTTGGTAAGGATACAGAGTATGGCCCCAGCCCTCAATGAAAAACACATTTCTTCCAGCCTGCTTGTATGCAGATAGACAAACACCAAATAAAACCCACAACCAAAGTAAACCGAGAACGGAGACTATCCTTCGTGGGAACAAGAGAAACCGTGGCCTGTGTGGTCGTAATAACGAAGCAGCCATTTCAACAGCTGCCTTTTCCTGTGGTTCTTTAATAATGTTGCTTTATATATTTTATGAATTTATTTGATTCTGGAGGGAACGGAGCCAAAGAAGACTGTAGAGTTTAATTTGATGTGCTAGACCCAGTTACTGTGTGCATGCATGTATACAGTATGTGTGTAAGTGAGTGCATGTGTATTTCTAGTATGATTCATGTGTGGTGAACAAAACCAGCTGTTTCTATTGAACAGTGGCCAAGAACTCCAGGCACCAGGGGGAAATAGACGGTGTAACAGACCAAGGAGTACAGAGTTACCTAACATTGCCTGACCATCCGCCGACCACTGTGCCGTGCTTTCCACTGAGGTGACTATTGGTCAGAGCTGCTCTCACAACACTGGAATAACCCTCTATGTCTTTCAGGGAATCATGATAAACGTCCCACAGAAACAACGAGTAATTCGTTTAGCAACCAAATTACCGTGAATAAAACTGACTAAAATATTCAGGGATGACAAAATCATGTATCCTGTGTGACACTCACTGTGAAACTAGAATGACCTTATCCTGTTTCTCAATATGATATTATAAACACTCAGTAAATTACTAAATACACTTACAGCTTTGGAGTGATGTATGGATGACATGCCACTGAAATTTATTACAGGATTACTGTAGTTATTTTTTCTTATTGGGTTCTAAGCAGCGGGTGTTGAGCAATAAGGCTCTGATTTCACCCAATTACTCATCTAGCGGAGGTTCTAATTTGTATTAATGTTATTTTAAATTAATTATATGTCAAAGGAAAAATGAAACCGTATCTTCTCAGCTAACATGTTACAGTAATGCTGAAGAAGTGAAAGAAATATTCTATTCAATAATGATTACATGTTTATAAATGCCCGTGCATTAATATTAATGTGGATCTGTCACTTCATGATAATAATATGAAAACAGAAATTCCTTTCAGAAGAAAGTGGCTTAATAATTGGCAATTCAATTCTTTAATGCCTATGGCAAAAACACAGGTTGAGCAATCAGACTGTGATTACAACTATCATTAAAATAACACACTAATTAGTGGATAATTATTATTTACAGTAAATGGACCTTGATGTGAAGGTTTTTTTTGTTTTAAAATCACTTACTTCGGATTCATAATAGTGTAGTTTTTTTTATGTGTGACTGCATCTTGCTAACAAGCAGACCATACACCAAGTTTTGTCCCTGCTGAAGCAACATATTTGCTGTTGCTATAGCAAGAGGGATGCCATGGTGTCACAGATAAATCTCCCCAGACATTCCTTTGGAAAACAATGGCCACTTTAGAAATGACTAACTTTGTGCAGATGTCACAAGTAAACTTCATGGTTATGCAGATGATACTCAAATGTACTAGCTCTGATTGAATGCACTAACAGGGTCTAATAGAGAGGGTGGAAAAGAGGGGCAACTAAGAATCAGTGCTAAATCAGTAATAAATCAACAGCTGAATTCAGAAGCATCAGTCCGTGGCTTTACAATATGTTGGGTACCTGTAGTGAACTTTCCTCTCAGACAGCTGCAGCTCGCTGATCACTGCTCTGCTACTACAACACAACAGACATCAGAAATTGGCACTGATCCGTCAAATCCAAACTTGGTGAAGCTGCTTTTAGCTGCTCTGCTGCACATACTGTATATGGAGCTTCCTGAAGGTGACTTTAAAAAAAAAAAAAAGCTAAAAAAAAAAGAAGCATCTGTTCTGTTCTCAAATATTTTAATGAATAATGTTTAAGTCAGTGTGGTTTACTTTGTCAAAGAGACACACTGTAGCACTTTGACTCTTTCTGGCTTCTTCTCTGCTATAAAATCAGACCATACTCTTTAAAACTGTCACATTTACATCATTAACCTAATTTTTCACGTCACAGCGCCCCCAATGCATTAATGCCCCTGCAGCTCATGTTAAGAAACTCAACTTGAAAAAGTATGTTTTGACTTTGAAAAAATAAAAAATATCACTTTGTGATAACTTCAGAATTACAACAATAATTAGTATTCTTTGTATTATTATTATCCTTGCTTCTCTTGTTTTTATTATTATTATTGGAGTATACGTCATAGCCACCGATGTGAGGCTGTAGTGGAAGTCTCTTCTTTAGAGGCAGGAATGTAAATCCAGAGGGATTAGTGAGAACACACGGAGCTGTAAACCCCTCAGTAGCTCTCCAAGGGGTCTCTGCCTCAGTGCGTAAAGTTGGGACGAGGCTCCGGACGCGCTCACTTCATCCCACAGGCTCCATGTGTGTCACCTCTGCGGGATACTTGACAAGGATTTCTGATATTTTGATAGCACTACCCTCGCGGGTCACTGACAGATGAAAACAGTGGAGATCTATTGACGTGAAGGCGTTTTCCTTACACAGATCATCTGTCCCGGAGCGCAGAGGGGACATGGGTCAGCTTTATGGTGCGACTCTTTTACCATTTGGCGCTATCTGTGTGGTTTTCCTGTGGGAGTCTGCTGCCAGCTCCATCAGGACGACGCTTTCAGTGGACACCTCGAGGTAAGTCTCACGGAGCTGATCCTAAAATAGCTTGAACATATGTAAATGAGAGGCAGCTGCGGCGATTTTAACCAGGGCGCAAAACTCCACTGAAAAGAAAATGTTTTTGAAACATCATAGTTTAGTTTTAGTTGTTTTCTTTTTTTCCCCCAGCATCTTGTGAATTGTAGGTTGAGATCTACAGTGTGTGAGTAAATCTCTGTGAACTTCATGGAAACAACCACTACATTTTCATTATCCCACCAATTCATTTAAACTCACAACAAGGGCTTCGCTGTCAGATGAGCGCACAGTGCCAAATCCATAATAGAGTTTAGCCTGTTTTATTGGTTGCTGCTCTTTACGGCGTGTTGTGTGAGCACGCTGTCAAAGAGGAGACCCTCAGATGAACCGCTGTAGCGCGTCTAATCTAATGTGATCCTCAAGGAAATGCAAAAAGGCAACGGGGGAACTCCAAATGGCTGGAATCGGTCGCGGTGCAGAGGGGCGCAGAGAGCCAAATGTTGCGTGCGCTCAGACAAAACATGACAGATGCTATTAACGTGCCCGGGGGGGCATAGGTTCCTGAGGTGAGGAGAGGATGTTAGTGGAGCACATGTGCCCGTGCGGAGGAGACCAGCGAGGAGCAAACTGTTGAGCATCAGGTTAAACCTCAGATAAAAAAACAACTGTAGTCTAATGTTTTATTTTACTCACAGATTTATGCTTTAGTGCAAACTCTGTGGATTCTGTTACAGCAGGATAAAAACTGACCCCATTAAATAAATGCATAGTTAAAAGTTTAAGAGTCTGTACCTGGTCTAGTGGAAACAGTGTATCATATGTATATACTGTAACTGGACATAATACTGGCATAGTACAGTATCCAATTTTTCCTAGATCAATAAATCAGCTGGGGCATTATATCAGAAACTATTACTACTGATACTACTGATAGCACCTTACAGAAATGCCATAGGTATGCTCTTTAGTAGCCCATCAGTCAGCTATTATCTCAGTATCTTAATCCTTATTCTATAATAAGCAATTTATTATTGTGAAATGTGAGAACATTTCAATGACAACTGAGGCCAAGGTAAAGTCATCAAAGAGAAAAAAAAAAATATCACAATGAGGAAAATGGATTATATGGATTAAAGGTACAGTATGTAAGAAATCTAAAGCAACTGGCCGTAAAATCCTCCTAATATGTCACAGAGACTCAGGAATAATGTTCATATAACATGATGAACTCACCAACAACAATAGTACAGCCAGAGTATTCGCATTAAAAATCTTTTTTTGCAGACTGCAAATCATGTTTATGTTTTGAATTTACGTGTTTACATGTTGCGCCACCTAGCCCTCTCTCCCAGTCACGGCGGTGTCAGTGGCATTTCAGCCTCCGGTCTGGTTCCACTGAGCTGCTGCTACGGCTGGGAGAAAAAACCAGATCACTGTGTTTTGAATTTGACTGCAGTAACCGTTTTTGGCCACATTCTTACATATTGCACCTTTAAGAAAAACAACAACAAAAAAAAACACTAAACCGATATCGATCAAAGTGGATATTGACCGGAAAACTCACAGTATCAGCATGGCTCTAGTTTAATGTCTAATGTAATGTACAATGAAAACAGGGACAGTTTGTGTCAAAGTACTGGGTTTAGCTCCATGAGGCACCGTCACCCACCAGGTTCAACTGGTCATGTCTAGCCCCTTGTTGGGCGTCATTCCCCCGTCATGTAGCAAAACACTGTTGACAAAGAGTGTACAAGCTGTCAATAATATTTACATTTGTTTCCATGTTCTCAGAGCGGAGTGTCCGGAGAGTAAGATCCTGACAGTGGAGTATCCCTGTGTCAGAGCAGGGGGGAAGAACAGCACCTGTTTCAGGTAAGACGCTCGGACATGTTGAGTCTCATAATCCTCAGCTACTGAGTGAAGCAGCAGTAAGTTACATTATATATTCATGGATCTGTATTGAGCTGAGCTGTTTCCCTGCTGCTGATGCTTGTAGGGACATTTGAACCTGACGCTTTGTGGGGTTATGGAGCGGTTCTGTAACCACTAAACCACCCTGCCATGTCATTTCCACAACTCCACACTGTACATCTCTCTTTTGGAAACTCTATATATCCACTTGAGAGAGAAAAATAATAATTTCCTGAAGACCATCACTCATAGGATGAAGATGCAATTGGTAAAATTGTCGTATTTGTCAACCCACAGCAGCTACTTTTCTCTTACCCCGTGCTCCTCAGTCTTTTTAATAGCCATCATTTATTCTAACCTCATGTTGTAGTTTGTTAGTCCCTTTTTTTTTTTTTTTTTTCTTAAAGCTGTTATTACTTTCCGTGTACAGCAGTTTCCATCTGCACTGAGCTGAATTCCACCAGCTCTGGCTCTGTGACAGTAAAACAGAACTTGAACTTGAACTTTCTCTGCTTGGGTCCAGAGCTAAAACATTTAGGGAAGGCATCCCCCTCAGGGAGTTAGGCCTGCATTATAACCTAAAAAGTAGAAGTACGTAGTCTGACAGGAGAGGATGTGATTATTTTTATTGCACTGTATCCATTCAGAGAAAAACGGGGAGAACAGACTGCTTACAGTGATTACCAACGATAAATTTGGTTGAACTCTGGACTCGTGAGTGTTTTTGTTATTAAAACAAGACAGATGCAGATGAGACAACGTGGAAGGGTACCGGAGGCAGTTTTTGAAATGTACTGTATGACATATTAGTTGAAGAAATTGGCTCCCTCCTCGCTCATCTTTCTCTTCATACACACAGTCTCCAGGGATATAATTTATGACGCTGTGCACTGATATCATATCGTATGAACATCTTGAAGCGTAGGTTAAAAGAAATACACAGATCCGATGCAGACTTAACGGCAGGTTGTGAGGCTTTCAGCTCGTGATACATCACAACACGCAACAAGAGGAAACCAATGCAAAACGTGAACATAGCTTTCCTCTGAAGCCAAACTTTGGCTCGGATTTGGTTGTTGGCGTAAGAAGATCCTTTAATAAATGAGGCACCAGGTCTAGTGTGAGGCCAGACCATCTGATCTGTTTACTGTCAAGGTCAGACTGTAACAGGCTCTGCGTCTGGTTTAATTTCTGGCTCCACGAGAGATGCGTGGTGTTGCTGGAGGAGGTGGATTAGGCGAGGTTGTATTTTCCTTTCCCCCTGTTTCTCAGGGTGGTTCAGCACAGACCTGGATCAAATAGATTTTCACGAATAACTTCAGGGGCAATCAGATTGATCCGTTGTGTCTGGCATAGATATTACTTTCATGTCTTAGCGAGAGCAGCATACACGGCTGATGAAGAGGCCATCACTCACAATTTGTTTGGAACGACAACGTTGTAATTGGAGCCTGCGTCCACACACGGTGGTCTTTAAATGTGTTTTTTTTTTTTTTTTTTTTTTACCTTTAACATGACTTGTAACTCCACAGTCAATAATGTGGTCCTTGACCTTGGAAATAAGGTTTAGATAAAAGTAGTGCTCTACATGCTGTTTGTATTTCTTACGGTTTTTTATGACTTGATTGATGTTTTTGGAGAAGAGATTTCAAAAAACCTTCATCCTCCAAACTCCTTAGATACCGAGTATTGTTTTCACTACATCCCCAGCTATGACTGGACAATTAAAGTTTGCAAAGTGTGTTGACCCTCGCTTGGTCTGTCCAACAGTCCAATCTGTACCCGCAGCTCTGCCACGTCCAGGCAGGCTGCACATTTTCCAATCGTTTCTGGTTTTCTTCTCTTAATTTCCCCACCTGGCGCTACTTTCTCATATTCAAATAATCTGGGAAAAAGTCATATTGCTGGAGTTTTGATTGAATATGACATGTGAACCATTTGGAAAAATTTACACCATCTCAAAGCAAGTCTACTTAGTTGCTATCAAAACAGTGAAGCAAATTATGGTACTTAACGGTCCTTAAGTTATGTAGCACTTGAGTGAGATTTTATGAAAGGGATCCTTTGATGCTTTAGACAAGTATAACATATTCAAGAAATATTGAAAGATTTCTCAGGATGATGTGAAGCTCCCATTATTTCTTCAACCTGTTCTGTACCTGACAGTAACTGTTACTGTCGCTATCTGTGTCCCCCTCGTCATGCCGTGCGCATACGAGTGTTTGCTAAATGCCTAACATGTAAATGTAATGTCTCAAATGGGTTTGTGGTGTTGTGTAGATGGAAACCCGTGCTGATCTCACCGTCCAAACATAGAGCGGTCGCTGTGGTTTTCTCAGCGATGAGGGTGAATCAGCTCAATTTCTACATTTCTATTGTTCTGCCTACTTCGTGTTCTTACTCAGTCTCTGCTGGAGGTCAGATTGCAGTCAGTGCCAAGCCAAATATACATGGTTTGTACCCAGACAGTGAGTTGATGTGAGCATGTGTGTGTGAGCTTGCCTTGTTTATGTATGAGTCTGTATGAAGTGTCTCAGTATTGTCTGTGCTGGCAGTTAGATACAGTAGAAGTTAATTTTCTACTCCAATCTGAATCTTTTCTCTATAAACACTCTCAGCTGTGGAGTCCAACTACAACACGACTGATGGGCTCAACTAAACTATAAACCTTTCACTTGATTGGCACGTTGTTTTGGTTGAAATACCCTGCAAGGCTCATTACTGCAGCAGATAACACCCATAACATCCTGCAGCAGCATGTGAGCTCAGGCTCTTTTTTTTTTTTTTTAAATAATGTGAGGGATGATGATAAATGCCATGGAAACAATTGTTCCAACGTTTGATGCTTCTTTAGCCCAACTTTCAGTGACATTATAGTTTTGTTTGCCACTGTATCTTAAAAAAAAATCATTAGCAGTCATTATCTTTTCACTGAGGGACAGATGACAGGGTGTCCTAATGTTTTTTTTTTTTTGCTGGAACTGTTTCATTATTTCAAGTTGTACGCTGAAATGAAAAATAGCTTGAGATGAAAGAGTCAAATTTACACCAGACCAAAGAAAAAGCTAATTTCACAGCCAAGCCTTCAGTTGCAGCACCTGGGAACCCACATGAATGAACCCTCTTCCAAATGTTCACTAATTCACACAGCTACGCTCAACAGATTGTGATAACCATGTTCATGGATGTCCTGAGGGAAACGCTCTGTAAAATCACCAGAGTTTGTTGTTCTAGGAAAACAGTAGAAAATCCACGCTGTAAATATCCTGAGGGAAGAAGACGTGTATCTTTTGCTGGAAATCTATATCGTTCGTGATCTATAACACAAATGCCAAAACACTGTTGAACTTCTACATACAGTAAGAATTTAATATGAAGCAGCAGCAACAGCAGCAGCAGTAGGATGTTGAGTTTGCTTTAGTGGTAACTTAATACAGCTCTGACACAGTGCCAGGAGAGTTAACACTGAACAGTGAATTTTGCTGTTATCAGTACGATAAAACTGCTCTGGATTACTCACTGAATAACTTTCCTATAATTTCCATTTACTGTAGCAAACTAAATCTAGTGAGGTGATGGTGGTGTCCTCCTCAACCAATGAAAACTACCATGTAGAGATAATCAATGAGGGTAAATAGCTGTTGGAAATACTGTACATATTCTAAAATGGGGGTTGCCTTCATGTCTAATCCTTATAGAGAAAACAGGGGGTCGGGATCAGTGTCTCAACATCTTCTCTTCATCCTCCTGTTTCATTTCTCTATCTCACACAAACACACACCTCCAGTAGAACAAAGTGCAGAGCATGTGATTGTAGGAGAACAGTTAAAGTCTGGCTGTATTTGAGGGGGAGAGAAAAAGAGAAGGGTTACAATCAGTGTTTTTGGACTTTGCCTGCAGGAATGTCTCACAGCTGAGTCACACACGCACACACAGAAAGACAGACAGACGCAGAATCTTTGACTCAGAAGCATCTTTGCGGGGGTCTCTCTCTGATATCATTACACTGGTGGACCCTTCCATGCGTTTTTTTTACTGTTTCATTTGTCTGAAAATTTTTCCACAGAAACACTCGTTTGACATCAATGAAAGGGAACGCTTAGGATTTCACAGCAACTCGGAAAGCTCACTAACTCTTTCCAAGACATGCTCTGACTATCTTATTGCTTACAACTGACTTACTGTAAGCTTTAATAATGTGAGGTTTTATTGAAGTCAGAACAGACCAGAGTGGACACGCACATCACACCAGCGAGGGCAGGTGCAGAGTACAAAAAAGGCAAAGTAGAAAAAATACAGGTACTCGCAACTCTGCAGGACTCAGCGTATTTATTGTAGTGACGTGCGTTTCGAGCAGTAAAGGTGTGCTCTTCGTCAGACAGTAGGATAGATAACAAGAAGCCATCTTAAATACTACTAGTCACATGACTTGATCAGGAGAGGATAGCATGCAGCTGTCAACTCACAGGTGACAGAATTAACAGAAATAGCAAAAAACAGCACAGCAGCCTCAATACCAATACCTCAATACCTCTCCCCCGCAGTTGTAATTGCCTGGTTTGGGAGAGCCCAAACAGGAAAAACTTTTCACATTAAGGGTATTATTTCATGCAAAACTTAAAATGTCATCTACCTTCTTAAATGCCCTTGTGGACTTGGCTATGTTGGCAAAACTTCACGACCTTTGAAAAACAGAATTGCTGAACACAGGAGCAACATTAGGACCAATGATCAAAAAAGCCCTGTTGCCAGACATTTCAATCTCTTCAAACATACAGTGGCATCTCTCATACACAGGCATTGAATATGTCCAACTTCAACACAGTCTCTCCCAAAGGTCTCAATGAAGAGATAGACATCAGACCTTTCTTGTGAGCTTGTGTATATTTTTTATTTATTTTTTCTGGGTTGACTGTCTCTTCCACCATGACTGTCTGCTTCTATCATGACTGTTGCTTCTATCATGACATGTGTTGTTGTCATTTTATTATGAATACTGCACTTTAAGATGCCATTATATCCATCCTATATGACGACTTTATGTCTGATCCCAATGTTTGGGTTGAGAACTTTATTCTATCTATTATTGGTAATTCTTGTAATTCTATTACATGACGGCCCCCTTTTTTTTGGCCTGAGTCTTGGTATAATGTGTAATGTTTTTATAGTGTTTTGCTTGTGTGACATAATGTACATTGATTTATACAGTATACACTGAAATTGTTATGGTCATGGTATTGAGGCTGCTGTGCTGTTTTTGCTATTTCTGTTAATTCTGTCACCTGTGAGTTGACAGCTGCATGCTATCCTCTCCTGATCAAGTCATGTGACTAGTAGTATTTAAGATGGCTTCTTGTTATCTATCCTACTGTCTGACGAAGAGCACACCTTTACTGCTCGAAACGTACGTCACTACAATAAATACGCTGAGTCCTGCAGAGTTGCGAGTACTTGTATTTTTTCTGTTTTATTGAAGTCAGCCTTTGATTTTAACCACAACCTCTTCCAGTCTGGACTCATTGCTACCTGTGCTGGATGAGCCTCGGTGGGCGTGGGAATGTTCGCCGAATGCCGGTCGGACGGCAGGAAGCCCTCTCTACACCTGGCGTTCACATGTGTCTCATTCAGATGTGGATTGTGTTCATAATATACATATTGTAGAGGCATTAGTTTCCTCTTTGCTTTGCCAAAGCGCAGTTTGGACAAGGCCTCTCTTGTGATTTCCATCCTTTAAACCAATACACATGTATCCTGGAAATCCATTTTATTAAAGTAAACATCCATTCAAGATGCTTCTGGCCACAATAGCTGTGTGGCTCCAGAGATGACAGTGTTGGTCTGCTGATTGGCAAACTGCTCAGACTGAAATAACTCTACACATATTAGACTGATCACCATAAAATTTACAGTAATTCATACACCACTAATCCCACTGATTCTGGTGATCCCCCCCTTTTGATGAACGAGCCACTTGAGGTTCTTCAGACCACAGAACCTAATGAGTTTGACATTTTCTGGTTTTGAGTGACAAATTCCTGACAGCTACTGGATGTGTTTCCATGACATTGTGTACACACATCCCTCATTATGAATTGTTACAATCAATCCCTTAATTTTTCCTCAAACATCAGCCTCAGTTCAGATTTAATTATTTATTTTATTTGCTTTGGTTTATGGGCCAATAACAAGCCCATCAGCTTTGTTTAGCAAATGTCATATTAGCTCAACTAAGATGAGGAACATTTCATCTGCTACACAATAGACGACTGTCATTGTGAAAATAATAACCAATGGACAAAACAGACCCTCCAAAACAAAGACAATTTTACAAAGATGTCATCTGAATGTTTTTTAAAACTGTAATGAGATTTGCATTTACATTTAATAAAAACTAGTCACCAGAGTACCAGTAGGCTACCAAGAATCCTACACAGTGGGGCTTTAACATTTCTGCATCCAACACATTCAGTGGATTTACAGTAATAGTGCTTCTTTCACCTTTGATTTAATCTTCATAACAAACTCCACCTTGCTTAGCTAGGGCCCAACGGATTAATCAAATGGCCATTTTAATCCTCTGATTGTAGCCCAGAATAATCGTTAAATGGCCAAATGTTGGTTGATAGACCATTGTTTACACTTACAGTATATTTTCATTTACAGTATATGATGTCCTTGTGCTATTACTGTGTTTATCCAGTAGAGGTCTAATGCATTGCTGGCCTAAAAAATATAAAGTAAATGAATAATGTAACAGGCACATTTCAAATGATGTTAGAATTGTTCATATGCTTCTTGCCCCACACAAATATCTTTGACAATAAAAGAATTTGAAAATAGTAAAATGTTCTCCCTTATATCTTAGTTATAAGTGTTTGAACTACACTTAAAGGTGTAAAAGCAGCTATTTGTATCAATTTTCTTTTTTTCTTCTCTTTTTTTTTTAATGTACAAATTTAATTGGCCAATATATCAGTTATCAGAATTTTTTATTCCCTAATATCAACATTGGCATCGGCCCCGAAAAATACATGTCGGTTTGGCTCAGTGAAATGCAATACAATAATCTGCTAATGCATCAGTACAATTTAAAAATGTAAGGTTGGTGTCATTAAGGAGCTCACATGTTTTCATTTTAAGTCACAGTAGCTGCTGGCTGGTCAGTCTATTACCCATCTACTCACTGCTTCCTCTGGGCTGACACTGACAACTTGCCGCTCACTGATCTGCTCTTGTGTCCTCACTGGCAGTAAACTTGTGGTATTTGTGCATGATGTGTATAAGCCTCCAGACAGCCTCTGCCCTCTCAGCCAAGGAAATATCAGCAAGCTTGAATTGGTCATCTTGGAAACATAGCCCCTGGGAAAGCACAAATGCAATTATCCAATAGGACTTCACTCCAAGTCACCCAAATGTTAGTAGGGACAAAATATTGACAGGAGCTTTTCCCTTTCCTTTGCTTTCTCACTGTACATAGATAGAAGTATATTTCTGTGTTTGTAGCTGATATGGATGGTGCAGTCCACACACTTGGCATGGTTCATGAGGCTACAGTCAGCATTGTCACCTCTCAGCAAGAAGTGTTTGGGTTTGATTCCCCGGCCTGGGCCTTTGCTGTATATGGAGTTTGCATATTCTCCCTGTGTCTGTGTGGGTTCTCTCCAGGGTCACCAGCATCCTCCAAAGACATGCACAGTAGGTTGATTTGTCAGTCTAAAGTGCTCATAGATGTAAATGTGAGAAAAGGGAGACCAGTGCAGGGTGTACCCCGTCCTCGCCCTATGTCGGCTGGGAATGGCTGCAGCTTCCCTTTAACACTGCAAGGATAGGCTATAGTGAGTGGAAGGATAAAATCAACTCCAATCAGCCTCTAAGGCATAATCTGCCTCTATCATCCACCAAACAGAAGGAACAACTTTCAAAATGTACGAAATGTTGTTAAAAAAAGACATAAAAAAGGAAACTGACTTCTATAATGACAACATCATGTGAATCTGAAGCACATTAACACTAATTTAAATGTATTGTTGTTGTTTTTTGTGTTAAAGACCCAGAAATATGAAGCCACGACTCTTTAAAGACCACATAAGCTTTAGTTTTGTACTTGTTTTCAGTCTGTGAACATTGTTGTTGGCTTCACTCAGACTGTTAAAGTCTTTCTTGGTTTGAGTTGTTGAACTGTATTGTTGGGATTTGCTTATTTCACTTAGTGAACCGCAGTGTAGGTCTTTGTTGTGTTGAGTTAGTTGCCTGCAGCTTCGCTTCGTGTCTTTGTGCAATCTGTATGACTTCCTCAGACAGGGCGTCCTGAAGGTTAGAAATTAGTTTGCTGATCTCTACTAATCAGTTGTTCCCTTTATTTCTTATGCAGACCATGGCAGCACATGTAATCATATTCTGTCACAATGTCTGGGGGGAGGAAACCAGTGGTTTTGAGGGTCATGCCATGGTGTATGTTTATGACATAATTTGAATATCCAGCCAAACCAAAGTTCAGAATGTTTTCTTTATTGTTTTTTGTCAGAAAAGATGATTTGGAAATGTAAAAGACCTCGTTAACATGTACGGAAACTGGTCTGGAAAGCAATCTATAGTCGTAGATTCCTTCACAAGGACCAAGTCCAAGTACAATCCCAGCCCCTCCTTCACCTCACCCAGAATTGCCCTGTGTGTCACCCAGAAACATTTAAAGTCTTCATTACAAAGACCCGACTGAGACTGACTCAGCTGTCCAGGTCTGGACTCCATCTCCACTCTACAGCTTCCTTCTCTCTGGTAGGGCTGAGCCTGTATGTTTTGCTCCGTAAAGACAGAAGCCAGACCTCTGTCTAGTAGCCAGAGCATTAATGCTGGGGTTGAGGCCAGGTCAAATGTAATAAACAAGACATTTCATGCATGTTAAGTGTTGTTTTGAATTGCACATAATTAGAGAGCATTGACAGCTCGGTGTTACCCAGATGAGGTCAGCAAGGTTAGTGTTGAGAAACTGATCCTGTCCTTGTCCTTGTCAGCGGCGATCGTGTCTGATCATTTTAGGCCAAAAGAAATAAGAATGACAGGAAACACTTAAGTCAGTCTTGGTTTGACCTGAGCCCCAGCAGCCACTCTTGTCCTGTTAATTCCACCTCATGGGAACGTGGTGCCCTGGGATCTGGCAGGATGAGACCACAGGGAGACCATCTGTGGTGTAATGGTCCCTCTGAGAGATGAAGATGTGTGGACGTTCAGCAGTAAACACTCTAAAATAACAATGAGCTGGGAGACACTGAGTCTGCTGAGGGTGAATGACACCCTGGCTTCAAACTCTTACAAACTGACTGACTGACTGACGGATTGACTGGCTGGGATGATTGATTAACTTAGTGACAGCTGTTAGCTGGGATCTAAGCGTGCATGTGATGCATGCGTGCGGAAGTGCTTGTGAACTTTGCTCACTGACAGTTTCAGTGCATAAACCTGTGGTATTGTAGAGCCTTTACAACCTCCCTCTCATCTCCTTTCTTTCCCTTTCGATTTATAGCATCAAACTTGGCTCTCACCTCAGTTCTGAATCCAATGTGGTCTCTGCGCATACTTTTAAAGTTTTGATAACCTTCCCCAACACACACTCAGTCGAACCACAACAGCCAAACAACAAGGACTTGTTGAGAAAAAAGAGTAGCAACACAACATATTACTGTAGATGAATAAACAATTGAGTTGTCAGGAACACATTGACATGACATGTCATTAAGAACAAGACACAGAGAGAAAACATGAACAGATGAGAGCAGGAGCTGTATCATCCCAGTGAATGAGGAAAAACAGCGTGGGATGCTGCTGTATGGGAGTCAACCATCAAGACCGCACTTGTTATTCAGGTACTCAGGTATCACTAATTTAGGAGATAGGAAGTCCCTCACAACCAGAAGGTTGGCAGTTTGATTGGTTCCTCCAGTCCAGATTGCCCCCTATGTCTCATCGTGGTGTGTATGCATGATGTGCAATATATGGCGATAGTTGTGCTGTGTGAATGGGTGTGTAAATGGTGAGTGTGACTAGTAGTGTAAAGTGCTCTGAGTGCTTCTATCTAGAGAGCCTAGAAAAGTGCTAAAAATGCAAGTCCATTTACACCATTATCGATTTATTGCTAATTTGTACTACTAAGAGTGAGTGTACCAGTTATTTTAGTTATTCAAAAACATACTCTGTGAGTACTCACGCACAGAAAAGCTGAATCTACTCAGATGAATTTTCTTCTGATAGTAATCTGACACATAAAACAGCAGGAGAGAGAGATGAAAGAATAAGTCTCTCAACGTGGTGCTGATCCCAAGAATATAGTTCTCACTGCCCAGTTTTGGCTTAATACTATGCAAAGCTGTCAAAAACATTTCCAGCAGTTTCTCTGTTGAAACTGTTTCTGAGTTGCTCATGTGGAGTCATATATGCAGACAAGATCTGGGGGGGTTTCTGTGATACTTGCTTAATATACAGTATTATAGTATTAAAGCTGCCCCTCAGTCAAGATGCTGCATCTGACAATGCATATTGTTTTGCATGGATTATTGTGTGGTGATGGCAGCAGTAGAGAAAATGTGATAATTTTAATTATCACCCCCTGGTTGTGTTTGCACTTTGTCTTTTAATCGAAGCTGTTTGTAAATGCAGTGGTCTGGTCTGATAATTCCCAATGAGTAATCAGCTGAACGTGCAGCAGCTGTTGAGGTTGCCAGGCAGTGGTAGCCCTGGAAAAACATTGGACACTCCTCTGTTGGTTTGACCAGAGGACAAACCCTTTGTAGACCACATCTGCACCACGATGCAACCCCTGAATTGGGACCAAGCTTACATTTTCTTTCTTAGTGCTCAAGGTTTCTTTTCAGGAACGTGTGCTAGGGATTTTTGCTTGTCAAGAGCTTCAGAAAACATTTTGTTTACAAGATTAGAGGTTATGATACGCCCTCTGAGCAGTACTACTTCTTCAGGATACATTTGGAGGCTTCAGTAAGTCGCTATCAGGAAGTGATAGAGACAATGGCGTGGCTTCCCACCTCTGGGGTCAGCTGTTGGTGAGAATGAAGTTTGATGATGACCTTGTTTATTCTAGTAATGGTAATTTAACAGTTGCTCATGTCATGCAAATGATGGCTAGGCCTATAGCAATAGTGAAATAGCTTTGTTGAATTTGTTGAAACTCACATGCAGCATAAGGATATCAATACAAAATGTTAAAAGAAATACTCAAGGAATATTCACAGCAGGAGGAACTACAGGACGGTGGTAAGAAAATGAAGAAGGATTTTAACCTATACAAAACACAAGCCGGCTGAGTGCTCTCCTCGGTGGGGGATTTGGCTGGAAAACCACATAAAGGTCTATAAAAATAGCAAGAAGAGGAAATCAGAGAAGCCGCTGGGTGTTTTTCTCCCTCCTGTAATTGGTTTCCCACTTAGATGAATGCATGTGGTGGGACGCTGACTGAAGCTCCATTGACTGATGCTGTCAGTGAAGCAGCAGGAGAACACGCAGCTCTGCTCAGTAGACATCAACGTGACGTTTCCTTTACCCTCCCTCTCATGGCCCCCTTCAGATTCCCTCCTCTTTCTTGTCTACTTGCATCCATTTCTGTCACTTTCTGTTTTTCATTTTTCTATCTTCCCTCTCTAACCCTCTCACATCTCCATCCATCTTTCATGCTGTTTTATCTGTTCCTCATTCCTCTCTCTGCTGTGTCATTTTCTCCCTACATTTTTCTTTCTCTCTCCCTCAGTTTTCACCTGTGTTCTTCCTTGGGTTTCTTTCTGTTCCCTCCTCCTTTCTTTTCCCTCTTTGGATCAGAACCACCCTCAGCCCTCGGTCCCAGATATCATGAAACACCTGAGCACCTGCTCCACACACAAACACACATACGTCCATTGTCTTTGTGTTTGTTGAGTCTAACTTTCTGTACATAGTCTACACATTTGTCCACGTGTGTCATCCAAAGCAAAGGAGGAGGAAATAGGAAATGTCTAGCTATATTTATATATTTTCAAATGTACCGATTTAGTTTTATACAACCATGCTGTCATTTTGACAACAGGAATACATTTTGACGAGCTATGAGTGTAGGTGTTACTAACAGCATTATGTGAAGTTCAAGTTCCCTGGTATTCTGCATACTGGATCACTGTCATGACTTAAGACCCTAGAGTGCACGGGTGGGCAGCGTGACGGCTCGTAGGCCTCATTTTAACTTGTCATAGTTGGAAACCCACAATATCAGTAATGGCTCAATTATACCAAATTTATGTCATTGCCTTGCTCATTTATTCACTAATCCCTCCATAATATACACTCAGTGGTTTACACTGAACTGAAATCGTCTTTACTTATGAGCCATCGCTGACATATGTCTATGTACATGTATTATTCCACATCTGTTATTTTCAAATCTAGGAAATGTGGAGGACGACATGTGGTGTTGTTAGCAGAGAGCGGGGTAGATGTAATGGGCACTGGTGTAGTAGTACCACATGTGCTGCTGCAGATGCTGTGTGTAGGAGACAGACACAGTGAGGAAGAGAGAAGCAGACAAAATGTATCACATCACTGAAGTGCTATTCATCTGTATCTGGTTGTACAGAGAGAGGGCTGTCTCCTACACCAGGTGATGGGAAGCAGACCTGTGTGTATGTGTCCACATGTTCTCTCTCCTCTGTGCTGTGTGTGTGTGTGTGTGTGTGTGTGTGTGTGTGTGTGTGTGTGTGTGTGTGTGTGTGTGTGTGTGTGTGTGTGTGTGTGTGTGTGTGTGTGTGTGTGTGTGTGTGTGTGTGTGGGGGGGGGGGGGCGCTCGTACACTGCAGGCCTGAACGCTCAGGGCCTGCTGGGATCTACAGTCAGAGGTCCCCCTCTTACAAGCCATAAAACCAGCCATTACAACACTGCTGTTGCTGGGAAAGAAAAAAAAACTTACTACAGCAAGTACGATGTGAGTTTGTCTGACTGAAAATGCTCTGTCATCAGCGTATTGATTGAGATTCATCATCTCGCACAGTTCTTAAAGACCCTGTTGTAATAACCCTCAACACTTCCATATGAAAAAATGTGCTGTTGGTTCATGTTATTGCTTGCCCACTTGACATTTCATTAGTCAGCCCAGTAGTCTTGTCCGACAGTGACAGGGTTAATGCCGAAATGGACAAACAATAAACAGTAAAATTAGGTGCTAAATCCTGTTACTTCAAACAGCAGGAAAGTCTTGCCTGAAGAATAGAAGGAGGTGATTTGATTTGGCTCTGAAACAGGTAACGAAGACCAGATGCCTCCATCGCTGTGCGTGTCATGTGTTTCGACATATGTTTATGAGTAGTATGTGAATATGTTTGTGCAAGTGTCCATGTGTATGTTGTTACAGTTTGTAGACGTCTGGACTGAAGATCTCTACATTTGATACCTGTTTGTGTGTGTGTGTGTGTGTGTGTGCATGTGTGTGTGCAGGTGCACATAAATGAGATCATCCATTAGGCTTGTACAGTAGGTGTGTGTGCTTGAAGATATATCCTGCCAATACTGCCCCACTTTTCTAGATATCTGGTGGTAATGAGTAGTGATAAACTTGTACTTGAGTACTTGTGTGTGTGTGTGTGCGTGCGTGCGTGCGTGCATGTGTTTGTGTGTGTGGATGTTGAAGTGGTGAAATGACCTTCAGTCTACTGTTTATCATCCAGAGAGGGTTTTAGTGAGTCACTGACAGCTCTGTCTTTAGCTCAGCCCTCGTCATTAACACAGTGTGGATAAAGTAATTTCTCGCCTGTGGCTCGTGAGCTTAGATTGTTAAGGTGCTTGGTGAAATCTCTTCTCTCACCAATTGGAGAA
The DNA here is from genome assembly GCF_905171665.1 of Trachurus trachurus. Taxonomy (NCBI): domain Eukaryota; kingdom Metazoa; phylum Chordata; class Actinopteri; order Carangiformes; family Carangidae; genus Trachurus; species Trachurus trachurus. Next base: position 21,665,345 of record NC_139893.1, on the reverse strand, counting down.
AACACATTCAGATCCAGCGCAAACCACTTACGGATTGTTTACATTGCAACCAGAAGTCCTCAGAGGCATCCTATTCAAACTATCACTCTCTCTTCTCCCATAAGAGTTTCCTCTGTGTTCGTTGGATGGCGTTCAACAAATCCCTGTTCATTTTTCTCACATTTGGAGCTGACACAAAATTCTTTCAGCAAATTCCATTTTTTTTGCCATTTCATTGCACCGAGAAGCACTAAACGCTGTCCCCATCTTCATTTTCTCAGAGAGGTCTTTTAACGAGGCCCTTCAGTTACGCTTCCTGTGTTTAATGGTGGTATAATTGTCTTCGTAGAGCGGGTGGAGCAGAGTCAGACCTCCCAACAAATTCCAGTCATCATCTTCCATCTTTTTCTAATTAGTGTGCACCTGAACGGCCCTCACAATGGCTGTGTTTTGGTGAACAATCTGCTCCAGATTAGTAGTGTTTTTTTTTAAGTTCCTTTTTATGGCTGCACTGTCACTGTCAATACCTCAACAAAACAAATCATCAGCCAATTGATAACAGACTGGAACGACACTGTTGCACTATGGTTTGAAGTCTACAAGCCTATTGAGGCACATGAGTTGCATGTATGAAGCTTTGTCTCGTGCAACAGAATTTAAACCTGAAATGATGAGGTGTGGAGAGCATTAGCTGTGGAGTTATTACTGAAGAAAGGTATAAATCTCCTTATACCTCCAGGATTACTCAACACAGAGACAGTCACAGCCATTTAGAAGACCTAGAAGACCTTCATGGTCTTATCAGGCCATTACTTTGAGCTTCAGTTACAGTCTCCAGTGGGATTTTCAGTGAAAAGTTCTCTCTTAACACAGTTTTCCTGTCTGGCACAAAAATTTAAGCAGACACATCATTATGAGCGAGCTGTCGTTAACTTGACCTCCCTGCTTAGCTGCTTTCACTCACCCTTATCTTGCTCTTACCCATCCTGCTCAGTCCATTTTTACCTTCCTCTCTCTCCCCATATCTCCATATTTGACCATCAGTCGCTGCCTCTTTTACAGTTCACTCAATCCAGTGTTTTATAAATTCACATAAAAGTATTATCCAAACACCAAAGCAAAAAAGTGTGACTTTTCACAGTTTCTCGCTGACACACACATCCCGATGTAATGTGTATCCACTTATTTCTATGACTGTTTCATGCCAGAAAATGAATAATGATGGAAACACATTGGTCTGGTTTGATTGTGATACTCCAATATTTCCTGTTCTTTCACAACGTGGGCAGGAGTCAAAGACATCTGGTATCAGCGAGCCAGTGAGTAACTCAAAGACGGTGTGACCGAAATAATTACAGCTTTTACAAATTCATATATGTACTTCCATCTGATAACAAGATGCATATAAGCTGACATGAAAGATCAATACTCATTAACAGAAAAAAATCCTATGATGAGTTGGGTTTTGTTTCGACGACGGAGTAGGGCCACATTTAAAAAAAAAAAATGAGCGTAAAGTCATAAATATATGAGAATAAAGTGGGAATTTTATGAGAAAAAAGCAGCGACTTCCTCCAAGTCTGCCTGGTTCTTTCTGCGGCATTTTCTTTTCTTTTAAGTATATTTTGTGGCTTTTTGCCTTTATTCGATAGCACACAGTAGAGATAGACAGGAAAGGGGGAGGCAGAAAGGGGGAATGACATGCAGGAAAGGGCTGCCCGATGCGGGATTCGAACCGGGGCCGCCTGCGGTGAGGACTGTAGCCTCTACATGGGGCGGCCGCTTTACCCACTGCGCCACGCACCGCCCCAATAGATGCATTTTCTTGCATATTCTAGTCCTGATACTGATGACAATGAGGTGCTGATGTGCCAAAAGATTAAAGCCCCAGTATGTAGGATTTGTGGTACTGGTAGTACTATGGTTAAGAAGAGCAACTGTCTGCTACCTCGTTCCCAGTAGCCTATACGTGAATTTGTTGCCGTTGCCAGTACCATGCCGATACTGGTACCGGCGCCATCGTCGGTACCGATACGGTGCCGTCACTGTTGCCGGTAGCGGTGCCAAGCAAAGCTCCAGAGCTCGAGCTCTGGAGGGGACCTTGTCGGCCGTGCGGCCCAACACAGAGCGCGGGGAGACTCGGCTTGAGCTCGGGCTCTGGAGCTTAGTGGAGCTGCGATGTACCACTTCAGTGAGTTTAGGAACATTATTTTAAGGTTGAAAAACTTCATAGTGGGGCTCTCCTTGTTTGTGAAACCTATACTGACTTATACGAAATGCTCCACGGCCCACATTTTAACAACTTTCCTCCTCTAAAACAACAGGTTAAAATATTATGACTTTATTCTCGTAAATTTACGACTTCATTGTCAAAGACTGTGATTTCTTTTTTTCTCAATGTGGCCCTAAAACTCCGTCGTCATTTTCTTATCCTTAGTTGATAATGATGGAAAATGGCCTATATTTACATTTTACTTTTGGTAATATTTTAAATACTGACTCCCAGTCCCCTGCCTATATTTGTAATTGGAAACACAGTGTTTTCTCCCCATGTCCTCTCTCACATCTGTCCTGTCCTTTGCTGTCAGGTAGGATACCAGATCTCCTGATCCGTGTGTGTGTGTGTGTATCTGTCACAGAAAAGAGCTCATAGGGTCAGAGATGCCACATTCCTGCAGTGACTCAGAGCCTGGATGGGTCGCAGGGGCCAGAGCTTCTTGGGAGAGCTCTGGTGGGCCCTGACACACACACACACACACACACACACACACACACACACACACACACACACACACACACACACACACACACACACACACACGGACGGTCGGACGGACACAAACACTCAAACATGTGTATTACATTCATGAAACAAGGGAAAGATGACATTAAAAGGCAGAGTGCTTACAAACCCATCTAGCTATGACCAAAAAAACCATAGTAGCCTACTTAAAGCCAGTTTGGCATGAAGTGTGAAAATGAATCATTAAAATCTGCTCAGTGGTTAGTGGGAAATCATGTGTGACGGAAAAGACGTAGGGCAATTTACAAAATGTCACAATCAAGTGGTGAGATGCTGCATCATCAGGAAATCTGGTCTGTGGCATTTGAGGTTTTGCGTGGGATGGAACGAAGGATAAGCGGGAAGAAAGTGCTCTGGTCTCACACAGACACGTTAGTAACAATGCCAGAGAGATGATTCCACTTACTTTCTTTGATAGTCATCTTACTTTAGGAAATTTACCAGCAAGCTCTGAACTGGAGTCAGGATTTGGGGAAATAACATGTGGGCACAGGGACTGTTTGCAGCATCCTGACGTTTTGTCATCACATGAGGATGACAGGCTTGGGACTATTACGCCTGTACAGACTAATTAAAGCAAAGCTGCACCTGGCAATATACCCAGAATTCAGTGTGTGGGATGCAAGGATGAACGGTTGTTCGTCAAACAATAGCAATAGCGAAGTCATTCCCTCAGGGATCTCTGGGAACCTAATCGCTGAACGAGTCCTCAAAGTGATCTGTAAATAATTTAAACAACATTTTGAGATATAAAACAGAATCGTGTTTCCCTCTTTTTTTGTACAAACTAACCACTTTTTAGAAAACAATTGAGGGTATTTTATAGCTCAAGAGATTAACCCTGCCAAAGAGTTTTACCGTGTAAAACCACAAATTGGTGTCTTTGCCTTTCTGTTTATATTTTGTGTAAATAAAGGCGATATACCACTTTCAATAGTCTTGGCAGGAAAATTCTCTTTTTACTTTATAATGAGACCGACCAGTTTGTTCCCACTGATTTCACTCTTTATGTTGGGATAATTACCACCATTTGGCTCCAGAAACATGGGGGTGATGTTCATTTCTACATTAAACTCTGTGCAAGAAAACAAATGATGTATTTTCTAAAATGTCAGTTTTTCCTTTAACATATGGATGATGTAAGTGAGAAAGAAAGGTGGTGATGGGGGGAATACTGTATGTTGCATTCTGTTGCTTTAAGTACAGTTGTAGGTCCGCAAACTTCAGCGCTTATTAGTGATGAAAATAAAGGCACCATGTGGTCAGTGGCCACAAAGGAACGGTGTTACAGCTGTGTGGGGTTGTGCCTGTTCAAATGTTCAATGCTTGTATCAAATGATATATTTCTATATTTCTATGAACCTGAAATAATGACAGCGAGGAAATTAGAGTGATGGACAGAAGGTTAGAGGGTGTTTTTAAGGAGGGGGTGAGTTGGGAGAATAGGAGGAAAAATGATGGAAAGATGAGGCGAGTGGGGAGAGGTGAGGCATAACACAGGAGGAGGAGGAGGCGTGCAGGCTGTATTCTGGTGGAAGTGGTTCAGACCTCCTGTGCTCCCAGTCAAAGCTTTCTCTGTTAGGCCACAGCTCTGATGTTTCCCCTGAGGCCATGGGTCCTGGAAGTGAGCTAGCAGAGCAAATAAACAGTGAGGAGGTGCTCACACTCGCCACACTAACACCTTTACATATGTATACTCACACAAGTTAAGAAGAATACACACACACGCAATTACACGCCAACACTAAAGGAGCTTAACATGCTGCTGTGCTCAACACCTTCACACTTTATGAGGGCGCTGACATAGACTGTGGATTTTTGGAGTCTGACATTTTGTATTTAGGATGTTAGGACATTTTTTCTTCCTCAAAAACACTGTCAGAAGTTGGAATTTGCTGCTCTTTTTGGTTGTACTGTGAGACAAATGTGGAAAGTTAGTTCAAATTAGATTATCTTATAAAGTAGTATAAATGTGCTTTCACTGGGGATTTTAAAAATCCCACAAATTGCTGTTGGACAGAACACCTTATTAAAAAAAAGAATAAAACTCCCACAGGTTAGAGCACAAGCAAGAAAGCGCAACACACTGAAAAAACAAACACAAAAGAGAGCAATCAGAACTGAGCTGAACAAATAGGTGCAAAAACCGAACATGGCATCCCTCCAAAAATGTGTTACACCGTGCACAGCTTCATTGACGCTCCCATCATACTAATGTGTTTCAGTGTAATCCCTCATCACACCATCACATGCAACACGACCAGCCAAGTTTCTGAACCAAACTCACCACTGAGCAAATAAATCAATTACAGCATGGTTGATGAATACAACATGCTGTAGTTGTAACACATATAAGCCACATCAGTAAGAAGCATCCATCAAACTGACAAGACGTACACACACACACACACACACACACACACACACACACACACACACACACACACACACACACACACACACACACACACACACACACACACACACACACACACACACACACACACACACACACACACACACACACACACACACACACACGGCCGGTCTCCTGTCCTGGTGTGTTAAGAGGCCGTTGACCTCCACTGAGCTCCACTTCCTGTGTCCCTCCCTTCAGAGTCCCAAGAGGGAACACTTTAAGCTGACAACAACCCTCATTGATGTCTTTTAACCATCCTCCTCTTCCTCATGTCAGTGTCCTCCCTCATTTCTTATGTGTGGCATTTCCTCCTCCTTCATCCCCCTCAGATCATCCCACATTCTTGCAGCTAAAGTTGATACACAGATAAGACATGGGATTTATTTCTAAAGTCATGAGACTGGACCAGTGCCGATGTTTCTTATGATCTCCCTCTCATATAGAAACTCTATATACAAACCGGGGGAGCAGCTCTGTGTAATGTGAATAAGGCCCATAATGAAGAGTGACTGCAGCATCATCTATGAAAAGCATCATCCACGCTGTGCACTGATCTCTGGACCCCCGCATTGTCTAGGTTGGGGACTGTGGAGGTAGTGAGGGTTTCTTTTGGTGCTATAATGAATATCCTGTCTTTGTAGCACATTCCTGCCTGCAAATGCACAAATAAATCATGGTAACACTGGATGGGAAACCATAACAGTGAGCGTTCCCCCTCTGGAAGGGAGACCCCTTGCTAAAGCACATAATCTTCAGTGTAAAGTGATCCAGGCCCAGGTCTGCCTCTGGATCCTGTCTCGGTGTTTTCTCCAGTCCCTCCATGCTGATTTTGGCAGCAGCTGCAGTAGCGGACTGGGGTCGTATGCGGGGCTTACTGCACCCCTCACTGGGCAGGTAGCTGCTGGGTCAGCCACCACCGGTACCGGTGACTGGTGGGAGAGAGTTGGTACCCAGCGGCAAGAGAGGAGGACAGACAGAGGTGAAGTTTAGGATGCTTTGAATGAGGTCATTTCAGCGGCATGTAAACTCACTGTGGAGTAGTTATGACATGCTGGATTTTACACGTATTCTCCCCTCCCCACCGGAAATCACTAAGTCATTCTGCTCCTTTGAAATGATATTTAACTGAGAAATCACTGTAGCAGTGGGAGGAAAAAACATTTCAGTGCTTGTCAGAGATTTAACAAAGCTCTCAGCAGGACCTGTATCAGAGTCAATCACGGCATTTTCAGTGGATCAGTATTAGATATGTTATACTCACTCTATTTCCAGTACATTGTTTGGTATAATTTATCACACTCTAGCTGCATGAGCTGTCAAAAACAGCAGCCAGCAGTCACAATTAATGATAAACACGCTGACAGTGTGTCAGTGGAAGCCAAGAGAGGCTGTCTAAATCCTCTCCAAACCTTTCTATTATTTGAACATTTCCCAAATGCAAAGCTAATCAGCTGCAAAATTGCAAATTGCAGCCAATAACTTAATATAAAATAATTTATGTAGACTTACAAAGCCAGAAATGTCAATCCTGTGACTCAGTCTGCTACAGGATGATTCACAACCTGACATAAGATGAACACAAGAATAAGGCAGGAGAGACAAAATACCAACAGCATGGGAAGATAATATCCTCTGTCATGTTCACTATTCAATGCAAGGCTTTCAGATCAATACAATTCTGCTAAACCGAACATTTCACGTCATTCTGCTCAGAATCAATTGAATACTGCAGTGAGTCATTTACTTAGAACTCAGTGTAAATCATTTCATACGTACATGTTAATTTGTGCGGTCAGTCCAAAGGGCCAGTTTTCAGCCCTCTCACCACAGCTGGAGTCAGAGGGCTGTGCCAACCCTGCACTCCAACTTCAAAGAGAATTGATTAGCTAAAACTAAATCTAATAAATTATTATTTGTGAGGCATGTTTAAAAACAGCAACAGCTGACCAAGTGCTGTATAACACAAGATCAATACAGTCATCACAAAAATCAAACAACACAGGGAATAAACGAAACAGAAGAGAAACAGATGCACAGACAACAGGACACTGTACACCAGCCACCCACACACTGTATAGCCGCCTATAGACAATCAATAAAAAACGCACCCACAGCAAATAGCAAAGGATGACTCATATGATTAAGTAGTTTAATAACTAGCTTATGTTTTGAGCTGAGACTTGGAGGAAGTCAATAAATGAGGCAGATCTGATCATTGTGAATGGGCTGTTGCACAATCGAAGGGCAGTGACTGCGAAAGTCTGAATATTTGCAGAAACATAAAGTGATACAGCTCGAGATGATGCCAGTTTTACCAGGTGTAAGACTTTGCAGCCATGCTGGCAGTCCGGTGAGGCTAAAGGCTCACATCAGCTTGCTCTATGTGCTCAAAATCACAATGTGAAGATGCAGTGTTTGCTAACATTTGATAATTAGCACTGAACATGAATTATAACCAAGGGCGATATGTAGGTATTTGGTTATAAACCCAAATTATTATCTTTACTCTGAAAGGGAATCAAACACGGCAGCATCAAGTCAAACAACATTATTCACAGCACATAAAAAAGCTTGGGAAATCAATACTTAATGTCTAGCATACAATTATTCTTGTTTAGTGCTGTATCGTAAATGGTTATTAAAAGCTTTGAGTACCCCTGCCCCCAGCAAATGTTAAGAGGACAGAAAAATATCCCTCTGAATGAAATAAAGATGGAAAAAGCAGACACCTCATCAGGTTTCATGAACAGAGGGCAACAGTGAGGCCAACAACATGTCAGTCTGAGGAGAGGGGAGGGAGACAGAGATTATGTCAACAACTAGCGAAGCAGTGGAGCAACACTGTGGAACAAGAGGCCGATAGAACGGCCTGAATATACATTGACATGTTTCAAATCACGGGAATGACTATAGGGCGAGTGAAGTAAAGTGCACGGAGAGGACATGAAAAAGGAGAGAGGAGGAGACGGAGCCTGCTAGCGTCATGGATCGCTCTCACTAATAAGGCCTGACTGACATTAAAAGGCTGTACCCAATTACTGGATGGTATCCCAGCCCTCACACAGACTCTCAGCCCACATGCATGTTGTATGTACAGATGGAGAATCACAGACATGAACACACACAGTCTGACTGCTCTGGCTTTTGGATTCTTTTTCATGTGTGTTTTAATGGAGGCTGCTGATAGCCATAATAACGCCACCAGCTTCTTAAACTATTACACATGCTGATATGTATTCCCAATGCGCACACACACATAGACACAGAGAGAGAGAGAGAGAGAGAGAGCTTGTTTTAGATTCCACAAAGTGTAATGGTCTGTGTTTCAGTCACGTTGACCGAGCCTGTTGCCAGTCTGGCCAACATACTTTCACCTTCCTAAACAAAAACACACGGGTCACCTCTCCCTCCATCCTCATCTGCTTGTCCAGATGCCCCCGGCCTCCCTCGTCCCGTCCGTCAGAAACACCCAGGGGAGGCTGCTGCATTTCTGACTGACAGGCAGTCTGTCGTCGTACATATTGGATGTGGAGGGTTTGCCGTAGTGAGATACTACGCTGCTGTCCTGGCTCCGTTCTGTCATTCAGATACTGTTACAGTACTCCCCGCCTTGTCTGTTTGTCAGTTTTCATGGCGTTTGCAATTTTTCACAAGAGAAAATATAAAGAAAATGTAAGAGTTTATAGCTGTTCTGGACAAGTGTGAAAAGATGGCTGTCACAGTGAGGGAGGATGTGGTGTTGTTTATAGATGGCCAAAGGTTTTCAGTTTCATGCATTCATAGTGTTGCACTTGGTTGGTTGCATGAAAAGTGACAGAAACAGTTCAATCACATATCCCCTTCACCTCCTCACCTCACTGCATTATATGTTTACTGGTGGTCGGACACAGCTCCCTCTATTCTGACAACAGAGAGGTGTGAGGGGGTTTACAAGGCTGTATGACTTTCAAAGCAGCAGTTCTGGTGAAACATGCCATGACACCTTTAACCATGTTAAGTCACCAGCACTGCACTGATTAATAAATGTGTATCTTCTTTTAAAATGCTGTTTGGATACCTGCTGGGCTTTGACTATAGTTATACAGACTCCAGCTCTGTTTCCTGAATTTGAATGTGCTTTTTTTAATGTTTTTTTCTCCTATCCTGACAAATAAGTCCATAAGAAAAAAAGTTATCATGCACAATGACAATTGATGAAATGTTGACTCTTGAAAAAATGTTGGGACATGATGTGTGTCGGAGTCAAACAATTAATTCAGAATTTTCCAAACCCAGACAGCTTGTTTTTTATTACACTGCATTGTCATCTTAAAATGAATTATTGAATTAAGCAAGCACAGCTCATCTGTGCTGCGAATACTCATCTGCAATAATATGTGACTGCGTCAACCTAAGTCAATTTCTGTCTGTCCGTTTAAACACTACATGCAGCCAAAGGGTGGTGTTTGAGAGTTAAGATCTTGTAGTAATTTTGCAATAAACCACCTGTTTTCAATACAGATGCCCTGACACACTGTTTCTCTGCTGCTCTCTTCCTCTCTGATCTGTTTCCACAATATGTGCAACTTGTTGAATTAAAGGAAAGCTGTTGCTGGCGTTGGTCGTGGCTCACTGATGGAGGAAATATTCGTATTGATGGTGACATTAGGACACTATTATACTTTAAGTTATTGTTCAGTTGTTGTTGTCATTGTTCTGTACATGTTTTTATATGCAGCAAGTACAAAGAATAATGCAAAAGTGGAGTCAAATTCCTTGTATGTGTCACAGTGCACATATTTGGCCATTGGCTCATTCTGACTCTGACACTGACAAACAAAGACAGTCACACCATGGCTGATACAGTTAACTTAATAAGGTTAGTATCAGCACCACTATCAGTCAAAATTTGGAGTTTGGAGTTGCACAAACCAGCATCTGTAGTGCATTATCCCAAGTTAGACGACTGACTGATTGATGGATGGATTGATTGTCTGACTGACAGACTCAATGAGTGACGATGGTCGTCTCAGCCTTCACTCCCCTGTCTCCACCTCAGCTCCACGCCCGGCCCGATCCATCCCTCTCAACACTCTGCAGCTACAGGCTGCAGATTAAGCTGCTCTCATCTGGATCTCATCAGTTTGGGCCAGCCTCACAGTTTTATAGGTTATTTTTCATTCAGGAGAAGGAGGGGTGGAGGTGGAGGTGGTGGTGGTGGCGTCTCAGAGTGATTTAGGGTTACACTGCATGGAGGCTGGAGGAGAATAAAAGCAACTTGTTGTCTTGAGGGGGCTGTGAATGAGGCTGCATGCTACGCCCCCATCGGTAACAGCATGCAGTTTTTAGGACTTTTGCATTTCTTCCTCTTTGTCTTCAAGTTTATGTGTGTGTGTGTGTAAGCATGATATTTGTTGCGTGGCTGTGCTACACCCGTTTCTGAGCCATTTCCTCTCTGTTTTTCCAACTGTAATGTCTGTAACATGTGGTGGATTGTTGTGGGAATGCTGATGGAGTGTCATTGCCAAACACCATAAATCAATTTTGGAAGAAATTGTTGCCCAGTATCCGTTGCACAACGCTGTAATTCAAAAAATTCTAAAAACAGAGAATGCAAAGGAGTCAGAAACTTAAGTTTTTACGTAATAGTTTTCGGTTGTTTATTTGGTCAGAGTGCAAGTACTCTACAGAGAGTGAAAAGAGAGGTATAGTCCAGGCAAAATAGCGTTTTACGACAGACTAATTGTCACAGAAGGTTTTTCACCATACATCATTTCTATGAGGTGTCTAGAACAACATACTAAAAGTCCTAAGAAATCCTAGTTGGGGAAATATGTTTAATTTGCATCATTATTTACTGTATAAGTCTATGGTGCCGACAACAATACACCCCAATGGGGCTATTTTTTCCCTTTACTCCTATCACAATGAAACTTTACACAATGAAAATAGACATTAAAAGTAACATTTTTTGTATTACAAGTTTCTTTGAAAATGAATTTGAATATGCAAATGAGCCTTACACTAATCAAATATGCCCAAAATACACCCGAATCGGCTTCTTTTTTTCCTTTACTCCTACCACAATCACACTTCACACAATAAAAGTATACATGAAAAGTAACATTTCTGTATTTCAAGTTTATTGGAAAATTAATTTTAAATATGTAAATGAGCTCAACACTAATTGACTTATGGTCAAGAAGCCATAAAGCCACAAGCAGCAACAGGGACCAAATAACTAACACATTCATATGTCCATTCAATAAGTTAACCTATGCACTGAGTGCTGTCACTTGCCACACTTGACTTATGCATACACACATGTCACTTGCCACACTTAAAAGACCTATATTGACCTTAAGAATTAATTGCACAGTCTTGTCTCCAGTTGCTTTCTAAATTCTTTTTATTATTATTAGCGAACAAGCCTTACCTAACGACTTTCCTCCCAGTTTGCAGAGAACATCAGATGAAAGTCAGAATTCATCAAAGTCGTTTCAACGACTGTGTGTGATGTTATATTAAATATGCTGAACTATGTTCAACAACATATGAGTGGGACTAAGAACTAAGTTATTCTGCCCCTGTTTTTGCTGCTTGCGGCTTTATGGCTTCTTGACCATAAGTCAATTAGTGTTGAGCTCATTTACATATATAAAATTAATTTTCCAAGAAACTTGAAATACAGAAATGTTACTTTTCATGTATACTTTTATTGTGTGAGTAAGTTTTATAAGTGTGATTGTGGTAGGAGTAAAGGAAGAAAGTAAGCCTATTCGGGTGTATTTTGGGCATATTCCATTAGTGTATTGCTCATTTGCATATTCAAATTCATTTTCCAAGAAACTTGTAATACAAAAATTTTTACTTTTAATGTCTACTTTCATCATGTAAAATTTCATTGTGATAGGAGTAAAGGAAAAAAATAGCCCCATTGGGGTGTATTGTTGTCGGCACCATAGACTTTATACAGTAAATAATGATGCAAATTAAACATATTTCCCCAACTAGGATTTCTTAGGACTTTTAGTATGTTGTTCTAGACACCTCATAGAAATGATGTATGGTGAAAAACCTTCTGTGACAATTAGTTCTATTTTGGGGTCCAAAATGAGCTAAATTGCCTGGACTAGTAAGCCAAATAGGAATAAGTAAACTCTGACTGCTCCTCCACATAGATTTACGTGAATCAGTAACTGCAGTAATTGCAGTAACTACAGCATGTGGTGCAGAGATGACCACAAAAATGAGGAGATTGTTTGTCATTTTCTTTTACTATGTATTGTGCAGTATAATAGTCGAGCTGCAGACTTGGTATTTGTGTAGGTGGTTGTGATGTAGGCTCCTAATAAGTGAAATATTACCTGGGCCAACCAGTTGCTGTGGTGACTGTCTTTGCCCTTTGATGCTCTTTCAAGTTTGTGTTGATACTTTCAGCTGCACACATACCTCTAAATGACCTGTCTGTTTTGCTGGGCATGGACATTTTCAGTTAATGTGGCCCTCGACAGTTATCGCAGACAGAGGCAGGTCTCAAATTCTGGACCTGATGGTGTTTTAGTTTTGACAGCTCATTAAGCAAAACCTTTTCACTGTGCATATAATAAGTCTCTGCCTCCCACGCTTGGTCATTTTACAGCTGCCTGATTTGTGGATACATGCAGTTTTACTCAATGATGGTTTACATTTGATTCAGCAAATTGCACATAATCCTCAAGCATTGGTGGATTGGACCACACTGGTGTGGATGTTGTAGATTGCCAACCCTTTACTTGATGTGTAGTCTGTTTTATAATGAGTTTCCCCTTCAGTTTCTGCATCGATAAAACAAACTAGATTTAATTAATGAGCCTGAGGGGTGAATTTTGTCACCTTCTTCTGCTACATATTTTAGTGGTGTCAACATTGTCATCATAACAAGGTAACAAATGAACTTAGTTCCCTAAATGTCAAACTATTAATTTAATGATTAGAAGCTGAAGTGCTGGTCCTTTTGATTTGAAAGCAAACACAAATAGAAACACAAACATCTGATTATTGCCTCTGTTTTCTTTCAGGAGGAAATGCTGTGAGGGCTTTAGGTTTGTGATGGGCCAGTGTATACCTGAAGGTAGGTAAACACACACTGTCCAATACATTTGACTTTCTAGATTTCACGTACATCTAATGTGGTTTTTTGTTCCCATTACAGCAGTTTATAGATGAAAACAAACAGGGATTGCACGTCTTATAGGGATCACATTTGCTAAAAACAAGCCCAGATATGGCTTTGTTATTACTGTCGACTTCTGTTAGTTTTTGAGTGATTATCTAGTTGGTGTTTGTTTTATGTGTCAGGAATCCTTCCAGATAACTTCCACATTGCAGTGTATAACTGGAACAAACAACACAACACTAAAAAAATAAACTGCCTAAAGTTTTTTTGTCAGAGGCCACATTTTCTTGTTGTCATCTGCAAAATACAGTTATAGTGATAACTGGAAAATTACAATCAGGAACACTTAATGATCAATACTGACAAAAATGTCACTACTTGTATGAGGAACAGTGATTTACCTTGACCACTAGAGGACACTGTTTCTCTATGAGTTTGACATCTTGATGATGAAGATATACTGTTTGTGAAAAAAGATTCAGCTGATGCATTTGTGCCTGAAACTCATTGAAAGGGCCTCTAAGCGAATGTGTGTGTCCCATTTAATTAAAAACTTTGATTATAGTCCTTTAGTTGTGACACACTTGTGGCTCATAGTCTCATGTGTAATGTCGTCTGATGCAAGACCATTAAGTTTTTCTTATTGGCCATTACTTGAACCGTAAAATAAATTCTGGCATTTACTGGGAACCAAGTCCAGCCATTACAAGGCCCATTTAACAGCAGAAATGTGGATTATATGTTACTATACAGTGCACTATAGTCTCCCTTCTCATTTTATTTTTGTGTCCAAAATGAGTGTGAAATTTACACACTATATAAAACTGTGGACATGTTTGGCAACTCTCTGCCAACAGTCCCACCATGTAATAATGTACAGCATCTCATAAATGCAAAATTTTGAGTTGCGTGACCTTAAAAGCAAAGTCAGCAATGCCCCCAAAATACAGTGCTTTGTAAATATCAGACATCTCAATTTACTGCACACTATAGAGTTGAGTTATTCACCGGGGAGCAGTGAACAAGTGAATGAGGCAATGACTTCAGTCATGGTTTTTGACCTGTCATAACAGAAGAACCAGAAATAGCTCCTCTTTTAAGTGTCCCAGTCTGCCATGACACTGTGGACAGCATTCAGTCAATGTTTTACTGTGTAGTACACCTCTGCTTCTTCCGCTGTGACACGTCCAAGATGTCTTCCAGCTGTGTCTTACAGTCGAACTGCTCCGTTCCCACCTGTGGATGTAAAATGTTTTACCATTAGTTTGGCTACACTGTTCATGGGTGATTACAGTGGTGTCTCGGTTTTCAGACATTAACTCTGATTCTACTCTCTCTCTCTCCCTCCCTCTCCCTCTCTCTAGGCGTGGATGTGTGTGCTGCCTCCCCCTGTGAGCAGCAGTGCACTGACAACTTTGGGCGAGTTGTCTGCACATGTTACCCCGGCTATCGCTTCGACCGAGAAAGACACCGCAACCACAAGTCTCCTTACTGTCTAGGTCAGTAGCTCACCCACCCACTCATCATCTGTTAAATACCTTTGATGACTGTGTCACTGTCTCTGTCACTGGTTTGGCAGCAGCAGCTTTTAGTCTCCTGACAGTAAACACACTACTACATTCTTCTGCTTTAAACAGCATCAGTCATTTTCCTAAATGGAAAACATTGCCCTCCTATATGATACAGCAAAGCATGTCGGTCTGTACCATGAAGCAGATTTCTGAGTTCTGACTGAATCTGCACTACAGAGGTGCATGTTGAGTGCAGTTATTATAGACAGCTCAAAACTAATTACTAAATTATGAAAGAAACATACAGTATAAGAGAACTATATCCTAGGAGTGATAATCAATGCAATTATGTTTCAGTGTCAGCATCATACATGAACTGTAGCATCCTCATCTTTAGCTTTTTTTCTCTTTCTCTTTGTCTTTCATTTTATTCTATTCATCATTCATTGCATAGCAACCTCCAAACTCCCAAAACGTTTTTGATTTCATTGATCATCTCATACAGACATTGATGAGTGTGAGCACTCGGCCGGCGATGTGTGTGACCATGAGTGTGTGAACACTGTGGGCAGCTTTCTGTGTCGCTGTCACACCGGCTACATCCTCGCATCGGACCAGCGCTCCTGCATCCCGGTACACAACTGTAAGTTTCTGTGCTCTCTGATGTTGTTGAGGTTTGTTGGTCTGGATAGGAAGGTATCAGTTTAAGATATGAGTCAGAGTCGAGTCATAAAGTGGTTCTTTGTTCTGTAAAGGTGTTACACCTGTACAACATAAGATCCGTTAAACTTCTACCTGCCTAAAGTCGGTGTTTTTAACTCAAGGGTTAAATATTATATATTATATTGATGCAACAGGTGATTTATGTTTTTCCCGGATTATTGCAAGCAGAGTGAGAATCTCATGAATCTTAATGTAAATATGTAAATAAAAAAAGTTTTTTTTTAAATGTGTAAATGTTTTGTGTTGCAGTGAGTTCATCAGGGAAGTCAGACACCTTGATGAGTGCCGGTACCTGCTCATTCACCTGTCAGGATTTTATGAACATGAAAAGCAGTTTGCTGCAGCTCAAACTGAGGCTGGGCACCACACAGTTACCAAACCAGGTAACATCTTCACTTTTTACAGGAGTTTAACTAATTGTGTCATTGTTTTACATCGTCAAAAAGAACATCAACACCCTAGTCCACTGTAAATCTAAACTCATTTTATGTAAATTATGATTGATTGAATTTAGACTGGGATCCAAATGATAAACTTTACACACTTTACCTCTGTATTCACTGTACTTACTGTTTCCTCTGTGTTTTGTAGGTACCTGGCCTGGCTAACAGCAGTAACAAGCCGTCTCTAGGAAGAGTAGGAAAAGGTTCTGATAGCCCTTGTCTTCCTGGTCTCCCTGGCCCGCCAGGAGCTCCTGGGGTCCCAGGTAATGTTGCAATACAGGTAGGAGACACAGTATCGACTTGAGGGAAATAATAATTTCTTTATCATTTGAATCATCTGTCCTCGCCAGGACACCCAGGAGAACCAGGAAATAGAGGTGACCCAGGGGAGAGGGGACCACCTGGTCCTCGCGGCCCACGGGGAGACATGGGACCTATGGGCCCAGAGCCCGACACCAAACATTTGAAGAGAGGCCGCAGGGGTCCCGTGGTAAGAGAAACCTCCTGGTTCTATAACTTGAGGTTATTACAAGGTTTGACTCCATTTGGACCTTTTAGTCCAGGTTGTCAAACAAACTAGATAGGTCAACTAAAATAGAATTCATTTACTTAACCCCCTAACACATGCAAGCATGCGTTAGAAACAATACAACCCACAGGCCAGTGGGCATTCAGGGGTTAAACGATCTTGAGCCTGCTGATCAATAAATCAAAACTGGTGTCTTTTGCAATCATGTCAACTGTGTAAACAAGTATGTTTCAACTGTGCAGTGACAGTTGCAGTTACAGTTGCTAAAGTTGCAATATCTCATTGACTTGTACGTAAGTTTTGCACTTTAGAAAACTGAGCCTGTTCCTACATCCATGATGATATTATGGTGGCAGCAATGAACAGCTTGATTAGATCGGTTGGGGGCTTGTATTTCTCCATCAGGGGAATTTAAATAGTGGCCAAATAGGGAGAAATGATGAACTGTGTCTCTCTTCCTGTCCAGGTTTTTGAAGTCAGGTTGAGAATTTAAAGTCGAATGGAAGGGAACAGATCCCTGAAGGATGGAAAGATTTGTGTGTGTGGGAAGTGAATAGGCAAGAGTTTCCCAATTAAAATAAACAAACAGTACAGTACACAAGTGACACCACCCACAGCTCCCATGAGACTTTAAGGGATCTTGTGGAGTTCTCTTGTGAAGATGATGATGATATCATATGACACAACCTGGTACCACTATGGCCCAAAAGTCATTTTGTTCATAAACAGTCATTGTAATGCCTGGAAACTGTTGATAGGAAAAGTACCACAATTATGACTTTCAGGTTTTATACTTTTATACTAACTCACCTCAGTGTAGTCTTGAGTGAGTGGGCCCGTTATCAGGACCCTGCAACCGACACTGAATGGACCGAAAGCCTTGTAGTGATGTTGCTTTTACCACATGTCATAATGTCTGTATGATCATCTCTGTGTTACACTGAAAAGTAAAGCATTTAACTTACTCATTGCAGTTTGCTCAGCTGACAGAGCTGTGTGTGTGCAGATGTTATGTTGAAAAGCTTAAACCTGTGTCGCATCATTTTTACAGGGACCAACTGGGGCAACCGGAAGAGATGGAATAAAGGTCATTATAGCATATCTTTATTTATCATGTTGAAATATGATAGTGCGGGCTTGTGCTTGTGTTTGTGCCTCATGTGGAGCAACACTGTCGCCATCTAGTGTCTGTGTCACTGAGAGAAAAGACTTGACTGAAGCTGCCACAGGGGGCAGCTTGAACTGAACTGGATCATATATCAAGCTATAAGTGGTTCTGGAAAAACTACAACGGCATTGACATGGATCCTGTTTCTTTTGTTCTTCTTCCCTGTAGGATTGATTCACAAGATAAAACACCATCCAAATAAATGATAAAATACAATTTACTCTACTTTGTTGACCGCAACATTGTTCACTATTGTAACCTTAGCACCATAGCCTCAGGAAGCTCCCTATGCATAAACTGGGTTAAATATGTGCTATTTCTCATCCCCAGGGTGACAGAGGAGCTCCAGGTCCCAGAGGTCCCCCTGTAAGTTTATGGATTACGTATATTAATTTCATACAGTAGAGCAAATATTAACACATGGATGTTCTCCATGCAAAGAAATACAATATCCTTTACAAATCCACAAATGAAAACTCACTGTATAATACGTTTTTGAACAGCCTCCATATACAGTACATAATGAAATTGTAGACAATTTACACACGTATATGAGAACTGGAAATATGTGGTATATCCTAAAATTGCACTGTCAAAGTGTCTATAAATTCAGAGCATGTTAATCAGTTCCACAATTTCCCATCTGTCTCCAGGGACCACCCGGCTCTTTCGACTTCCTTCTGCTCATGATGGCCGATATCCGCAATGATATAATTGAACTACAGGAGAAGGTATTTGGGGAGCGGCGAAGTATCTCTCTGGATAGTCCTCCTCAATCCAACGGGGAAGTGGATTTTGTGGAGTGGGGCTCTGGACAAGGAGATGTCATGCTCAATACTTGATTTTTGATTTCCCGGCCATAGTAAGAGACACCCAAACCCAGCAGAACAGTCACCAACCTTGACTCTTTTCTTCACTGATAAAGGATCTTGGTGGACAAAGTGCCAACATGTAAATAATTCCTAACATCACAGCTGGGATGAACTGGGAAAGGAGCCTTGGGAACATCCTTGACACTGCCACAGACTATAAAGCAGAGGGATTCAAAGCTTACAGAATCAGAAATCTGACCACAGTGTCTCTGTGAGCGCCATCTTGCTGCCGTTCACATGCTGTGGAGTGAGAGAGGGGTGTGCGTGCAGCACATCGAGTGAGAAAGACGCAGTGTGAGCCTTTATGTCTGAGTCTCTGAGCTGTGCCTCTGAGCTGAACCACTTCAAACGTTGGACTTTATCGTCTACATCTCTTCCTGTTCCTGAGTCTGTCGATGGAGGCTCTGCAGCCACTGACAGTTTGCCTGCAGGGCGCTGGTACAAAGACCTAGGACCCGCACTGTGAGCCTCCTGCACCTGTCTGCAGTATCACGGCCCACAAGTCTGAGCTCTGCAGCTTCTCTCGACTCTGAGGAATCTTCAGAAACTAATTCATGAGATTCATGAGCACAGACTATCCCCAAAGTTGTAGGCTACTGTTGGACAGAAACAGAAATGCCTGATGTATTGTTGAATTTACGCAATTAAACAACTCTCACATGCAAGTATAATAGAAAAAAAACATTTACAGTAGCAATATGTTCTTGAATATAATCCAAAGGCAATGTTACGTATACAAGACGTCAATCTACTGACAGTGATTTTTAGATAACCCTCTGGTATCTGCTGCTTAATACACAGAAAATATAATAGACGTGACTTTTAATTACAAGGACAAAATGAATTTATGCAGTGGTGTAGGTCAAAGCATTCTTTATTAGAAAATAATTTGGCAGGAAAAGTTTCACAGATGTATCACATATTTTCATACTCAGAAACATGGACATGAAGAGGGAAGGCAGCTCGAACATTTTATTTACTGTGAAGGAGCTGCCAAGAAAGCCTAAGTCATTGCTCAATAAAGGATTGTCTAATTCTAGGTTTTAACTTTTGTAATTGTGATTGCTTTTTTTTTGTCAAGGAGGCATCACATTGCAAAGGGTCTACGCCTACGCACAAAGCTGAGTGCATAAAAAACAGATGAAAGAATGATCAATATGATGGAGTGGCTAAAGTTGCAATATCTCATTGACTTGTACATAAGTTTTGCACTTTAGAAAACTGAGGCAGCAGTCTGTTCCTACATCCACCAGACACAAAGGTAAATCTGATATTATGGTGGCAGCAATGAACAGCTTGATTAGATCGGTTGGGGCTTGTATTTCTTCATCAGGGGAATTTAAATAGTGGCCAAATAGGGAGAAGTGATGAACTGTGTCTCTCTTCCTGTCCAGGTTTTTGAAGTCAGGTTGAGAATTTAAAGTCGAATGGAAGGGAACTGATCCCTGAAGACTGGAAAGATTTGTGTGTGGGGGAAGTGAATAGGCAAGAGTTTCCCAAAACAGCTATCATCAAAGTGCTGTTGAACAGGTATTTGCAGCCCACTTTGAACCAGTCAATTCGTAAATAATGTTTTACCCAGTGCAACCAGCAGAGGATGCTAAATCACAGATCAACTACTTCAAAAGCTCAGCCACAAAACTTTGCATCTCTCTAAATACCAACAAGGTGAAACAACCAAAATCTCAGAGTCTTCATCCTTGTATAATTACTGCCCATAAATATTCAGTCTCCAAAACATTCAAGTTATGGAAAAAATGGGTCTCATCTGAGCCTTTATGTGCAAAGTTCATGCCCCCTCTCATTATTGTCAGCACTAACTGCTGAAGTGTAGCGTGGCTAGGTGTCGTTATGAAAAGTGTAAGCATCAGAGGTCAGAGGTCAAATGCCTTGGCATAAACAGCTGGAGGGATAATTACAGGCAGGAGACCTTCAGGCGGGGGGGTCTGTCCAGGCTCGTACCCACCACCGAGGAGTGTGTGGTTGGGAAAGAAAGAGAACACATCTCATGTTTGATCGGCTGTAGTTGAGTTCACTCTCTTTGGCCTTTTTGGTGTTTGGTTCTTTGATCCTGATGAGCAGCTCTCAGTGAAATCTGCCATGCGTGTGTGTGTGTGCGCGCGCATGTTTGTGTGTGTGTGTGTGTGTGTGTGTGTTCTTTCTTACTTGTCAGGCTTCTCACCTAACAGCTCCGCCCCCTGTCGTGCGGTCACTGCTCACAGTACAGTCGTTGCCAGGGCAACCAGGATCAGGAAAAACAACATGAAACAATTTAAGAACCATGTCAGTGAGAGAAAGGCAAGAGAGTGAAAGAGATTATCTTATTTCCTTCACCACTTGTCATGCAACCAGAGTGTTTCCTCTCCACCTGTGGGGGGCGGTAGAGAGGAGGTCAGCAGAGTGCACACTCAAGCACAAAGTTCACATACCACCTGCGACAAGAGATCTGTCAATCAAACGTAAGATCAGCTGTGCGAGCACAAACTGTCCTGTATTCAGTAAATCATGTTGTTATCTTACATTTCTATTTTTTGCATTTACAACTTACAACACGTCAGCTCATAAAATTAAGTAGGCCCACTTTTTTTTTTTTATCAGCGACAATGAATGATGGGAGTATTGCATCACAAATGATTAAAAAGAAATTACCTGTGTGTGTGTATATATATATATATATATATGTTTATATGTATATATATATATAGAGAGAGAGAATTGAAACCCCCTCATTCAATCATATCACTGACAATCATGACATAACAATTTTGACAAGTATTTTCATCCAGGCATTTTGTATGCCAGACTCTATTGATGTTGTGCTGTCAGGAGAGTTGTGTAACTATTTGCTGGCATCTTTAGATGAGAATGAAGATACAACAGATAAAAGTTGCCCAGATGTTTCCTAGAATGAGTGGAATTTCCGCACTGGCACAATGTGACCATCCATAAATACACCTCATGCACGACAGGGCTGTCCCTTCAGACAGTCTGGGCCTTTGTGTGTGTCCCTGTGTGTATGACAGTGAGTGAGTGCGCATGTCTGTGAGTGTGTGTGCAGTGGCGTGCACAGACTTTTTGAAGGGCAGGGGCGAAAAGGAAAAAAAGGGGCACCTAATAGCGCGTCCTCGCCACTGAAGAGGGCACTTTAGCACGCGTTTTGGCTTCCCTGAAGGCACTTTAACACGTGTTTTAGCTCCCAAGAGGCCACTTTAGCACATGTTTTGGCTCCTAGATGTGGCTCCTAGAGGGCACTTTCAGGGCTGCCAAGTTTCAGAAAATGACAAGAGTGAGACTGTAGCGACATGGTGCGTTTGGCCGGCGACCATAGGTCGGCGGCGAAATTTTTTTGGCCTTTTTTAACATCGATTTGGTCTGTTTTAATATCGATACCTTAAGACTAAAAAAACGTCGATTTGGCCTGTTTTAACACGTGTTTTGGCCCCCAAGAGGGCACTTTAGCACACGTTTTGGCTCCTAGAGAGCACTTTAGCACGCATTTTGGCTTCCAAGGGGGCACTTTAACACGTGTTTTGGTTCCCAAGAGGGCACTTTAGCACACGTTTTGGTTCCTAGATGTGGCTCCTAGAGGGCACTTTCAGGGCTGCCAAGTTTCAGAAAATGACAAGAGTGAGACTGTAGCGACATGGTGCGAAAAAAATTTGGCCTTTTTAAACGTTGATTTGGCCTGTTTTATAATATCAATACCTTAAGACTAAAAAACATCGATGTGGCCTGTTTTAACACGTGTTTTGGCTCCCAAGAGGGCACTTTAGCACACGTTTTGGCTTCCAAGGGCACTTTAACATGTGTTTTGGCTTCCAAGAGGGCACTTTAACATGTGTTTTGGCTCCTAGAGGGCACTTTAGCACACGTTTTGGCTACCATGAGGGCACTTTAGCACACGTTTTGGCTCCTAGAGGGCACTTAAGCACGCGTTTTGGCTCCCAAGAGGGCACTTAAGCACGCGTTTCAGCTCCTAGAGGGCACTTTAGCACGCATTGTGGCTCCTAGAGGGCTCTTTAGCACACGTTTTGGCTCCTAGAGGGCACTTTAGCACACGTTTTGGCCCCCATGAGGGCACTTGAGCACACGTTTTAGCTCCTAGAGGGCACTTTAACACACGTTTTGCCCCCCATGAGGACACTTTAGCACGTGTTTTGGCTTCCAAGAGGGCACTTTAACGCGCGTTTTGGCTCCCAGGGGGCACTTTAGCACGCGTTTTTCAACAATTGGGCCACGAGGGGGGGCGACCGCCCCCCCTGCCCCCCCCCTGTGCACGCCACTGTGTGTGTGTGTCTATGGCGAACATATTGTAAGTGTTCTGCAGTAAATGTAGAGTTTATGAGCTCCCCTGTTGATCTACATTTATTAATGTTTTTTTTTTTTGCTTCCTTTAATTCAGAGTCACATTATTACATCTTTCACATTTTACATCTTTCTTGACCAAGAAAATATCAACAGGTTAAAAAGGTCAGTAGGTCAAAAAGAGTCAGTTTCCACCTCCCTAAACCCCGTTTGTTATTAAGGGGACATAATCAAAAAATGTTTTCCAAATTTAAACAGTGTAGTAGGAATCACGCATACCGTACATTTAGGGATTATACATTCCAGGCGATCATTGGTGGCTGCTTATTACACCACTGATTAAAATCAACACAGAAACTAAAAGCTTTTGTAAAAGACTAATAGATAATCCACTAGAATGAATGTCATATCAAATTATGCTGATATAGCACTAATTTATTCCAAGCTTTTCAAATCAGTCCACCCTTCAGCTTCATGCCGTAGTTCTGCCTCAAATCCCTGGAAGATGTCTCTCCTGTCCTCAAGGGAAGTGAAATATACCAGTTTCCAGTCATTTCTCTATTGTTGATCATATAGCTAACACCTTAAGAATAATTACAAAACACAAACCTACTATACGTGATACAAGGCTTTGCATATAACTGTTTGTTAGATGTGTGTAATCTGTAGCAAATGGACTACAGCAAGCACAAACTGGTATGCTGTAGCACTCCAATGACATCATTGCATCAGTTGTGAGATAATAATATTAAGCAAGCAAAACTTATGCACACCTTTTAATAAATGGACAGCTGCATAGGTAAGCGGTCGACAAAATGAGACAGAGAAAACTCCTGCACACTGTCTACTCTTGCAAAAGGTAATTGATTTATTAGGAACACACAATGTTTCGGTCCGATCTTCATCAGGTACTCATCTTTTAAATTTATTTGGTCCTCCACCATATTAGGATCAAAAGATGTTCTTTTCAATCTTAATCTAGATACTCACAGTGACATATGTAATATTTGTATGTGGGTTCCTCATTTTTAGTACTATCAACACATGTTTTTTATCACAGTTTCACGTCATAATTAGCCACCAAAGAAGCACAAAGGAGTTTCCTTAACAAAAGTGTAAAAATAGTTTTCAGAATAAATGCAGGCTCCATTAGCAGGTCAAGATAGCTGCACGTTTATCATCGATCTCGTCTCTGTAAACCACCCAGAGGAAAGATGGAGATGAGAGGGAATAGGTACCAGTTTCAAAGATAAAGACAAACTTTACTGACCGTTCTTTGTAATAACAAAAATGTGAGTCACATTTAGGTCAGGTCCTCGTTCATCAGAGGTCTGATACACTGAGACAGTCACAACTACAGGAATTATATTTTTAACCTTAAACTAATCTGCATGTGTTTGGACTGTGGAGAGAAAGTTGAGCAAACCTGCTTAGGCTTTTGGAGAGTCTTCATCAATCACCAGTTTGACTTAAACAGTCAGTATGTCCACACACTGGCAGGTTGCACCACACAAAAAGAGTGGATTCAGATAGGTACATTTTTTCACTTCTGGTACAACAAGCATAGGATATGAACTGGAAAGCTGCACTAACCGGTATTCTATGTTAACAATGGACCAAAATAATATGTGTTGTTAAAGGGGTTGCTCGTTGTGATGAACCCACAGACATTTATCACCCTGCAATTCCCCAAAGCACTTTGGAGCTTTACAGCATCTTTGTGAACATCGTTAGGACGGTTTTGATTCAGCCTCAGCACTTCACTGGCAGATGGCAGCTTTTTTTCAGCACAAGAGAGCATAGCATTTAGCAAATGGGGATTTAAAGACAGATTATTTCACAGAAGTCTACAGATACCAACTAGAGTACAGACTAGGACATACAGTACTGTAAACATAGGATATGAAATAGGTGAACTAAGGTCAACTTAAAAGTAATGTGATGTGTAGGAAGTAGAACTGTGTCCCTGTTGTGTTTATTGCTCGTTACTGTGTTATGTTACTACATATCGAATCAGTTAAGGTTCTTCTGTTATATTCTCCTTACAAAATAAAAAAAAAAGCTGTGATTTGATAGTTTAACCTGACTGGGGGTAGAATTTCGTCAGTATTAGTCGTTACCTACTGGATAGAGACGGTTATGTAGTATAAAAGTTCTAAACCACAAAAATGCCATATTGCTCAATCACAGCACAGGTTGGAACAGCCTCAGCCTGAGCCCATGAATCAAACCACAGGTGATTGTGATAGTCGAAGGTGACAGAAATGTAACAGTTTATATAACCAGATTTACTTTGTCAGCCAAAGGGCGAGGAAGTTGCCTGGCCCATGTTGAACGGTTGCGCTTCCTAACAAATATTTAGTTGTTTCCAGGGATCTGCAGCCGCTGCAGACAAGGTAAATCACAGGTGTCCATCATCGCTGGGGTATGCAGCTGCGTGCAACACGAAGAACGAGCACACACGCTTATAAACATGTCTTACTATCTTACATGCAGCCACACACGCACATATGATCTCCTGCACGAAACTCAGGCATGCCACAGAACACCTGACAGGTGCAGGCGTGGTCTGCTGCAAGACACGCTATCTTGACACGCTAACTCATTCTTAAATCTGAGTTACATGCCTGAGGCTGAGTTCTAGGAACCCTAGTTTACTCTCTGAAGCCTGTTCCTCTTCCAGTCCTTGGGCACACCCTCTTCCGATTGAAGGTTGACTTCTGTCATTCTGCTCATAATGGTGCTGCTAAGAGGCCTGTGAATTGGAGCTTGTCTGATGAGTAATGGACTTATTAGCTGTGTCAAAAGCATGCCACCAATCCCATGATCAGTATGTATTATCTGTTGTCCTGCAGTTGTGTGTATAAGAACCAAATGGATGAGGCTCTTACAGAGGCGTTGATGCCTCAATCGAGACCTGACATTACGACAGCGGTGGTTGAGCTGACTTTTGCACAATGCATTTGGTTCTAGTGTGTTTTAGAATTTCTTTGCAGGTCGCTCTGAAACACACAGGCAAACCCAGTGAAGCCCAGTGTAATAAAAAAACACACACCAAAAAGCATGGTCATGGCTGCAAGACCATGAGATTTCCACATTTCCTCACTGATAGAAAATCCAGATTTACTGTATGTACCATTTGAATGACACATGCATGATTTGAGGTGATCCTCTGCTTGCAGGTTCAACATATACAACATCACATCTGTCAAGAATGTGTAACAAAGAGTTGTCAAAAGCTTAAACTCAGCGTCACAGGACAGTTGCGCTTGATTGGCATGGTTATGGCAGAATTGGATAGAAAAATCTGAGAGGGCGGATTAATGGCAACACGCTGTGTAAACTCCCCTGGCCTTAGGCACTTGGTCTTTATACACCTTGGCTTCCTCTGTCTTTTACAAGGTGTTCGCATGCACGCAGCGAAGCCCGGAGTGTGAAAAACCGGATGAGCGAGTCCATGGCTCTCTTGTCTTTTGGGGAAAAAGCAGAGCGTTGCCTCTGGTTGCAGAGTTGCCTTGCGTGAGGACAACAGCTTCATCTTTTTTAGCCCCATCAACCTCCTGACCTGGCCTGTGGCAGTGGCACTTTTACAAGTTGTTGTTTTTCTTTCTTTCTTTTCGCATGGTTAGATCCATACTCAAATTCTCATTGACAGGCTAAACATCTTTTCCAGCATCTAAGTATTTGGAGCATCTTTTCATGACAGATGCTGTGCACTGTTTGCAGCAACAAAACATGCAATCGAAACTTCAACCCAGGCAATGTTAGTTTATGTAGCGAGTGTCTCAACCTAAGTACATACTTGCATACCAAAGGCCCTCAGGCCCATAACAGAAGCTCTTGAAATGAATAAGTTTGTAGAGAAGGTCTTTGTATTTGTTAAGTAATGGCAGATATTACAGTAACTACATCAAAAACAGAGCAAAGGTCATTGGATGCAGTTATAGTGAAACCTGATTTGTGTTCTTTCAGTTGCACGCAATCAAGATGCACATAGATAGACACCATCTCTGCTCTTCCAATCAGCTCTCTGAGATTTTTAGTGTCTTCCACCTCATTGTTTTCAATTTGTCACCCACTACATTACTATTTCAATTCTCTCTCACATGTTCATTAGCATTGTTCACGAGATGCGACATAAAAGCTCACTGTTGGAAACTATCTGGTGAATAGTGTAGTGTGGATTCTTCACTTTTAGTTGTACAGCTGTAGCAGTATTTTATAATAGACATGGTAATGGATACAAATGGTGGCTGATAAAAAGCCAGATATTTGACTAGCGGGCTAGTGAAGGTTAACGAAATCATCAGCATAACTTTTAATGTTGTTCCATGTAAATAGGCAATTTTGTATGTGATGTGTGTGAATGATGTGTTAATGTGTGAGTCCAAAAATCAATCAGTACAGTTTTTTTTTAGGAAGAACTGGTAACTTTTAGACAGTAAAATAGGATGACAATTATAGTGTTTTGTATTTTAAATTGTTTCGCCGTAATATTGTTTTTCACAGCACTAATTGTGTCATCATTATTGTGACTTGTGCTGCAATGTTGGTCTAACAAACTGGGCACCCGCCCCATGTGTTGAGGCTATGGTCCTCACTGCAGGTGACCCCGGTTTGAATCCCGCGTCAGGTGGCCCTGTCCTGCGTGTCATCCCCCCCCCCTCTGCCTCCCATTTCCTGTCTCTCACTCAACTGTCCTGTCCATTAAAGGCAAAAAGCCCCTAAAAATGTACTTTATAAAAAAAGAAAACCTCCTGGATATAGAGATCGTTACATAATGTCATCAGAGGGTGACCTTTACACCAATCCACACATCACTCTGAACTTTAATGACATGTTTTCTTGGGCATGTTAGATGCAGCGAATGTAATGATACTTGCCGTGCGTCTGTTCACAGTGAAGACATGCTGAAGATATTTGACATTTTACTTTCTTCCACTCTTTGCATGATGTTACTCTGCCAGTCATCTCCATCTCAGTTTACATTGGTTTGCTTTTTGATTGAAGAAAATACCAATATTGCTTTAATGACGTGTGTACCTGCGGTCTCCACATTCTTCAAAACAAATGCAAGTTGTAACATCTCCTGTCAACAGTGTTTGGCTTTGCAACGGCAGTTAATCTTCTACTTGATTCCCAGTTACCTGCTGTGTGAAACTGACGACTTGTTTCATTTTTGGGCCAAACCACAGTCGGATAACTGCAATGGCACGAACTACTAAATCAACCGATGGCATACATGTGGCTGAAGAGCTGTTTAAGACACCTGGAGCATTCAATCTCAATACAAATCACTTTGATTGTCATGGCTGATACATGCACAGCCACTTATCCTGCTGACAGCAGATCAGACATACACACAGAGACAGAAAGACACACACACACACACACACACACACACACACACACACACACACACACACACACACACACACACACACACACACACACACACACACACACTGCAGCATCACAAACTGTTGTTTTTGGCCCAGGCAGGCTGGGATTTCTGGCATGATAGCACTATCTATAATAGTGGAATTTCCAAGTGGCCTCCTTTGGAAAACAGGCTGATAATTCAATTTGAGCTTGGCAACCAATGTGTGGACACCACTGGCATTATGAAATGACTCCCACCATAACAAAGGTCTTGCTTAGACAGCAGTTGCCTGGAACTGGCTGAGAGTGGCACAGAGACTGGGGTCCTATGCCCCTTTTTTGAACTGTTATTTATCCAGCAGCAGGCATTCACACAATTGCTAGCTACGACACTAACTTTTTTTTTTGGCATTATCTTTCTATCATTGGAATGCTACCCTATGTATAGTAAATACTATACCAAACCTCTCTTAAATTACAGTTTACTGAGTTTCCCGTTGTTTTACATCATCCTTTATATTTGCCTAACAGAAGGAACACAGTACCAGATAATGGATTATCTACAAAAGCCTGTATTTGCTCAAAATCTTTAGTTATTATATCATCGGGAACATTATCTACCTCTCTGTTTTGCCTGCCTGCTTCTCCACCATTCACCCTGTATCCTCTTCTTCTTTCTGACCATTGAGGTTGTTGCTCTTCCATACTCAGAAATTGTGACACTGTGTTCTGGGAGTCAAGATTCACCTGGGAGCGATTCATAATTTCAGGCAACCTTTTTTAAAACATCCATCCATTGACAATATACCACTTATTGGCTGGAGCCAATTCCTGCTGACAAAGAATGAGGGTGTGTATACGCAATGAGCTGATGCCTTTGACATTTTGTGGGGTTAAATTACTCAGCAAATTATCACTTGGTCATTTTTTATGTAAATGAGTAACAGACTGCTTTGAAAAGCCATCACTAACCAGTCATGCCAGGAACTGTTACACTAAACTTTTATCAACGCTACTTTTTTGATATTATTATTATTGCTTAACAAGCTGAAAATACAGAAAGACAGATGAGAGAGATTACGCTTCTAAAGAATTTATTGCTCTGTTTAATATGTTTGATTCGGTACAGAATGACCAAACTCTAGTAGCACTTTGTTTAAATAAGCAATATGACATCAAGTATAACAGCAGAGACTGATAAGATAAGACATTCTTTTTTTTGTCCCACCAACACATGTTGTCAAATTGATCAATATATTTTCTAATTTTCCTGTGCATTTGCTTGTGTATTAAGTTGCAGTGTGCTGAGCTCTCAACTGTAAAATTATATGCAATTATATTTTCCTTTTTTCTTTTTCTATATTTTTAGTTTCATATGGTATGGCTCTTTAGGCTAAAAGTTTCTCTTGCGAACGTCTGTGCAGTACATTCAGTGAACATATCCTTTATCAGTACGTTCAAACATACTGATAAACGGTACGTTCACTGAGTGTACACATTTGCAAAAGACACAACACGGTTGAATAGTATGTTCAGTGAATGTGAGCCCTCATCCCTGGGTGACAGTATGTTCACTACTCCTGCCTCCTGCCAGCTCCTGCTTCAGTTGGTTACTGTACGGCCCTGTGCCCTTATCCTCTGCTGCTCCTTTCTTCTCCCTGCTCTTCCCTCCAAGTGGGCAGCTCCCCAATAAGAGCTGCTACTGCTGTTCAATATCCCGAAGGCCTGCACAAAGCGGAGGCCTCCACTACACTCAACCTTGGTAGAGCCAACCAATGGATTAAAGGAAAAGCACCAACTAGCCCAACTTGCTAGTTGAGTTTACCAGCGATGGAGCACCAACCAGCTTACTCCACAAGGAGAACCAAGAAACTCTACTCAGTGAAACTGGAACAGCCAGGACAAGGACAACAACAGTAGGACTTTATAGCAGCAGCAGGATTTGCAGCCCAGCAACCACAGGACTTCAACCAGTAGCCTACATCAAATGGCATTTACCTATCCACGTGACTTGGTAATGTAATTGGGCCTCGATAGCTGACCTCGTACACAGCTTGACTAAGGCCCCGTCCAGACGAAGCCGTTTTTTTCGAATCCGGATAAATACTTTATCGGATTGACCTCGCGTCCACACGGATCCGGCGTTTTCAGGGGGTGAAAACGGTATTTTTTGAAAACGGGTCCCAGAGTGGGAAAATTTGAAAACGCCGCCCCAGCGTATCCGTCTGGACGGCCAATACGGACTTTTTCTGAAACGATGATGTCATGATGCCCCCCGCCGCTCTACCTGTAACCTGAGACACACACACACACACAGACACACACCGCTGCAGCAGCTGCACACTGACAGTCTATGCACGTAACAACAACAACGGCCAACTAACGTCGCGTCGCCCAGACGCTGCGGCTGAATCACGGCTGTTTAATCATCGCTGATCATCATATTTACTCTGACACGACTCCCTGTCAACATTTAATCCATGTTTGAGTTTGAATACAGCGGGGAACTTCTTCTTCTATTGAATTACAGCGGGGACTTCCCGTCTTCTTCAGCTGTCTTATGTGTGGCAGGCAGCGCTACAGCGACACACACACTCCACACACACGCCTGCAGTATGTAGGTACTACAGCGTTTTGGGTCGTTTTCAGGTGATCGTGTGGACGCAGATATTTTTGAAAACGATGCCGTGTCTACGGAGATTTTTTTCAAAACGATTAAGAAAAAGATCGGATTCGGTGAAGCCGCGTATTCGTCTGGACGGGGCCATCTTTGATTTAGCCATTTGGTTCCTTTGATCTCAAGACAAAGGAACCACCTTCACATAGACACACACACACACACACACACACACACACACACTCCACTTTTCTGTCTGTCCAGTTAAACTATTAGATCCTTCAACTTCTACTGCTATTAGTAAGGTAATTTTGGTTGTAGTTATTAAATCAAGGTTCTATTAATAGTTAGTATGCCCTTATAAGACTGTAAATTTAATCTGATTACTTTTTGTAGTAATGATTACGTAATATGTTGCTAAATTTGATAGCCAATAATGCTTACTAAATAGCGCCCTCTATGTGAGGTAGAGGCCAACATTTGTGGCGCCCAGGTGACAAGCAAAACAGTGAGGTGAGCAAAACATTACATTAATTGGCACTGCCTGTGTGAGGTGGTGCATTGTGAGCGATCGTTGCACGATCCCTGACATCAGTAACTCGTGATATTAAAAAGGAGAAACATAACGCAGGGCTGTGGCAGCGAAGTGCTCATCTGTTCAGGTACCATGAGCGGTGTTTAAAGGTGTTTCCTTTATGTGAATTTAAAATGTTCTTTATGTGTGGCGTGCAATGCATGGGAAGAAAATGTGGCTCCATCAACAGGTGTGCATGGTTTAAGGTGGAACACATCTTTCCTGGGTGGAGACTGAGGCAGACTACTTTCCTCTTATAAAAGTGTCTGACAGACAGTTAAAAAGAAGTTTTGATTTACAGGCCATCATGAAAATCAGGCAGCAACATCAACAGGTTGTGATGGCGTTTCATCATGTCTCTTTGATGAACGTCTCCTCGGGGCACGGTGGCATTTCCTCGGCAGTTTGATCTGTGGAATTTTGAACTATAATGAAAAAGATTTGAATAAATGAAAGTAAATCAGTGCTGCCACTCAATTAGATGTTAATGGTTTTGCTACAGTGACGCATAAGAGGTTGATTTTCTTTCTTTCTTTCTTTCTTTCTTTCTTTCTTTCTTTCTTTCTTTCTTTCTTTCTTTCTCTCTTTCTCTCTTCCCCCCCCCCCCCATGCCTTTCCTGTTGATAATAGTTTGGGTAACAGCAGAGCAGTACTTGCTGGGTCATGAAAGTTCGTTAATAAAACAAGACCATGTAATTAAGCCTGGCACTGCTCTCTGTGGCGTTTATGATTTGCTCTTAATCCTTAGTGTTATGTGTGTTGCATTCATCGTTGTGTGCACATTTCTCCATTGCATAACCGTGAATCATACACACTTATTCACTTGCTGTTGACTCACAGCTTTTTGAAGATGACAATTGTACAGATATGTTTTCATTTCTGTCATGGAAGGAGGGTTTGGAGGGCATAAGCGGTTGATATATTGTACCTGCATTTCTGTAACTTTTTTTTTTTTTTACTCCCTTGAAACATTCGTGAGGGAAAATCCTGAGGATGTGTGAGTCTTGTTCTGGGAACAATTCTTTTTGGGGAACCAAATCTCTTGGAAGGGGCCAACAGAGGCAAATTAAACCCAGAACAACCAGACAAAATGATTCAAGAAAACACCAATTGTCCTCCATTGTCCCACCATGACACCTCAACATGCTTGGTAAATTCAGTCATGCAAAGCATTGTGGTTAAAAGGCTGTATCTTCTTTAATGGTGCCAATGACAGACCCAGGTGGTAAATAATAGCAGTTCTAGAGAACTTGCAGGCAATGTCTGTTATGGATGACACTTATTGGCACTATCACAACAACAGTGACTTTGGATTTACAAAGGGGATGGTGAAATAAGTTTAAAGTTGTGCTCTTGACAGTGTGAGGCTGTGCCGAGGGACAGTACCAGTCGATCTAACTACCTGTTACAAACAAACAACAGAAACATAGAAAAGACGCTAACTACACTAACCACTAATGTGTCACCACAAGCTGCCGAATGTGGTTTAGACAGAGCCTCACACACGTGGCTCCTCGAATATCCTGATGCTCTTTATCATCAACATCTAGATGCTCTATCAGCTGCTAACCTAAGACAAGCAGCGGTATTGGGTGGGATCCTTTAAGAGGGTGAGGAAAAACTGTGACCTGGTGGTGGCTATCCAAAAGTTAGAGGATCAATAGGTCATCAGTTTGCATTATGAATATTTGCATCTAATTTCATGGTAGTCGGGTTTGGAGATGTTTCAGTCTGGAGTGAAGTGATGGAAGTGTTGGATTTAAGAGGTTACTGCAGCAAAACACCAACACCTGTATGCTGAAATAAGAGCTACTACATGTTTACATTCTTGGCAGGGAGTAAGGCATGTGGAGGACAGACACTGGATTCTGACAACGATGACACCTCTCAGTTGTGATATACATATATAAACAATCATCTGCTTGATGAGAATGTGTACAGCTTTATGACACCATAAGGCTGTACACTGTCCAACGTGTACAGCCTTATATGTTTTCCTCTAATTTTAAACCTTATAATCACTTGTTTTTTGAAATGTTAAATATTCTTTCCTATCGTTTGTGAGTTTCAAGAACAAATTTGTCAGGCTCACTCAACTCCCAGTCAGTCTCCAGAGTCGAATCCTGTTTTGATTTGACTTAACGCGTTTTACTTTTCCCATCTGATAATCACACCAAATAAACATGACTTGTTCAATCATGTGTGTTTTAGTTACTTTTTTAAAATGCAGTGCAAGGTCTGGGTTCAGTCCTGTCTGCAGTGCCTCCGGCTTCGCTGAGCAGAGCTCGTGGTTTTTATGGGAGGCAGGCCCATAGGAGATTGTGTTTTTCTTGCCACAGTCACTCCCCACTGCATTGCAAACGTGCAAACACACAACATTTGCTAGGTGAATTCACTCTGATCAAAGCAGAGAGAACATTGGTTTAATAGTAAACACTGTTGTGAAATCAACTGCAGTAAAAGACTCAGAAGAAAAGTTTTCACGGACCATCAAATCCTAATGAAAAGAGAAGCATTAAGTAAATTATAATCATAATGCTAAAACAACAATATTTAAAATCACACATCAGATTATTTGAGGCCTTTTTTCCTTTTCTTTTTTTTTTTTACCCTTTTCCTATCTGAAACACATTTATTTTCACTTATTTTATTTTATTCCTCCCTGCATTGGACAAAAAAGGTACACTGTGAGTTCCAGGCTATATATTATGAATGTTACAAATCCTATTGTTTCCTATGGTTTACACTGTGATAGTGGGAAAAAAGCTTCCTCAAGTGTAAGAGCTCTCATCTGCCCACCAGCTGACAAAGAAAACATCTTGCGCACAGTGTGAAAGATCCTGAATGACAGAGAATAGTTTGTCAAGCTGCTGCTGTCATTCACAAAAAACATTTTTTTTTTTCATATACTGTATGTGTGGGAGTGGCTCCGAGACTGTTTACGTTCTCGCCTTGGAGGCCTGAAAAACCAAGGTTGCACATCCTTCGCATCCTTCTGTTCTGTAATACTGAATGTTTTATTTTACGGTCTAATACCTATAACATCACATAGAGAGAGCATACTGTCCATTTTTCCAGATCCATGTTATAGCCACAGCGTCAGTCTCTGTGCTGATCATCACACTATATTCAAATTAATGACTGTTGCAGCCACTACCACATCTCTCTGTTGCCAACATGACATTGCTTATTGCACGTCAGGAGCAATTATCCTGATTGCTTCAAAACATATGAGTCACCATGCACCAGCTGGAATGTAGGAGGCATACCTCCATATTTACTCACCTGCCTTTGTACATATACATGAAACTGAGGCGTATGCTTAACAGGGACATAGTTGATGCCGCACCCATGCATGAACATCTTCTCTCTCTATTCACACCCTTTGCTGCCCTCTTTTCTTTATTATTGTATATTGATATTCATTTCAATCACTTATGATAACACTGTCTTCACCAAAGTGACTGCTGCGATCTGGGGACTTGGCAGAATCAAATTGATTTTTTGGAAATCTGAGCTACAGCTCGGCATTATGGGAAATATTTACTCAGTTTACTGCAGAAAATCTGACTGGAAAATAAAAACCCACGTCTGACACCCAGTGGTTGGGGAAATGGCTTCTCCGGAGCAGTGAGCAACATCTCCCATGACTCTTGCAGGTTCCATGTTACTGTTGTATCATGCTTACAGTTAGTCCATTGCTTTAGCCAATAACTAGATGTGGTGTATCATTGCTGGCTGACCTGT
The DNA here is from genome assembly GCF_905171665.1 of Trachurus trachurus. NCBI lineage: Eukaryota > Metazoa > Chordata > Actinopteri > Carangiformes > Carangidae > Trachurus > Trachurus trachurus. The sequence goes on along the minus strand of NC_139893.1, from coordinate 21,630,136 downwards.
TACACAATAGGTGAATTGTATCATTGTGTCACGATACAAAGTACAGTCACTGGGCCTACACAGAATTTTTGAGGGTGAATCATTGGAGAAATAGAATAGATTGTTACATTAGGTACGTTTTCCTTTGCACGCAGAGGCTACAATTACAGAAACTGTCCCACACCAGAAAGGATGTGATGACATGGCAGCCGTGACAGATGTATATGCAATCTGATGGTGTAATAGTGAACAAAATGACAGGCTCTTAAAAGAATAACTCCTCCATTTCCCAGGATGATAGGAACGCTATTAGTCTACTGTAATTGGCTGTCTGAGGTCAAAGTTGAACAAAGGTGAATTTCAACCATTAGTTTTGGCAGAGCCTGCTTTGTGTCAAAACAGGAACAACACTTTTGACTTCAGGCAAATATTTACAGTGAGTGGTAATAGTTCACTTATCTGACAATCTACAGGAGCTATAGTATCCACTTTTTCTGCTCATGTCAGCATTGAGTCAGCTTTACAGCAAAAGCTCTAGTGCTTATTTGACACATTCAATGGCAGCTCACACTACAACCTCAGGTGATGGAAAATGGACTTGACCCTCATGTTGTGTTTTTCTAGTCTTCACAATAGTTGCTACATTCACTCACCCACCCATCCACACAGACATTCATAAATCTGACCTATATACACATTCATACAGGTAGGACAGCCATCAGGGGGATGTGGCGTTTAGGATCTTGCCCTGGGCCACTTCAACAGACAGATTGGAGGAGCCAGGGAATCGAACCGAACCACAGCCTTCTAATCAGTGGACGACTTGCTCTACATCTTGATTCATATGATTTGAAGGCAGCAAATGAGCTCGCAGAGGCATCCAGAAGGACTTTGGCGTATCACAGAGCAAAGCACATAAAGATCAAAGGCTTTCAATCCGACAATAAAAACGCTACAGTACATTAACCTGAGGCCAAGAAGTAACATTTTTTTTGTAACTGCTACAATTATGATTGCTCATAAATTACATTTGGGAGTTGAGAACTGGCTTGAGATCAAATCAGAGTAATTTCTCACTTGACAGGCAGGGTAATGGGCTGTTGGCAGATCCATTTGTAACCTTATTTGATGTGGCAGTGGCGGGCAGACTGAACCCTGGGTCCTGTCATCAAATGTGACATGACATCGGCAGCATTTCCTCATCAGATGGCCTTTTATCCCCCCACAGTCTAAACAACATTAGTGAACGGGATTTCCACATTGCTTGATAGCTGTTAGTTTTTGTGGAGCATGCTCATGCATGAGTGTCGATGCTTGTTCTGTAAACATGAAGGGGAAGGAGACGGGGAGACATTTTTGTTTTCTGTGTTTATGAGATGCTCACATCCCAGAGATGGGTGGATGACAGGCAGTGCTGCCCTGCAGGGATCGAAATTTATTTAAGCCAGGTTACACCCATTGGCAACTCTCAGCCAGACTCACCTCTCTTTGTGTGTCACTCTCACACACACAAGCTCATGTCTCCTGCTTACACGCATCCATACCTTCGAGCACACATGCACACTCAACGACAAGCAATGCAACACACGTCCACTGCCGCAGATCCTTTACCGGTTTGTGTCGTGTCTCTTTAGTATTCCTGTATCATGATCACCATCTTTAATCTCCCTGCTGTGTGAGGGCCTGCAAACTAACAAGCTGCTGGATTACTGCCTTTACTTATCACACATGCCAGCACGGCACCCAGCAGCCGGCACTGTTAACTTACTTCTTTACTTTTATCTGCCTCTGCGTGGTTTGCATTATATTTACATGCAGGTATAAATAGCTCAATTTCCTTTATGTCTTATCAGTTTTACAACTCAAACAATAGGACGCTGGAAAATTGCACAAATATGAAAATTAACATAGGCGATATCACATGCATACATCTTTCTAAACATATACACACAACCCCAGGGGCCAGATGTGTGAGCTCTTGTGCGTATGTGTGTGTTTTCTTCACCTGCCTCCTTGCCGCTCACTGTGTTGCATAAAAGAGCATGTTGAGGCACAGGGATCAGATGTTGGAGTGCTTCACAAAGCACACGATTAAATCTATTGCCACTGGTACAAAAGGAGGGTCGGTGACTGTGCTGTGTAATTTACACCACTGTCCAGCGGCTAAGTCAGCTTTATCAGCCACGGTGTCGTCATCCTGCCTCTGTTCTCCCACTGCGTGTAATGAATCCAATGTGTCTGAGCCCTGGCATGCACAAATGATTAACTGGTGGCAAACAGAACTGATTAAGGAGATAAAGCTTGGCACACAATAGCCTCAGTGCTCCACGTGTACCTGCATAACCAGAGCTTCCTCACGCAAAGGAATTATTCATCTCTGCCAATCATTCTTTTCAGATTCTTACACCTTCTACACCCTCGTTTCTTGACAGAACATTTACATAATACAGATCTGTGCTTATGTTATGTATTAGGGATATTATATTACAGTTAAGCATGTTGAGACATGTGATCATTTGTTCAAGTGCACGGAAGTAGGGAAATACAGGACTATAATATAATAAAAACGTTACTTTGGGTCATAAAGATTTACAGTAAAGAAAGACACTGAGAGATGCAGACAGTTAAAAAAAAGATTAAGAGAGAAAAAAGCTGCACAGTAGATAGGCCCACATGAGAACTTTGTAGAAACAGTACACTGGCGCCAGTAAACAGACTGGAGGAGAAAGTAAACGGCACACTTTTGGTGAATCTGTGGCTAGAGATGCACGGTGCACCCGTGGGCGACATGGAAACGAGGTGGATTTAGGAAGAATCCATTATCATACATTATCAGTGGGTGTGTTTGTGGCTGGGAATAATCACCAACATTCACATGGGCTTCTCTCATCTCCTTAGGAAGCTGAGTAATGTAAGTTCGGTAAGAGAACTGAGTCCTCCCCAGCTCCAGTTCCCTTTAGTATGGGATAATATTATTTCATTGTGACACAGCAGTATAGTAATGATGATATTGGCTACAGCTCAGTGGTAGTTAAATACTCTGATTGTGGTCAGAGGGGAAGTTTGGGTCCCAAGTCTCCCAGTCCACCAGTGAGTGGGCTTATTACAGTATTGTTTCTATTCTTTCCATTGGAATAGCCAACCCTTGCTTGCACATTTGTTTCCAGGTTTGTGAAACCAAGATAACCAGGATTCATGCAAAGGCCTATTCACATTCACATGTTCACGCCAGAGAGCTTCTGTTTTTCAATTTTTTCCCTGCACCCTTACTCTGAAAGTCTGTGGGCGCACCACTGTTCTCTGTTGTTTTTGGCCAAATGTGAGTACAGTGAAACAACAGAACAGTTGGTGTCTGTCTGTCTGTCAGAAAACTTCCTTCTTGTGTCTTGCCTTTGTTAGCTGCAGAACTTACACTAAAGCGCTGCACTAGGTGACTGGATGGCACGGTGCAGTGCCAGTAAAGAGTGTTAGTTGCCTATATGTATTTCATCATACTCTCATAATGTTGCACATCACAAAATGTAGATTTGGGTAATTATAGGCTATTTTTCATTTTATAGGCTACTTTGTAGATTCCCTATGTTATAAGATGAGCATGTGAGGGTTTTATTTTTTTGCCCCATATTTTATGCCAAGCTATTTTTTTCTAATGTTGTACATGATTCCGGAAAAGTCATCTCAGAAACCTACTTCCTTAACTTGTGAGGGAGTCATTAGTCATATCATGGAGACTTGCAGTCGGCTGAAGCACATCCAACCGGTCCAGTTGAAACAGTACAAATGCACAGTTGGCCTGAAATGCACAACTGCAAACTTTTTTTTTTTTTTTTTAACACAACTTAGCGTGCTGTCTAAAAAAACGTCCCGTTGATTGTTTTGATAGAAAAGGGTGCCCGACCTCCCTCTACTCTTTCTGTACACAACCTCCCGACCCTTGGCTCTGTCCGAGCAAACACAGTCTGCACGCAATGCACAATGATTAACCCGCAGATCGCCTATTGAGGGAGGAATCACTCCGTAGGCAAAAAAAAAAAAAAAAGTCCCAGTTGCTTGTCACATGCACTGCTGCATTACCTCCTCTTTCTTATTTTGCTCTGTAAATTAACTAAACCCCCACCACTCTTACTATCATAACTCATAATCTAAATAAAAATTCATTCATTCATTAATTCATTCATTTATATAAGTAGTAGTATTTTTCATTATTCATCATATTTATTATATTATTTTGCTGAACCTGCTTTCTTTTGGTTTTGATAACTTTCTGTTCGTTTACTAACTCTTCACTCATTTATGCTGAAACCTGACAAAAAAAATGCTTACCAATGGAGGTTGATACAGATCAACTGATTGAGCTTCATTTCCCATTGATGGTAATCCACTACAGGCAATCACCTTGGCTCAATTCCCAGAGTTCACGGGAAACGGGACAGAGTGAGACGTCTTCACTGAAATCATCGTCTGTGGATTAACCCGTATGATAGGCTGATGGCACGTTGGTTTGCACTGCAGAGAGAATGGAAATTGTGGTAGGGGCTGTGTGTGTGTGTGTGTGTGTGTGTGTGTGTGTGTGTGTGTGTGTGTGTGTGTGTGTGTGTGTGTAGGGGGCAGGAGAGGTTAATTTGTGTCATGCATGAGTTGTTTTGCGTGCCAAGCTTATCCATATCTTATTTCCCAACAGAAAAAAAAGACTGGCTGACAGACCAAATTCCACAGCAAAAATATAAACTAGTGTTTATCCCGAGGAGAGAATAAATAGCACATGACGCAACGGGCCTGACCATAAACTGATGCACAGTCATACAGAGCTATTTAGACCTTCACTAACACAGAAAAATACACTTCTAAGATCCCATTGAAGTTATTAACACCTCTTTTTTTTCCTTTACATTTTTGGTCTAAGGTGTTGAGGTTCACTGTGTAGAGCTTTTTTTTCTTTCTTTTTTTTTAAACTCTAGCACTGGCACCAACCTCATGCAAGAGTGTACACAGGCATGTGTAAATCACCCTCTCACCAACAGTCTTACCAATTTCTCTGATCTTCAGGAGGCGGTAACACATCAGCATGTGCAGTAATGTGTCACAACAGAAGAAGAAGAAGAAAAATAAGAGGGCACCTACAAAAACCTATGAAAGATTGCTGCAAAACTACACAGGGTTAAAATACTAGAAATCTCAGTTTAGCAACATCAATTTTTTTGTGCGAAGCAAGCACATTCAACGCTTTTGCAACAGGTCTAACAAGTGTTGAATGTGCTTGGTGCAAAGATAAATGTTGTTTGTTTACCACAGAACCCACATGGCAACTCTACTGTACTAATCAATACACAATCACTATTAATTAATAATTGGCAATTACAAGAGGGAAAACAAAACACCAGTAAACAGTTATCACTTATGTGTAATAGCTAATGGCTAATAGCTAATAACGACACACACACACACACACACACACACACACACACACACACACACACACACACACACACACACACACACACACACACACACACACACACACACACAGCCACCCTGCTCACATAAACACAGACAATACTCTATTTTTTCTTGCAGTGTGGGTCATGACTCTTAAGAGGTTTCTCTTCCCCTCTCTGTGATCTCGCCCCCCTTGGCTCCGCAGAGTTATGACACCTTCATGCTCCACTAGAGAGGGAGAGGTGACAGAAAGATGGATGACCGAGATATTTCCGCACGCAACTATTGTTATTGCCACGGAGCGCAAATACTGGGGCTTGCATAAGGCCAGAGGAGGCTTGTGTGTGGAGGGGAGGGGAAACCATTAGCTCAGTTACTAATCTGGTATTCACGCCTGGTCAGGAAGGGAAGGTGATCCAGTGACCCCCACCCCCCACAACCCCTCCACCCATCCATTCACTCACACACACAAAACACCACACACACACACACGAAATCTTTCTGTCAACGCCGTCCAAACACTCACAATATATGAGAAAAGGTTTTTTCCCCCTTCCAAACAACTCAGAGCCGTGTGTGCATGACTATGTGTTGAGTTTACAGTTGCGTGTGAAAGTCATATCAGTAGTGGTTGCTCAGCTGATTTTGGCGCTTACGTGGCGACCTACCCTGACCCCGGTATCTATTGATCATGACTTCTGTTCTGGCCTGGACTGACTCTGTCCTCTGTTGTACAATCACCTGCAGCAGAGCAGAGCAGCAGCAGCAACCACTGGTAATTTGATAACCTCAGTTTTATCATGTCTGATTTATCCTGAGATCAATTCAATTTAATTAAATCATTTTTTAATTAAATCATTTACGAAGGGAAACGGTGTATGAAATGTTTACAGAAAATCTTGCTGATTATGGCTTAGTAGGGCCCATGATGAAAATCCTCACCATAACTATAGAATTATATGAATTCTATTGAGCCTGACAAACAAAATGACAAAATCACAACAAGCAAGTGCACCGGTTGATTACCTATACGAGAAGGCAACATTACAACGCTGTCTTTTCATGTATCATCATGAACCTGTGAGCTGCATGCTGTAGCCACAGCCTAACGGCACAAACAGTACACACTTTATGCAACAAGTGGTTGTACATTGTTTTATTATGAAACCAAGTGTTTTGACCATAGTGCATGTAACAGATTATAATAATGTGTACTACAGTGAATGCAGTTTTGCAGAGTATGAGATACAACACAACATGTCACTGGTGTGTTTCTTTTGAATGTCTGACACAGTCAAACCCATTTTAGCTCCACATTAATTCTTCCCCAGAATGGGATATTCTGCAAGTTTGTATTAGGTCATAGGCAACATTCATGTGAGGTGTCATGACCTGCAGTCCAAAATAATCCTATTAAGGTTTGCTCGATCGGGCACACGCAAGGGCAGGAGCCTGCTCACCGGTGCCATACTGGTCAGGTCATTGTTTGCCTCGTCTTCTTAGGGGTTGGGCAGCCTAAGCTGCAGAGGGGGGCATAATAAGCATTTAAATTTTAAAAGAATTCCTACCAAACCAACAATTCATGCTACAGTTTTGCAACTTTCACCAAAATGCAGCCCCAACACTGCTGAAACTTTTGTTTACTTAAACTCATTACAAATTATAAAGTCCTTCACTTTTTTTTTCAAAAACTGTAAAACTTGTTAAACATATCTCCTCCCACAATTTTTGCTCATTTAACACCAAACTAGAGAGCATCTTCAGACAGTCCTACACAAACGCTAGTTCTTGGTGTCAGAGGTTGTGAGTTCAAGCCCATGCAAGGGTGATGATAATGACACATCAAAATGCCAGATGTCCTCAACTGGAAAAACACGATAATAGTCCTGATGGTGGTGTTACAGCTTTGGGACTTTCACTTTCAAATATGCCTAATTTTGCCTAAAATTGCCCGGCCCCGACCATTGCTGCTCAGCAGCTATGATTACTTTTGTAACAGAAGAGCTTTGTTTTTGGATTAACGATCAGTGCAACAGTAGAGTAGTACTAAGCATTAAAGCAAGACTCCACTGAGTTTACATTAGTTCAGTTCAACCCATCAAAAGGTGAGCTACTGTGCAAACAGCTGTATAATATCCTCTGTGGCTCTGGATGGAGATTTAGTAAAAAAAGAAAAAAAAAAAAGAAAAAAAACTGTGATGATGAAGCATATTCTTGGGAAGATGGTACCATGCTGCATCTTAGGAGAGATGCAGGGCCCAACAGCTTGACTATAGATTAAAAAGGTATGATAACTCAACTTCTGCTGCTTCAATTGTTATTTTATTTTATTTTATACATATTTGGTTGATGACAAGCTTACTGTCTTACTTACGAGTTAGTTGGATGGTTAATATCAACTATGGACAGATTAGTCTGGGATAAATTAAAGCAGAAGTAAGTGGTCCGGTCGTTTTCGCTAATGCTGCGTTCCAGGCAGGCTTTTGAAATCGTAAATTACAGCTTCAAGTCACAACTTACGACTTTGTAGCGTTCCAGGCAACCCACTCGTGTTTTTCCGACCTGTTTTACCGGTGAAAGTCACTATAACGGCCACTCGTAACTTCCGACCGGTGAACTCGTACCAGATCGAACTGGTACCACTTCACGGTCGGAAAAATACGAGTTTCCTTGAACGCACCATAACAGTCCTCGTCCCTACGTCGCCACATTCACGGCGTTCCTTGGCTGCACACACAGCCCTGCATGCCGTTCTCTCTCCTCATTGGATAAAACTTGTAGGATACGATAAATGTTTTCTCTTCGGCTCAGAGCAGAGCAGAGGGACTGAGAGACCCGTGTTTCAGTCCAAACATTCTATGTAAGTGATTGCTGTCGGAAGAAATAACTATTTAAGACTTATATTAACACAAATATATCACTTACTTCTGCTTTAACTTGGCACAGGGGCTTTACTGTAGGTGAGGGAAACCTACCAAAAGATGATGGATACAGTTTTGAGTGACTACAAACTACAGGAAACAAAGGATGAGGTATGGATGTGGATGAAACAAAATAAGTTGGCTACTCACCAGAAGAAAAAAAAAAGTATTTTTTCTGGTGAGTAATCATTACAGTAATGTTGTTGCTTTTTAAGTAAGCTTAGTGTAACATGTAACACATTAAGGTTTTAGGTTAAAGCAGAAGTAAGCGATCCGGTCGTTTTGGCTAATGCTGCGTTCCAGGCAGGCTTTTGAAACCGTAAGTTACAGCTTCAAGTCACGACTTAGGACTTTGTAGCGTTCCAGGCAACCCGCAACTCGTGTTTTTCCTTCCTGTTGCACCTGTTTTACCTGTGAAAGTCGGCTACTCGTAACTTCCGACCCGTGAACTCGTACCAGATCGAACTGGTACGACTTCACAGGTCGGAAAAACACGAGTTACGGGTTGCCTTGAACGCACCATAACCTATTGTCAGCCGATGGAGTTAGCAGCCCCCGCCCTCGTCATGGATCTATTGGTCCTCATCCCTACGTCACCACATCCCTTGGCTGCACACACAGCCCTTCATGCCGTTCTCTCTCCTCATTGGATAAAACTTGTAGGATACGATAAATGTTTTCTCTTCGGCTCAGAGCAGAGCAGAGTGACTGAGAGACCCGTGTTTCGGTCCAAACACTCTATGTAAGTGATTGCTGTCGGAAGATATAACTATTTAAGACTTATATTAACACAAAAATATCGCTTACTTCTGCTTTAACTTGCCAAGGACTGGCCATAAGCCCACCACTGAAATACTTATTTGCAGTCACACACATTGGATCCCTCATCAAGTTAACAATAAAGTTTATATGGTCAAATCCTCAGGTATTCCCCAACTCATGGTATATGCTCAAATTTAAATATGAAATAATGTTAGTTTTTGCATTTGGAATACATGCAATCTGTGTGACTTTGCTAAATTGCTGTTAGTTACGAGGGATACACACTAAGTAGGAGGAGCAGCACAAGAATCTGATGTGAGACCTGACAGATCATTGAAGGGGAAATTCCCATTTCGTTCTCCCGCTTCCTTGAAGTTCATGGGTTGTCAGCCCTGGATCAGGTAAAGAACATTTCAACACGCAATAGCAACAGGATGTTATTATAGCCAATGGTTTTTGAGCCAAAACACTCAGACACTAAGACTGAAACACTAAGATAGTTCTTTGCTTTTGATTTTCTGCTTTCTAAAGCAGCATCAAAACTACTCATACATGCAAAAACTTTAAAGAGAGAACATTAGCTGTGCAAAATGCAACAAAATATTCTGCCTGAGTATCTCTTGGTTTTTTTGGTTTGGACACAGTAGCCTACATTTTCTAAAATCTCTATCTGTCTATTTTGAAAAGATTTTTATGGCTTTATTACAACCATAAAGGTGCATTCACTCTTCGACTAATACTAAATCATGAAAAGCAGCGCATAGAAAAGAACAAGCTCGTGACAGCGGCGGTATGCAAAGAGAAATATTCACACAGTGCAGTGGAGGTACACACCTGCTCTGAAGGTGTGTGCGTGACAGCCTTTGCGTGAGTAGGAACTAACAGCCTTCACAGTCATTACACCTGCTTTTATGTTCAAGAATTCTTTAAGAGCAGTAATGGCTCTGGGCAAAACATATTTTTCCTGTTTTTTCCCCAGTTCTGTGAAATGGACATGGGTAAACATCAAACACCTCCAGGCCGGGGGTCCTGCCTCTGCATTCTGGCTCATCCTGTGCACACTGGGATGGCCCACCTCTGCTGTACCTGTGGTCAGGTTGACCCACGGCTCTGGATCTAGTAGCACTTCTCTCTGCGTCCTGTGGTAGCCCCTAATCTCTTTAATCTTTTAAAGAAGTTAGTAGACCACCTCACCACAGAATCTAATCACTGACTTATATCCGGGCATCTACATCATTCTTCCTTTTTCACTCAGTAGGCCTAGATTTTAAAAAATCTGAATGAATCAGGTGTAATATCTAGAAACTGGTTGGTGAAAACGATTAATTGCTTAAGTGGTTTGAATATAAAGGTGAAGTACAGCTTTTGGCCCAACTTGTGTGACATTTACAGTTGCTCTATCTCAAGCTGTGAATGCTGCTCACCCGCTGCGATCTGACACACACTCCTGCAGCCTGAGTGCTCACTGAGAATGCAGCCGGTCCACACACGATCACAGTCACGTTCATCTTTAATCAGGTTCAGTATCATCTCTGGGGAGCACAGTCGAATCCAACACACACAACCTGAAAATGCAACCTTGAACAGGTGTTTTGAAATGTTTTTGGGACTGCATTGTAAAAATATAAAATAAATACATAATATTAATTTAGAAAGTAAGTTTTAACTTTGAAAAAATATCCAGCTGCCTTTAAAATTTCAATTGGAAAATGTAATTTTATAATAATTGAAAACAATAAGTTTTATAATCACATAGACTTGACATTTATTCACTTGCATTTGAATCCTTGAGTTCCAATAGTGAATCAACACAACCTCATACTTGAAGCTTACAAAGTTAAGATAAATGGACTTGAGAAAAGTTCAGTACACTGAATTGAATCAACCATTTCGTCACATGTGGAAATGTGCTTTGCTGTTACATTTTCTCAGGTTCAAGACTGTTTTCTTCATTTGGATTTGAGAACTGCTGAAGCTAATTGGAGCCACAATGACTTTTTTTTTTTTTTTAACTTTTATTTATTTATTTATTTTCACTAACCCTTGTTAATGGGTTTATTAGTTTGAAAAGACACAACAGTGAGGCATGTACTTTGTGTGTACTAGAGACATGGTTAGTGCAGCTTCAAACTATACTGTACAAGGAGAGTTTTAACCAATGTACACTGGTCTCTGTTATTAAAGGTTTTGTTTCTGCCAACACCTAATTTATCAGTAGTTCATGTCATTTCAGTCCATTACAGCTCATGGCATTTCAAGTTTTATCAACGCATTTTGGAAGTTTTAAAGTCAAATCTGAAGATTAAACTTCCAAAATTGAGTCAACTTGAAATATTTACATGTTGACATTAAAGTGATAGGAAAAGATGAGCTGATTTCCCTAAATTTCCCACTTGGCGTCGTTATGGTTCATTAAACTATCATAGGGGTGGTTTACCCTGCTAAATTATCCTTGTTTGATTCACATATCACACATCTAACATCACACTTCTAAGCAGTGAGTTTTCCTTTACCTCCTGGCTTACAAGAGCAATAATCAATAACAATGTGTCTTGTTGTACCTGCAGCTGAAATATGATATATGCACTGATGAAACTTTGATTTTCACCCATGTTTCGTGAGCTATATACTGTATCATGATCTAAACTGGGGGGTGGGTTTCCCCGTTTCCCCACGAACTTTTAAACAGTTCTTATGAAAACCCCTTAAGTTATTATGTGTTTTTAACCATGGGAATATTATGCTGAGAGCTAAACAACACTTAAAAGGTGTAGAAACGGGCAGCCATAACAACGGTCCTGTAGCATATTGAATGAAAATAGTCTTAATTTCTCAGCAGGCTGTGACTCCCTGCTCCCACTCCAACGGTCCCAGGCTCCACTCTGGGACCCGCTGCGTGAGAGAGAGGGTGACTAGTTCACCTTGTTTAATAAGGTCCAGTTTTCGTAACTTGTTTTGCCGTTTGATGGGTTCTCGCCTGTGTAGCTGCTCAGTCCGGCCCCATCGTGTTGCATGACTGCGATGAATGAAGCCTGAGTGGCAGATTGCATGACTCCAAAGCCCCAAGATCATCGCATTTACAGAAGCTATAGCGCGCAAATATGTGCACCTTCGTGCCCAAGCAGGGGGGAAAAAGGGAGTCTCGCGTCCTGCGCTCTTTGTTCTGCAAGTTTAAGACCCTTGTGTCTTTTCCAGAGGCTGCTGCCTTCGCGTGACTTGACCAAGCAGATTTAGGATTGTCCAGAAGACCGGGACCCTCCCCTCTGGACGGCAGCTCCGCTTCTCACGCAACCTGCAGCACCAGAGGCGCAGCGCCTAGGCGCACGGCAAGAGTCCCCGGAGAGTCAACACAGAGTCCGGGAGGATCAGCACAGCGCTGAGCCGCACGGATTACGCAAAATACATGAACAAATGTAACTTTTACCTGCCGGATTTTGACTTTTCTTTCAAAATCTTCTCCTTACCTTTACTCCTGGGGCACATTGTTGAGTTGTGGTGAAACACGGTTTTACCGCCACAGTAGACTACCTGCCATTTAAGTTGGTTCCAGTAACTTTAAGTTTGTGTTCAAATGTTGTTTTGTAACACTAACTTTTATTCACAATGTACTAACAACCCTTTTAACCCTGAGGAGTAAAAATGTCGGATTTCATTGGGAACCAACTGCACAGTACGCGCTGTGATTGACGCATCATGAATAAATAAATAAATAAATAAATAAATAAATCCCCATCAAAACAAGGCAAGGGAATTTCTTGAACATCATCCTGAAACACCCTATAGGGAATTCATTGAAAAGTTTTTCTATGTGCTCAGTAGTGGCAGAGGATGGGTGAATATTTCAGGCTGTGAATTCTCTTTTCTCAGTTTCTTTACAATTTCAGGAGAACTGTGTGTCACTGGTGTCACTATGAGAAAACGTAATTCAAGGGGAATACGACTAATCCTACAACACCTAGACTACTTGTCAATTCAAATTTAAAACTTTCCACATTTAAATGGACAGGTGTCATGTTTAAAGTGTCAATTTCTCTAATGTGATCCATATTAAAGTAAGCCTATATTAAAACGTATGTATGTGTGTGAGAGAGAGAGATTCAGAGACAAAGTGATGGGGAGAGTGACTGAGGTTTTGTCTCAAAGTGACATATAACTATTTGAATTGTGTCAATCAAAATTCCCGCAGCTACACCAGGCAGGCAACCGATTAAATTTCCAGGCCCAATGCAGAAAAGTAAATAAATAAATAAACACTACAGAAAGAAACTCTGATAATGACACGGAGCAGAGAAACAGACAGTGTCGACCAGCTTCTCTCCTATATGACTATAACTCTATGCATCCTCTTCAACTTCTCCCGAAGCAATTCACACCTGAACTTAAGATGTTTTTTATAACAAAGGTGAGAAAAGTGAGTGAGGAAAACCATTTTTTTTTTTTTTTTTGCTATATTTGTTGAGGAGAAAAAATTAGGTGAGTTTGTTCGTAAAAGCTGTATCTTCATCATGAACTGTTGTCAAGCACGGCCACAATACTTGGGCGTATGAAATTAAAAAGCAAATGCCTTTTAAAGGTCTGGAGATCAACATCTGTTTGATTAAACGTTTCAAATCAGAATTGCACGTTTTAACTCAATATTGTGCAGATTCTTCCACAAAAAAGCCCAAATGTCATTTTTAACATGCTTCATATAGGGTTTTTGTGCATATATTGTGGAGTTCAGGGGCGTTCACAGGCCTGATGAAAGTATCAGTGCCATTTCCAATAAAGCCTGAAATGACACGCAACTTACACTGACGGTAAACGGTGCAGTACTGTAAATACTCAGGAAAATGTTCTCTGGGTTTAAAAGGTTGGAAAAAGGACAAAGAGGAATGGTATTGAACTCATCTACCCTTTCACTCCAGCAGTGCTGCCCGATTGCCCCCCCCACTCCACCCTCCCCACTTCCCTCCCCAGCATCCTCTTCAAAGGGGAGGTGAGGGTTTGATCACTGCGCTCTCACGCAACTGGTCAATCTTTAACTCCAGCTGAGAACTAACAGGTACAAGCACGCAATGGCATTTTACTGTTTTATCAGGACTTAAACCTGCCTCTCTCTCGCATACAAGTATCCTCACACCAAAGCTTGATTTATTTTGCTCTAGGCATAACAGGATTGACTGAGACAAAGAACAAACCACGCAAATATGACAATGTTTACAGAGCCTCGACTTCTAAATTAAAGTTTGCACCCTCCCCCCTCTCTTTCTCTTTCTTGCTTATTGGGTGTCTCTTACAGGATTAACTTAATAAAGTTGGGCCGTTGTATTCTAATTTGTATACTTGGGAATATAATGACCGTTTTAGACGCACTTTTCCATTTCCACAAAAATAGGTTTCCGCAAAACTTTGATTTAACCAGTTTTTAAAAATCGCATCATCGTCAAAGGAGTTGCACGGTGAACAGGAACACGTCGAATTAACTGTATAAAAAACAAACTAAACAAACAAACAAACAACTGAATTATAATTTGCAGGTGAGAAGAAATTTGTACTAAGTTCCTGCATCAACACTTTCACTGCAAGTTTTTATGGCATCGCATTTATGATATTGATTATAATTTTTTTCTTTTTTTTTTTATAGCCCAAATATGATATAGCCACAGAAGCCAAACACAAGACTGTCTGCAAATCCCTATTAGACAACCATAGAACAGTAGATGTATCAAACCGAATACTGTTATCACAGACTAAGAACTGTTTTATAGTGGGGCAAGACATACTCGTCTATGACTGTTATTATGTCTTATCTGTCCATAAAATATTACAACATAAACCGCATGGCTATAAAATCTTGTAGCTTTAAAACTTCCAACTTATTGTAGAATAAACTAAATTATAGCGTGTGTAGAGGTGTAGTTTCAAAACAGTGTCGAATCTCACATATGCACGCACGCACACACCCCAGACATCCACCGACACCCACACCTTTTCTCAGTACTAAACTTCATTCATGACAGACTGGGTGAGAGGACGGGGGAGGGAGAGGGAGAGGGGCATTACGTCATGCACAGCAGCCAATGAATCTGTGGAGCGCACTATAAAGCCAGAGCCCATTCTCTGTTTTGGGGACATAAAGAGAGTAATCTCGGAGTACCAGTCATCTGAACTATATTATTTTGAAAAGCACCCCAGAAGTCACAGCATTGTTTCTCTTTGACGGTTCAACTAAGGTAAGCTTAATATTACAGATAAGAACAGCCTGCTGAGTGCAGTTTATGGGCTTATAATAACTTGTATCACTGTGAGGTTGATCTTTGCAGATGCAACTTCAAATATGCTTATTCTTTTAAACTAGGATTTTGTTTTATGTAAATATTTTCAGCCATGGTAAGAGGACAAGAAACTTAGAGTAATGTAACCCAACACTGTGCAAAGACCAAGTGCTGTTTTGCAGCATGTAATAATAATGATGTGCTTTTGTTCATAATTGCCTAGCACGATCCTGAATGTTGCAAAGTAAGAAACAGACTAATGTGCATATAGTCAAGATAGGATCAATGCATGTAGAGTCATGTTAATAACAAACACATGTCATTGACAGTTCTTAGTTACTTTAAACTTTATTGTTCATGCAGTTTACATGTTGCACAACACTTCTTCTCCTCCCCGCCTTCACTACTCTAATGCCCCTCCTATTTAATTTCCAGGTTGTGTTGAGGCCAGAAAAGAGTTGGCATCATGGCGTTAATGATACTCCCATTCATTGGATCAGTGTCGGTATCAGAGAGTTTGGTGGCCTTGACAACGGTGTGTCTGGTCTATCTGATTCTCAAGTTTTTCCGCACTGAGATTCCTGAAGGGCTTCGTCGGCTCCCGGGGCCAAAGCCGCTGCCTATTATTGGGAATGTGCTGGAGTTGGGCAGCAAACCCTACTTGAGTCTCAGTGCAATGAGCAAAAGATACGGCCACGTCTTCCAGATCCAGATCGGCATGCGTCCTGTGGTTGTGCTGAGCGGCAGTGAAACAGTTCGACAGGCTCTCATCAAGCAAGGGGACGAGTTTGCGGGCAGACCTGACCTGTACAGCTTCCGCTTCATCAATGATGGCAAGAGTCTGGCCTTCAGTACAGACCAGGCAGGCGTCTGGCGTGCTCGCAGAAAGCTGGCCTACAGTGCCCTGCGCTCTTTCTCCACCCTGGAGGGAACGACCCCAGAGTACTCGTGCATGCTCGAGGAGCACATCTGCAAAGAGGGAGAGTACCTGATCAATGAGCTCAACCATGTCATGAAGGCAGACGGCAGCTTCGACCCGTTCCGCTACATTGTGGTCTCTGTGGCTAATGTCATCTGTGGGATGTGCTTTGGACGCCGTTATGACCACAATGACCAGGAGCTGCTCAGCTTAGTCAACCTCAGTGATGAGTTTGGCCAGGTGGTGGGCAGTGGCAATCCTGCAGATTTCATCCCTGCTCTACAGTTCCTGCCCAGCACAACAATGAAAAAGTTTGTGAGCATTAATCACCGCTTCAACAGCTTCGTCAAAAAGATCGTCGGCGAGCACTATGCCACCTATGACAAGGTACACCACACACTTCATCATTCATGGAATCTCTATTCTTCCATTCTTGTTGAAAGACATTGTGTCTCCTATCAGTTACTGTCTATCTAAGCTTTGATGTCCAATCATCTTCTTTCAGGACAACATCCGTGACATCACCGACTCCCTTATTGATCACTGTGAGGACAGGAAGCTGGATGAGAACTCTAACATCCAGATGTCAGATGAGAAGATTGTAGGAATCGTCAACGACCTGTTTGGAGCTGGTAGGTCTATATGTCGACTGATCTGATCACAAGTAACACATTTTACTTGCGATGCATTTAAAAAAAAAAAAAGTCCTAACTGAGGTTGTTTGTCTGTCTAGGTTTTGACACCATCTCCACTGCTCTGTCATGGTCAGTGATGTACTTGGTGGCTTACCCAGAGATCCAGGAGAGGCTTTACCAAGAACTGAGTAAGTACAGCTGTTTCACACAAGATAGTTCCTTGAATGTTACATTTATCCTCTATAAAAACATGACTTTGATGACCATTGGATATAACAGGGTTATTTCCATTGTTAGATTGATTCAGGGTAAAAACTGAAAGAATTTGCACTGTCAAAGTCAAATAGTGGAATGTGGAAGGGATTTCTGCAGCCTCTGTCCTCACCCTAGACTACTTTTTAAAGTGCTCCTTTTTTAATTTTTCAGAGGACAAAGTGGGCCTGGACCGAACTCCTCTTCTCTCTGACAAACCCAACTTACCTTACCTGGAGGCCTTCATCCTGGAGATCTTACGCCACTCTTCATTCCTACCCTTCACCATCCCACACTGGTGAGGTTCACTTATTTCTGATGAGAGTACCACAGGTCCAACTGAGAACGAGATTATATTATATTGCATTACAGAATCAAGGCATGTTTTATTCAATTTGTGTAATATAAACCTGTCAAGGCACCGCTGACTTTGGTCTCCTTTTTCAGCACCTCTAAAAACACATCTCTAAATGGCTACTTCATTCCTAAAGACACGTGTGTTTTCATCAATCAGTGGCAGATCAACCATGATCCGTAAGTCTTTTTTAAAAACAATTTTATATCAAAATGCATGACATTTACTTACCGCTTTGATAAACAAGGCAATGAGCAGAGGAATTTATTTTATGAGCAATTACATGGCATATTCAGGGGCATAGCAGCCGCTATTGTCTTTCCAGACCCTGACTTCTTCTGTTTCTAGGAGTATTTGTACACCTTGTCTTATCTCTTTATCCTCTTTTCAGAGAGCTGTGGAAAAATCCATCCACCTTCAACCCAGACCGCTTCCTGAGTGCTGATGGCACTGAAGTCAACAAGCTGGAAGGGGAGAAGGTGACAGTCTTTGGCATGGGAAAGCGGCGATGCATCGGTGAGGTCATTGCACGAAATGAAGTCTACCTCTTCCTGGCAATCATTATCCAGAGGCTGCACTTCGACGTGATGCCTGGAGAGCCGCTGGACATGACACCCGAATATGGTCTCACAATGAAGCACAAACGCTGCCACCTGAAAGCCACAATGCGAGCAAGGAACGAGCAGTGAACTTATTAACTGTGTACAATATAATTCAGCCGTTGGTGTAAATTGATTTAAGCACTATTGGGTCACAGTCAGATTCAAGTGCCGGTGTCAGTGGAGGAAGCATCTTTCTCAGAATGTAAGACACTGCATGAATTTGATATACAGAGCTAATGGCATCAAAGCAAATAAGTGATATTTGCTTGTCGCAGATTGTCCAAGATGTCTAGGTTTGTATGTCATGTTTTCAATTCTCCAAGAGACATTCCTGCACATGTTGGTGCTTCTCAGTGAAGTAAAGAGGAGATACGTATCTCCTGTTGTGCTGTCCAGTAACCTAAACTGTTCCCATTCAGAGGTTGTAAGACACACAGAGACTAAGTTGCCTTGTTCAACTTTGGGACAACTATGCTTTACCGGATATAGGCATTATAACTAAGACCATTGAAACCTTTTTTGTGTGACACAGAACAGATCTTACCTTATGATATCATTTATACTAAGCTACTTTTATTCCATTTTCATGTGGATGTAAGACACTGAAGATATATTTGTATCCCAAAATGTGATTTTGTGTGTATATCAAGTTATTTCTATTTTATAAACTTGTTTTTTTTTATGTGCCTAGCATTTGTATATATTTGAGGTGAAATAGTTTTGCTGTGCATCTTTATGATTTATCAGGACACCAAAAGAGTTCCAGTGATTTTTGGAATAGCCTATTAGTAAGCTATACTTTTTTTTAATTTTTTTTTTTTTTTTTTATCGCTAATGTATCAATGATTGTACAACATGTCAGGGCATGTGACTGTAGCATCCTTTAATCAGCCACGCAAATAAAAGAAAACAAATATGGTTAAATGTTCATCTTGTTTCAATTTCTGGCTCGATGAGAAAGGAAACAATTACACCCACTCATTAATAACAATTACCACCACCACATAGTTGTGAATATAGGCACTGATGTGGACCCAAGTCAGAATATGTAGGTACAGTAGGTACTGAGTTTCCACTTGAGTTATTTTAAGTGTCAGAGAGAGAGAGAGAGAGAGAGAGAGAGAGAGAGAGAGAGAGAGAGAGAGAGAGAGAGAGAGAGAGAGCGCGCGCGCGCGAGAGAGAAAGAGAGCAACAAACGACAACAAACCCACGTGGGAGGTGAAGGAAGTGACGTCA
This sequence comes from Trachurus trachurus, assembly GCF_905171665.1. Taxonomy (NCBI): domain Eukaryota; kingdom Metazoa; phylum Chordata; class Actinopteri; order Carangiformes; family Carangidae; genus Trachurus; species Trachurus trachurus. The sequence continues at coordinate 21,610,782 of NC_139893.1, read as the reverse complement.
GCGTGAACCCGGAAAATGACACCAACAACAGCTGGAGCTAATCAGACAGTAGAGGCTGAAGCTTTGCTTTTCTCTGGACCCCCGCTACAGATTTCTCGACAAGGTACATCTATTGACTATTGATTAAGTTTTATACTCAATATTAGGACACGGTCTCCTCAAATTAACAACAGCTCACTGAGATTAAACACGAATAAGGACGGACATAGCCGTAGCTAATGTTAGCTTTAAAGCTATCCAAGATAGCTCACTGGTTTAGCTTAATGTTTTACCATAGCCTATTTTTTTTTTTAGAGCGGTGCCCTCAAATATATGTTGTTATAAACGTTTTCTGCACCCGAGTTTAAACACCAGTCTCTTTATAGACAGGTCCAGGCAACATTTGTGGTAGTAGATTTAGCTAATATTTTTCACAAACCTCAAAATATCAAGTCCTTTCTGTTGAAGGGTCCAGCTTCTTATACATTGAGCAACAATAATCACAATGATTAGTACGATATCGGAATCAAATTTCAATTGTAACTAATTTACCTGTGTATTCTCTGCGCTCGTGGAAGTAACATTAACCCACGTACATACATAGGCTACAAGTTAAGGGGAACGTACGTGAAGTTATGAAGGCTAATTGACGTGCTGTGTAATGTAATGAGCAGATTATGTTCGTAAAATGTCAGTACATTTACATTTACAGGGGTAAGACGATTGTACACAGCCTTAGTAAAGTCGCACATGCACTTGAGTGGTCTGTAATGGTCCTCAGCAGGAACGCTGAACTTCATTAAATACTTCCCATGGGCTAAAACTCACCAAACTTTACAGAAATGTCCGACCCCATGCCAGATTTACTCAACTCCAAGGACATGTGCCCCCCTCCTAGGGCGATTAAAAAACTTAAACAGTTCCTACCAAACCAACGGTACATGCTACAGTTTTGGAACTTTCACCAAAAAGCAATAGCCTACTGCTAAATTTTTTGTCCACTTAAACTCATTATACTGCTATCCATATTATATTACAAATTATGAAGTCCATCACTCTGTTTTTTTCAATAACTGTAAAACTTATCTCCTCCCACAATTTTTGCTCAATTGTCACCAACCTTGCTGGAGAGCATCTCCAGACTGTCCTACACAAAACTTGTTTCTCTGATTTTTGATTTATCAAAAAATGGGCCTAGAGTGCACGAAAACGGACTGTAAACAGTACTGTAAACATATACCATCCAATTCTTGCTAAATACATTTTCAATCTTCCTGAAAAAAATTGAGAATATTTTGGAGTCGTGGTTGATGAAGTTTGACAAATATCAGAATTTTATCTCAAAAACTGAATTTTCTAGAACATTTTGAATTCTGCTCTCATGGGAACAACGGCAGTCAATGTAGGAATGACATTTTTAAACATCACATTTTCTCTTGTGAAGCAAAACACTTATTATTAAAAACAAAACACCAACATTTCCATGCTGTCATGATGCAATTTAGTATTATCCGATTTTAGTTTAGATAACACAATTTCTGACATTTTAACCATTTTTGAACTCTGCCTTGACACCTACGGCCTGGGAGTCTATTTGAGAAGCAACACACCAGATTTCACTTCCAGTCAATTAGCTCAGTGAGTTAGGAGCTGGTTTTTGGTGTCAGAGGATGTGGGTTCAAGCCCCAGCAAGGGTGATGATAACAGATAAAAAATACCAGATGGTCTTTGTTAAATAAACCTTCAAAAATTTAGAGTCATAGTAGATGATGTTTAAAAAAGTCCTTATCGGAATTTTACCTCAAAAACTGATTTTTTTTCCCACAGTGGTTTCAAATCTGCCTGCACGACAGTGAAAGGCTTACTCAATTTGTGAAGCCACTGTTAAAGCAGAACTATGCAACTTGGCCGGAAATAGCTCGCTCCTTCGTTGGTTTCTCTTTTTTTCCCTCTCCGGGGCTCCCCCACAGTTCTGGGAGGCACATGTCACTGTCGTAAAAACTCGCCGCCGCCACCTCCTCCACCCCCTCCCTACACGTGCTTGTGTTTACTGCTGAAGGTAGAGAGCGGTGTTTGCTAAGCACGGAGCTAATGCTAACACGGAGCTAACGCTAACAGGGAGCTAATGCTAACACGGAGCTAACGCTAACAGGGAGCTAATGCTAACACGGAGCTAACGCTAATACGGCCACACACAGACAAAGACACAAAGACACACACATACACACACACATGAATAAAGGTTCCAAAACGCGAAGGCGTGTGTGTGTGTGTCATGATGTATTACATTATCTTATAAAAGATCCATGGTGTGTGTGTGTCTGTTAGCATTAGCTCCGTGTTAGCCACAAGCCGAACTTCATCAGTACAAACATGTTTCCATGGTTTCCTCCGACTTTCCGAACTCAAACCAATCACGATTCATAACATGCATGACGTCATCTGCGTTCTTATCTCGTACTGCCGTAAGGCAGTTTCTCACGATAGTTCTATCCATTGATGAGATTTGTAACACCGAGACGGAGGACTGATCTTGCAAGTGCGGTTTTCAGCCAGTGGGGGGGGTGAGCGCATTGGCCTAGACCCCATTCACCTCATAATAGGTCACTCTACCATCACAGTGACTCTGAGCCACAATAATTACAGCCGAAATCCTGCATAGTTCTGCTTTAAGTTGCCACTTGCCAATTAGCTCAGAGTGATAGATGATGGTCTTTGGTTCCAGAAGTTGTGGGTTCGAGCCTCAACTGGTGCAAATTGAACATTATAAGGGCAACTGTCTTGTCTTCCTGTTCTCCTATTTGTTGCTCAGAATTTGCCTGAATTTGCAAAAAAATAGCCCGGACCCGACCCATTGCTGCACAGCAGCTATAATTTCACTTGTGTTTTGTTTCTGTTTTTTTAAATAGCAGGATCACAGTGAGCAGAATGGCTGCCGACTGGCTGGGTAGTGTTGTGTCCATAAACTGTGGGCCAGCGCTGGGAGTTTATCAGGGAGAGGTGTCATCTGTTGATCACACCAGTCAGACCATCTCTCTGAGGCAGCCCTATCACAATGGGGTCAAGTGTCCTGTGTCTGAGGTCACATTCAGGTAAGAATGGGGAAAGAGACCACTAGATTTTCTTTTCCATCACATTCACATTCACTAAAATGCAGAATTCTCCATTAAATAACATGGATATGCAGTAATATGACATTTTTAACCCCTGTCTCAGAATTTGTAGGTCTCAGTGACATTGGGTGGAAAGTTGAATCCATGCCCATTAAAAAAAATTAACATTAATATTTCTTGCTGTTTTTAGACTAAAAATGGGAAACACTTCTTTACCATTGCCTGTGTTTTTTTTCTCCCTGAGATCAAGCTCTAGTGTTATGCTGTCGCCATTTAATCCTATACAACACAAATAGCATCTACTTCACTGAATTGGGAACAATGTTACCACAGACAGTTAAAGCAGATATCAGTGGAATGTTTTTGTCAATATAAGTCCTAAATAGTCCTATTTTCCGTCAGCAATCACTTACATGAAGTATTTCAGCCTAAACACGAGTCTCTCCGTCACTCTGCTCTGCTGTAACCCGAGGAGAAAATTTTCCTTGTGGGATACAAGTGTTATCCAATGAGGAGAGAGAACGGCATGAAGGGCTGTGTGTGCAGCCAAGGGATGCGCGTGAATGTGGTGACGTAGCACGAGGACCAATTGATGCCTGACAAGGGCGGGGGCTGCTAACTCATGGTGCGTTCAAAGAAACTCGTACTTTGTGTTTTTCCTTCCTGTGAAGTCATACCAGTTCGATCTGGTACGAGTTCACGGGTCGGAAGTTACGAGTGGCCGTTATAGGGAACTTTCACAGACAACAGGATGGTAAAAACACGAGCTACGGGTTACCTGGAACGCTACCAAGTCGTAGTTGTGACTTGAAGCTGTAACTTACGGTTTCAAAAGCCTGCCTTGAACGCAGCATTAGCCGAAACGGCCGTGAAGCTGATATCTGCTTTAAGTGCTTCCCATTCAGGGTATTGTAAATGTGCATGGTGGGAGAAATGTCCTTTTTTACTATACATTTTTGATCAAGTCTGTTCCATAATAGTTCTGAATGTGTTCATACATAATTTACTGGTTTTATAGGACTTTTGGTATTGCTAGCTTGCTAGCAGCATAAACAGCTGTTTACTTACCAAGCTCAGTATCACATTTTTTTCTTTTTCATTCCACAACCATGGCTGAAGCTCTTGGCACTGAGAGAGCTACACAAATCAAACCTGATTGTTTTATAGTTTTGCATGCCGACTAAAAATAAACCTGTAGATGTCAATGGATAATTATTCAAGTCCAACAGTAGAGCTCCATTTAAGGTCAGGGGTTTGTTTGTATTCTAGTGCCATGGACATCAAGGACTTGAAGTTCCTAGATATCCGGCCGACAGTCAAGCCCAGTTCTGGTCAGGGAGCAGCGAAGCAACCCAGCATCATATCAGCGGGGCACCAAGGCCAGACTAACAGAACCACTCAACCTCCTGTAACCAGCAGCAGTTCTCATTCTGCCGCCGCTCCAATCACCATACTACGCAGAGGTGGGTAAATGGCTATGCTCATACATCCACTGTTCATTTTCTTTGGTAGAGATCACAGTGAAAGATATTAACATTGTTTAGAGTTTCGTAATTCGAGATAAGAAACAATGTTGTTGAATGTCACGTAAGTATTTTTCAGTAATTTGATACTGTTTGGTTATGTGTCAAGTGATGTGCCAAGGTAAGGAGAATGACAGCGCAGTAAAATACAAGAAGACTGACGTGACATTTGTGAATGTTCCAATGTGTCGTAGGTTTTATAAGCAAGACCAGTTTATTTATGACTTATGATTAATCATTATGAAGTTGCATTTCGTAGATGTCATTTCACAAAACAAGACTGTTGTATCATAGTTCACATTGGGAGTCATGCACTACGTGACTGGATTTTACAGTACTTTCTCTGTTGAAGAACAGACTATACTTATTGTTCTTGCACTTAAGGAAATAACCTTTATTCTCTGAGTTACCAATGAAGATGGACTGAAAATGCCAAGTCATGAAACGTCACCTCTTTTGATTATACAATAGAAATGTGTGATGTTCGCCAACCCACGATGATGAGGATCAAATTCCAAATACGTTTTCACACACTTCAAGTATGCCAAATCACAATACTCCACTAAAAGAAGAAGCACATTTTCACAGTTCATAGAGTTACATGTTTAAGTCATACACATTAAATTCAAAACTGCTAAGTACAGATGGATTGTGGGTTTTAGAAAATGTTTCTCAACCTTATGTAAAAGCGAAGTCTTTTCAGTTTATGTGCCAATTCCAGGATACCAAGTCATCCCCCAAAAATAGAGGCAATATTCATGGTATTTAAGGAGCATGTCAAGGGATTTATTCTCAGTATGACATATATAAACTAACTCAATTCTTTAGTGATGAACCTTGCTATCAGACTCTTTCAGACTAACACGGTCAGTCTGTAATTACTGAATGAGTTGGTATGTGTATAGCTTTAAGGGCCATGTGCATTGAGCACTGCTCTGCCTTGCCTGGTTATGCTATATAAATTAGTTATTGACTACTGTTGTTGACTGCCATGTTACCAATTGCTCACTAAAAACACAGCAGAGAGGAATAAACAGGAATATGAAACGTGTAATGCAATCCAACATTCTGTTGAAATTATAGTATTGTTTATGTTAGAGCCCAGACTCTGTAGCTGAGGAATTGATTCATCTCAGGAATAATAATAGGGATTAGTGTTGGAAGTGATACGTAGACCTTGTTTGGTATTTTATAGTTACCGGTATTAGTACTGGGGTTTAACTTGTGACCAATGTTTTTATTTAGCAGAGTCATTTAAGTCCGCTGTCTTTGTAACTATAACTTATTTAAAAGTTGCATTTTGTGTCTTACAGTGGTTTTAATACTTTGTGTATCTTGTAGCCCTGCACCTGAACAGATTGGCTATTTGGCTCTTTGTGTAGAAAATGTGGTTTAATGCAAGTATTACAACAATTAACTAAATAACATAATCATCAGGGGTCTCCTGTCGTGCAGACAGTGATGAGCTGTGATCTTCATACTGAACAGCGCATCTACATTCTCCTCTCCCATCTCAAGTTGTATGTGTAGCTGTAAAAATGTGAGTGCATTGCATAACCTTCCTGATTAGATAAGAGTTAAAAACAGCATTTCCTCTAGTCAACATCCAGTCAGCAGGAAGTCTGCTTGGACAGCTCTGTGGCCTCGGCCGGAATCAGTTAAAGTCAGTTCACTTTCACACTCAGGATCACCAAACAATGGAGAGGTCAGAGGTCAATAGAATTGGCTAATGGACACTGTGCAATATTCTTCAGCCTGGTTGTAAAACTGACCTCTGCTTTGGCATTTTTCCTGTGCACGGAAGACGAAACTTGCACAAAAGGATACATAGAAATAGATAGAGATATGTTCAAATTGCATTTTTATTTCTGCATTGATTAATTAATTAATTGATTATTATTTATTTTATTTTATTTTATTTTCAGTAGGACTTGTAAGTTGTCGCCAGTCTCTGGTCCCTCCTCCTGTGTGTCACCACCAGCTCCTGCTAAGAGGCTTGAGCATGGAACCAAACACACAAAGTCTTCCCATAGCGTGCTAAGGGCTTGTAGCAAAGTTCCTCTTTACAATATGTGTGTGACTAAGATCAATAAACATTCCCCCTCCCTGGACGTGTCTGCTCCTAAAGAGAAGGTTATGCAAAGCCTGGCTTTCGTGCCTCTGTGCCCTCCTGTCCTCTCTCTCTCCCCATCTCCTCTACCTCCCTTGCTCCTGCTTTGCACAGGAAACCACCACCCCCACCCAGCCCCCGACAGGAAGCCATGTTGTCCCAGTGTGCTCGGAAGGCCAAAGCGATATCAATTGTGGAAGTAATGTTTACCTTTTGAGTTTTTATTTTAATCTCCAGCTCCCAGGCTGGTGGCCAGGGAGCCAATGCCCAAATTGCACTGGGCCAAAGTGCTGAGTGGCTTGGGCAGGGCTGGTCCTTTCACACGCAATGCCATGCTCCCAAGAAGCCCCCGGCCACAAAGAGGGGAAAGCAGGGTGGCCTGTTGCTTATACAAGATCACAAATTCCAGAAATGGTTTCTGAATATCTACCACTGATCTTTCTGGGAGAGTAGGATGGGAATTAAGAAAAGGGCTGCTCTCTGTGATACAGACACGTCCAGAAGCAGAGTCAAATTCCATCAGACCCAAATAGATCTCATTAAAAAAGCAGTTTGAAAGAGGCGCTCCAAGCTCTACTCTGAACTGTTCCTATAACCAGCATGATGCCTCAGTATATGGAGTTACACTGTGTGCAACCCAGTGTTTTTCTCCATAAACCCCCGGCCTCAGAAATGTTTATACCAGGCTCAGAGCGCTTTATTGAGAACACCTGTACACCTGCTTGTTTATGCAATTATCCAGTCAGCCAATCATGTCGCAGCAGTGTGGTGCTTAAAACCACACTGCTACAGGTCAGGAGCTTCAGTTAATGTTCACATCAAATATCAGATCTCAGTGACTTTGACTGTGGTGTCAGAAGGGCTGATCTGAAAATGTCTGATCTGCTGATCTCTGGAAAGTTTCATAGACATCAAAAACATCCAGTGAGCAGCAGTTGTGTGCACAGAAATTGTTTAGTGACTAGAAAGGTGAGAGGAAAATGGTCTGGTTTATTGAGACAGAAATACTCAGAGGCTGCACGAAAACTGGTTCACGAAAACTGGACAGATGAAGACTGGAAAAAGAGTCACTATTTCCATGAATCTGTGGGGAATGTCTTCTTCTTCTTGGCACACTCTGGGCCCCTTATATCAATCAGCCATGGTTTTAATTCCACACTCTAGTTTGAGAATTGTTACTGGCTGCGTGCATCACTTTATGGCCAAATTTTACTATCTTCTACTGGCTGCTTCCAGCAGGATAATGCACCATGTCAAGAAGCAAACGTCATCTCAGGCTATTTTCATGCACACAATAACGACAATGAATTCAGTGAACTTCAGTGACCTTCTCAGTCCTCAGATCTGAATCCAACACAGCACAGCAAAGGGAGGCTACATGCGCCAGTCAGCCATTGGTTTTGAATATTATATGGCTACAGTATGTGTGTGTTTTTTTGTCAAGTCATGAAGCTCTGGGAAATTATTAAAACTACAAATTAAGTTTCAAATCAGAATGAGCTCTTAAAACAGGCCACAGATACACACTGATCAGCCACGACAATAAGTGCACTTAACTGTTTTCAAGTTGGTATAATGATTGTATATCTTTGAGTGTTTTTGCTGAATGTGCAATGTTTAACTTCATAATCACACCACTCTCACATTGAGAGCTTGTGTGATCATGATGCACTTTTAACCAAAAGCCACATATTACTTTGAAATCCCCCTGGCCTGTGCAGTTGGACTAATTTGCAGAGGTAGCTTTGCACAAACTGAAATCAGTGTAGTTCACTTCTGTCTCGCTACTTGGTATTCATTAGTCTGTTTGACTTGGAGCTCTGCCCAGTTTGTTCAGATGATTGATTCATAGCATGACAAAACACTTCCTTGTAAATAAAGTCATTGTTGGCTTGTGATAATAAGCATGCTGTCTTTTATCCCTGTTCACACAGTTCAACACTCTAACTCACCATCTTTTACACTTAAATGTCGAACATGATACTACAATATTTTTTTCCGGATTAGTTATAATTGGTGAACAAATGCAAAATATTTAGCAGTAAGTACAACTCCACATCGGAGGGAAACTAATCACCTTAATAAGGTGATAGAAATACTGATCGCATGTCGATACAACAACTCACGGCCGAAAGAAGCAGCAAAAAAAGTCACTCCTGTCTGTCCCTGAGCGGTGGTTGGAAGGCTGGATTGTGATATTGAGGCAGGTTTCAGATTAGCTCACAGCTGGCTAGTGGTTTTGTGTGAGTGCCAGTGTACTATGACTGAGCCTCCCAGTGTCTTGCGTGAGAGTCCAAAGCACCTTAGCTGTCACAGTGACAGTAGCGTGCGACTGTGCCTCTCTGTCTCCTGGTTAGCGTGAGAGCTCAAGATGATTGGGGTTGAAGGCCAGGTTTTTCCGGTTTTTCTTTCTCTTTTTTTTGGTCTCCGTTCATTTTATTTTTTGTTTGTGCAAACATGTATGTAAACTTTATTGAACGGCGCCATTGTATGTTTGGTGTGTCAGCCGTGTTTTGTTCTCGGCAGGTAATAGTAACTAACCGTGAGAGGAGTTGCCCGTCAGAGTTACACAAGATAAAAGGCGTTACAAGCATCGAGTCAGAATTTGAAACTGCTGAGTGCAGGAGCTTATTGTGTATGGATTACAGCATTTACAACGAGATGATGTATAGTATGACAGCTCGTAGCTCCTTTTCAGAGGTGATTAGGATGTTGGGGGGGATTTCTGGGTAATCTACACATTTGGGGTTTGAGTGCTTGATATTACAGCCAAAACAGACCTGTTGTCACCCAGAGCAGAGCTTCCCACCCTCTGTCGTGAAAAGTCTAAATAACCATACAGATGGGACGTCGAGTGGCGTAGGAGGTTAAGCAGGCGCCCCATGTATAGAGGCTACAGTCCTCACTGCAGGTGACCCCGGTTCGAATCCTGCATCGGGCAGCCCTTTCCTGCATGTCATTCCCCCTCTCTCTGCCTCCCCATTTCCTGTCTCTCTCAACTGTACTATCTAATAAAGACGAGAAAAGCCAAAAAATATACTAAAAAAAAAAGAACCACACAGACGTTGTGTGTTATTGATTTATTGTTTACATTACCTAGCCTCATATGATAATTATTATTGTATCTGTGGTGTCTGCCCTTGTTCAGTGTATATGTATAACATCTCCTTTGAAGACAAAGGTATTTCCATAGTATCCTTCATTATCCTTTAGTCTTTTCTTTTTCTTGGATGCCAAACCACAGGGAAAGTTGTTACATTATATTTACATATTTTAAGTGAAAATATGACGAAAGGTTAGAAGTTAAAAGTCTGATTGAAAAAACAAGAACGACTCTTTGAATTGATAAAAGAACAAATGTCTTTGGCAGTGTTCCTTATGGGTTTATTGTGAAACTACCTGCCTTCCTGCCTTCAGCACCACTTTAGATTGGGAGGGCAACGCTCCATCGGTGGACTCCCTTTAATGTTCAGATTGAATCTCTGCCACCATTGTCCTGCACAGCATTGTTTTATGTGAACAATTTCCAAAGTTTAAAAAAGAAATTCAGGAATGCGTATGCCTTATGTGCACACAGTGTGAGAAGCTTCATATAAATCACACGCTCTCCTGACAGTTTGCTTACATCATAACGTCTTTGTTTTCTCCAACCTCAACAGGTCAGTCTAACAGTAAAGGGTTGATACCGGCCACAGCAAAGAAGAACAGTGTGAGGAACGGAGGCACCAGTGGGCCCATGAGGTCAAAGGATGATGAGTGCTTCGGAGACGGGCCTGAAGAGGACCTGGATACTGACTTTGACTTTGAGGGGAATTTGGCTCTGTTTGACAAAGCCGCCGTCTTCTCCCAGATTGATGGCACCAGTAGCCACAGTAGCAGAGCACAGCATCACAGCACGCAGGCCGAACAGAAGCCGCTGTCCTATCGCCATGATGAGAACATTCTGGAGGGGAAGCCTGTCATATACCGACAGATAACGGTGCCGCAACATGGAGGCAAAGAGTATTGTACTGGTGAGAACAAATATGCATTTGAATAGTAATACACACAAAAGCACATACACCTACATGTGACTTACTTTACTGTATTACCCTATGTTCTTTCATACAGTGTTGTCAGTCAGAATGGCAGAAAACCAACAACAGTGGGTAATCATATTGGCTTTTAAAAAAAATGCTATATATGCTAGACCCATATATTTACTTACAGATTTACATTTTTGTTAGGAACCAATGGTTTTATGGTTGAGTGCCAGATACAGGCGCATTCTGTCCGTTGCTCTAAATATAGAACATTTTAAAACCTAAATGTATTTAATTACATAAACCACAGAAAAAAATAGCTTATCTGATCTGTGAGATGATATAAAGTTCCTTCCTGTGTGAAATAAACAACTTGTTACTATTTTTACATAATGCAATGCACCACAAGCCACAACACCGAGGGCACAATAGCAAGGTGTCTCTCAACAATACCTTGTTTTGTATTCATTATACAAAGAAAGGGAAAGAATATTTTCGAGCAAATGTACTTTGTAATGACAATCCTAATGACTTACCTATTGTTCCTCGCCTGTTGGCGTCTGCCAGGGTTTCCAGGATCATTTAATGTGCTCACCAGAATTTACCTTTGTATGAGATGGTAACTAATGTGTCTCTGTTACTGGGGGAAAAAAAACATGAAATAATGTGAAGGGGCATTTTATCAGTGAGAATGTTTGTGTTGTGAGCACAGTGTTTGTTTTGGACGGAGCCATTTTTTTCCACTGTGTTTCAACTTTAACCAGAAGGACCATCTGTTTATCTAATAACACGTTTCCAGCCGTTGCCAAGAGCTGTAAAAATTTAAACTTTTTTTTTTTTTTTTTTTTACACTTGACTCTGAGACTAAGAGGCTCTCGGCACTGTGGGGAATGTGCTGCAGTGTCTGTTGCCATTGAACACAATGAGAAAAACAACACGCAGTATAAAGAGTGGGCTCAGAGCCTTTTTCCACCATTGGCCAGTGAGAGGTCACCATGGGGCAGACTGCCTGGCAGCCTACACCCATGGTTGCATAAGGTGTGTATGAAGGTGACTTTTGACCCTCCACCCTTAAGCCCACAGAGATGATGAACCCATAATTTCTCACTGTTCAGTTCACTCTAGAAATGTTACATAACGAGTTAACAGAAACACTAGATAAGTAAATGGCACGTTAGCGGACGAATTGCAGCGGTGAGAAGGTGGAGAGTGGGGTGGAAGTGAGGAAAGGGCTGAGTGGTGTGATGTGTCAGTATGTGTAGGTGTGTATACTAGAAACTACAGTGATCAAATTCCACCTTTTTCTGTTCAGATAGAGGAGAGTAGTTTACAGGGCAGATGTGGAATAATTACTCCCATTGTGAATCTCAATAAGAGTCCCTCTCTTGGCTGTCTCTCTTTGGAAAAAGACTTTAGTTTATATTGACAGGAAGAATAGGTGGAATGATGAGTAAGTGAATATTTAAAACACAGGGCATCATATATCTCATGTTGCGTCTGTTCTGTCTCTCCTATGCTGAAGAATAGCAGGACTAGGATGACTAAGGAAGATGACAATCTGAGATTTTTTATTCCATGGCTGTGTACACTAGATGGCATTAGCAGGTTGTAATACTAATAGTGTTTCTAGGATTTACATCCCAGACTGTCTATCTGATGGTGACACAGTACAGCTCAGCAGGGGCACTTGTCTACCAATCAGCAGACAGCTGCCAAGCAGAGCCTCCTTTTCTTACCGTGCAGGCAGATCTGCTTCCCAGGGCTGTCATCATAATCCCCATCCACTGCACTCTGTAATTAGCATGCCGCCGTACAGCCTTACATAAACAGCACCTCTGAAAGCAGGAACAAACTGCAGTACTCTTGACCTGGAATCTTTGCCAGTAAACAGAAAGATCAACACTATGAGAAGAGAGAAAAGAAAAGCAAAGTGCCCATCTGTAATGTTCAGGTTGCCATAACGCATTGGCATGGGGCTTTGACAGACCTGTTTCTATAGAGCATTGTTTATTGTAAAGCTTGCAGTCTGTGTTGGTTTAGTTCTGCTATTGTCTTTCTTTCCTGTGTGGTGATTGATTCCAGCTGTGCAGTGAAACCTCTCCTGTGCAAACAAGCCAGGCCACAACACAAATTGCAACCAAGCCAAATGCCAGCTTGTTTTCCAAGTTTTTTTGTTTGTTTGTTTATATATTTCCAATGCCATGTGACTTTCTAGGGCGCAAATTTGAACATTTGTATCATTTTGAAATATTTGAACCAGTCTACCTTGTCAATGGGACAGATGGGAACCTCCGTGTGTGTTACGAAGGGGACAATACCACAGTATGGATAGTAAAGTCATGTATCTTCAAGTTTCAAGTTTTCAGCTGTGGGCCAGATTGTTCCTTCACAGTCCAGGGCTTTTCCTGACTGTGCACCTGTCGATTAAAATTAATGGTTTGCAAGAACTTCGTAGGAGGTTTCCAGCAGCAACAACAACAACAGTCACAGGTCGTTTGGAAAAAGAGCAGTGGAGCTCACTATGGCTGAGTGGACAAATCAAGTGGTGCCACCTACAGAGGTGAACTTTACTAGCAGAAAATCCATTTTGATAAAACAGTTTTATGTTGTTGTAAGTACAGAAAGCCATGACAATGAGCTACTGGCACCAAAGATACTACCAACTTGCTTCAACGGAATTGAATGGGTTATCACATTAAGCTCCTTTTCTGAACTTGTGCCCAATCTTGCTACTTCTGCAGCAGTGCAGAAGAGAAGAATGGAAGAGCATCGTCTCACTCTCCCTATCCAAGCGCGAACCTTAAGTCACACATGGCCTGCATCCAGCAAGCGTGTATTACTTTCAGTTCCTTCGGTTTCCTTGACATGCTTGAAGGATTGCTTCCAGCTCAGTTTATTTTAGTGTCACTGCATATTCATGGCTACCTGGTCTGTCTAGTTGATTCTCGAGTTTGTTTTCACACCACACCGACAGTGGGTGTGTGCATACATGCGCATAAATAATTGCATGTATGTCAAGAGTGTCGGGGAGGGGAACATGGTGTGTGCATGCGTCTGCGTGTGCATACGTACATGTGTGTGTTTAAATAATGGTAGTGGCAACTCCAGAGCTTTTAGCAAGGGAGTTATTAAGAAGTGCACCTGGTGCGATGCTTGCAAAGCAATTAGTGCATACTACTAGTGCAACTCCCACTTCCTCTGAGCTTGGCACTTCAAACAGCAGTTTGCATGACAAGAGGCAGTAGACTTTCTTGTGCTTATCACTCACGTGAGGATTGGCATGTTCCAGACTTCTGTTGCCCACTGGAACATACTACTCGTCTTTGTGCGGTATCAATAAAAGAATAGTGGGCGGGGAGCAGGGCCACCCTAAAGATAAGCCCGAATTTCAGTCAGGCACGGCATCAGTCCCTGTGTTTATATGTAGTTATCTCGTGTATGAGGGTGTGCGTGTGTACGTGGCATGGCTGATTGTGTGTTTGTCACTCTGCCTGTGCTGCATGCCAGGGTGAAAAAGTTGTGGGAACACATGCGCTTGCTGCGAGTGTCATGTAGGATGAGGTGTGTGTTAGCATGTGTGCATTCGTGTGTGTGTGTCAGTGTGAATTTGTGCACGCCAATGAGGCCACCAAGTTCTCAGCTACCAGGTCAGAGATCTGTAGGAGGCCATTAAGGACTTAACTGCCTCCCAGCAGCTTTATTTATCAAAGGGATCCTGAGCCATGCAGTTCCCCCAGCTTGACTTTCATTACCCTTCTAATGTGCCACAGGCAACAGACAGCCAGAGATTAGCACAGACTCTTTAAATATTTCTACACACTTCTGTTTGTACAGTGATGAAAGGCTGAATTGAATTTGTGTGGTACAGTAATTCAAAAAATACACAAAAGAGAACAATTCGGACAAGGTTAGGTGTCTTACTGTAACATGACAGGACTCACAGATACAAAGGAACATTAGCATTTTCCTCCAAAGAAAGAGAACTACAAAAGATACAGTGAATTTCAAAGCAGAATCTACTTTTGGAGAATGAGAGCAGTGTGATAGTGTTATTGAGCAGAAAAGTAAAATAGATTGAATATAGCTCATTCCAAATCCACATTCAAATCCAGTCTTTCATTATTATCATCATTATTATTATTATCTGAACTGAAAATTAACTGTGGGTACCGGTACATGAAATATTAGACAATCACATGACTACATTTATATATCTGTATCAGGATACACAATATTTACTGATAAATAAAACAAATTATAGCAAAATGTCAAACATGGGCTCTCTTCCAGAGACTAATAAAACATTTTTTATTGATACTGTTACAGTTTTACATATGATAACCAGTCTTCCATCATTGGCAATTGAAATAGGGGAACAATACAATATAGTTAGTTATATTTTCATTAAATAGTGAAAAGTGCTCCAACAAAGACGCAAGGGTTTGAAAGAAATTCAGCTCTCCTATAAATGCATATAAACAAAGTTCTGTGCATGAAACTCAAATTAAAATATGTTGGGTGACACATCCCAACTAAAAATGTTTAATGTATAGTTCATGAATTTTGTGAAGAAGGTTTTCTTTATTTAGTAGCTGTTGGTGGATGAGTAAATAGTTTAATTTCATAAACTGAAACCATAGTTCACCACCATGCCTCCCCCATGTTTAGACCTCCCCAATCTCTCACCACAAACCACTGAGATACAGGTGCAGGTGTTCATACAGTAAGTATATGATGTTTGTCCCCTTTTCTGTCACGCTAACCTGTGCTATGTTTTGACTGAGACGCCAGCCAATGTGGGGGGTCCAGCCCAGTGCAGCCCCTGTCCTACAGTTAGGGGTGGGAGATTGGTCAAAAACCATGTGACGGTGCGTGTGAACTCGGGCCCTGCAGGGAATAGGCGTCTCACTCTAGTTGCCTCATGTTTGTCATGTTTTGTAAAGGCTGCCAATCTTCCCTTTGTTGCCGCAGACAGCAGTGACAAACAGGAGAGGAAATGGAGAATCTTCCGTGATGGGAACAAGATCAGGTCATGAGGAGGAGGAAGGGCCTTTTCCCTGGGGAATGGGTTCCTTGCATGAGGATCTCTGTTGCTTAAGCATAGCTGCCACCCCCTGAGAACCTGGGAGCGTGTTTATCTGTAGTGCAATATTTGTCTTTATCTCAGAGGTCAGTTTCTGGGCTTCACTTATACTCCAGATGTTGTTTTTCAAGGTGCACTGATGAAAACAAATTGCTGATGACAATATATCTCAATTCAGGTCCAATTTAGAAACGCAAAACTGCGTGTGAGTTTGTTTCTGGAGCTTGTCAGACTGTTAGAATGGAGCCAAGAACATTACAGTGCAAAAATATGTGTATGAATGTCTTTTCTAACAGGAGTTAGTTCAACCTTTTTATCTAAATTTAATTCACACTGCTTAGTCTTTCTGGTTCAGTTGTTGTGTTATGTGAAATGTCCCTGGTGGCATTTATTTAACCACTGTGGCACAAAAGTAGTGAAGTTATGTTTGTCCATTTCTATGGGGAAGATCGAGGTGAACCAGTAAGCATGGTTAAATTGCCTGTTTCTACCACTGAACGTGACATGACTAAACAGCTATAGAGGAATGTTAATGACTTGTTGATAGTGGAGAAATAATTCCCTCTTTCTGCTTTATGTCTTCCTCAATTAATAATAGTATTACAAATATTAACATGCTATGTACCTTGTGTTTTTCCTTTGCAGACTCGGGTCTGGTGGTGCCCAGTGTGCCCTATGAGCTTCATAAGCGTCTCCTAATGACTGCAGAGCAGTGGGGTCTGTCTCTTGAGCGCAGGCTGGAGGCGATAGGCGTTTGTTCCAGTCAGATGGCTCTCACACTGCTGGGTGGACCAAACAGGTACGAACTACCAGTCTGGGTGACGGTGTGGTGGGTAGCTCCTCGTGGTTGGTAATTGTCTAAAGGAGCAAAGATAATCAGCTCTTGACTCATGTGATGTGCAGCACACTGCAGCATGGTTTGTGCAATAATAATAAGAATGCACAGCAGTGAGCCAAACATCACTATCTGAGTAATTAACCCCTAACCCAACCATAAGAGCTGCTGTGTCTTTCTTTTTGTTTTCATGTTATGTTTTCCTGTTTCCATGGCAATCATCTTTACTACCATGCTTCTGCACAAGTTAGGGGGTGCTGACCTTGACTCCCCTCAGGGTTTATTTTGTCAGGAAAGAATTGCTGTAAGCGGTCACACTGCAGGCCGTGAACATCCTAATAGACTGAAGACACCCCTGTTTGGTATCGCTGAGCTGCACCTTTTATGAGCAGTCAAGTCTTATTTTGATATCAAAGAATCGCAGCACAGTGGCTCATACGTACAACAAACAGGTCCAGGTTTGTTGCTTCAGGTCCTTTTATAAGTCCAGCAGCACTGTAATACTTCAGTGTCTCAAGTTTACAATTGAAATTTCATGAGTTCAGATAAAATTGTACCACAATGGTGTTGCACTATTAACAGCAACAGACAGCAGATATTATATCACTCAATTCGTGTCGTGCAACATCAAGCCTCCACATGTGAGCTTTGGTACCCATCATTATTATAATTTCATAATTATGATAATTATATTATTGTTTGTTGAAACAATATTAAAACAATGTTAAAATTGTTTCAACAAATGGTAAAATATGAATATATACAGTAATAAAAAGGAGAAAAGGTGTTTGCGCTTTTGCTCACTGTCCAAAAAAAAATTCCCTCTTTTCAGGTGCGTAGGCCAACAAACATTTGAGAGCAACAGGAGGAAAAGGCTCGCACACTGATCAAAAATGGCAATGTCCACCAGAGATTAACGGATGCAACAAAGATTTAATGGTCCATCAAACAAAAAAATATATACAGTAATAGAAATAATATATCATTCAATATAAAATATGTTACACAGTATAATTTCAAAACAGTCCTACTTTCAATCCTGTGATAAAATATTTAACATTCTTTACTTATCACTAGTATTATTATTTCTGTTAATGTTTATAATAGTTGTTGGCCAGTCTTGTCTCTGTTCTGTGTACAGATTTACATTGAGGTGGCACTGTATGTCGGTTCTGAATAGCACATGCCTTTACCTTAGAATGGGCCCCTCTCACAAGACTTCCATTAACAGGCATTGTTCTTCATCCAGGGTTAGAGTGGGGTATTGTCAACCTGTGAGCATCATCTTCTCTGGACATCGTGGATTTAGTTAACTTTTTTTGACTCGTCTCTTTGTCCCTCAAATGTCCCCAGACTCACCCCAAAAAATGTCCACCAGAGGCCCACCGTGGTCCTGCTTTGTGGGCCCCATCTCCAGGGAGCCCAGGGCATCAGCTGTGGTCGACACTTGGCTAACCACGAAGTGGAAGTCATTCTGTTCTTGCCCAATTTTGTCAAGATGCACGAATCTGTCACCAGTGAGGTCAGCCTCTACAGCAGGACCAGTGGCAAGCAAGTGTCCAGTGTCAAAGGTAAAAACACAACTTTTTAGATGGTTTAATCCCTGTCTGTTCATGATTCAGTGACACAAATGGAAAAGTGTCACTGGGAGTACCAGAGCAAAGCATTAGTTTATCTAGTTATGTTAGAACAGGCTAGCACAGACAAACGCTGCCCTCTAGTGGAGTAATCTCATATAATGCTGGGCTCAAAGTGACTGAAAGTTGCATCTTGGACACCTGGTTGTAACTCAGACAACTTTGTGTAATGTGCAGTTAGATAACTGAGAAGTGAGAAAAACTGTTGGTGACTTATATTTCTGTTTTATTGATTTGGTAGACATCAGGATTGTAGTCTGACAGCCAAGTGGAGGTGCAGGTTTCAGCCTGACATGCTATAAACTAATGATTCTTGTGGATGTATTGTTAAGATTGTTTTAAGAATGGATCCAAGATGTGATGCAACTTTGAGACACTGCATCCATCAACTCCATGTTTTTTTTCTTCTCCTCATGTCAGACCTTCCTGCAAGCCCAGTCGATCTGCTTATCAACTGCCTGGACTGTCACGAGAACCCGCTGCTCAGAGAACAGTCCTGGTACCAAACAGCTGCCGCCTGGGCCAACCAGAACCGGGCTCCGGTTCTCAGCATCGATCCTCCCGTCAGTGAGCAGCAGCAGACTGTCGAGGCAAAGTGGACTCTCTCTTTAGGACTCCCACTCCCTTTGGCTGAGACAGAGAGCAGGGTCTACCTCTGTGACATTGGCATCCCTAAGTTGGTGTTCCAGGATGTTGGAATCAGATACCTCTCCCCCTTTGGATGTAAATTTGTCATTCCTCTGCACAGATCATAGCAGAACAGCCATTAATGTCTCTTTACACTTTGGTATCAGCATGTATGTGGCAGCCGCGACCAAAACAATATTCAGTCACAAAGTTTATAGAACTTAATGACATGTTTGAGGGCACCATCTAAAAAATCAGAGTGTAGGTTTGTCCTTTTACTCAGTGGAAACTCTCAGGGGTTGCTGCATGTTGCGTGCAACACCTCTTGTTTTTGAGAGGGAAAGGTTTCCTGTTCTTTGGTGTGTTTTGATAAGGGCTCTGTGACTATGTGAATATGTTTACAAAATGCTGACCACTCTGAGTCTATGTAACCTCTGACCCTGTGACCAGTCAGAGCAGCAGCAGCTCAGTTCCTGTTTCCTTCTTTAGATTACATGTGGATTCTGGTGTTGACCCTGTGAACTGGGGCACAGCTCAACCTAAATCTGACATTTATCTCCTCCCCGGTTGATCTCCATTGTCTTTTAATTTGATGGAGTTTTTTTTTCTTTTTTTTTTCACAATTACAAATGGGTGTATTTTTTCCAGTAGTGGCCGTAGCATGTTACATTGAACCAGTGGTATTATACAGAATTTATATTTGTATTTATTTTTAAGTACACCTCAGGAATAAATGTAAATTTGGAATACTTTATATTTACATACTGTATATACTGCATTTCATGACATTCTTTCTGCACTGTTGGTTGTTCAGATTTTATAACTACTGACACTAAAAATCAGAAGTGGGAGCAAACGCCCCCAGAGGATTAATTTTTCTGTATTTTTGAAGTCTAGCAGATTAGACAGGAATTTGAAGCACACATTCCAAGGACTGGGGGGAAAAAACATCTTCATCTCCAGGGATTATAGCGATGCAGGTGTAGTGAAACATATTTGACACATCAGATTCAGCCATGTTCGGTGGAATCACCACTCCGACCCTCCTCTCCTTGAGTCAGCGTTGTGATCTTGTGTTAAAACTTTAGATCAAGTTTATATGAACAAGTTAAACAGCCTTATTTTAGACTGGCAGCTATGCACTTGTGAAATTTTGCAGGTAGAGGTTTTCAAATGCTCTTATGTCTGTGTGTCAGAAGTTATTTTCTAAAACCTGAAAATAAAAAACCCTCTGGCCACAAATTGAAAATGGTGGCTTTAATAGGGTTTGTGAGGTTTACACTCAACTAATGTCTACATTTGATGTGGATATTAGTTAAGTATGACCAGGACAGCTGTGGGCATTGTTCCCGTTTATCTCTTGAGAGTCTGCTCAAAACCAGAAACTGCCCAAACCCAGATGTGTAAATCTGGTGATGGGAAGCAGAATAGCTTAAAGCAGATATCAGCTTCACGGCCGTTTCGGCTAATGCTGCGTTCAAGGCAGGCTTTTGAAACCGTAAGTTACAGCTTCAAGTCACAACTACGACTTGGTAGCGTTCCAGGTAACCCGTAGCTCGTGTTTTTACCATCCTGTTGTCTGTGAAAGTTCCCTATAACGGCCACTCGTAACTTCCGACCCGTGAACTCGTACCAGATCGAACTGGTATGACTTCACAGGAAGGAAAAACACAAAGTACGAGTTTCTTTGAACGCACCATGAGTTAGCAGCCCCCGCCCTTGTCAGGCATCAATTGGTCCTCGTGCTACGTCACCACATTCACGCGCATCCCTTGGCTGCACACACAGCCCTTCATGCCGTTCTCTCTCCTCATTGGATAACACTTGTATCCCACAAGGAAAATTTTCTCCTCGGGTTACAGCAGAGCAGAGTGACGGAGAGACTCGTGTTTAGGCTGAAATACTTCATGTAAGTGATTGCTGACGGAAAATAGGACTATTTAGGACTTATATTAACAAAAACATTCCACTGATATCTCCTTTAATAACGTTATCTTTTGGTGCGTCTATAAAGTCCTAAATAGGAGATCTAACTATTTACAGAACATGCACTTCAACTGGTAGCAGCAAAGTCTGGTAGCTCTGAGTTTTTACTCGATCTTTACTTTATTATTGTTACATGTTTGTTTTTTGTCGTATTTTGTCAACTACTGATGGATACTTCTGTGGGGAGAGGAGTTTGTTCAGGAGATGAACTTCTTTCATTGAAAAAGGAGCAGGTCTGGAGGATGCCACCCTGTTCCAGCTGAGAAGAAGAGGTGTTTCTGTGGTTGCCGTGCTGATGCAAAGGTGAAGACTTGGAAGTGGAGGTGTACTGTCTGTCCTTTCTGCCGTCAGTCATTATGGGAAATGTTAACTCTGCCCAACAGCAGTGATGAACTGGTGGTAATGGTGAGGACTCAGAAAGTAGACAATTTTTCATGTATACTTGTGTACATCCCAGCATGGCAACTGCAAGTTCCATGTGAAGTTCTCAATGTAGTCGTTGCTGGGATACAGACTAAACATTCGGAGGCACTTGGAGACTTCAATCATGTTTCCCTGATGGACTCACTGGGGGAGTGGGAGGAGAGATGCAAACTGAAAATGGTAGAGGCCATTCTGAACAACTGAGATCATCCACTTCATAACACCTTGATGTACCAAAAAGACGGCAGTGGTGGACAGCTCCTTTCTCTTCGCTGCAGGACGGAGAAATATATACAACCCCTGGCAAAAGTTATGGAATCACCACTCTTGGAGGATGTTCGTTTAGTTGTTTAATTTTGTAGAAAAAGGGCAAATCACAGACATGCCACAAAACAATTTTAATTCAAAATACCAACCTTAAGAAACGCTAAAAAGCAGGAAAGAAAATTGTTGTAGTCAGTCACAATTTTTTTTTAGATCGAGTAGAGGAAATAAATATGGAATCACTCAATTCTGGGGAAAATCTTATTGAATCACACTGGTAGCGTCAAGATAGAAAACTTGAAGCAATATGTTTTGAAAACAGAAAATAATATTCACAAAATAACGAATGAGGAACAAATGGGTGGAAACTGGAGTCAATGTCTGTGACTGAACTGTAAGACATTAGCCTACATACAGAAAAGACAAACGAAGGCCATCATTAACACCTAAACAGAAAAAAACAAGGTTACAGTGGGCTAATAAAAAGCAATCATGGACTGGATGAAAGTACATAAAAACTTTACTTATATTTTTACTTTTTTACTGCTAAGATTTTCTGTTCCAACGAAGAGCTTCTTCTGCTCGAAACGTTACATCTTGTCTTGTGTGAATAAATGGACTGCATATTGGAGCCCTGTGGTGTGCGAGCCGTTCTACTTCTACTTTCTTTTTAACTTTTGTATGTTTCCGGCTAAGCACCTGCCCAAAGTTTTTTGGCACGGATGTGCGTGAGGATTTTTCTTTTTTTTTCTTCATTTTTACTGCTAAGATTTAAAATACATGGTTTAATCAGTTAACAGCACCATACTGATCAACACAGACATTCTGATGTAGAAAGCCATGGGAAACACAAATGTTACTTACCTACAGCATTGATGATGGCTAGTTATAAAAAGTATTCTGTAAAAAAAAAAAAAAAAAGGCTAATCACATTTACTGTACAGTTTAGTTTATTACAGTATAATGAAAATGTCACCATTATTTTCATAAAGATGCAAGGTAATACTTAAGGTTTTGTCCTTATAGTGTGTCATAGTTTGTTCAGTCAGCAGAAAGCTGAATCTTTGCAGCTATAAATCATTATAAGTATTTATACAAGTATATTTAATGACATAAGTTATGACTATATGGTCAAATGTGCATGTTCCACTTGCACTGCCATGGTTAGACACATATTTTACTTAGTGAACTATCTTTGAATTAATGAAGTAGAGTGGAGACATCACTAATGTTATTAATATCCCGCTCCTGTGCAAACCAAAACCATTTATGTAAATATGACATGAGAACCTTGTGGAGGAGGTCCATGAAAATGTTCTGGCATCAAGAGGATAATCTCTAAATTAATATTGACAGAAGGTTATTAATTCATTTAGCCATCATAAAAAATGTGTTAGAGACCAGCTATAATAAGATTATCTAACATTATCTATGTAATACAAAAAAATAGGTTAATAATAGGCCTAATGAAAAAGAGAAGGCATCTCAGATAATCAGTATTCAGGCATTTTAGTGGATGTGATGTTAGCTGCGGAGATCAGTCCCAAGATTGTCATAACACACAAACGGATTAATCAGATGTAGGCCTATTATGTATATTGACTAGAAGCATTTCAGAATTAAACCTGGTTTTGAACCCACATGAGGCATTCATGTTGCTGAATGTTACGTAGATCCAGTAGCTATGTATGTCTCCCCGTATGCTTTGTAGAATGAGATACTGTATGAAATGAAATGTTAAATCACTCAGGTGTAAACTTCAGAGGTGGGAGAAAGTCCCTATGTTGCAAGTCCAAGTAGAGTCTCAAGTCTTTGCTCTCAAGTCGCAAGTCAAGTCCAAACCAAGTCCTAAGATTTTTTCCCCAGTTCCAACCAAGTCCTAAGATTTTTTTTCCGAGTCCCAACCAAGTCCTAAGATTTTTGTTTCGAGTCCCAAACAAATCGATTATAATTAATGATACATAAAGATCATGACCACGCCTCAATTGTTAAGTTGTTTATATTTTATTGTTTTAAAATATTTTAATATTTGTGCTTGTTGCATGTGACTTGACTTGAATTCAAGTCTTTGCTCTCAAGTCCAAGTAGAGTCTCAAGTCTTTGGCATCTGATCAAGTCCCAAGCGAGTTCAAGTCTTTTTTTGATTTGATCAAGCAAGTCTTAAGTCATCAAAATCGGGACTCAAGTCCAAGTCAAGTCTCAAGTCTCGAGTCCAAGTCCCCACCTCTGGTAAACTTTACTCAAATGTGAAATGCTCATGATGTCATGGATCATGGTAGCCTATGCTACCAGGAGTGTGAGTATGTGTCAATAATAGACCCTATACTCTGGAAGAATTTTGATCATATTGTTTGTCTGTAGGATGTATCTATACTGATATATCACAGCTTTTTATGCACCCTGTGGCAGGGGCCGCAGGGCAGCTCCTCCAGCCCGCTGTAACAAGTCCTCCATCAGTTGCCAGTCTCACTTGTTGTTGGCCACACGGTTGTGCTCGCACACCGCTCGCCCCGTGGCGGTAACGTTACTGCTCCTCTGCGCATGCGCATCCCATGGACGGAGCGGAGACCATTTCCTCCAGCAGCAGGCCTCACAGAGCTCCATACACACACACATACACACACACACACTCACAGTCACTCATTCAGATGCACATACACACACGCTAACGTACACACATATGCAGACAGAGTACGGACACAACCGTCAAAGCAAAGCCACGTTTGGGATTGTCTTATCTTTCTGGTAGACCTGAATGCTTCCCAACCGCAGGAGTCCGCCTAATGGGCCTTCGCCGCTGATTTGGAGCAACATCTGGTCGACAGCACAGTGGTTATCTTTTGGGTGAGTTGCCCACAGCGCAGTCACTGTTTTGTCTTCGTTGTGTTGCTGCCGCTGCTGCTGCTGCTGCTGCAACGTTTTTAGCATGAGGAGCTGAGCCGAGATAGCGAACAGGGAGGGGAACGTCACCGTTGGCCTGGATACGCCGCTCGTATCCCGGGTGATCTTTTACGTTCGCCTCGGCCGTTAAGTGTTGTTCTAAAATGTGAGCGTTTTTAGTGCAGCACGGGTGAAGGCGGTTAGCCGTAGTTGCTAGTTTACATACAATGTGACGGGTTCCATTGTCGGACACTATTTATGCTAAGTCTGGACAGATTTGTATCCCCCTCACCCTCACCCTCACCCAGCCTCCCCGTTCCCCCGGTTCACTCCCCTGACACATTCACCGGGTTTGATATCGGACCAATACCCACACACACTCAAACAAAGCAAGGCCATTGTTAAACGACTACTGTGCTGTTCGTTTGTACTGGCTGTTGTGTTCTTGTTATGGGCGATTTTGCGGCTGCTGTGCCCAAAACCTCCCAGTCACCCCCTCCCCTTCCTCTCTCCTCTTGTTTCCATAGTCGGACACCTTGGTCGCGGCTAACGCCTTGTGGTCTTGACCTTTTACTGTGCTTCTCCTCTTTGTCTTCCGTGTGTATTTGTTGGCACAGTGTATAGTCCAGTGCTGTAGGGAGGCCAGCGGAGGTGAAGCTGGGAGTCAGTAAAAACAGGGACCCATACAGCATTGTGTGTGACAGGCGGATGCGCTCGTCTAAATGTGGTAACAGCCTATACCTGACTGACTGTAGAGGCTCGGTTATTGTGCCGTTTAAGTAGTCACCACTTTAATATTACACGTGTGCCAATGCAGCGAGGCGACCTTTTTGTAATGGTTTTTGTATTGTGTCGGGAACTGGGAACAAAAAGCACGAAATACAGATCCTGTCCGATAATGGACCCCTCTCCTTTAGCCACCTCCGCGTTGCACTGGAGCAGAGCTGGAGCTGAGGTTCAGCCCATTCGGCTTCAGGAAACACTGATCAGTATCTTTCCACTGATATTGTTTTAATGTGTCCATTCGGCCTACTACATTCTTTAGTAGTGGTTCGTGGTTTTAGATGAGTAGGCCTAGTACGTGCCACCGTGTAACAGAAGAAAAAGTGCTGCTCTATACTGTAGTTGTCCTGTTGATGACAGTAACAGGAGATAACTGTTCTGGTGGTACTGTGAAGATGTGTTTATCCCACAGGGGAAAGTGCTTTTCTCTTACATTGCTGTACAGAAAGGTCAGAGGCCAAGCCTAGGAGAGCACCATCCTGGAGCTGGTAGAGCTCTAGTGTCTTGCTCAAGGACAGTTAGGCAGAAGTGGGATGCTTGTAAACACAGAGGTTTTCAGGTGAAGGCGAGTGAACAATAGCTGTAGTATTACACAATGTTGGTATAATTTAATGAATCAGAGCTGCATGAAGCCCTCTGACTGCTCTGGCCTTGCTCCTCAGTCAGAGCTCCAAGGTAAAAGTCTGACAGAAATGTTGAAACATACATACCTTTGCAAGCTCTGGCATGACTGTCAAGTCTGTTGTGTATTGTTACTTTACACAGTGTATAATCACTTTCAGTCTTAGTGTTGCATTGCTTTGAAGGGAACAAATGTGAGGATTACTGTATTATCTCTGTCTTTGCGCTTGTTATCTGATGTGTTCAAAATCTAAGAGATCAGTCCTTCAGACCATGTTGCCTGTTTTAATAATTGGTTGCCACAGTGAGTGTGAGGCTGATCGGAAACTGGATTGTTAGATATTGGCATTTGTACAGCCTGCTAATCTGTATTTATTTTTTTTTATTTTTTTTTACAAAATGTGCTGGTTTTCCAATAGTCTTAAAAGGTAATCTTCAAAATTGCAACTATTTCACATGCAGGTTCTAAATATTAATTGGGATTTTTAACAACAAAACATCCAGCCACAGCAGTTATTGTCCAGTGTCCATTTCTTTGCTGCCAGATAGTTTAGTTGCATTCTTATTTTGCAGCCCACCTGTCTTGACTGGCGTGCTGAGTGCTGATGAAGCACTGTGGTAGCTTTGGGGTTTTACAATTTGAGAAATTTGTTACCGGGACTGGCTGAAGCGAGGTGGGGGTGCGGGGGCTTGGCACCCATTATCCCCAGAGGAATCTGGTGAACCAGACTGCAACATGTGAAGGATCCATATGCTGCGTCTGTCAGGGCTAACCTGCTGTCCGTGTGACAGTGTTCAACATAGTTCTGGCTTGATAGTCTTACGACGAGCAGTTGCGAATAATGTCATTTTCGCTCGGTGTAAGAGTTCATGTCACTTTTGTGGAAAGGGAGAAAAAAAAATTGCACACAATGTTTTATTTTAGCACACTGTACCCAGTCCTTTAAACACAGCGTGGCTCATCTCTGGTCTGAGTAGTGAGACTGTACAGCTCCAGCTCCATCTGTGAAGTCAGACCCATCCAGTATGGTGGCAGAAGACTCGCAGATTAAATCCTCAACCACACTAAGTTCCTTCCCCTGCCTGTCTTCCGTTTGTCAATAGCTCTTTGCTCGTTTCACTGACTGACTGACTGACTGACTGATGGCTAGATAGCAGTAGTCTAATGGAGGTGCAGCTTGACGGGGACTGGAGGTGACAGGACAAGTCTGGGGGCTTAGTTACATGTCAGCTCTCTTCTTTTTGGTGATGAGTTATGAGGAGGAAAGGGGGAAAAAAATCACTCGGGTCAATCCTGGAAGCTGCTAAAAGCTGAGCTCCGTTACTGTCTTGTGTTAAGCTCTGAGCTTGGCTTATGTGCTCAGCTGGGAAGTAATGGCTCCTCTGTCTGTACACTGACCATCTCATTGCACATTTGAAGCCTGTCCAAGGGCCTGCTGACCTCAACACAATGACCGCGTTTTAGTTCCTTTTTCTCCTCCAGCCTCTTCTCTCCCACATCCACTGTCTCTGTAATCAGCAAGTGCAATACCAGAGGAGGGATTTATCATGGTGACTTTGGTGCAGAGCTTAACAACAGTATACTGACACTCATGAGCAACAGGACATCACAGATGGTGCGAGACTTTACTCTACACAGTAGGCTGCATCACTCTGCATACAAGTATTCAACACCATTTATTCATGGTCGTCTGCATCTCAGCAGCCTGGGATAGTGTGTGTGTGTGTGTGTGTGTGTGTGTACACCCGTTAGGGAAGAGTTGTTAGCAGTGCATGGGCCTTTCAACCAGAACACACAAGGAGCAGAGTGTAATGCATTTTACTGTGTCCAATAAGGTATGTGCACATCCCGAGTAGTGCAGCTTTTTATTGTGAACATTGCAAGATGCAAAGTGGCAAGCAGTGCCATGGTCCACTTATTTAGGAATGATGATGGAAAGCGAAACTGACAGCAGATCTGCACTGCACCTGCACTGCTTCCTCTTTCTTTTGAACATGTGCACAGACAGAACAGGTGCATCACTGTAATAGTACTGTAGTGTTACACTCTTGTTTGTGAGGTGTACAATGGTCTAATTGTCTCTAGGCTGATAAGTGATCAAAGTGTTTTGTGTACACCAGACACATCCCTGTTTAGTAAACTGTGCCGCCTGGCCTGCTCATCACACCCCTTAATCAGATTATTGCTAGTAATATGAAGGAAGTGTACCTTTGCTTAGTTTGTGTACTTCCCATACTCACACTTGGTATTTTGAGTGGATAAGTGTGTTAATATTGATGAGTATGGGAACATGAAGTGAACTCAAAATGATGAAGTAATTGAGTGGACACTCGCACCCTGCCATCTTGGCTATACGTAGAAGAAGGCATCGCATCGCACAGTGGACAGACAGAGGGAAAGGGAAATGCTAACTGTCATGACAAGAGCAAATCAGCCAGCAGATGTTTTGACGGACCTTGGTCACATGTTGCGATCGTCATTTCCTATGAGCGCGAAACAACAGTTTGATTTCAGAAAACAATACTCCATCAGCCATCAACCACCGAGTATACTGCAGCACTCTGCTACATGTGAAGTTATACAAATTTGAAGCATAGCAATACTTTTAATTGAATATGTAACAGCAAACAGGATTTAAAGCAGAAGTAAGCGTTCCGGTCGTTTTGGCTAACTTCCTGTCAGCCGATGGAGTTAGCAGTCCCCGCCCTCGTCCCTACGTCACCACATTCATGCGCATCCCTTGGCTGCACACACAGAGAGGACCGCCCCTTTATGCCGTTCTCTCTCCTCATTGGATAAAGGTTGTAGGATACAAGGAACGTTTTCTCCTTGGCAGCAGAGCAGAGTGACTGACAGACCCGTGTTTCAGACCAAACACACTATAAGTGATTGCTGTCGGAAGATATACCTATTTAAGACTTATATTAACACAAATATTCCGCTTACTTCTGCTTTAATGAATAAACTATCAGTTCATCTTTTGCACAATCAGTTAGACTGTATTTAAAATGTCAGGAGCTGATGAAAATTTCCCAAAGCCTAATCTTCAAATTACCTGTTCTGTTGCACTACAATCAAAACTGAAAGATATTCCATTTACTGTCCTAGAGGACTAACAGTGACCAGCAACTAGCTATAAGAGACTGGAACCACTACTCGATGAATGATTGATCCATCATCAGCATTGTTAAACCAATTAATTTTTTATCTTTCTCACTTTGAACTGTTCACTCATTTTCCACAGTGTTTTTCTTTTTCAGTCTTAGTTTGTCCCTTCAATCTCTCACAGTGTGATATTAGTTCATTATATTATTACTATTTCACTCTTTTGTGCTTTCCTGTTCTAAGTGTCATTTTTCTGCACACATTATGAGAAACATTTGGTCGTCATTTATTCCTCTTACAGTGTTGCTCGTATATCTTCTTATCTGTTCAGCACCTGCTGAGCTGCGATCATGGCAAACCCCCCACACCCCCCATACCCTCCCTCCTGGTGAGCATGCTTCCCAGTAGAATAGTGGCATTGTGGCTGCCATCTTGCGTGCAAACTCAGCGAGGCCCCTCCATCTGGGCAGCGGCTGGTCAGTCAGGCAGCTCCTTGAAGGCCAGGAGGTTTCTACAGCCACGCCTGCTGGCTAGCTGCACAATGTAGGCAATGAGCAGAGCCGGAGGCCTGGCACATGCCCGGTCTTTTGCTACACCCACGGCCTCCAGAGATTACCCACTGGGAAGCGCTTCACACAAGAATATTGAATATTGATCATGCAAAATGTTCAATATTTCTAAAACACATCATTTCAGATGAATTTGATCCTCATTGTTAATTTTTCCTCCTTTCACTATTGTGGTGGTGCTTAATCATTAGGTTCTGCAGCCATGCATCAAAGCAAAATATTTATATGATGAACACATAGCAAATATATTATTGTGGAAGAGTCTACATACAGTTTTCTGCTAAAATTCTTAAAACATAATGTGACAGCTTGCCCGCCACATTTAAGAGGTAATGATATAAATGGAGCCTGCCCTGTCGGATGACAGCCAGGCCACCCCCATCAGTTGCTGTAACCTGCAGCTTAAATGTTTGATCATCCACATAACGATTTTCTACCTGAGGTCATCATTTAGAAACCGGGTAGTGAAGAATTCCTCATAGGTCCGAGACATAAATCAACTAAAACTGCCAAGTCACCAACTTTGATACGGCTCATATAGCTAGTCGTCCTTCACTAACCACCCTGCTTCTGTACCCAGCAGAGCTACCCCACTGTGCAAACCAGCACGACACAATGGTTTCTTATTGAACTGACAGATGAGCTGATGACATCAGCCTGCATTTTTTGGGGGGTTGTGCGAGCGCAGACTTGAAATAATGAGCAGAGGGAAAACATTTCGGTTGAGGGAAACAGCCGGACACTTATTCTTTGAGTGGATCCATGTAGAAGGCCCGATGTCAGGAGCATCTGTCTCATGGTGTAGGACTGGCTTTGGAAAACACCAGCCACCTCCTGCATAAATACACACATTATAGACAGATCTGTTAATATATGACAGGACACGTTTTTATTCACAGTCAGATTCTCACTGTTGTAAACAATTGAATAACTTTATTGGGCTTATTGAGGAAAAATAAACAAATTACTCCATCTACGCAATTAGAACAATGTAGCCAAGAATAAAGAAATGACTGGTAGTGAGTGTTTCATGTTGCGCTCTCTGTCATGTTGTATGTCCCTGAAAATAAACTCACAGATGGAATAGGTAATCCTATCACCACAGAGGTGTTGAGCTGATAATTAACTTCAACCAGATTTTTTTTTTTGCATAAATGCCAATCCAAGTGAAACATGGGCTTTGATCAACAGTGCTGCTTTGCACCGTCTGTCTTATGTGTGAAATGAATTCCACCTTTCATATCCAGCTGATTTTGACTGAATGAGCCACTTGTCTTGGAAGTTTCTTGCTGGAAAAGGCTCAGAAGTTTTCCACTCTGCACAAACGCAGTTACTGCTCTGATTTTTTTTTTTTACAGTGCATGAAGGCTTTACTCATGACCAGTTATTCACAGTGATGTGCTGAAGTGAGATACAGGTAAGCTACCTGTGATATTTCTGGTTTGAACAGCTTTTATAGTATGAACCTGTAGAACCAACCTGCTGCTGCTGGTGGTGTCATATTTTTTTTCGATAGTCCACAGTAGAGATAGACAGGAAAGGGGGGGGGCAGAGAGAGGGGGAATGACATGCAGGATTGGGCTGCCCAACGTGGGATTCGAACCGGGGCCGCCTGCGGTGAGGACTGTAGCCTCTACATGGGGCGGCCGCTCTACCCACTGCGCCACGCACCGCCTCGTGGGGAATGTCTTGTTGACACACCTTTGGGCCCTTAATACAAATGTATCATCCTGTAATGGGTTCAGTGTACTTTGTTGCCCTCCACAGTTATGAGAAATACATCCTCTAGAACAGTGTTCTCAAACTTTTTTTTTTAGATCAAAGACCCCTAAACTTACACAAATTAGACCACAGACCCCCCCATTGGACAAAATTTTGAAACAAACACCAGAAATACACAAATATCTGTTCTTAGACTGAATAATGTTACTTCTTTTAGTCAATGTACGTTCAAATTAGGGCCATGGTGTGAAATCTTTGAAGAAATCTAGAGAAATTTTCTGGAAAACAATGTAATATTTCTGAAAAAAAAAAGGTAAAATTTTGAGAAAAAGTTGGGACCACCCAACATCTTTGGGATGTATAAAAGTGGAGAATAGTCTGAATGTGACACAGTGACGTGATACGATCTTGTAAACATGGAAGAGCATCTCAAAGTGAGGTTTCAATGCCACAAAGAAGAAAAAAGGGAAAGAGACACTCTACTCAGCATCAATACAGTCAGTGTTCCCGAGAAAGTGCTTGGTGAGCATATGTAAATGCACATGTGATGCTGCAGCAGTGTCGTGTTCCTTGGGGGGGAAGCTGTGCTGTCACATACACACTGTGACAGGCACATGCAGTGTCAAACTGATCTCTGAACTTTAGACACAAGTTCCCCAGCCGAGCAGGAAGTACCTGTGGAAAACACAGGGAGACCTGTGCCAACATGTTATTTATAGTCGTTGCTTTCCCTGCTTACCTCCACTTGATCACCTGGTGTCCTGGTTCACTGCAGTCTATGGACAGAGACAGAAGGGGGTAGTAGTGCAGTCGGCAGGAAGTTTAGTTGATGGCACTTTTTTCCTCCCCATTTATAAAGACATGAAACTCTACAGCCATTATTGAGCTCTCCTAAGAAGAACACAGCATGAATCACTGACGATGTTGATGACGATGATGGTGGCAGCAGAAGTGGCCGTGGTGACAATGAATTATGTCTCAGTGGGGAGGCTCCAGTGCTTCCTCCTTTTTTATCTGCCAGAGTCATTTTTGTGCAATTGAGTCATCAGATTGACTTCAGAGATACAGAACAGCCAGTGTGTCTGCTTTAATGATGTCACCCAGAGTGTTGAGAAGTAAAGTGACCTGAATTGGGTCGACTGTAATAGGGTTTTCTTTTTAAGGAAGAATTTATTTGATCACTTCTGCCCTGCCCTCCCCTCCCTCATTTTAATAAAAGCAACATTTTCCTGATGTGTTCAAATGAGAGATTAAAAAGGATCTCCGCATCATCATCTGTTTATTGTAAATTGTGGCCTACGTCTGGGCATATTTCTAATACACAGCGGATGAACCCCTGTGGTTCATACTCGGAGGTATGTAGGTGGCCGGTGGCCGATGAATGCATAAATACTGTAGATACTGAATGATGGATTTAGAGGGAGACAGATGCGTAACTCTTTAGGCATTATAGTATTAGGCATTATATCGTACACAGAAATCCGCACAAGAATGTTATCAGCACAGTCGTCGCGGCCCACACCCTTGCAGTTACTTCTTTTAGATGGTGAAAAAGCAGCACTCACTGAGATTCAGCACATTCATTTACTTACTTGGATCACCGTTGGGTGTTATCAGTGCACCAGCTTCTCCTCCTCAGGTCCATTTTAGCCGTCAGCAATGTGTACCTGGTAGTCCCGCTCCACATGTGGGCAAATGGCTCCTGAATGTTAAGTGTACATCTGCAGAAACGGCATAATAACCGCTGTAGTGGTTTATCATTATTAGAAACACAAACAGCTGGATGTGAAATGAACACAGCAGCAGTGTGTTCACCTGGGGGGAGGCTATTGAGGAATAATATGTTTGTGACTGCATTAACAGCTCTTGAAGGTGGTGGTGTTTGATGAGACGGTGTGGGAGTGTGTCCAGGTTTTCCTGGATGGTCGTGATTTGATGCAGGTAACTGGGTGTAAATGTTCAAATTCAGTATAGGTCAACATGCTGCACGCTTTCCACCAGCTAGCCACGGTTCAGCCTGGAGTAGCCAGGTCATATAAAACTTTGCATAAATACCATGATACAGAAATAAACAGTCCGATGAGTATCTAATAGAAAGGATAACGTGTTACCTGGTGCATATCTTTCCTGGGAAAAGGCACCAGTCCTCCTCATACAGTTTGATACAGGTGAAACTTTGACCCACAACACAGCAGCGGCCTCGTGGAGTTTACACTGATTATCAGTCAACCATCTGTCGCTTCCCTTTTTTAACTTCAGTCATCCTGATATCAACGCTACATTGAGGATACTCTGTTCTGTGTCAAGTGTTGCACCGCTCTGTTGTTTTCACTGGGGCAAAGATATATGGAAATGAACCAGTATGTTTATGGGCTATCATTAAAATATACTGTTAATTCATTTGTTTATTTGAATGGGACAGTCAGTGCACATTAATGGACGTAACAGCAGTACACATTACACATAATATAAAAGAGCAGAAAAAAAAGTAGACAACACTAAAAGGCAACTATAACAATGAAAAACAAATTGAGAAACACATTCCACAGGTAGGGGGACCATAAGAGTTTTGTTTACTTTTTGGATTCTTGATTAAAGGAGAATTCCGGTCATTTAAGTCAAGTAACGCTCTACAGCTCTAGGTCCCCGAATGCGACCATGGGAAAAAATCAGAGAAAAATATGTGCAGACCGGACCTATAGCTCTCCTCCTGCTAGCAGTGTATCACAGCTAGCAGGAGGGAAAAAATGATTTTGAATGGGGAAAAAAGCCTTTATAGTCATATTGATGCTTTTTTCCCTATGCAAAATCATATCTTTCCTCCTAAATCAATGTTTTCCTTGCGTCTTTGTCTTTGTTGATATGGAAACAGTCCCGAGCTCGACAGTCGACTAGTAAGGTACCCAGGAAGCTAGAGTAAACAGAGGTATGTGATTAAAAACACACGTTAACGCTGCTCTCTCATATTAACGGAGTTATGCACACTCAGAGTTGTGTAAGGAACTGGTGGATGTTGCAAAGCTTTTGTAGTGATATTTTGAGCATTATATAGAGGCCAACGCCACGGGTTAGAAGAACTGCCCCAATTACTTTGCTGTTTAATAGCGCAGCTAGCAGGAGGAGAGCTACTGTAGGTCCGTTCTGCATATATTTTTCTTGGATTTCTTCCTATGGTCGCACTGGGGGACTTAGAGCTGTAGAGCGTTACTTAGAAAATGACCGTAATTCTCCTTTAGGTGCAAGCGCTGTTTCTTTGGAGTTGCCAGATTCAGAGTAGTGCACCACTAATGAACTCAGCAGGTACTAAGAGAGTCTCCATCCAAACAGGTCTGTGAAATAAACTGTTTACTGGTTGTTTCACACACATTACCACACATTATCCATGTAAAGACCTTAGCCAGGATAAATATTAATGTGCATGTAAACACACATTTTCTCTCAATCTTCTGCTTAACTCGATAATTGTTTCGGTACCTGATACAGGGTTTCTACTAATTTCTTATTGGTGAATGACAATAAAAGTCATGTCCTGATGAATTGACTTGGCTGATGACCATCTAAACAACATCCATGTCATCATGTGGCTTCTCTCTTTTCCCTTCGAGGTTAATGTTTTCCTAAAAGTGTAAAACTGGTGTGAGTCAGTTGAGGAAATAGGATTGTGTTGGTTGTGATTCAAGTTGATAGCGCCATACTAAATTGTTGACTTTAGCTTGTATTCTCCCACTCACTTTCTCATGATTACATTTACACTTCACTTTCACACAAGGTCTCTCATTCTGCTCTCCTAATGCACACACACACACACACACACACATGTCCAGTCACTCGGTCCCATTCAGGCACATACAGTATAGTTGGTTTCTCTCTTTGCCGCTCTTTCTCTCTCATTCACTCACACATATAGATGATCTACTATTTATGCCCACGTCTAGGCCTGTGAGTACCACGGTGGGGTCAGCCTCAGAGGAACATAAAGCCACCCGTCTCATGTTTCTGCAAAGCTCCATCTTGAGTCTCTGGGGAATGTAAGAATGTACCAACCATTTAGGATATGAGGACCCCTCCCTGCATATTGGTCGACTTGTTTTTAAGTGTTAACCTCACTATGTCAAGTAAAGGGCAGAGTGTGGATAAATGTTAGGTTGTAGATTATTTACATGGCTGGTGCCAAGTATACTTCCTCCGCTAGGTAACCAGAGACGTGTGTATTGTTTTTGGCATGGGATGCTCTGAATGATATTACTACAATGTTATTGCGGCAATGTCACTATTATGTCTGTGTCCTTGTGCAAAGCAATTGTCGTGCTGTGTTTTTAGCTCTAAAATAGTCAGGATGTTTGCTCAACAACAATTACAACAGACAACAATTACCTGGATAATTATTTGATTGAACCATTTAGTGTGCCAAAATACCAAATGGTGTAGGCTAATTTATTATCTTGTTTTACAATTTCTCAAACATTTTTGTGGTTTGGTTTTGCTGTTTTATCTTAACAAATGAATAGCCTTTATGTTAAACTGTTTTGGAATCAAACTGAAGATTTCACTTTGCGCTCTACAGCTATTTTGTGGTATTGTATCACATTCATTGGCTAATCACAATTGGAAAATGATCAGGATTAATACAAAATAAAATCGTCTCAGCCTATTTGAACACGAATCTGCCGTTTGACAGAACCTACCAGAGTCCCTGTGTTATTTCACTTGGTCCAACATTTTGTTTTCTTGGACTGAAATAAAGGTACTGAACTACAGGTGTGAGGACGGCATCAGTGCTTCTCTGGGACCCAAGAATGGCCCTAAATAATCCGGACGAACATGCAAATGTAGGCAAAGTGAAGGGGGGAGAGAGAACATGAAGATGTGTGTTTGTTTCTGTATTAACTCACACAGGCACACAGTCATAAATCATAGTATACACCATATGGTTTCTAGCCAAGACTGAAAATGTCCCTAAGTTAATATGAATTTAAGATCTCACTGTTTTACTCCATCTGTGCGCAGACTTCTCTTTAAGCTACCGTAGTATATACTTTGTCCCTCGGCTATGAGAGGGAACAGGGTTATCGCTGCGCGCAGTATGTGTGAGGCTTTTGTGAATTTCCTGAAGAAGTCCCTGAGCCCTGCTCTCCACAGGCGAGATTTGCAG
The DNA here is from genome assembly GCF_905171665.1 of Trachurus trachurus. Lineage (NCBI taxonomy): Eukaryota > Metazoa > Chordata > Actinopteri > Carangiformes > Carangidae > Trachurus > Trachurus trachurus. The sequence continues at coordinate 21,574,347 of NC_139893.1, read as the reverse complement.
TTGCTGCCTCGACAAACATTGGCTCTGCATTAGCAGAAAAAAGAAGAAAAAAAAACTCCTCTGTGTGATGCTTCCTGTGTGCCTCAGTGTCTACCTGGGCCTTCTCACCCACACCGTTCCCATCACCTTATCACCCAGCATCCTCATCATCTCAGTTGAACACAGGCTCTGGATGTGGCGCCCAAATGCTGTGTTTCAACCTACACACCACTCTCTGTGGAGCAGCACACACACACACACACACACACACACACACACACACACACACACACACACACACACACACACACACACACACACACACACACACACACACACACACACACACACACATTCAAATACATAAATCTAGCAGTATCCTATTTTAGTTAGATTTCATAGGAGATGATGTTGTGTTTTGCTTCCGTGCCTGACACTTACAGACTGCTTGGTGGGCTGTGTTGACTGGCATTGTGTGTGTGTGTGTGTGTGTGAGTGAGCTCATTGCATCTGATGTCGGTGAGAGGAGTCACAGATGTCTGTGTCCGCATGATTTTACTTGCATGTGAAACTTGGTTTTGTGTGTGTGTGTGTGCGTGTGTGGTGTGATGTAATAAGAGCGTATGATTCCAGCAAACCGTTGTACACAGGGAGAGGTGACAGTACATGCCTCAATGTTTTGTCTCTGAGTCACACATATCTAGACAGACACACACCCAGGACGCAGACCTCCATTTATATACACCGTGTGTATCATATTATCAAAGCAGTGTCGAGCAGATCTCATTTCAGCTAATTAGGCTACATTTCTTAACCTATCCTATGAAAAGAAACTAATGACCTAGTTAACATCGTCTCTAGGGTCGTGGCTGAAACAGTAGTGATTATTAACTAGTTATTTTCTTGTGATATTGAGATGACGGTTGTCTCAATTTAATCTCGCATAATATTGAAGCACCTTCTTGTGTTCTATATTGGTGTATTTTCTGCCACGCTGCTGTGACCTGTGATTATTAATGAGGGACTTTGAAATAGCCATATGACATGGGCGGTGACAGACTATTGTGTGTGTGTGTGTTTTATAATAAACCACATGTTGCTGACCAAAGGGTAAAAGTAGTTGTGGTAGCTTTGTACCAAAACTTGCTAAGCGTTTCAAACTGCACAGTAATTTCACTTCCCCTCAGTGGGTGAATATGCATGGAAGCATTTGCATGTGTTTCCTTCACGATGTGTTTTCGTGCACGTTGACATCGACGATGAAAACATGATTAATCACGCAGCCTAAAAGCCTGGTTCTATGTGTACACACACACACGCATATTTTTACTTCCTGCACGTGAGCACACATCCACATGTGGTTCAGTCAAGGCAGCAGGCGTATGCGTCTGCTCCCTACCGTGCAGAGTGCCCCACACTGTGCGCTAATGCAAGTCTGTGGTTGCAAATTAATAATTCAGGAAGCTGGCATAGCTGGGTGGACCCTCTATTATTCATGGTTGGCATTGGAACTGACAGATGACTGCTGTTAATATTAAGGACCAGCAGATACAGCCCTCTGCAAAGAAAAGCAGCAGTCCTCCTCCAACACTTTCATGTCTGTCTCTATCCTCCACCCACTGCACCCACTCCTCCACACGCCCCCCTAACTCCTCCTCCTTCGCTCCTGTCCTTTGCTCATGTCGGCTCTGTCCTCTCCATTCGTGAGCATCTCTCTCTCTCTGTCTCTCTGTATCATCGTCTACGTCTGTCTTTTCCCTCGTGTCTCTGGCTCGTTGTGTGTGAGCTGTATCCATCTCTCTGTCTCCCTTACGCTCCATCTCCACCCAACATGAGCAAAACGCTGAAATGGTAGTATTCATTTGCAGTTAGAAAATGTTACGTAACAGAAAACAGAAAGGATATGCATCTGGGCCTGCGATGTAGCTAAAATACAGAAGATTAACGAAAAATATGGCAGATTCATTGCCCCTTTTGGCAACCTGGTCGGACTGCATCTCGTCCATCCTCTCTGTCGAGGCTGCATCAGCTGAATCTGCACATAGTCAATTCCTTTCTCAATTTGGGATTACTCACTGTTCAGCTAATCTCTATAATCTCTATTTTGAGCAAAACTAGTTTACCAGTGGCCCTAGAAAGTTGGGTTTTTGCCTTCTGCCTCATCCTCTCTGCTTCCTTTTTCTCCCTATCTGCATGCCTTCTCCCTCTCTCTCTCCTCTCTTAGTCCACAGAGTTATTTTCAAGGAGAATTTCCTCCATGGTGTCAGTGATTCTGCCACTGAATGCTTCTTTTATTAAAGAGATTTGGAGCTCCAGTCACCACTAATGCCGCAGCCATATTGTACCAGCACCCTCCCATGGCTGCTGCTAATGACATTCTTTGTGTCTCCATCCCCGAGCTTCGCCTACTTCTCTGGTCTGAATGGAGGAGTTGTCGATGTGTTGCCATCAAAGGAGGAGGAGAGGCCATGAAAGAGGACAGGCATTTCCCCCCTTTTCCTCCTCACTCATTCTCTCTCACCCCCTGGGATGTTTGCAACCACTTAGGTAGGTGTGGGACAGCATACGTCACGCTACGGTTGGAGACTGTGTGCATACGTATGCATGTGACAGCATATATTAGGGGAGTGAGGGTATTTCAGTGGTTTCGTGTATGACAGGATGAGCAAGGACTGGTGTGTGTGTGTGTGTGTGTGTGTGTGTGTGTGTGTGTGTGTGTGTGTGTGTGTGTGTGTGTGTGTGTGTGTGTGTGTGTGTGTGTGTGTGTGTGTGTGTGTGTGTGTGTGTGTGTGTGTGTGTGTGTGTGTGTGTGTGTGTGTGTGTGTGTGTGTGTGTGTGTGTGTGTGTGTGTGTGTGTGTGTGTGTGTGTGTGTGGGGCACATGCATGTGCAGTAAGGTCAGAGGAGCACTGAGCCACCCGGTATACGCAGTCTACCTCCACCTCCCAACCCTCCTGTCACCACTTCAAACTTTTGTCTGCTTCCACATTTCATTATGCTCTAAGCCGGCAGTAGTCCTCATGTCATTCTGTCCTTCTACTCTGCAGTTTAATACAGACACGCACATCTCCATCAGCAGCAAGATATTCTCCTCATCTAGCAAAGATAAATGGAGAATGGAGCCAAGCCCGTAAAGCTGCACACACACACACACACACACACACACACACACACACACACACACACACACACACACACACACACACACACACATAACACTACTTTTACTGTACTTTTGAACATGAATCACTTTCTCAGTTAATTTGTTAACCCTCACCAGTACATGCTCAGCACTCCGGTCTGGTTTCCTGTGAACTACAAGCTAATGAGGCCTGCACAGACTGTTCTGCTATTCTTCAGTGATAACTGTGAAGGGAGAAGACCCGTGCTGTTTATATCTATCAGCATTTCTTCTAAAGAGACTTCAGCCAACAATACATTTATCCTACTATACAATTTTGTCTGATGAAAGCCCCATATTGTGCATATCATGCTCTCGGAGGACTTTGTGTAAAGTAACTTGGATGAATTTGAGTGAATTTGTAAAGGAGCAATCCACATTTTGTATAGTCTTACTTCAGAGAAAACAACTCTGAATGTGTAACCTCTTCAAGAGACAAAAAAAGACAGAATATCTCAGTCTGTGGTTCGTTAATTTGACCATACTTTATTTGATCTGTCCCTATAATAAGACCTCTAACTAAGTGAAAGCACTGAATAATGTGCTGAACAGCATTTTTTTCCCCCAAATATATTAATAGCATTAAAATTGTGGTTGTGGACTCTGCACTGTGGTTTTTGTATTGAAGGTAAGATTACTTTAAATACAAAAACCACATGCAGAGTCCTGGAAACGGCACACATCTTCGTCCAAATATAAATGGGGAAATCCTGTAAGAAGAAGAAGAAGAAAAAAAAAAAAAGGTACGAGCAGGCACACCCCCGGCAGGCAGACTCTTTCATGCTGCGTCTCCATAATGTATGCAATGATGAAAACGACTGCAGCCTGCCTCCGCCTGCATGGATATTGAGAGGATATAAATAGCCAGGGCTGGATGAGTGTGTGCTGAGACTGGAACCGCAGCACACAGAGCTTAAACAATAAGCCGCCACCACTACCCTTCCTCCCCTCTGCTCGCTCCAGTCCAGCAGCCTCCCACAGCTCCAGAGGAGGGTGGGATGCGATGGAGGGGGTGGGCGGGCGGGCGGGCGGGGGGATTCTCTCTCCCTCTTCCTTTCTTTCTTCCACTTCCTGCCTCTCTGCTTTTGTAATCTGCCATCAGTGGCAAGCCCCGGCCCTGTCACTTGTTACGTCAGAGAGGCAGGAGGGCTGACTGTCTCCCCACCTGTCTGTCTGTGTGACTGACCGTTGTGGGAGAGGTACCGTATATCTGTCACGCTGCTCTATTTTTCATTCACTTAGATAAAAATAGTGTAGATTAGACACGCACATGACTCTTTTGCTCTGCTGCAAAGATCCGTTTTGTTTTTTCCCCCTTGAATATAATTTTGCTGCTTTCTCATTGGTAAATTGTGGTATTTTACTAAAAAAGTCTGACGCACACAGTGATTGCTGATGGTACAGCCTCCCTTTTTGTTCATTTAGATTTTACTATGTATTTATTTTTTTTTATTATACCGCTTTAAACATTTTTTTCATCATAAGCAGCAGGCTAATCTGCTGTTCTTTGTTAGTGTTCTGGTCACATTCAGGAAATTTTGGTGCTGAATGATTTGTTGAAACAGATTCATATTCAAGCCATCACGTCTTCATGTTATGTGCCAGGGGTGGGGGACAAGTTAATGGCTAATTCTGGAGATCCTGTCAAGTGTTTTGGTTGTAGAAGTCTACTTTGAAGGTTGTTAGTTGAAATCCTTGAGCCGTCTGGAGAATCTGTGCAGGGGAAAGCGCCATTAATTTTACATTCCTCTCCCCCTGCACCGATTAAACAGTGAGATACCCGGTGAGCAAGGTACTTATATCCAGTCCCTCTAGTGCGGCTGCTGGTTGATGCTAGAAAGCAGGGCGGCATTTTAGAGGAATAAATGTTTGAA